>NC_136061.1:1119638686-1120846336 GCF_964261635.1 Lissotriton helveticus | reverse complement strand
CATCGCAGTGAGGTATCGGTGCCAGGGTCGAGTCCGGCTCCCTGGCTACCACAGGGGAGGTGAGGCATCGTGTGCAGAAGGAGGCGACGTGTTGAATCCAGGACAGGGGAAGTCGGTTGCGACCGCAGTGAGGCGTCGGTTCTGGTGAGGCGATGAAAGGTCGGCGAGTATGTGGAGTAACCCTTGGCTATTATTGGTGCTGCGATAACAGGATACAGACTTTGGCGATGACAGAGTCAGTGCGAGTGTTGGGGTCGGGAATGCCAATGACTGCAGGCTTCAGTAAGTGTTGAAGGGTGTCGGAGCTGTGATGCAGGCCGGATGGTGAGTTGTGCACTTAACAGGTGGTACCCCTGGCCTTGGTGCCGGTTAAGGCATCACGGCAGCAGTGCTGATGGCATCAGAGATTGCTTTTCTTGCTTCGCCTAGGTTTCTTCCGGCACCCAACAGCAGAAGCAACCTACATAGACACTAAGTGGAACAGACACCTCATGGCAGGTAAGCTGGGGGGTGAAATCATTGTGTCCCTGAGACTTCAGAACAGGAGGCCAGCACACACAAGCCCTTAGGTATTCTTCTTCAAGCAGGTTTATCAGCAAGTTCCAGTCTTTGTCCTTTCCTTGGCAGAATTAGCAACTGCAGGCCAACCCTACACAGCAGAAAGCAAAGGGACACTACTCCTCATCACAGCTCTCCAACTCTTCTCCTTAGAAAAGGTCCTTTTGAGTAGAGAAGTGATCTAGGTTTTACGGTCTACTACTGATACCCCATTTTGTCTTTGATCTTCTTTGTGCAAGGGTCTCTGAGCCTAGTACAAATCAGTTCTGTCTCCACTGGTGCAAAATGACCACAGGGGGTGGAGACAGCATTGTGCAAGGGAGACAGACCCTCTTCAGGTGCAAGGAAATCTCCTTCCACTACTCTAAATGCCACCAAGGTCTATTCACTCAGCTCTGAATCATCCGGGAAGGGACAAGCAAACCTCAACCCCCAGTGGCTGTGTACAGTGAATGTATATCCCAAGCCCCTGTCACTCCAAAACCAGACAATCCATCAACAAACAGGCAGAGTCACACAGAATGGTTAAACAAGAAAATGCCTACTTTCTAATGAGGCACAGGTCATGACTGCTTTACATATAGCTGTGTCCAAACTGGGGTGGTGAAGTGAGCTAAAGAACGATGATGGATTCAACCCAGATCTGTGACTGGGGTGAGTATCTGAACAGTTTCAGCGCTCCATCCATCATCTGCTTGTGTTTGCTTCGTTCGCCCTAAGTTCAAAGGGTGTGCCCAGATGTGGGTCCCTTCCCCACTTTGCCACTGGATTCAAGCTAGCCTGGCTGATGAGGGCTGTTAGTCCAAAACCAGTCCCAGGATGCGTGTTTCAGGTCCAGGGAAGGCATGGCTTGGCAGTTCGGTCTGGGCTGTTCCCATGAAGCACAGGGTCAAGACTGATTTGCATATAGCTGTGCCTGAACTGGGGTGGCAAAGTGAGCTAAAGAACGATGTTGGATTCAACCCAGATCCATGACTGGGGGTGAGTGTCTAAAAATTTTCAGCGCTCCATCCATCATCTTCTTGTGTTTGCTTTGTTCACCCTAAGTTAGCAGGGTATTCCCTGACGAGGGTCCCTTGCTCACTTTGCCAATGGATTAATGCTAGCCTGGCTGATGAGGGCTGTTAGCCCGAAACCGGTCCCAGGATGCTTGTTTCCGGTCCAGAGAAGACCTGGCTTGGCAGTTCGGTCTGAACTGTTCTCATGAGGCACAGGGTCAAGACTGATTTGCATATAGCTGTGTCTGAACTGGGGTGGCAAAGTGAGCTAAAGAACACTAATGGATTCAACCCAGATCTGTGACTGGAGGTGAGTGTCTGAAAAGTTTCAGCACTCCGTCCATTATCTCCTTGTGTTTACTTACTAAAAGTGGCATTTTCCAATGCTCAATTTAAAAACCATCTTTACTAAAAGATGTGTTATTAAATTCAGAGTTCAGAGAGCCAAAACTGTATTCCTCTATCTTGTCCAAATGATAAGGTATACATGTAAGATGTTACACATCATCTCCCATGCTATCCTATAGGACAGATAGCCTTTCAATAGTGAAACACGAAATTGGGAGTATTTCACTATCTGAACATGTCACACACACCAGTACATGTCCTACCTTTCACATACACTGCAACCTGCCCATGGGGGTACCTTGGGCCTACCTGAGGAGTGACTTACATGTAAGAAAAGTGAAGGTTAGGGCCTGGCTAGTGGGTGCACGGGTTGACATGGCAGTTCAAAACTACGCATAGACACCGCAGTGGCAGGTCTGAGACACCTTTTCAGGGTTACTCATGTGGGTGGCACAATCAGTGCTGCAGGCCCACTAGTCGCATTTGATTTACAGGCCCTGGCTTACTCTGTACACTTTACTAGGGACTTAACAGTAAATCAAATATGCCAATCAGGGAGAACCAGTTGTAATAACAATTTACACAAGGAACCTTAGCACTTTGACACTGATCTGCAGTGGCAAATTTGCCAAAGCATCTAAGCCTACAAAAACAAAATACAGCAGAGCTTCGAAAATACAGGAGGTAGAGGCAAAAATCTGAGGAAACTACGCCAAAGATGTAAAGTCTAACCGTGTAGTTTCCACTAATGATTGTGGGCATTGGACATTGAGCACATCATTACAGGGGACCATTGTAGGCTTCTCGCATTGCCCTCCACATCAAACCTGAGAGGAGCCCCTCCCCCATTACGGAACAGGGCTGCAATAAAATAAATTATGATTTGAATGAAGAGATGGAGGTCTGTTGTCTTTTGTGAATGCTACCAAATAATAATTGTTTTCACTTTGATGGATTAACATCCAGCGCAGAGCAGAATTATTCTCAGGTCGCAACCAGTTGCTGTGCAGAAACGCTGATTCTCTTGCAACCTTGCAACCTGTGGATGTTGCAACGCGCTTACGCGAAATTCAAATCACTGACTTATGTCAACAGGGAAGCATGCACAACACTAAATGGATATTAAAAATTTGCTGTAAGTGTACAATAGTCTGCTTTTCACACTATTTAGCATTTAAACAAAACTGAATTGTGTTGCCATTTAATATTAAACTCCATGAGAATTTAGTTCTCTAAACTGAATGAAAATTCATTTAACTATCAAGAGAGTGTTTATGCCGTCAGCATTAAGGGCCATATGTACAACTGTTTTTGGTGTTGCAAAAGGGAAATCAGCCCGTTTACGACCGCAAAATATGTCTGGCTCATGTACAAACTTGCTATTGGGAAGGGGCGTGCCAAGGGCGTCCCTTCCTAATAGCGAGTCCCAATGGTATGTACCATTGTTTTGCAACCACAATTGCGGTTGCAGAAGACTCTCAGTTCACCACCTCCTTCAAGTAGGTGGTAAGCCACTCACAAACAGGAAGGAGTCCCCATGGGACCCCTTCCCCTTGTGACTGGCATTCAAAATATTTTTTAAGAGCAAGCAGTGGTCCCACGAACCTTTGCCTAATCTTAAAAAATGAAACAGTAACGTTTCATTTTTCTTTTTTTAAATGCATCCCATTTTCTCTAAGGAAAACGGACAGCTTTTAAAAATAAAATACTGCTTTAATTAAAAAGCAATCAAAGACATGGTGGTCTGCTGACCACAGCAGGCCACCATCCCATGGGCTCTCAAATAGCACCTGCCTCATGAATATTAATGAGGCTCGCAATTTACGACCCTATTAGGAATCGCAAACTGTGTCTCCGACACTGCTGAACATTCCTATTTGCGAGTCCCAAATTGCGAGTCGCAAAATGGCGCAATTTGTGACTTGCAAATTGGTAGGGTCTTACATCTGGTCCCTGATTACTAACTGTGTATAGCTTTTAAATAAATAATTTGTCCATCGATACTAAGGAATTTTACTTATTGCAAGCTCAGGACGGTCATTTACTGCACCTCGGTACCCTTGTGCTAACAACTATGTGCCACTGCATCTTTATATGGAATTATTCAACTTTATGTTGTTTTTTTCACTCATACAAAAATACATAAAATGGAACAAAGGTTGTGATAACGAGTCTTAATTAATTAATACATTCATTATGCACTTCTTGTAATATATGCAATAAGGAACTTAATTGTAAGTCTTTATTTAATATCTGACTATTTCATTTTTATATTAAAAATCAAAAATAGGCAGAATGGCCTATTCAGCGTGAGGAGAATTTCTGTTGGTGAAGACTTTCAATATTGCATAAACTCGTGGACTTTTAAGAAAGGGTTCATTCCCCTTTAGGGACTAAGATTGCTTCAATATGAGTACAACAGACGCAATCACTGTTCATTTTGACACTGGATATACACCTCGGGTCCCAGCTACAATGTCAAGTTATTGACGCACCTGAAATCGAGTAAGCTGCCCTCACTCATGTAAGAGACAGTTATACCAGAGACTGTCCAATTGGTCAAATTCCCCATTTCACTTGCCACAAGTCTTCCCACATTCTGGCAGCGTGAGACTTTGGGAGATTGATTGGAGCCCTGTGACACCTTCCAGCCTATTCCTTTAATACTACAACCATCCATACATGCAGGAGTGCATTCTTCCACCATCACACTCTCTCATACATCACATTTTGTCAGCCCCAAATCGATACACACAGATGGGCTTTCCAGGCCTTCCTTAGTACAGGCCATGATGAGTGAAGGAATGAAAGTGTCCTGCTGGGCAGAAATAATTAGCTGGTCAAGAGAAGGGCACTATTGCTTGAATCATACTGCATTCACATAACCATGAAAATGGGAAATATCAGTAGCCCTACCTGTCTCCATAAAATGTGTAGCTGCAGTTTGATAAGCACTATGGTGGGGCACAATCTGAGGACATAAAATCCAGATAAATTGTGACACTAAGCCCACCTTTGCTGTGACAATGCTTGCCGTCTTTTGCACCCAGCCACATGGCACATTTTATTTTTTTAAATAGGCTTGCACAGAGAAGCATACAGCCACATTCACACACACACACGCACACACACCTAAATAACACATACAGACACATGGGCACACACACACCAAGTTGAATTGTATTTGTTAGCTTATTCTGCTTTAGTGTGGTTATTAGAAGAAAGGGATGTAGGTTGTAGCAAACTCAATATTTCTGTGTCCCAGAATCAGGCGACTCTATTGTCATGATTTTCGAAGCATCATGAGTGACAAAGCTTAAACTGAGAACCGAGTTTCCTGGCCCAATATGAAACAGCTCCTGCCTACTGAGGCCGACTTGAAGTATTGCTATTACCCTCCTCTTTCCAGATATCAAAAGAAAGCAGACTGTCGTTTTGACAGTTACACACAGGGAGCAGGGAGGCAAGTGTCAGAGGTTTCCCCAGCTTGCTTTCAATTGTTTCTGTCACTCCGGAACGATTTCCTAGTCTCGTGAGAGTTGCGGCCATCTTGGGAACGGCCTTGTATTTAAACCATGACCATTTCCAGAAGCCTCTGTCGTGGCTTCCGAAGAGGATGGTTTGTATGTCCTCCTTTTCAAATAACTTACCTGTGATCCGCAGGGAAACATCCAGCTGTGGCTGTGTTTCTTTCTATAGCATCATTCTTCATTGAACCGATGCAAACAAAATGACAAATAAAAGTATGATTTTTGACCTAAAGATAAAAGGTAGGGTGCAGACGCATCCTATCTTTTCGGAGTACCGCGAATAAGAAATCCATTTGCTCGGTTCATTTAAAATTGTATAGTTTGCACAGAGTAACCTGTGGAATAAAAAGACAGAGGAAACATTATTTTTTGACTATATATTGAGTTTCAAAGCATTTTGAACTGTTTAGAGACTGCTTCATTGTGTATGAAATACTTTTTCTATTTGTTGACTAATAATGCCGAACCTTTCACACAACAAGAATATCGTAGGGTATGGTCACTGAACAATTTAGTACAGGGACCGGGACAGAGTAGTGTAAGTTGGGCAATCCTAATGCAGTTATACTTTTTTCTCTTTTACAAGATCTCAAATCCCTGTTGAGTTGGTATCAAACTCCAATATCAAAAAACAACAGGTAAAACATATTTCCAGGTAATAGAATATCATATACAAATATCCATAGATTTGAATAAGATTCTTACTTTGACTGATATCCCTTTGGCAATTCTTATGTGATTTAGTCACTGTGCATTGAAAGTAGTGCCATGGGAGACAGTAATACACCAAGTTCAGAAGTATCAGGGTTGACAAACATGATATGAACATTCATCTACTGCTGACATCTGTAGTCTTGAGCTCGATGTCTCATTCTCACTCACATTTCAGTCCCTTTTCTTCCGTCTGCTTAACTGTGCCCCAGTGCCATATAAAGGGATCAACAGCAAGTAGAAGAAGGCAGTGAAATAAATGCTTCAGAAAGATTATGCATCCGATCTTGATAATACCCATGATGCACATGAAAAATAATACTTATACAAACTTCCTAAGAGAATCGATTGAGCAAGGTGACATTTAAATTGTTAATGGAAACTGCCTATCCTCCCTGCTTCTCAACTAAATATTTTTCCAAAAATGACTTAGGTCCTCAAGTCATTAAACACAAAGTTAAGAAAATTTTACTTTCTAAAGAGAACGAATAAACATCAGAGATTTGACAATTCTATTGATCTGTATAAATAAGTGGTAGCTATCTCCATGTGTTCTCCCCTTTTCAGTATGGGACCAGGATGCTGTGACCTAAATAGGTTGTGACAGAAATATTATGTCCTAAATTTCACTTTCCAAAAAGATTGTCACTTTGAAGTTAATAATAAAAAGTCGACATCTGAGACTAAAATAGTTTTGTAAAAGTTAGGTCATGATATATATGTCATCGATACTATTGTTATTGCTATTCTGAAACTCAACCTCAGCACTTCGGCCCTATATTGAAAACGTCAGAGGCCTGGTTAAGTATATCAATCATGCCACTTGTAAAACAGGTAGAAACTTTCACCCAATTAAGAGATTGGAAGAGAGGGCTAGTGACAATTGGCTGCTGTTCCACTTCCTACGCAGGGAACCCTGGGTACAATTGACAGGAAGCATACAGCTCCTGAAGTCCATGAGATGACATTTCTACTCTCTCTGCACCAACAAGTTACTCTTCAGGTGCACAGATGGGACTGGTCATCTAAGGACTTTTGTCTATTTCCAGACATACTTCAGCTTCTGGCCTATCTTTGTGTTGCTGCTGAACATCCTGGAATACTGGAATGGTACCTGAGACCAGAACTCACAGTAGTTTTGCTTCTAAAAAGCTCTTTAATTCAACCATGCAGGCTTCGTGACCGATGATTTTCATCAGCAACTTCAAAGTATCCCAGTAAAAGAGCTCACTGAAGCGATATGAACAAAGTTATCTTTCACTGTCTTCTGTGGGGAACCAAGGAATTTTTGTAGCGGTTTTTTCCTAGTTTTTCTATGGAGACGTATACATTACATCTTATGAATATATGTGTTTTTAACAATACATCTGTGGAGGCTTCTCCTTTGTTCAAAGAGCATTTCCCCAGCAGCAAGACCCCAATAATTCTCTAGGTTTGAACCCCCAAGTCTCCATGTTATTTGAGGTTCAGGAGCTTGCCAAACATTTTTAAAGTTCTGCAGCTGAAATCTCTAGACCTTTTTGATAATTTGTTTGTATTTTTATTTATATAAAATACTGTGGGAAATAGCAGAATCCCAGGAGACATTACAGGGTACAAACAGTGCAGATCCTTACTATTACATGCACTTTAAGGACAAGCACTGAGAAGGCTGGGTTCATTTTATTCTATTTAAAGCAATGTCAGTGGCAGAGTCAGTAGCAGTTGTGAAAGAGGTGTCTTCGCATGGGCGGATTTTGCGGATCCACGATTCGCGGATTCAGCGGATTCACGGATCGTGGATCCGCAAATCCGCGGATTCAGCGGATTTGCGGATTTGGGGGCGGGGCTTCCTCGAGCGTGTGGGCGGGGCCAAACGGACGGGGCTTCCACGCGAGCGCACATGCCTCTTGTGTGTCTAAAAGGTCAGAGACCGATCAGAGCAGCAGATTAAGAGACAGAAGCCCCTGGTCACAGGAACAGCACGGGGGTTGCGCTCGTAAAAGTCAAAGATGCCCAGCCTCCCAACGCTCACGTTTTTTTTTGGGCTGCTGAATGAGTCACTGCATTTGCGCTTCAACTAGTTCCAGCGACCAAGTGTGTGTCACTATGCAATCGCGCCGAAGTGCGCAGGGGTCCCTTGAGTGAAATGTCCATCATAGTGGGTAAATGGCGGGAAGACGGTGCACACCTCGAGTGTGTGGGCGGGGCCAAACGGACGGGGCGTCCATGCGAGCATGCCTCTTGTGTGTATAAAAGGTCAGAGACCGATCAGAGCAGCAGATTAATTATTTAATTGTGCCAGGACCGTCGTGCCCGAATGAACCCTGCCCTTCATATTTATTCAAGACACCACTGTTGAAGTAATTTACGATGGCGCCGGCAAGCTGCCAGCGCCATCCTGCAAAAGTTACTTAATTAGCTTCAACAGGAAGCTCCAACTGCTAAAATAAAGCAGGCGCTCGAGCCCCTGCTGTATCTTATCTGTTAGAGCTTCCTGTTGAAGCTAATTAAGTAACTATTGCAGGATGGGCGCTGGCAGCTTGCCGGCGCCATCGTTAATTAGGCGCGCGCGCTTGAACTTTTGACCGCAAAATCCGCTCCGCTCGCGGATTGCGGATTTTCGGCAAATCCGCGAGAGTTCGCGGATCGCGGATTTGCCGAAAATCCGCAAAATCCGCGATCGGAGCGGATTTTGCGCTCATGCTTAGTGTCTATAAACAAAGAGTGAGAGCAAGGTGGAAGACCATAAACTGATGTGCTTTCCAAGTAAGCATGATTATTTAATACAGATTTGTTTCTGGATGTTGTCTCTAATGTTCATGAGAGCTCAAAATGTCATGCAATTTTTCACAGCTCGCTCTGAATCTTAGGTGGATGTTTTATGAATATTACAATTGATGCATATTCACCTTCATTGCTTGGTCATGCCAGATGTTTTGTCATTAGGACTTTCTGCGCGGTAACACTGCTAGTCAGTGCCACAGTGCTATATCCTTAAAATGATATTGTTGACATTTCTTTCACCAAGTTGGTCTATTTAGCTTTCTTGTGAGGCCACAGTGGATGGAGCAGAAGAAACACCTTTGGCATGGAAGGCTTAATGTTAAATGGGGGCTACAATGTGTATCGATGGGATGTGAGCGTTGAGTGCACCAAATCTATGACATAATATCGACAGACAGAATATCTACCTACAAAAATATCGATACAAAAATATCGAAGTCAAAAATATCGGAGTTATATCTTCATAAAGGTAAGTACAAAAATATCGAAAATTTAATATCGTTGTACAAAAATATCGAAAGTAAAAATATCGTTTTTTTAAATGTATTAATAATACTGTAAAAATAGTTTAAAAATACATATAATTTTACAAATATTAAATAAAAACATTAAAACATATTTTAAAATTCACAACTAATACATATACATTTAAAATAAATTAAAAACTACATATAAATTAATATATATACATACTCCACATATTGCAACAGTAGGAAAATCGTTGGATAGCGTAGGGGTAAAATTTACTATTCCCACTCCAGAGGGTGCAACAGTAGGGAGAGCGTTGGATAGCGTAGGGGTTTAAATTACTATTCCCACTCCAGAGGGTGCAACAGTAGGGAAAGCGTTGGATAGCGTAGGGGTAACAATTACTATTCCCACTCCAGAGGGCGCAACAGTAGGGAAAGCGTTGGATAGCGTAGCGGTAAAAATTACTATTCACACTCCAGAGAGTGCAACAGTAGGGAAAGCGTTGGATAGCGTAGGGGTGGAAATTACTATTCCCACTCCAGAGGGTGCAACAGTAGGGAAAGCGTTGGATAGCGTAGTGGTAAAAATTACTATTCCCACTCCAGAGGGTGCAACAGTAGGGTAAGCGTTGGATAGCGTAGGGGTAAAAATTACTATTCCCACTCCAGAGGGTGCAACAGTAGGGAAAGCGTTGGATAGCGTAGGGGTAAAAAATACTATTCCCACTCCAAAGAGTGCAACAATAGGGAAAGCGTTGGATAGCGTAGGGGTAAAAATGACTATTCCCACTCCAAAGGGTGCGACATTAGGGAAAGCGTTGGATAGCGCAGGGGTAAAATTTACTATTCCCACTCCAGAGAGTGCAACAGTAGGGAAAGCGTTGGATAGCGTAGGGGTTAAAATTACTATTCCCACTCCAGAGGGTGCAACAGTAGGGAAAGCGTTGGATAGCGTAGGGGTAAACATTACTATTCCCACTCCAGAGGGTGCAACCGTAGGGAAAGCGTTGGATAGCGTAGGGGTTTAAATTACTATTCCCACTCCAGAGGGTGCAACAGTAGGGAAAGCGTTGGATAGCGTAGAGGTAAAAATTACTATTCCCACTCCAGAGGGTGCAACAGTAGGGAAAGCGTTGGATAGCGTAGGGGTAAAAATTACTATTCCCACTCCAAAGGGTGCAACAGTAGGGAAAGCGGTGGATAGCGTAGGGGTAAAAATTACTTTTCCCACTCCAAAGGGTGCAACAGTAGGGAAAGCGTTGGATAGCGTAGGGGTAAAAATTACTATTCACACTCCAGAGAGTGCAACAGTAGGGAAAGCGGTGGATAGCGTAGGGGTTAAAATTACTATTCCCACTCCAGAGGGTGCAACAGTAGGGAAAGTGTTGGATAGCATGGGGGTAAAAATTACTTCCCACACTACTCCCCCTTTAACACACAACACACTACACATACAAAAAACAAAATTAATATACATTTCTATTAATCAATTAATAACAATTAATATTACTAAATTGATGTAATTATAAATGAACTACTTAACACATATTAATTACTAATTAATTAACAATAAATACCAACAAATAAATACAATCTCTTTAATTAATTACATTTAATTGTATAACACCCTATCCCCCTATAAACACACAACCCACTACACATAAATAAATCACATCATTTAATCACTTAATAATTATTAATTACCAATTAATTATTAATTAACAATAACAAAAACATTAAATATATTAGCACAGTAACTCTAATTAATTGAATTAAATAATTAATAATATTTAATTACCAATTAATTATTAATTGACAATAACAATAAATAAATATATTAGCACATTAACTCTAATTAATTTAATTTACTAATTAGTATTATTTAATTACCAATTAATTAATTAACAATAACAAAAATTTATATATATTAAAACATTAACTCTAATTAATGTAATTAACTAATTAATATAAATTAATTACCAATTAATTATTCATTAAAAATATTTACAAAAATATATTAATTAATTAATTATTATTAAATTACTTCCCACTCTATTCCCCTATAAACCCACAACCCGCTCTGATACTAAAACGCAAAATGTAAACACATTTACTAATTTTCAAACATACATTACAAAACATATTTAACAAACATATAAACAAAATAATAAAATACATGACACTAAACAAAATTTCGATGTTAGTAAATTTCGATATTTTCGATATTAGTAACATACATACCTTAAAAAAAACGATATTCTGTCTGTCAATATTTTGGACATCTATATTCTATACCATCGAACTTAAAACATCGATATTATTGTATATCGATATTTTAATTTCGATATTTTGTCTCACTACCGAGTGCACCACTGCTCTGTGAATGGGCTGCAGTTTAAAACCACTACTGATTGCAAGAGGAAATGCCTTTGCCATGTGTGAACACCTATTTACATATATTTCACCTCTAAACTATACCTTGTAAGTCCTCTAGGCAGGGTGCATAATATCTAAAAAGTCGCACAGTAGGGTGTCTAATATATAAACAGTAGCATACTATACATTCAAAATAGATGCTCTCACAGTGACTGTGTTACAAGCCACTAACCTGAACTCCAGGCGGTTCCTATGGGGTGATTACTGGACCTCCACTCCCTCTGGGGATTAACCTTGGTAGCAGCCACTGAACGCTGCACTGGAGAAAGTTCCCAATGGGAAGGGGATTGGGATGGAGGGCAAAGAAGCCAAACTGCGCGGGTCTGGTCACATTATTTTCGTTGGAATGTGCAGGGTTTTGGGTTTTCACCGTATCGTTTTTTTCTTGGGTATCAGGTACGCAATTCACTGATTAAGTCTGTGAACGATAATCACAATTAGTACAGGTAGCAACCATAACAGTCCCATAACAGTCCCATACATTGGCAAAGCAGTTGTACACCATGACATACCAAGACTCTCTTTAAAACACGTGATACATTTAACACTCAAGTGATCCAGATAATGGCTTCTTCCACCTCACGAATCAGGGTAACATTAGTGGTGTTAGTGCAGGAGGTATTAGTTCAAAGCACACTGTGTTACGGTTACACCACAAATCAAGCTTCTAGAATCCAATCTGTGCATACCAATTATGCAAGTGTCTTTCATGTATCATACAAAAGTATGTTCACAGTCTTTATTACAAAATGCTCCTTAATGCACTATTACCAACGCACAACATTTTCTTATTCACCAAGTGGCATGTCCATGAGCCAACAGCATGCTGCGTGACTGCACTAGGAAGTTTCAACTAGATTGTAAGCGTGAAGGCACAGTGTAAGGTCTATGTGGAATAGCACAGCAAAGTACGTGTGCAAGAGTGCTATGCAAAGCATAAGACTCAAATTGTACTGCAAAGTCTAATGCGCAACAGTGCTGTTGGAACAATACAAAGTGAGACGGAGCTATTCACAGTACCTTTGTAATCTTGAGGTGTTGTCCGGTGTGGCTACCACGATCGCAATGCCAGAAATATCTGCTTTTAATTCTCTTTCTCTTGTCTCTTTCTTTCCACTCTGAGAGCATGTGCAGCAGAAGTGGCGAAGTGAAGAACCAGTTAGAGCTGGTGAAAAGATAAGGCAGGATATGGGAGGGCAGGAGCAGAGGTGAGTGTTGCTGTCCGATGAGGCCAAGCATGAAAGGGTGTGCTCTATACAGCTACACCCCTCTCAAAATCGCCGCGGATGCTCATGGAGGGCACTATAGGCTTAACCGTGTGCAGCCTCACATCCTTTTCAGCAGGCAGTCCCAAAAAGCAGGTGGTGTGTAGCACGCGCAATACTTACAAAGTTTACAGTGTCCTACCACTCCCACCAGGGAAATGGAGTAGTTTAAGAGTTTTTGCATTAATAGTATAATATGGACAGTATCCACAACATAAATCAGGCAATGTAACATGTAGTAATCATTTAGCCATAACTGGCAGTTTGTCAGCGAAGCTTCCCACTACCACTAGGGATATCAAAAGTATAAACAGCACACAACTTCCATAGGGAAGGAGGGCCAACTTCTTAATGATCATTATTATAAATGCACTGTGACTTGTAAAGGTGCAGTGATCTGAAAACCTAAAAGCTATTGAACTCTGTTTGTTCAGCTGCATTTCTATAACACAATCTTTGCTGTGATGAAAATATTTAATTTGATATCTGTACTGGGGAAAATGCTTGCAACGGCATACAAAGTTATTTCGCACCTAATTTTCAAAATCTGATTTGATGATGATATAGCATCTTTGATCCCTGAGTGGAAAAGTAACTTTGTAAAAATTCACTTTATACCACATTAAGCAGAACTGGCTTAAACCAAATTCTGCCACTCATCACACCTCCAGAGTGGAAATAAATATCCCTGCTTGGGAGAGTTAATGACACTGGCTCAGAAGACAATGCATTTCTCTGAGGAAGGACACAGTGGTGATATCTGCTGACCCCTTAGCAGGAATTAGCTATGGACAGTGGATAGCAATGGTTAGCTGACTAAAGGACAGCCTTAGCACTTACGCATTTCCCCCATATTGGGTCTCGAAGCTTATTTGCCAACCCTGCAATGTATAGAATTATTGGATATTTCACCTATGGTCCTCTTATCTACCTCTATTGGGAGGTGAGTATGTGCAACAAGCTCATTATCTGAGAGTGTGGGGATCCTTAGTCAATTGCACTCCTCCAACCCTGATAAAGCTGAAAATCTGTCAATTAATTCCATCGAAGGGCGGGCGCCAAGCTGGTCATCTGTTGCAAATGACGAGTAAACCATGGGAATAGGCTGTTACCTAGGTGCCAGTCTATTTGACCGCCCACCTCGAGGAACTGCCATAGGGACATTGTGATACATTTCCCTAGAGGAAACAGGTTAATAAAAGAAACCCTATGGAAAGGCCCTGATCACAGATCCAGAATTAAAAGGAGCATGGCATGTGTCCCTGGATAAGATCCTGCCCGCAGTATGGGGGTTATCAAAGTTTACTATGACACAGTCACCAGTGCCCATTTTACGCGAACTCCCAATCCAGCTCACCCTAAGGACCATAAGAATGTTTTTAGCCACACGGGCACCCAGAACGGTGTTATGTGCAAACCAATGAGTTAATTTATTTTTCAGCTGCCCGAAGTCCTCACTAACCCCTCGGGTGAGAGAAGGGACACTCCCCAAAACCACTACATAAGGAGTAGATTCTGGCGGCAGGTCTATTACTGTGAGACTCGTTGGCTGTATCTCCCTTTTCTCCAACCTCCCGACCCTTGGTGGTACAGAAGAACCTGCTCTTAGGGGGGATTGACCAGTACAGGCTGGGATGTTAACACTACTAAGCACAAGGTTATTGGAACTACTCTTGTCTGATGCCTGTCTGTTTGCAATAGAGCTAACAGATAAGCCCACCCCCGTACCTGTCCCCATGTTATTTGATGGATCTGTGCTAGACTTCAAGCTAGCTGCCAATATAGCCGGGGGTTTGCAGCTAACCATCTCCTCGATCTCTAATAATCTGCCATCTACAAGACTTATTTTTTGCAGGATAGGTTCTAGTAAGGTTGACATCATTATCTCAAGTCTGCCCCAGAAGTTCCCCTCCTGTGTGCTATCAGGGAGTTGCCCTGATGCCATGTGAACTGTGGGGTCAGTGTATCAGAGTCCACAATGCTTACCAATTGTTGTCTTCAATTACTTGCACAGGAACAGAAGATGCTAGGTCCCAACTCCCTCTTCAGAATTCCTCAGAGCCAGAATGATATCATGACTCTAATTAATCCAAAAGGGGGAAGGGGGAATTGGATAAAATAATAAAGAACAATAGAAGAGACTAGTCCTGGACCCTCTGGTTTTCTGTCTGGTTCTTCTGTCAGCTATCGATCAGCCTACTGAAGATACCTAAGGAAACTAACACACAAAAGATTATAAGCTCCCTCTTCCTACTCTACTCTGACTCTCTCTCTCTCTTAATTTATTTGCTCTTTTATTTCATAACCTACCCCAAGTCCTTTTGTAACCAGCCCCTGTTCTTTTCTGTCTGATGCGATTCTTATTTGATTAGTGCTGAACTCAACATCTGCAAAACATTTAACAGTTGTTTACCCCTATTCTTTTGTAAACCTATTTATTATTTCTTATATTATACTGTAACCTACCAGCTATTTATGTAGTTGATCTCTTCTTTTAATCCTTAGAATGTATCCTGTTTTCTTATTAAGACTCTGTACAGCCTTTTACATATCTTCTCTAACCTTTTTTTTCTTTTTCTCCAATGAAGGTGTTTTTAATTATGCTGGTGAAGACTCAGGTAAGTTTTTCTTTAGACTAGGCACGCTTCTTAGACATCTGAATTCCTTTTCATTCACTGCCTTTACTTAATGCCTTTCCTTATCTCTCTTCATTTCTAGCTTTCTTAATATCATGCTCAAGAGGTCTCTGGTTATTATTCTTGTCACCAGGTAAGCTTAATATGCAACAGAAAAAATTAGATTTAATTACAGTCTTTTTCTCAAGCTTCGTATCTTCTTTTTTGTTTACTCTAGAATGTCTCCTTCTTAGGTCCGCAGCCTCTGAGGAGATTCAAACTCTGACAGGAAGACTCGGCTCGATGAGGAGATGAAGCCTGAAGCCTTCCGCTTTTAAGTCTTCCTCGAAGAACCTCCGCGAGTCGGGAGCAAGGCAAGGGGAAATTTTGCTACTTCAAACTTCCTTTTTTAAATCACTGTTACTACGAGCTCTGAATACAGGGCTTAACCGGGTAAAGACTACAGTGAAGTGCGCAATCTCTCAGGAGCGCGCGCGTCACCACAATTCCCACCGGGTGTTCACCAAAACGACTAGACTGTCAACCTCTGCTCCGTGGTGGCCATCTTGAAATTCCGCACACGCCACAGATAGGTCCAAATAGGGTTTCTATCTGGTTTTCCTCTCCATTTTGACCAGCGAGAGTACATTAAGCAGAAAACAGGTCTGGCCTTTGGTTTTAGACTACCAGGTATCCTGACACAGTGGGGCCCTCAATAGGTTCACTTAAAGTAATAGCGGCTAGAACTTTCTTACCAATTATTATTTGGGCAGGTTTACTTTGTTTCCGTATTCCTCGACTCTTCCTTTTGTTGGGAAGGTGTTTGTTAATACGATCCGTCCTAAGTTTAGCTTTCTGCCCCCTGGTCGTAAATTTAGGTCTAACAGGGCCAGATTCTAGGTCAGTTGATGAGAAGGAGACAATATCTGTCACTGGATCCAAAACAACATGTGGAGACTCATTAATCCTGGATGGGAATACCTCATGGTTTGATACCACCAAAGATTCAGGGATTGGAGGAGTTAGGAAAAGTCTACTCTGCGAGGGAGGGGACTCAGGGGATAGCCTTCACTCAGTAAGTTTTATTTCGTTAATGAGGGCTGATTCTGCCCTCAGTAGTAAAGCATCTAAGGTCCCTACCACACCCTTACCTATACTACGCCTTGTACGCTTACTTATGTTAACCAAATATATACACACTATTATATTATCCAGGCAATAAAGTACTGATCCCAAACAAAACCCCGGAACCAAGTTCTTAAGAAGGTAGCCTGGCCCGGTCTTTTACGGGCTTTATAGCACGATAATCGCGCCTCACCCCACGGCAGCTAATAAGAATGGGATGATGCAATTCTGTGCAACCTGGGACACCGAATCCCACCAGGGTCTTGCAAGGGCTGTAGTCCATACACTGGTAAGTCTCGCTGGCAGAGAGTCAGAACAATAGCCCACTGCACAAACAGCCTCAGTCCCTGCAGTGAGAGAAGCTGGATAGCACGACCATTTAGTCCAAGCTAGATAACAAACGTTTTCGTTTTTAACTATTCCCAATCAACTCGACCACAAGGTATACAGGTTGATTAAATCAAGGTTTAAGGACAGCTACGAACGGTTAAACAATCAAGAATGGGGATCACAGTACCTTTCAATTGGCTCCTGATGCCTGGTAAAATCCTCAGACCTGGGTGTTAGGGGGATGGCCCTGCCCTGCCTCTTCCTGGCAATGACGGCAAGCATGGTCCCACAGTGCGAGAGGGCAGCAGGGCATAAATTGGGGCTGCAGGCGCAAGGATGAGATCACCGTCCCTCGCCGGCCCGGGGCTGCTGGGGGCTGCTGGGTATTGTAGTCCCTTGGTTGAGGGGTTGAAACCACTCCCCTCACGGAAGTATGGACAGCTAGCAAGACATTCCCCGTACGGTGGTGTAAATAGAAGCAGAGCCGTTCCCCTCACGGCGGTGTGAGTAGGAGCAAAGCCGTTCCCCTCAAGGCAGGTGAGAAGGCCAAATGCATGTCCCACGCTACGAGAGGGCAGCAGGCTTTAAGTTGGGGCTGCAGGCGCAAGGATGACATCACTGTCTCGCGCCGGCCCGAGGCTGCTGGGTATTGTAGTCCCTTGGTTGAGTGGACGGGGCCGTTCCCTTGACAGCAGTTTGGACAGCTGGCAATTCGTTCCCCTCATGGTGGCGTAAATAGAATCAGAGCCGTTCCGCTCACAGCGGTGTAAGTAGGAGCAAAGCTGTTCCCCTCACGGCAGGTGAGGAGGTCAAATGCGCGACAAATATCACAATTTCCTCTCATACGTCCACAGGATGTACTCCCAAATGGACTATATTTTGCATCTGCTCTGCCCTCCTGCCGCTCATATCTGGGGCCACTATAGGCACAATAGCAGTCTCAGACCATGCACCTATCACCTTAACATTAGATTAGCCTACTCTGAGTAGACGAAGGAGTCAATGGACCTTCCTCCCCTCCCTGTTGCATGACCCGATCTTCAGAGAGGAACTGGTGTCACACATATCAAATTAATTTCATGACAATTATAACCTACAAACATCAATGTTAACTCTCTGGGATACATTTAAAGGCATCCTATGGGGGGATTTGTATCAGCAAGGTGGCCTCCCTTAAAATACTGAGGCAGTAAAGCGGTCTTCCCAGCTCTAGAAGTTTTCAAGTTTAAAGCACAGTCTACAGCACTATATGGAGCTGAGTTTTTGGGACCTATGTGCGATAAAGCTTTTAATGTTAGTGAAAACAAATTCTATGGAGCTTTGGTAAGGGTTCCTGTCCGGACACCATTAACACCACTTATCTTAGACCTAAATATGAAACGCACTGACCATCATGCGATTATGAGACCACTAGTGCTCTGGGTTAGACTTTGGTCAACCCCTGAGCTGTTAGATTACAAAAATGGTCTTAAGGAAATAATGGATCTGGATAGTGGTAATTGTATTACTTGGTTTAAACATGTTAGAACCTGGTTAACCAAGATTGGTCTGGTACATTTCTGGGACAATCCGGCAATATTAACCAAAATCTCAAGAAAGGTACTAAAAACATCATACTGGGCATTTATGGAACACAGCTTGCTAAATGAAAAAGCGATAGGACCACTGACAAATAACTTTCCTATGTTTAAAAATAGTGCTTGTTATGAAAGTTTTTTAGATAAAGTACATCCTCCACTTGCTAAAACACTATATTTGAAGTATAGATATGGCATTTTGATGACAAAATCATGTGTAGCAAGGTGGTCTTAGGATAGGGATGATTCATGCACTTTATGCTCAGGTGAGAGTAAGGAAGATGATCTGCATATCTTATTCTTCTGTCCGGTGTATGCCGCTCCCAGAAAAAGATGGATCAGACCACTCTGTCTAAATATAGGTGTAAGAATGTATAAAGAGGCAGGAAGAATTTTGAAAACTGATACTACCCTAGTCGTTATATTTGGAGTTAACAGATTTTTGTTAGCCACTTATTTTATAAGAGCTAAATTTGGCCTGAAATTTTAGAGTCCTCCAGGATGTTATATGCTTATTATTTATTTATTTATTGCATGCCTTTTTAAATTATTTAATTAAGAGCTTTAAATGAGATGATATTTCCCCCCAAAAAAATATCCTCATGTAACTGCACTTTACATTTCTTTGTCTGATATGTGATAACTGGTAATAATGTCATTGAGTGTTTGCTGTCTATGTCTATGTATGTTTTTTATGCATCTTTTATGGTACATTGTACCGAAATAAAGATTATGAATTGAATACTGAAGCATTAATATAGAGTTCATTAAGAAAAAGACCTAAAAGAGGGAGAAGAACAATGTAGACTCAGACCCATCCATCATAAATAAATAAATATCACCTCTCTAAGAGGACCCTACATATTAATAAAGTGAAATTCTCCTGTTGAGATTTAAACAGGCCTACATTGCCTATGAGCAGAGGGTGGGACCTCACTTGGCCCACATTCTCAGACTAATATAGGCGAAAACAATTGCAAAAGACCTGACTTTAGACAATGGGACTAGGATCATGAAGAAAGACGGCAACTTGAACTTCGCTTTCTACACAAAATTATAAAATTATATTTGTCTGACCCTACATCGGACCAGGCATTAGACGAGTATTTACTAGTCTGGAACCTACCCTGTATCTCGCTTGACCAGTACATCAGAATGGAGGTGCCTTGAATGGAATGTTAATTCACAGAGGATATTAAGACTCTCAGACTCAATAAAGTTCCTAGTCTAGACGGCTGGATAGGGACCTTCTACAAGTCTTTCCAGAACCAGCTAGTTCCCATATTAGCATGGGTATATTATTCCTTCCTCCCCACTCATACTGTGACACCCTCCATGAATGATGAGATTATTACATTGATACATAAACAGGGGAAAGACCAAGGGCATTGTGCATGCTATGGACCCATGGCCCTCTTAAACATCAACAATATTTTTGGGGGGATGTGGAGTAATGGGTGGTATTTGTTTGGGGTGTTTATCTTACTGCACATTTGGACTCTGTGTTTGTCTGAAGGCATAACCTTTCCAGACAGTACACTTCTGTGTCAAGGCTATGGCCCTGGCCAATGTGGGGATGAGTTCCCTGTCTGTAGTTGCTGTTGCAATGTATTTTTCCAACTGTTGCAGAGGTGCGATGGCTGACTGACCTTCCTGCAGCTGAATGTAAGGTGCTTTCGGGATTTGCTCTGCTTGGTTTAGTGGAAGAGGGTTTTGTTGTGGCTAGCCTTGGCCCATCCATCTCTGTACATTGTATGCTTTTAACCAGCATCTGTATGCCAGGTGTCCCATCCTGTCGCAATAGTAACATTTATTAAGAAAACAAATAAGAGAGTAAGGGTGTTTCACGCAAGTGTGAGGTGGGAGCTCCTAGTCCCCAGTAATATTATAACAAAAACAAATGGAGGAGTGTCGCAGCACACCCTGTTGGTACTCGGCCTTCGGGGTGGGACCCTGATGATGAAGCATGTCACCAACTAGGTTGGTGAGTGAGGGGTCTTCTAAAAGGACATGTTATGTCCTATGTTAAGGTTGGGCACAAGTGCTTAATTAAGCCTTAAGCTTCAGGCGCAGAGACTTTCTCTGTCTCGCCTTCAGGGGGCACTCCTCCATTTGTTTTTGTTGCAATAGTAACATTCTCTAGGGTCTGGTTGCTGCCTCTACCGCTATAGCTAGGTTGAAACCCATTGGTGTCCCTTTAAGACTAGTGCCATTTGCACACTTGCAGCCAGTGCGAAACCCTCAAGGGTGTTTTTTTTCCATTTGTGATGGACCAATTTAGTAGAGTCTCTCTGGGATTGCTCCTGTTTATCTCTATCCTTCTCTTGCTTCTTTTTGTGGTAATGTAATATATGAAATTGTATCTCTCACAAGGGTTTGGTTTCAAGCCCAGCTGCACTGTCCAATCAGCTTTGTATCTTGGTGGGCAGACCATTTTTTAGGATATTGCAAAAGAATGCAACCTGTGGGCCTGTATCAGTCCATGGCTGTCATGTGTCTTGTCTCCATCGTTCCTTCATCCTATCCAGAAATTGGTTACAGTCTCCTCTGGCTTCATGGTCTCTGCCCTTATCCCTCCTACATCAGGGCAGTCAGGGAACATCACCCTTAGGGCTGTCCATATTTGGTGCCTCTATGAATTGAATATGGCCCTTTGTGCTTGGTGTTTGTCAGTGTAATTGCTGGGATGCAAACTCGGGTGAACACTGTGTTTATCTAATGATGCCTCTGATTCTTCCCCAATTGGTGGCCTGTACCTACTCTGGCTCTCTTCATTTGGGGGGCATGCTGCTCTATTTTCTCGGTGTGCTTCCTGGGTGTGAGCTCTTTATCTCTCCATTCTTAACTTGCACCTTTTTTTCACTCTGAGCTATACGCTATCTTTGCAGTCAGGCTTTGTCCTCAAACAAATTCTCTGTTGTTTCCTTGCCTACCTCAGCAAATCCTGTAGCTTCGGATCCCGGGGGACTGGGGGCCTCTTCCACCCTCCTGTTAGCTGTGTCACTTTCTAGAATTGCCTCAAATATCCCTGTCACTCATGTGGTTTGCCTAATTCATTGAGAGGGCTTGTTCTCTGCACCGCTGGGGTTTTACGTGTCAGACAAAATGGACGGGGGTCAAAATTCTGGGAGCCCTTGCACCAGACTGCAGTTGCTCTTGGACTGCCTGGGCCTGCTGGCTTGTTAGTGTCTCATGCCTGGGCCTAACCGCTCGCTGTTCGGTGGGTGGCCGCCAACCTTTTCAACTGGTAGATTGGAGTATCTTAATGCATGGAGAGTGTGCGAAAGCACCTCCATACCTGCACATGGTGGGGGAAGTGCTAGCACCCTGCTTTATAGCTGTGATGCAGGACTTGATTTGGGCTACCTTGAAGATGGCCCATAGTTCTAATAATGCCTCTGTTCTGTCTTTATTTTGATCTGTGTATTTGGTTTGTATGTATGTTCTCATGTGTTCAATTGCATTCGTGTCAAAGGTTATCTCCTTTGGCCTGAGAAATGTGTGTGTTCGTGTGTGTGTGTGCCATTCTTGGCAAACCTTAGTACCTTTTTTATGTCTGTGTGTGAAACCTGGCTTGCATGTGTTTTAATGGTGACTCCATGATAAGGTTGGTAGTGTTGGAGGATAAGATACACTTTAGCTTCTTTGTTTTAGGAGATCTTTGGGTTATCTAACTATGGGGAACATATACATGGGTTACTGCTAATAATTACATTACTACGAACTCAGCACTATTTAAAGATGCATCAACTATTCAACATAATCATTTCATAAACATAAATAACAATACATACGAAATCTTGCAACTTAGAAAAAGTGTAATTGTAGCAAATATAGTTTGAGATAAATAGCAGCACCCTCATATAAAACATACGGTAATCGACAAAAACACAATACTTAAAACACAGTTGCAGGAATTAACAGTACAAGAACATCACATACATGTTACATTAAACTCCACAATAAATACTGACAGAGAAAAATTGATGACTTTGCCAAAAGTCCCTTCGCCCACTAATATTGCATGCTATCCTGTGACCAGGGGAAGCTTTGTGTGGTATACTGCAATAAGTGAGCCTGATAATCTGTTAATATTGGCTCCTGTACAAAGATTATAACAATAGTTCACAGAAAAAGGGAATTACTTGAGGACCACAGGCCCCTCTTGCCCAAAAGCATTACACCCAATCTCACAGGTCCAAATCCTTTTCCCTAAACACCTGAATGACATCCTGTAACACATCCAGGGGCCAAGCGTACCATCTGTATCTTGCCCAGAAGTCCAACCAACCAAAACATCTCACTTCTTTCAGATACCACTAGTGTTAAGAAACCAGTGGCACTAAGAAAACCCTTTTAGATTGAGGTGCCAACTACTGCAAATCAGGATAGCTTTGCCATAAAAATAGTGTCCTGGGAGCCCTATAGGGTTAAACAAAAAAATAAATATTCGCCTTTCCAAGTGTGCCGAAAAGGTATTTTTGCAGGGTTACCTCAGAGGCTGCCTTACGACTACTCAGCTAGGAAATATAAAATAGGCAATTTGCCAGATTTCTGTAAGTGGTTTGGTGCATAGGTTATCTTTTTACACTTCAGCATAGTTTGCCATATGCCAAATGCTTTACTAAGGTTCTGATGTAGTCTCTTAACCTCTGTGACAGCTGCTTCAGGACAGAACTCCACCCTGCGGAATCAGCAGAACTTCCAATCTATTGCAGTGTCTGTTCACCTTCCTTATTGCGCAAATGTGAATCCTTCCAGGTGGGATCCCTTTCCTTTGGGTGCAGTCGAGTTCAAGGTACTAATCATTTCTGATGGTGGCTCGCCAAAATGTTGCTTGAACATGAAATACCTGTCCGCATGTTTGTCTGCCAGCTATTTGCCACCTGACCAGCAATCTGTTAGTCAGTGACATCAGGCCTGGGTTGCCGATCCTGCCTAACTATGTATTTGTGAGTTGGGTTGACATGGAGTTCATAACTGGCGAATGAGTCAAGAGAGATGTGATTTCGTTATTATACATGAATGTATCGTTATTTATAAAGACATTGACTTTCTCAATATTAACAGCTCCATGGGGCTGTTAGAGACGTTTTCCCATGGTAGATATGGAGTAGTCTCTGCCATTGCCAAACTATGGTCCCCCTGCATCTAAATTCAGTTGGCAGACCATTATATTGAAGAACAGATCCTGTGCACACGCTTATTAGATCGGTAGTCCTCCTGGTGTCAGGACGCAATGTTACACGCAAAATGGAAATATATGTCAAGGTTCAAAAACAAGCACAAAGGTTCATGTACGTGAAAAAGTCTTTTATAACTCAATTGTTGATCAGTACAGAAAATAATAGCCAGCCCACACGTATTTCATCACACCGTGAAGGAGATGTGACTCATCAGGGCTGATATGCTGATGGGACCTCGCTCTCTGGACGCACGGACCAGTTGCGCGCCCCCTTCTGTTTCTAGTACCCTAGGGAATTTTCGGACGTACCCATCCTTTACTTCCACTCCCCTGTTGATGAACGAGGTGTTCACCCTATCAACCTCTGTTGCACTACGTGGCCAACTTCACACAGGATCCCGCCACGACGACCCTGATTTTCCCATCAGCATATCAGCGTCCTGACACCAGGACTACAGATCTAATCAGCGTGTGCACAGGATCTGTTCTTCTTCTATTTTGGTCTAGGCCTTCCTAAACCAGTGCAGAGGTGTTTTTCCATTTGTGTTTGTCACCCCTGGCCTGCATTGCACCGCGTGCCAACCGCACAAACATTTTGACCAAGAGATCACACTGCTTAGAGCGCCACTGCTTTCTGGTCCCTCAACTCAAACCCATTCTCTTTCGAAAGACGATTATATTGGCAGCAAGTTTACTCTGTCATCACTGTGATGGAGTATCCTTACTGTCAATATTGAAATCAGGCCCTAATTTTCTGAATTGGAAGCTGAGTTGAGTTGTGGCTAACCTTGGCCCATCCATCTCTGTACATTGTATGCTTTTAACCAGCATCCGTATGCCAGGTTTCCCATCCTGTCGCAATAGTAACATTTATTAAGAAAACAAATAAGAGAGTGAGGGTGTTTCATGCAAGTGTGAGGTGGGATCTCCTAGTCCCCAGTAATATTATAACAAAAACAAATGGAGGAGTGTCGCAGAACACCCTGTTGGTACTCGGCCTTCGGGGTGGGACCCCGATGATGAAGCATGTCACCAACTAGGTTGGTGAGTGAGGGGTCTTCTAAAAGGACATGTTATGTCCTATGTTAAGGTTGGGCACAAGTGCTTAATTAAGCCTTAAGCTTCAGGCGCAGAGACTTTCTCTGTCTCGCCTTCAGGGGGCACTCCTCCATTTGTTTTTGTTGCAATAGTAACATTCTCTAGGGTCTGGTTGCTGCCTCTACCGCTATAGCTAGGTTGAAACCCATTGGTGTCCCTTTAAGACTAGTGCCATTTGCACACTTTCAGCCAGTGCGAAACCCTCAAGGGTGGGTTTTTTCCATTTGTGATGGACCAATTTAGTAGAGTCTCTCTGGGATTGCTCCTGTTTATCTCTATCCTTCTCTTGCTTCTTTTTGTGGTAATGTAATATATGAAATTGTATCTCTCACAAGGGTTTGGTTTCAAGCCCAGCTGCACTGTCCAATCAGCTTTGTATCTTGGTGGGCAGACCATTTTTTAGGATATTGCAAAAGAATGCAACCTGTGGGCCTGTATCAGTCCATGGCTGTCATGTGTCTTGTCTCCATCGTTCCTTCATCCTATCCAGAAATTGGTTACAGTCTCCTCTGGCTTCATGGTCTCTGCCCTTATCCCTCCTACATCAGGGCAGTCAGGGAACATCACCCTTAGGGCTGTCCATATTTGGTGCCTCTATGAATTGAATATGGCCCTTTGTGCTTGGTGTTTGTCAGTGTAATTGCTGGGATGCAAACTCGGGTTAACACTGTGTTTATCTAATGATGCCTCTGATTCTTCCCCAATTGGTGGCCTGTACCTACTCTGGCTCTCTTCATTTGGGGGGCATGCTGCTCTATTTTCTCGGTGTGCTTCCTGGGTGTGAGCTTCTTATCTCTCCATTCTTAACTTGCACCTTTTTTTCACTCTGAGCTATACGCTATCTTTGCAGTCAGGCTTTGTCCTCAAACAAATTCTCTGTTGTTTCCTTGCCTACCTCAGCAAATCCTGTAGCTTCGGATCCCGGGGGACTGGGGGCCTCTTCCACCCTCCTGTTAGCTGTGTCACTTTCTAGAATTGCCTCAAATATCCCTGTCACTCGTGTGGTTTGCCTAATTCATTGAGAGGGCTTGTTCACTGCACCGCTGGGGTTTTACGTGTCAGACAAAATGGACGGGGGTAAAAATTCTGGGAGCCCTTGCACCAGACTGCAGTTGCTCTTGGACTGCCTGGGCCTGCTGGCTTGTTAGTGTCTCATGCCTGGGCCTAACCGCTCGCTGTTCGGTGGGTGGCCGCCAACCTTTTCAACTGGTAGATTGGAGTATCTTAATGCATGGAGAGTGTGCGAAAGCACCTCCATACCTGCACATGGCGGGAGAAGTGCTAGCACCCTGCTTTATAGCTGTGATGCAGGACTTGATTTGGGCTACCTTGAAGATGGCCCATAGTTCTAATAATGCCTCTGTTCTGTCTTTATTTTGATCTGTGTATTTGGTTTGTATGTATGTTCTCATGTGTTCAATTGCATTCGTGTCAAAGGTTATCTCCTTTGGCCTGAGAAATGTGTGTGTTCGTGTGTGTGTGTGCCATTCTTGGCAAACCTTAGTACCTTTTTTATGTCTGTGTGTGAAACCTGGCTTGCATGTGTTTTAATGGTGACTCCATGATAAGGTTGGTAGTGTTGGAGGATAAGATACACTTTAGCTTCTTTGTTTTAGGAGATCTTTGGGTTATCTAACTGTGGGGAACATATACATGGGTTACTGCTAATAATTACATTACTACGAACTCAGCACTATTTAAAGATGCATCAACTATTCAACATAATCATTTCATAAACATAAATAACAATACATACGAAATCTTGCAACTTAGAAAAAGTGTAATTGTAGCAAATATAGTTTGAGATAAATAGCAGCACCCTCATATAAAACATACGGTAATCGACAAAAACACAATACTTAAAACACAGTTGCAGGAATTAACAGTACCAGAACATCACATACATGTTACATTAAACTCAACAATAAATACTGACAGAGAAAAATTGATGACTTTGCCAAAAGTCCCTTCGCCCACTAATATTGCATGCTATCCTGTGACCAGGGGAAGCTTTGTGTGGTATACTGCAATAAGTGAGCCTGATAATCTGTTAATATTGGCTCCTGTACAAAGATTATAACAATAGTTCACAGAAAAAGGGAATTACTTGAGGACCACAGGCCCCTCTTGCCCAAAAGCATTACACCCAATCTCACAGGTCCAAATCCTTTTCCCTAAACACCTGAATCACATCCTGTAACACATCCAGGGGCCAAGTGTACCATCTGTATCTTGCCCAGAAGTCCAACCAACCAAAACATCTCACTTCTTTCAGATACCACTAGTGTTAAGAAACCAGTGGCACTAAGAAAACCCTTTTAGATTGAGGTGCCAACTACTCCAAATCAGGATAGCTTTGCCATAAAAATAGTGTCCTGGGAGCCCTATAGGGTTAAACAAAAAAATGAATATTCGCCTTTCCAAGTGTGCCGAAAAGGTATTTTTGCAGGGTTACCTCAGAGGCTGCCTTACGACTACTCAGCTAGGAAATATAAAATAGTCAATTTGCCAGATTTCTGTAAGTGGTTTGGTGCATAGGTTATCTTTTTACACTTCAGCATAGTTTGCCATATGCCAAATGCTTTACTAAGGTTCTGATGTAGTCTCTTAACCTCTGTGACAGCTGCTTCAGGACAGAACTCCACCCTGCGGAATCAGCAGAACTTCCAATCTATTGCAGTGTCTGTTCACCTTCCTTATTGCGCAAATGTGAATCCTTCCAGGTGGGATCCCTTTCCTTTGGGTGCAGTCGAGTTCAAGGTACTAATCATTTCTGATGGTGGCTCGCCAAAATGTTGCTTGAACATAAAATACCTGTCCGCATGTTTGTCTGCCAGCTATTTGCCACCTGACCTGCAATCTGTTAGTCAGTGACATCAGGCCTGGGTTGCCGATCCTGCCTAACTATGTATTTGTGAGTTGGGTTGACATGGAGTTCATAACTGGCGAATGAGTCAAGAGAGATGTGATTTCGTTATTATACATGAATGTATCGTTATTTATAAAGACATTGACTTTCTCAATATTAACAGCTCCATGGGGCTGTTAGAGACGTTTTCCCATGGTAGAAATGAAGTAGTCTCTGCCATTGCCAAACTATGGTCCCCCTGCATCTAAATTCAGTTGGCAGACCATTATATTGAAGAACAGATCCTGTGCACACGCTTATTAGATCGGTAGTCCTCCTGGTGTCAGGACGCAATGTTACACGCAAAATGGAAATATATGTCAAGGTTCAAAAACAAGCACAAAGGTTCATGTACGTGAAAAAGTCTTTTATAACTCAATTGTTGATCAGTACAGAAAATAATAGCCAGCCCACACGTATTTCGTCACACCGTGAAGGAGATGTGACTCATCAGGGCTGATATGCTGATGGGACCTCGCTCTCTGGACGCACGGACCAGTTGCGCGCCCCCTTCTGTTTCTAGTACCCTAGGGAATTTTCGGACGTACCCATCCTTTACTTCCACTCCCCTGTTGATGAACGAGGTGTTCACCCTATCAACCTCTGTTGCACTACGTGGCCAACTTCACACCGGAGCCCGCCACCACGACCCTGATTTTCCCATCAGCATATCAGCGTCCTGACACTAGGACTACCGATCTAATCAGCGTGTGCACAGGATCTGTTCTTCTTCTATTTTGGTCTAGGCCTTCCTAAACCAGTGCAGAGGTGTTTTTCCATTTGTATTTGTCTCCCCTGGCCTGCATTGCACCGCGTGCCAACCGCACAAACATTTTGACCAAGAGATCACACTGCTTAGAGCGCCACTGCTTTCTGGTCCCTCAACTCAAACCCATTCTCTTTCGAAAGACCATTATATTGGCAGCAAGTTTACTCTGTCATCACTGTGATGGAGTATCCTTACTGTCAATATTGAAATCAGGCCCTAATTTTCTGAATTGGAAGCTGAGTAGAGTTGTGGCTAGCCTTGGCCCATCCATCTCTGTACATTGTATGCTTTTAACCAGCATCCGTATGCCAGGTGTCCCATCCTGTCGCAATAGTTACATTTATTAAGAAAACAAATAAGAGAGTAAGGGTGTTTCATGCAAGTGTGAGGTGGGAGCTCCTAGTCCCCAGTAATATTATAACAAAAACAAATGGAGGAGTGTCGCAGCACACCCTGTTGGTACTCGGCCTTCGGGGTGGGACCCCGATGATGAAGCATGTCACCAACTAGGTTGGTGAGTGAGGGGTCTTCTAAAAGGACATGTTATGTCCTATGTTAAGGTTGGGCACAAGTGCTTAATTAAGCCTTAAGCTTCAGGCGCAGAGACTTTCTCTGTCTCGCCTTCAGGGGGCACTCCTCCATTTGTTTTTGTTGCAATAGTAACATTCTCTAGGGTCTGGTTGCTGCCTCTACCGCTATAGCTAGGTTGAAACGTATTGGTGTCCCTTTAAGACTAGTGCCATTTGCACACTTGCAGCCAGTGCGAAACCCTCAAGGGTGTTTTTTTCCATTTGTGATGGACCAATTTAGTAGAGTCTCTCTGGGATTGCTCCTGTTTATCTCTATCCTTCTCTTGCTTCTTTTTGTGGTAATGTAATATATGAAATTGTATCTCTCACAAGGGTTTGGTTTCAAGCCCAGCTGCACTGTCCAATCAGCTTTGTATCTTGGTGGGCAGACCTTTTTTTAGGATATTGCAAAAGAATGCGACCTGTGGGCCTGTATCAGTCCATGGCTGTCATGTGTCTTGTCTCCATCGTTCCTTCATCCTATCCAGAAATTGGTTACAGTCTCCTCTGGCTTCATGGTCTCTGCCCTTATCCCTCCTACATCAGGGCAGTCAGGGAACATCATCCTTAGGACTGTCCATATTTGGTGCCTCTATGAATTGAATATGGCCCTTTGTGCTTGGTGTTTGTCAGTGTAATTGCTGGGATGCAAACTCGGGTGAACACTGTGTTTATCTAATGATGCCTCTGATTCTTCCCCAATTGGTGGCCTGTACCTACTCTGGCTCTCTTCATTTGGGGGGCATGCTGCTCTATTTTCTCGGTGTGCTTCCTGGGTGTGAGCTCTTTATCTCTCCATTCTTAACTTGCACCTTTTTTTCACTCTGAGCTATACGCTATCTTTGCAGTCAGGCTTTGTCCTCAAACAAATTCTCTGTTGTTTCCTTGCCTACCTCAGCAAATCCTGTAGCTTCGGATCCCGGGGGACTGGGGGCCTCTTCCACCCTCCTGTTAGCTGTGTCACTTTCTAGAATTGCCTCAAATATCCCTGTCACTCGTGTGGTTTGCCTAATTCATTGAGAGGGCTTGTTCTCTGCACCGCTGGGGTTTTACGTGTCAGACAAAATGGACGGGGGTCAAAATTCTGGGAGCCCTTGCACCAGACTGCAGTTGCTCTTGGACTGCCTGGGCCTGCTGGCTTGTTAGTGTCTCATGCCTGGGCCTAACCGCTCGCTGTTCGGTGGGTGGCCGCCAACCTTTTCAACTGGTAGATTGGAGTATCTTAATGCATGGAGAGTGTGCGAAAGCACCTCCATACCTGCACATGGTGGGGGAAGTGCTAGCACCCTGCTTTATAGCTGTGATGCAGGACTTGATTTGGGCTACCTTGAAGATGGCCCATAGTTCTAATAATGCCTCTGTTCTGTCTTTATTTTGATCTGTGTATTTGGTTTGTATGTATGTTCTCATGTGTTCAATTGCATTGGTGTCAAAGGTTATCTCCTTTGGCCTGAGAAATGTGTGTGTTCGTGTGTGTGTGTGCCATTCTTGGCAAACCTTAGTACCTTTTTTATGTCTGTGTGTGAAACCTGGCTTGCATGTGTTTTAATGGTGACTCCATGATAAGGTTGGTAGTGTTGGAGGATAAGATACACTTTAGCTTCTTTGTTTTAGGAGATCTTTGGGTTATCTAACTGTGGGGAACATATACATGGGTTACTGCTAATAATTACATTACTACGAACTCAGCACTATTTAAAGATGCATCAACTATTCAACATAATCATTTCATAAACATAAATAACAATACATACGAAATCTTGCAACTTAGAAAAAGTGTAATTGTAGCAAATATAGTTTGAGATAAATAGCAGCACCCTCATATAAAACATACGTTAATCGACAAAAACACAATACTTAAAACACAGTTGCAGGATTTAACAGTACCAGAACATCGCATACATGTTACATTAAACTCAACAATAAATACTGACAGAGAAAAATTGATGACTTTGCCAAAAGTCCCTTCGCCCACTAATATTGCATGCTATCCTGTGACCAGGGGAAGCTTTGTGTGGTATACTGCAATAAGTGAGCCTGATAATCTGTTAATATTGGCTCCTGTACAAAGATTATAACAATAGTTCACAGAAAAAGGGAATTACTTGAGGACCACAGGCCCCTCTTGCCCAAAAGCATTACACCCAATCTCACAGGTCCAAATCCTTTTCCCTAAACACCTGAATCACATCCTGTAACACATCCAGGGGCCAAGTGTACCATCTGTATCTTGCCCAGAAGTCCAACCAACCAAAACATCTCACTTCTTTCAGATACCACTAGTGTTAAGAAACCAGTGGCACTAAGAAAACCCTTTTAGATTGAGGTGCCAACTACTCCAAATCAGGATAGCTTTGCCATAAAAATAGTGTCCTGGGAGCCCTATAGGGTTAAACAAAAAAATGAATATTCGCCTTTCCAAGTGTGCCGAAAAGGTATTTTTGCAGGGTTACCTCAGAGGCTGCCTTACGACTACTCAGCTAGGAAATATAAAATAGTCAATTTGCCAGATTTCTGTAAGTGGTTTGGTGCATAGGTTATCTTTTTACACTTCAGCATAGTTTGCCATATGCCAAATGCTTTACTAAGGTTCTGATGTAGTCTCTTAACCTCTGTGACAGCTGCTTCAGGACAGAACTCCACCCTGCGGAATCAGCAGAACTTCCAATCTATTGCAGTGTCTGTTCACCTTCCTTATTGCGCAAATGTGAATCCTTCCAGGTGGGATCCCTTTCCTTTGGGTGCAGTCGAGTTCAAGGTACTAATCATTTCTGATGGTGGCTCGCCAAAATGTTGCTTGAACATGAAATACCTATCCGCATGTTTGTCTGCCAGCTATTTGCCACCTGACCTGCAATCTGTTAGTCAGTGACATCAGGCCTGGGTTGCCGATCCTGCCTAACTATGTATTTGTGAGTTGGGTTGACATGGAGTTCATAACTGGCGAATGAGTCAAGAGAGATGTGATTTCGTTATTATACATGAATGTATCGTTATTTATAAAGACATTGACTTTCTCAATATTAACAGCTCCATGGGGCTGTTAGAGACGTTTTCCCATGGTAGATATGGAGTAGTCTCTGCCATTGCCAAACTATGGTCCCCCTGCATCTAAATTCAGTTGGCAGACCATTATATTGAAGAACAGATCCTGTGCACACGCTTATTAGATCGGTAGTCCTCCTGGTGTCAGGACGCAATGTTACACGCAAAATGGAAATATATGTCAAGGTTCAAAAACAAGCACAAAGGTTCATGTACGTGAAAAAGTCTTTTATAACTCAATTGTTGATCAGTACAGAAAATAATAGCCAGCCCACACGTATTTCGTCACACCGTGAAGGAGATGTGACTCATCAGGGCTGATATGCTGATGGGACCTCGCTCTCTGGACGCACGGACCAGTTGCGCGCCCCCTTCTGTTTCTAGTACCCTAGGGAATTTTCGGACGTACCCATCCTTTACTTCCACTCCCCTGTTGATGAACGAGGTGTTCACCCTATCAACCTCTGTTGCACTACGTGGCCAACTTCACACCGGAGCCCGCCACGACGACCCTGATGTTCCCATCAGCATATCAGCGTCCTGACACCAGGACTACCGATCTAATCAGCGTGTGCACAGGATCTGTTCTTCTTCTATTTTGGTCTAGGCCTTCCTAAACCAGTGCAGAGGTGTTTTTCCATTTGTGTTTGTCTCCCCTGGCCTGCATTGCACCGCGTGCCAACCGCACAAACATTTTGACCAAGAGATCAAACTGCTTAGAGCGCCACTGCTTTCTGGTCCCTCAACTCAAACCTATTCTCTTTCGAAAGACCATTATATTGGCAGCAAGTTTACTCTGTCATCACTGTGATGGAGTATCCTTACTGTCAATATTGAAATCAGGCCCTAATTTTCTGAATTGGAAGCTGAGTTGAGTTGTGGCTAGCCTTGGCCCATCCATCTCTGTACATTGTATGCTTTTAACCAGCATCCGTATGCCAGGTGTCCCATCCTGTCGCAATAGTAACATTTATTAAGAAAACAAATAAGAGAGTAAGGGTGTTTCATGCAAGTGTGAGGTGGGAGCTCCTAGTCCCCAGTAATATTATAACAAAAACAAATGGAGGAGTGTCGCAGCACACCCTGTTGGTACTCGGCCTTCGGGGTGGGACCCTGATGATGAAGCATGTCACCAACTAGGTTGGTGAGTGAGGGGTCTTCTAAAAGGACATGTTATGTCCTATGTTAAGGTTGGGCACAAGTGCTTAATTAAGCCTTAAGCTTCAGGCGCAGAGACTTTCTCTGTCTCGCCTTCAGGGGGCACTCCTCCATTTGTTTTTGTTGCAATAGTAACATTCTCTAGGGTCTGGTTGCTGCCTCTACCGCTATAGCTAGGTTGAAACGTATTTGTGTCCCTTTAAGACTAGTGCCATTTGCACACTTGCAGCCAGTGCGAAACCCTCAAGGGTGTTTTTTTTCCATTTGTGATGGACCAATTTAGTAGAGTCTCTCTGGGATTGCTCCTGTTTATCTCTATCCTTCTCTTGCTTCTTTTTGTGGTAATGTAATATATGAAATTGTATCTCTCACAAGGGTTTGGTTTCAAGCCCAGCTGCACTGTCCAATCAGCTTTGTATCTTGGTGGGCAGACCTTTTTTTAGGATATTGCAAAAGAATGCGACCTGTGGGCCTGTATCAGTCCATGGCTGTCATGTGTCTTGTCTCCATCGTTCCTTCATCCTATCCAGAAATTGGTTACAGTCTCCTCTGGCTTCATGGTCTCTGCCCTTATCCCTCCTACATCAGGGCAGTCAGGGAACATCACCCTTAGGACTGTCCATATTTGGTGCCTCTATGAATTGAATATGGCCCTTTGTGCTTGGTGTTTGTCAGTGTAATTGCTGGGATGCAAACTCGGGTGAACACTGTGTTTATCTAATGATGCCTCTGATTCTTCCCCAATTGGTGGCCTGTACCTACTCTGGCTCTCTTCATTTGGGGGGCATGCTGCTCTATTTTCTCGGTGTGCTTCCTGGGTGTGAGCTCTTTATCTCTCCATTCTTAACTTGCACCTTTTTTTCACTCTGAGCTATACGCTATCTTTGCAGTCAGGCTTTGTCCTCAAACAAATTCTCTGTTGTTTCCTTGCCTACCTCAGCAAATCCTGTAACTTCGGATCCCGGGGTACTGGGGGCCTCTTCCACCCTCCTGTTAGCTGTGTCACTTTCTAGAATTGCCTCAAATATCCCTGTCACTCGTGTGTGTTTGCCTAATTCATTGAGAGGGCTTGTTCTCTGCACCGCTGGGGTTTTACGAGTCAGACAAAATGGACGGGGGTCAAAATTCTGGGAGCCCCTGCACCAGACTGCAGTTGCTCTTGGACTGCCTGGGCCTGCTGGCTTGTTAGTGTCTCATGCCTGGGCCTAACCGCTCGCTGTTCGGTGGGTGGCCACCAACCTTTTCAACTGGTAGTTTGGAGTATCTTAATGCATGGAGAGTGTGCGAAAGCACCTCCATACCTGCACATGGTGGGGGAAGTGCTAGCACCCTGCTTTATAGCTGTGATGCAGGATTTGATTTGGGCTACCTTGAAGATGGCCCATAGTTCTAATAATGCCTCTGTTCTGCTCTGACCTAAATACACGAGAGAGCAGCAGAGAGCCGCAAAGCCGCAGCAGTGCTAGGAGAGCTACGGAGCTACGGAGCTACCGGAGCTGCGTCCACAGCTGCCACAGCGTTTGTGCAGCGTTTTGGCCCCCGGAGCTACTGGAAAGTCGCCGGGTCCCTCAATAACTCAGAGGCAGCACCAGTAAGGGGGTCCAGCGGCCCCTGGGGGCTTCCCTCGACTTCTCTGCGGACTTGGCCGACCTGCAGTAACTTGCAGCGAGGCTCACTCTACCCCCACCCCCACCCGCTGAGTCCGCGAACCCGCCCGAGCCTGAGCCTGCGGCGGTCTGCTGTCCCTCCGTTGGTCCACGTGTGAGAGGCGGAGTGAGCAGGCAAACGAGTAAGAATCAGAGAGGCGAAGTGGCGAGTGAAGGCGGCAGACGGCGGAATCTTCCCTCAGACACCCTGCAGCAGTAATCCAGCCCTGTCCTGTCCTGTCCGTCGAGGTGAGGTGAGGAACTGAGCATCTGAGCATCTGAGCTCTCCCTGCCTCGCTCTGCTCGGCAGCTCGATAGAGGCGGTGAGCGGCGGGAGGAGATCTCCAAGCCGTTAAACCGTGGCTTTACTGAGTAAGAGCTGCAAAAGTCGGCGCTTTGAGCAAGAGAGCCCGATCCAGTCCGTGTTTTTACTGAGCTGACCTGCAGAAAGCTGATGGAGCTGTTGATTGAAGCCGCCGCAGTAGCCTGTCCGTAACCGCTGCACATCGACGTCATCCCGGCGAGCTGGTGAGAGAGGGGCAGGGGCTGGAGTACCTTCTTCAGCAACAGCGGTAAGCCCTGGATTTCTTGTGACAATTTGTGTCACTCTGCACGGCGGCGGTAAACTTAGGCAGGAGAACATCAGGATCACGTTTCCTCACCGCAAGCAGCAAGCAGCAAGGAGCGGTGGGGGGAAAAGGGTTGTGAGTGGCTGGGAGCGGGCTACTATAGTGAAAGTGAAAATTGGGCACTAATCCGGTACCAACCCGGTATCACTACTGAGTCCTGACAGAACATTTGAAAACTGGGAGCGGGCTACTATAGTGAAAGTGAAAATCGGGCACTAATCCGGTACCAACCCGGTATCACTACCGAGTCCTGACAGAACATTTGAAAACTAACTCCAGACCCAGGGTGATACTTGATCTTACTAAATACCTGGTAAATCTACCCTTTAAAAGTGTCTTTTAAAGCAGCACTTACCAGAACTTGAACGATACACCTCGCTAGTCTCCGCAAAAAACGTAACAGCACCTCGCTATCCTCCCTGACGGCAGCTATTCCTATTAGAGGGGTAGATAGGCTTGGGAGGTGGGGGAGTGCAGGTGGAGTGGGATTGGAGGTACAGTGGTAGAGCTGGCACAACGGACACCAGGACACCAAGTCATCAAGGTATCAGTCTGCTAGGTTTTCTACCTAATAGATCTAAAGAATGAGATCTGGAAAACTGCGTCTCAATATAAGCGCAAGATCAAGAAAAGACGAAGAAGACCAGAGCCAGGGCTCAAATAAGCCAATTAAAAAAAGGAAGAGGATGGCACAACAAAGAAAGAGACTAGTGTCAGCACCTGAGCTAACATCCCCTAGCTCAAAACAACGTAACATAGGGATTCAAAAATTCTTTTCTCCTAAGGACCCCATGACGACAATTCATGGGCAAACGCAGGATCAAGTCCTCCAATCAAGCCCGATTACACCGGCACCATATATAAAGGAGGACGTGCAATGCCAATCAAATAGTACAAAGGAGAAAGACAAGGATTCACAGGACACTCACAGTGAGAGTTGTCCTATTAACAAATCATCTGACAAGAAACAAATCTCTCAGTCTCCAGACAAACAAAAAAGCAACATTGGTTGCGGCAATCGCATCGTGGTAATAGCCCAAATAAATAAGAGCGCTTCCCAATCCCATGAAAGTGATAAGGAAAAAAAGTCCATGGTCCAGGGTAAAGTGGAAGAAGTAATACCAAGGATTAAATCGGTGGCGGGTCAAACTGCCACACAGGAAGACTCATGGCCGACTTCCTTCTCCCTACCTGACGACATAAGCTTGGACATACAAACAGGAACGGTAAACATTAACCAACCCCAGTTACAAGTTCATCTAAAACATAGCCAAGGTACTCATGACACCTTCAGATCTCAAGATCATGTGAAAAATGGACCAGGGTGCAACGGAAGACTGGAATCTACACCTTTACACCCAAACGTCAACTCCCACGAATGGGACAAAGACCGAAATAAAAAAAATACAGGAAGGAGCAACAACATTCTAAACCAGGAATCTCCAATCACGATATCTTCAATGAGCAGGACAGACGAAGATTTAGATGTCCAGGAAACATCGCCCAAAGAAGAAGATAAGACCTCATGGAGTAAAACACTTCTAAACACCTTAGAGCAGGCAATCAAAGCTCTGAACTTCCAGTCGGATAAAATGGACGTTCAAATCGATTTAATAAATCTCATTGCGAGCCATATCTCTGGCATAAACATCAGGCTGGACCACATGGCAACCCTACTTCAAGGGAAGGCTGACAAGGGACTTTGTACAGAGATTATCCAGCCAAGTTGTGTTTGTGGCAAACTAGTGGATAATTTGTCAAATTTACCATTAATATTAAATGACATACTAAGGGCTGTCCAGTCATCAATGGATATAAAACATAACTCCAAAACTCCGAGTAACATTGAGTCAATAAAATCAGACGTGGGAATTGCAAGCCAACTCATAGTAAGAGATTCCACTCAAAATAGCTGTGTAGAGGAAGAAATAAGCAAGCAGTGTAAAGAAAAACCTGACAACGATCCAGGTCAAAAAGAGGAAGCACAACACGTAATGACCCAGTCTAAAAATAAGCTAACAAAAAGACAAAGGAAACGCGCAAGGAAAGGGAGGGTTCAACTTAAATTCCAACCTTCAACAGATATTCATACCTATCCCATTTTTCATCACACCGCTAATAGGAAACAGAAACCAGCACCTGAAGTAATTGCATCAAAACACATCAACACGCCCCTGGTCCAACCAAACCAGTCAAATGCTGTGAACTGGACCAGCCTGAGTATAGAATCTTCACCCCTCCAAACCTCCTCAAAACCAAACCATACACAATGGATCACACAACCGAAAAGTCAAATAAAGAAAAAAGAAAACTCCCCAAGAACTCAGGATAAAGATAAGACGAAAGAGGAGTCTGATGAAAGGGTCTTAACTAATGAAGTCAGTGTAAATCACACAGTAATGATCCACCAGACAGATGAAACGCACTCACTCCAGGTCAAATCAACAAACCAGGAATTAAGGCACCAAAATGGCCCAATCTTTGTGGATACCGAACAAAATATAACAGATAAATACAAACATAATCCCCCTATAAAAAGAGCAGATGAAAAGGAAAACAAAAGATCACCAATAAAAATAAACTTAAACGAAGATGGACGAACCTGCAGCACTTACCAAACAAATAAACAAACAAGGCGCATACATATACTACAAAACCCGATCATCGATAAAAACACGGACAGGATTAATGAACCAACCACCTATCTGAGAAGAACAGATGGTCCATTCGAAGATCTAACAATAAAAACACTAAGTCAAGGGAGAAGAATAATTACAAAAGGGGAAACAACAGTAAATTCAAACCCAGAAGAAGAGACACAAGCTAAAACGAGCTCACAATTACAAGCAGAAACAAATAATAAACTGTCATTTATACCGGAATACCAGCCATCAGGTCCTCAAGATTTTCTGAATAGAGGTAACATAATGAGGCTATTAAGAGAAATTCCAGAATTGAACGACATAGAATCTCAAGATCTCTTGTCAGTAGAATTTAGGTGCACCAAAAATATGCCAGAGGTAGAAGAGTCCTTAACCTCCTGGTCAACTATAGAAATAGTTAATAGAATACTTGAAATGAGTTTGTCATTTGAAGCCTGGGGCATTACACTGAGGCGAGACGATCGGAAAAAATATCCATTTCCACTTTTAAAAACTTTAACCTTATGTAAAAAGACAAAGGCTGAGGGGATCAGCCAAAAATCATGCTTAAAAGGTGCGTGTGCGGTATCTCCGCAGAAAAATACACCGCAAAATGGACACGTAAATGCAGCGGCTCAAAGAGGCACCCGTGAACAGGCAACAGATTGGTCCTGGGTAGCTTCGGCTTTGAGCAAAAAATGCTCCTAACAAGACGAGTCATTTAGAAAAAGATACCATGTTACACCCACGGCCAACAGCTGACAATCAAGAGGAATCCATTGCTGCAAATCCGCACATGATCAGCCTCTGTTCCTGGAACGTACATGGTTTCAACAGCTTGTGCCATGACCACGAAACTGCAAACTTCTTGGATCAACACGACTTAATACTGCTACAAGAAACCTGGAACCTGCGCCAAATCTCCATCCCGGGATACATCGAATTTCACGTCCTCGCCGAAAAACCCTCTAACTTTGGTCATCCTAGTGGAGGCTTATCAACGTATATCACCCAACAACACAGATGGCATACTGAAGAAGTAGACTCTATGGTTAACTGGATACAAGTAATAAAACTCACGGAGAATTTGGTTGCCGGTACAGGCTCTTGTAATCTACTACTGCTCAACGTTTATGTTCATCCGGAAAAGAGGGAAAAAAATGAAAAACTGATTACTCTATTCACCTTGATCAGGGCTTTGCAAATCACTCATGAGACGTATTCCATGATTATATCAGGTGATTTTAATAGCAACCTAACAAAAGATGATAAGATAACGCAAGTTCTTGAAGAACTGGGCCTTTTTATTCTAAATAAGAAAGTCAGTGGGAATAATGGTATACCTATAACCTTTCTAAGCGGTAACCGAAAGTCAACAATAGACTTCACAATATTGAGCAACAGCCTGTTACCAACGGTGAGTGCTTTTTCAGTGGAACAACGAGTGGAAAGTGACCATTTCCCTCTAATTACCAAAATGATAATGTTGGTTACCGAGACGGAAAAACAAAATACCATCGTCCAGTATACTGAAAAATTTAATTTACGTAAATTAAAATGGAGAGGAAAGGATATAAAACCAACAATGGATAAAATTACAAAAGAACTGCATAGTTTAACAACGGAAGAAAAAGGAAATCTGGTAAAAACATGGGAACACCTATGCGAAGCAGTAACAAGTAATCCCCCACGTACAAATCAAAACCCAATAAGATTCAATACTAGCAAAAAGCCTTGGTACACTACTACCCTGAGGGAAGAAAAAAGAAAAATTGCACGTGAAGTCCGCAAGCAGGCATTATTGATAAAAAGTGGAAAAAAATCAAATAAAACGGAATTGAAAGTTATGCGAAAAAAATATAAGATCATGCTAAGGAAAGCAAAAATACTGTACCAAGAGGAAATGTGGACTAACTTACTAATAGCTAGTAAACACAAGAATGCCAGTACATTTTGGGGTATTATCAATAAACTGACAAGGGGGAATACCCTAAAACAGGAGGCAGGTATTGGAAAAAATATATGGACCCAGCACATTGAAAACATGTTCAGCGACAGGACGGGAGGTGAAAAAAGGCACTGTAATCCGGAGTGCAAAGTATGCGCTAGAAACGGCGACCATGCAGAAAATTTGCTGGGAAAAGGAGTTAATGCTCCAGGAGACAAGCTGAAGCAATTGTTGGGTAGTGGAAACGAGATCAACCCCGAAAACCCACAGTTTAGTAAATCAGAAAAAATATTGAATGCCGAGACCGACTCCCTAGTAACAACAGATCAGCTTAAAGACAAGATAAAACGTCTGAGAAAAGAGGGTGCAGCGGGTCCAAACGGGCTCCCAAATGCAATTTTTAAATATTCGCCTGAATTTTGGGCAGAATATTTAACTCCACTCTTCAATGCAATCTACAACCAGAACAAGCCACCAAGATCCTGGAAAGGGAGCATAATTCACCCCATTTTTAAACAAGGTGACCACAACGAGCCGGGGAACTACAGGCTGATATCGCTAACGGATGTTGAGGCAAAACTATATGGATCATGCCTATTATCCCTCCTTCAGGACTGGATGGAAGATACGAACATAATACCAATGTTCCAAACTGGTTTCCGGCCAAGGATGGGTACATTGACAAACTTGACAACCCTGGCGCTCTTGAAGGAAAAAGCTGCAAAAAGGGGGACGAGACTGTATGCTTGCTTTATAGACCTCCGAGCAGCCTTTGATAAAGTGAACAGATCCCGGTTATGGGAAAAACTAAGATCATGGGGTATCCCGAAGAAGCTATTAGAGGCAATTATAGTCCTGCACAGCAACACCTGGGCTCGAGTAAAACTGGGAGACGGTAGCAGCGTAACGGCCAAAATAAGAACACAACAGGGCCTAAAACAAGGCTGTGTACTGGCCCCAAGTTTATTCAACCTGTACATGGCAGATATTGTCAATCACATGGAGATTGGGGAATGCCATCCACCCCACATGTCAAAAATCCCAATTCCCTTCCTGCAGTATGCAGACGATATTGTTGTTCTGAGCCAAACCCCAATAGGGTTGCAAAGATCGATCAATAACCTGACAACCTACTTGGAGCACGAATGCTTGGAACTAAATAAAGATAAAACTAAGGTTGTCCGCATTGTGGATCCTAAAAAGCAAATATTCAAATGGTATGCAAATAGCTCCCCAATAAAGGAGGAAACTTCATACAAATACTTGGGTTTGAAATTGGGGCGAGGGCCGACGAACAAAGAACATAAAACCGAGCTAAAAGCAAAAACACAGTCTCTAATCTACGCATACCGGCAATTACAAAATAAACTAAGTTGTCCAAATTATTCACACCTGCTGAAAGTGATCAAAGCTCAAACCCTACCATCCTTATCATACGCATTGGCCACCTGGTGTGGCAAAGAAGCAGGGCTGTTAAACAGCCTACAAACAAAAGTATACAAGGCAGTACTAAACCTTCCAAAATCATCAGCTCCAGCACAGGTTCGCCTAGAATTTGGCCTTCTAAATCAAAAATTTCGCAGTATGGGAACCTTTGTGAAACTCTGCCATAAAATACGCACGTCGGAAGCCAACACATTGGACAACCTGTGCTGGAAAGAAATCGATACTCAACAGAAACAGCAAGTTCCAAACAGTTGGGGAAGCTATCTGTCTCAATCGCTAATCTGCATAGGAATTGAAGAATCCTGGGACATGCATCCAGACAGATCCACTTTTGATAAAATTGTAAATAATGCGGTCAAATGGGAATCCTATCTGGAAGACAAGATAGTTACCGCAAAAAGACGACACGGGTGGACCGTGATAAACTCATATACCGGGATAAAACCGCAGTCCTACCTAGAAAGCCACTTTAACAATTCGTTAAAACAAAGATATATAAAACATCGACTAGGTCTACAGTTCTCAAAGGACCTGCTACCAGCATGGAAAAACTGCCACACCGACCCCCATTGTCGCCTATGTGGATATCGAAATGAAACACTACCGCACTTACTGTGTGTGTGCCCGGCACTTAAGGCCTTGAGGAGACGGCTTTTAAAGAACATTTTTAACAAATTGAATATTCGGACTTGTAGGCAAGCCGTAATCCAATGGCTAGATGGATCATGTCCTATGCTGGCCTGCAGGGGGGTCAAATTTATGATGAAAGCCCAATCTCTCCTACAGCAAGCTGACCTTGGAATTATACCACCAACCTGAAATAACTGACTCTTACTTGCCACTTACAAACAGTTTTATTTGCCAATTTTTTAAAATGTGTTTTATGTCCCAAGTTGATCTAGATGCATTTTGTAATGATTTTTAATAATTTTATACAATAAAAATTGACTTGACTTGACTCTGTTCTGTCTTTATTTTGATCTGTGTATTTGGTTTGTATGTATGTTCTCATGTGTTCAATTGCATTCGTGTCAAAGGTTATCTCCTTTGGCCTGAGAAATGTGTGTGTTTGTGTGTGTGTGTGCCATTCTTGGCAAACCTTAGTACCTTTTTTATGTCTGTGTGTGAAACCTGGCTTGCATGTGTTTTAATGGTGACTCCATGATAAGGTTGGTAGTTTTGGAGGATAAGATACACTTTAGATTCTTTGTTTTAGGAGATCTTTGGGTTATCTAACTGTGGGGAACATATACATGGGTTACTGCTAATAATTACATTACTACGAACTCAGCGCTATTTAAAGATGCATCAACTATTCAACATAATCATTTCATAAACATAAATAACAATACATACGAAATCTTGCAACATAGAAAAAGTGTAATTGTAGCAAATATAGTTTGAGATAAATAGCAGCACCCTCATATAAAACATACGGTAATCGACAAAAACACAATACTTAAAACACAGTTGCAGGAATTAACAGTACCAGAACATCACATACATGTTACATCAAACTCAACAATAAATACTGACAGAGAAAAATTGATGACTTTGCCAAAAGTCCCTTCGCCCACTAATATTGCATGCTATCCTGTGACCAGGGGAAGCTTTGTGTGGTATACTGCAATAAGTGAGCCTGATAATCTGTTAATATTGGCTCCTGTACAAAGATTATAACAATAGTTCACAGAAAAAGGGAATTACTTGAGGACCACAGGCCCCTCTTGCCCAAAAGCATTACACCCAATCTCACAGGTCCAAATCCTTTTCCCTAAACACCTGAATCACATCCTGTAACACATCCAGGGGCCAAGCGTACCATCTGTATCTTGCCCAGAAGTCCAACCAACCAAAACATCTCACTTCTTTCAGATACCACTAGTGTTAAGAAACCAGTGGCACTAAGAAAACCCTTTTAGATTGAGGTGCCAACTACTCCAAATCAGGATAGCTTTGCCATAAAAATAGTGTCCTCGGAGCCCTATAGGGTTAAACAAAAAAAAAAATATTCGCCTTTCCAAGTGTGCCGAAAAGGTATTTTTGCAGGGTTACCTCAGAGGCTGCCTTACGACTACTCAGCTAGGAAATATAAAATAGGCAATTTGCCAGATTTCTGTAAGTGGTTTGGTGCATAGGTTATCTTTTTACACTTCAGCATAATTTGCCATATGCCAAATGCTTTACTAAGGTTCTGATGTAGTCTCTTAACCTCTGTGACAGCTGCTTCAGGACAGAACTCCACCCTGCGGAATCAGCAGAACTTCCAATCTATTGCAGTGTCTGTTCACCTTCCTTATTGCGCAAATGTGAATCCTTCCAGGTGGGATCCCTTTCCTTTGGGTGCAGTCGAGTTCAAGGTACTAATCATTTCTGATGGTGGCTCGCCAAAATGTTGCTTGAACATGAAATACCTGTCCGCATGTTTGTCTGCCAGCTATTTGCCACCTGACCTGCAATCTGTTAGTCAGTGCATCAGGCCTGGGTTGCCGATCCTGCCTGACTATGTATTTGTGAGTTGGGTTGACATGGAGTTCATAACTGGCGAATGAGTCAAGAGAGATGTGATTTCGTTATTATACATGAATGTATCGTTATTTATAAAGACATTGACTTTCTCAATATTAACAGCTCCATGGGGCTGTCAGAGACGTTTTCCCATGGTAGATATGGAGTAGTCTCTGCCATTGCCAAACTATGGTCCCCTTGCATCTAAATTCAGTTGGCAGACCATTATATTGAAGAACAGATCCTGTACACACGCTTATTAGATCGGTAGTCCTCCTGGTATCAGGACGCAATGTTACACGCAAAATGGAAATATATGTCAAGGTTCAAAAACAAGCACAAAGGTTCATGTACGTGAAAAAGTCTTTTATAACTCAATTGTTGATCAGTACAGAAAATAATAGCCAGCCCACACGTATTTCGTCACACCGTGAAGGAGATGTGACTCATCAGGGCTGATATGCTGATGGGAGCTCGCTCTCTGGACGCACGGACCAGTTGCGCGCCCTCTTCTGTTTCTAGTACCCTAGGGAATTTTCGGACGTACCCATCCTTTACTTCCACTCCCCTGTTGATGAACGAGGTGTTCACCCTATCAACCTCTGTTGCACTACGTGGCCAACTTCACACCGGAGCCCGCCACGACGACCCTGATTTTCCCATCAGCGTCCTGACACCAGGACTACCGATCTAATCAGCGTGTGCACAGGATCTGTTCTTCTTCTATTTTGGTCTAGGCCTTCCTAAACCAGTGCAGAGGTGTTTTTCCATTTGGGTTTGTCTCCCCTGGCCTGCATTGCACCGCGTGCCAACCGCACAAACATTTTGACCAAGAGATCACACTGCTTAAAGCGCCACTGCTTTCTGGTCCCTCAACTCAAACCCATTCTCTTTCGAAAGACCATTATATTGGCAGCAAGTTTACTCTGTCATCACTGTGATGGAGTATCCTTCCTGTCAATATTGAAATCAGGCCCTAATTTTCTGAATTGGAAGCCGAAATCCTCCAGCAGGGAAAGGTTCCTGGCTACATTGGAGAAGAATTCCACAAACCCAGAAAGCTGTTGAGCGAGGACCTACTAATGCAGTTGGATTGGGTAGGAAATGCTTCAAAAGGAAATATTTGAATTTCGCACCCAGGGAAGTCTTCTCATTGAACGGATGCATTCTGTGTCTTTGCCTGGTCAATATTTCCACATTTGGTCATAGTTGCTATTTTGAACCCAATTTCCTCTAGCAAGAACAGATTGCAGGCTGTATCCTACAATGAGTTACATGTGGTTGGAAACCTTCTCATTGAGGGCCCAATAAAGTGTATTTGGTACTGCAGAGAAGTTTCATGTGGGAGAAACCTCATGCTTCAGCACAGTGAAATCATACCTTGGGTGGACCGGCCTGGTTAGTTGGTCCGGGTCCTCCAGAGGACTGGAACTCCAAAAATTATCCAAGTACCAACTTTTCAGTGGTGTTAAGAGAAGTTCACTTACACATAGACAAGAGGACCGAAATCTCAGACACGGCACCTAGGTGTCAAGACTCACTTCAGAAGAGGCCATTAGTAGGGTTCAGTGCGAATCCAGTTGCTACTGGTCAGCTGTGCACTTCAGAAATATGCCTCCTGCAGTTTGTTGAGTTGCTGTAGCCATACAGTAGGTCAGCCAACTTACACTAGTAGTCATTTATTTTCCTTGAATACCAGTGGGCGCAGGTCAATCCCTTCAGGTCCCCTCCCAGGTTTCAAATAGCATGTGTAGTCCTTAATCTGTTGCTGCGCTAAGTGTGTTCTAAGGACAGTGCCTTGGGGGATCACAATTATGCTTGGCACCAGCTAGTGGGTACGGGTGATTCATGGCACCCTCCAGTCCAATGGAGTAAACATTTCCAGGGGCAAAAAAATACCCACTTCTGCAGCTGTTAATATTTGTCCTATTGCACACAATCACAGATTGCATTTTACACCCTTCAAGATGGGGTAACCCCTATCCATTTAGGCAGAGCATATATGACTACCCAGAGTTTCAGCTAGGGCAATGAACATTTCCCTCCTTTGTGGGCACTAAAAACCAATTCTGGGGGTAGTTCTCCTCCCATTGGATTTCGTACCAACTTGACTGTAGAGACAAAGACTGGTTCTCTTCAGGTGTTACCTGACATTTACTCGTGATTGTGCATTCCATTATGAAGTTAACTAAGTTACTGAGCCCACCCCAAATCGTCTTACTTCAAGGCAACACATCAACACGATTGTCTCTGCTCTGGAAACAGTTCTCACATCTCATTAATGTCAGACACTTGCTGAACAGCTGCTGGAAATCTAATGAAAATTAGCCTCCAGAAGCTTTAGGAATGAAAAAGGTAACTTTCTAAAAGTTAGTTTATCTAAATATTTCCTAAATGGCTGACTCCACCACTGAATTGGGTTTTAATAAATGTAAATATCATTGGTTGAATACTTTTTCTAACTGGTCCCAAATTAAAGGTAACATAAATAATCTGTACTTTTCCCCTGGAGCAACCAGAGTATTCAGCAGTGAAAATGGCTTTTGTTCCTTGTCACTGTACAGACATGATGACATTAACTTTCTATATGTCCCACTATTAAATACCCTGCACCATGCCATGTGGCTGGCCTACACATCCTACATAACGGTATCTTAGTCATATTTAAGAGAAATATTTTACTATGACAAAAAGGATAACTATGTCAGGTCAGTCTGAAGTATTAACGTACAGCAGTCTGGTTACACTGGTAGGTCTGAAACCAAATTGCACTAGTGTATGGCACTATAAGTGCTGCAGTCCCCAGGCGACATTACATTTTCCATGTCATGGCTCTATTTCTACACCATATACTACTGCCATATACGAGAGATAAATATGCCAATAATGAATAATACATTTTTTACATGTCTTATGGGACAGAGTACATACATTAACATTGGACAGAAGTGCCCCAGTGTGAAAAGTTTAAAAACCAGCCCCACAAATCTGCAAAAAAAGGCATTGCCATGCATAAAGGGCCGTTCTCTCATGGTGACACATAATAATGTTCAGCACAAGGTTTGGAACTTTCAACTTGACCTTTACTAAATGCCTATTTATACATATTATGTGGGTGTGGTGTGCCCTCTGTCCCGTAATAATTTACAGCACTGTTTTCTACAGTGGAGTAAATTTGAACACAAATCATTTCTTATAATGGACATTTTGCCCAAGAGCAGTTTGTAAAGTGACAAAATGAATGCTAATTTTTCACTATCCCAAAATATAGCCATGGCTATATTTTACTCCCCACTCGCGCTCCCCTACAGTTATTAGCAGACTGTACTCCTTCCTATTCAGTAGCATCTGTTTGCTGCTGATTTTGTGAAGGAGGACCATGGGGTGCTGAAGAAGAGGAGAGAAGCAATTTTTGGCCCTTGTCACATTATTCTTCATCAATGTACATCTGATACAATAGCCTACTATTTAATCTGGACTTTATGATGGTGAGGTGTGTTGATTTATGTGTAAAACTCTGAAATAACAATTTGCCTGTAGGAAGTGCATTAGTAATGTTGTGACATTGTTGCCTCTGCTAATCTATTGCACGTTGAGTAAACCAGAACTAGAAGGTAGAGGGAATCGGTTGTAAATTTTCCTGCAATCTCTACTAAATATTCCATGCCATTTGAACACATGATATATTAATAGCAAAATAGCCCTATTATCTCAGTGTCTACGGGTAAAGATTTTATTTTTTGAAATTCCTACCAGCAACAATATAATTTTCCAAAATCACATCAATGTATCGAATATGCAAAACAGTTTGTCAAAAAAACATTGACTAATTGTGATCTTGGCAATGGAACAGCATTCTTTTTATTTTAAGATACAACCTTCTCTCTAACTTTAAGAAATAATGGCATCTTTGGCCAGATTTTGAGATTGGCATGCAGCAACCACCTTCCTCATTTAGAGTTGTACAGAGATGCACAGACCTTACGTATGCTGTCTACAGGGCCCCCATTTGTCCAATCAATGTCATACAGAGTAGGGGCGATTGGAAGAAGGTCAATACACTGTCCATTTTCTCAATCGTGAATGAGTTATCTAATGCCGATAGAGTCTCACCTAAATCCATCCTGTTAGAATTGGGGGTCTCTAGTTGGCACAGGTAGGTACTTGTGACAAATAGGGACCCTCTCCTCTAGTCAGGATAAGGGATTTACACTCCTAAAATAACCCCTGCTCACCCCCTTGGCTGCTTGGCACGAGCAGCAAGGCTTTATCTCAGAGGCGTTGTAAGTTAAGCATTTGTGACCACATACAGTAGCCCAGTGATAACACTACAAATGGGCACCACACAAGGTTTTATATAAAAAATAAGTATATTTTATCGAGAGGTTCCACAAGACCAATAAACGACAAAAGAATCCACAGTACTATTAGATTTTAAGAGTTCTGGTTAAAAGGCTTAGTTCAAGGTTCTGTGTGAGTCGGTAGCCCGGTCTGGCTACAGCGTTGTTGAAATAACACAGAGTCTAGCAAATCCAGCGGACCACGTCGGTACAGGCCCACTCAAATGTCGACAGACTCAGTCACAGTACCTTTTACTTGAGGCGGCCGGCACCGATGTGCAAGCCGGTTCCGGTGTGTGTTGTGGTGCAGAAAAGAAAGCGTTGCAGGACGCGTTGTCCCTCGATGCGGTGCAGGCAGCAGCCCGTTGACAGAGTCAGTGGATCCAAGGCGTGCGTTGCAGGGCGAGACGGTGCTTCGTTGCGGTGCTCTCAGCTTGCGGTGCGACGACAGAGCCGGAGTTTGGGAACTGGCGTTGATCATTCCAGATAGCGGTGCGAGTCGGGCGGTGTGTCGCAAAGCGTGCGAGGCAGTGCCCAAAACCGGTGGCGTTCACGGGACTCAGAGTCAGCAGCAGTGACCGCGTTGGTCAGACCAGTACGAGCCGGCGTAGCGAGGCGTTGCATGTTGCGGTGTCCACCAGTCGCGGTGCAGACTATGGCTCGGTGACGGCATCAGGACAGAGTTGGTGAGCTCAGAGCTTGCGTTGTTCAAGGCGGATGTTGCTTGATGCGGTGCCTACAGGACACTGGGCCGGTCGTGAGAGTCGGTCACAGCTCCCTGCCTCTGTAGCCACTGAAACAGCGTTTCCAGCAGCAATTCACAAAGACTGGAGAAGTTCACTGGTCCTGGGACTTCGGATGGGGGCAAGCTCTCTTCCAAGCCCCTGGAGATCTTTTGCGCAAGTTGAAAGTAAAGTCCACAAAATTCTTTCTCCTCTTTTTGGCAGTCAGGCAACCACTACAGGCCAATCCCCCAAGCAGCACTTCAGCTTAGGAATAGTCTCTCCTCAGTTTCTTCAGGTTCCTCTCCTCAGCAGAGGTTTCGTCTTGTAAGTCCAGAAGTGATCTAATTTCTTGGGATCAGGGTCCCAATACTTATACCCCAAAATCCTTTGTTCTCTGAGGGCAGATGGCCTGTGGCCAGTCCAAACCAGTTCTGAAGCACTCTGTTTACTAGAATTCTCCTTTCCTTTCACAGACGCAGGCACAGGAGGTGGAACCAACATTATGGAAAGCAAGTACAGTCCTGGAGCACTTTGTTGACAGTATAATTTCTACTATGTCCTCTGAGTTAGTTAGGATTAATAAAAGTAATAATTCTAACAGCCCATTCTGGCCTATGGAGAACAGGTAGCCTTGCAATAGTGAAAAATGAAAATGGCTGTAAATCACTATTAGGGCATGCCACACACATCAGGGCTTGTTCTACCTTATACTTACAATGCACCCTAACCTTGGGCCTACCATAGGGGTGACTAATATGAAGAAAAGGGAAGGTCCAGAGACTGGCAAGTGGGTGTACTTGCCCAGTCAGCATGACAGTACCAGACTGCACGCAGGCTCTGCAATGGCAGACCTTAGACACATTTTCCAATGCCGCTTCTGTGGGTGGCACAACCAGTGCTGCAAGCCCACGAGCAGCCCACTAGCAGCATTTGGATTTACATGCCCTGGGCACACTCAGTGCACTCTACTAGGGTCTGACAAGTAAACCAAATCACCAATCATGGAGTTACTAATTCATACATCAATTTACAATAGAGAGAGCATATGCACTTTAGCACTGATCAGCAGTGGTAAAGTGCCCAGAGTAATAAATAGCCAACAACAGGTCAGAAAAAATATAAGAGGAAGGCAAAAAGTTCAGGGATGGCCCTGCAAAAAGAGCCAAGTCCAACACATCCCTACTCAGGATCTTTGCAACACTCTGAATAACTTTTTCTGGATAAAATTTCCACGATCAAAGCCAGCATTCCACTCTCTGACTCCAATGAGTCATCCTTTGTCACAACTACAAATGCTCTATCATTGGATCATTTTCCAGCCATTAGCACTCAGGCTTTTCTGGACTTATTATTCAAAGTAAAATCTGGTTCCTCCATGGACTGATGCCCACCGCACATTCTAAAATAAACTTTCTCCGCCCTGCCAAAGTCTGCTATGTCCCTTTTGAATAAGTCGCTCTCACAGGGCCGAATCCCTAAAGTATCTAAAGATGCTATTGTGGTCCCTCTCTTAAAAAAACCCAGAGCAGACCCACTAACTTCTTCAAATTACCGCCCTATATCCCTGCTCCCTTACTTAGCCAAAATGTTGGAAGTCCACGTGGCTAAATGCGTTTCGAATTTTATGGAGCACTTAGGCTACCTAGATCCACATTAGGTGGGATTTCACCCCGCCCATTCTACGGAGTCAGTGATACTGGCAGTTCTGGACGATTTGCGTGGAAAAGCGCATAGAGATATCCCACAGGCCCTGGTGCTGCTGGATCTATCTGCCTCATTTGACATGGTCGACCAAAGGATACTGAGGGACTGTGTCAGACAGGCTGGCATTCAAGGCCCAGCTTTTAACTGAATTGAATCCTTTCTAGAGGGTCGTACTTAAGCAGTATGCTTGGCCGCATTTACAGCACCCAAGCTAACTACGACATGCGGGGTCCCACCGGGCTCCTCATTATCCCCCCATCTGTTTAATCTTTATCTCCTCCCTCTGATTCAGTCTTTGAAGGAAAGGAATGTGACTACATTCAAATATGGCGACGACCTCCAGCTTACATTTACCATTGATAACTCCCCCAATTCAGTTATCGACTTCCAGGAAACAATGCTTTACATTCACCACTGGATGGATCGTAATCATCTGAAACTCAACCCAGGAAAGACTGAATTATTGCTACCAGGTAGGAGTCAGATCTTCTGGGGCCCACATTATTGGCCAGCAGAATTTGGCTCTCCCCCTGAGCCCTCAACCTCTGTAAAAAGCCTTGGGGTTATAATAGATAACGTTTTATCACTAAAATCCCAGGTAGGCGCAGTGGTATCAACTTGCTTTTTTCAGTTACAAAAGAACCAAAAGATCAGCCATCTGCTCACTCATGCAGCACTGATACAGGTGATGATAGCTATGATACTATCAAACCTGGACTACACCAACTCAATCTACCTGGGGATGCTACTCTTCTTAACCAAACGGATCCGGATGGTGCAGAACCAGGCAGCAAGATTGATCCACCATCAACCCAGGTGGCACTCTGCTAGACCTCTTCTAAAAAAGTTACATTGGCTTCCCATTCCTCAATGGACTGCCCTCAAGACAGGTTGCCTAGTTTTTAAATCGTTACACAGCCAGAGCTCCAAATTCATTAACAACCTGTTATCCAGGTATACTCCCTCCGTAACCTCCGCTCATAGCATCTCCAGTTATTAACTATTCCTGCTTTCAAACGGAAACGGCAAGGAGGCTGTTGATTGGCATATTTGGCCCCACGACTGTGGAACTCGCTTCCCCTAGAGTTCCGGTCATGCATGGAACTACAGAGATTTAGAAAGTTGCTCAAAACATGGCTATTTGAGCAAGCACACAACTAATACTTTACCCCCGGTTCAGATCAGTCCCAGAGTAGCGCCATGAAACCTCTTGGTGCACACGCGCTTTATAAGTTCCTTATAAAATTAACATTTATTACCTATTCATCACCGCCAAAAAAAAACCTGGTGGCGAGGGTCAGGAAAAAAACAATAATGATACCACACCCTAGGAATACTTTCATTGTGTAGAGGTCATTACTTTATTGTTTTTCAAAAACAAACCCCCCACTCTGAAAATCAGAGGTGGTAGAGCATCGCCACACAGCTTTCAGATGTGTAAATAGTCAAAAAATAAACGTTGTTAGTAGCATGTTATTTGTTCCTGCTGTGGGTCAGGCTGCTCTGCTCTCAGAGCAGGGGAGAAGGGGTGCTAGGCACTCCGTAAGTTCACAATGACTGTTTGGACGTCCTTCTCCTCTCGGGCTGGCCAAACTGTCATGTGCAGTTGGCATTTTTTCCACACATTCTGCATTGCAGCCTAGGTGGAGAACATGCCCAGGCTTCCATTCCCTGACTGAACACCAAACCACGGCACTCAGACTAATCACAACACTGCATTGCAGCATTGTGATTGGGCAGGGGAGCCTGGGTGCTTCCTGTTCCTGCCCAGCAGAGGGACAATGCGGAGAGAGGACGAAGGAGAGACAAGACCCGGCGAGGAGGTATGTTTTGTTTTTTAATCACTCCCCTTACCCCCTGCCCTACCACCCGATCCGTGCTATCCACCACTGAAAAAAATGCAATAGTTTAATGTTTTCACAACAAAATCGATGGCCATCGTATACAAACTTTTAGTACCTTGAAAAGAGCTACTCTGACAGAGGTACAGAGATGCTCATAGGGGAACCAATCGTCTTAAAATTTGGTAGTTAGAGTACAAGTGGAATGGCAGAGTCAATGTCCTCCTCGACATCCTGACGAACACTACTCAGTGCATCAAACGTTGAATCATGCCTTTTATCTCTTTCAGAAGATTATTGAAATACTTGCTAGTTAAATGCTAATGCATATCTCAAATAATGCCCTTAAGTAACAACAGTTACAGTTGTGAAGTTTATTCTTTATATGGAACATCAAAATTAGACAAAAATGATGCAAACAATGATATACCTTAATATAAATGAAAATAGCATCTTTCAGCCACATATACATTTGTTTTGAGTGGTATTCTTATTTAAAAGATTTACTAAAGCCGAGAGTTCAGTGTAAGTGGGACTTCCCCAACTACGGAAACATATTAAAAAACATTACAAGCCATAATAAAAAATAGGATATCCTAAATAAAAGACGTTTCTTGTTTTATGCAGAATGATTATTTCATTTATCTTCAATTTCTTTTGAGTTATCTTTATTAGTGGAGAGAAAAGGCAGTGAGTTGACAGTTTGTTTTAAAATCTTTAGCATTACTTATTAAAATGTGAACAATTTCCAGCTCTCTCGATGCCAATGAAATACATGTCTTCCATATCAGTCAATTTTCCTGGTCCCTAAAAATCAACATTGATTTTAAAGCTAATATTCAGTAAGACGTACGTGGCTAATGGAGAAGATAAATGTTAAATTACTATATTAATTCGTAAAAACAGGCTTTGCTGTGGAAACAATATCCAGACAATACATTTTCTATATTTTAACCAGATCATTGTGTTTTAGCGATACAGACTGTAAATACATGACTTTTAAGAAGCAAAAGCTACCAACAGTAATTTGATAGAAATGTTGCAGAAACTGTCCATACTTTAAGTCCACCTATATAACATCTCACAATGTATGCTATCTTGACGCTTTGGAAAACAGGTGCAATAATTGCTGAGTGGGATGCAGAAAGCATGACTTGTGATTAAATCAAAGAAAGAAAGAGGGAGATGACAGATTAGCAAGGAGAACCGAGAGAGACCTCTGCTAATCAGGGCAGGAGGCCAGGACCAAGAAGCAGGTTGATCATAACACAAGGTGGGAACAGGGGCAGAGTTCACATGGTTAAGACACAAATTGAAGAGAGTAGCGGATCAGGGCAGACAGAGCAAAATGCTAGAAAGGTAGAAATACTCAGGGGCTTACGTTTGAGAGGCTTGCATTGCCGGAGCGACACTTTTTCTGATGCCACAAACCTCTCAACCATATGTATGAGGCCACGCATGACTTTAGAGATATGGAGTAAGTCAAGGCAACGCAATTTGCTGCGTTGCCTTACTCTGCACCAGAGAGATGTTCCATGGGCATCGCGGTGGGCTTTCCCACGCAACACCCATTTATTTTAACAGTGCCCGAGATTTACATAATCATGTAATCACGTAAACATGGGGCAGCACCATAATCTTACGCCTCCCCACAGCACGTAAACATGGGGCAGCACCATAATCTTACGCCTCCCCACAGCAATAATATTATTTCTCCTAATTTTTTCCTCTTTTCATGTGTGTTGTATTCGGCAGCACACATAGAAAGCGGAAAACTACTCTTGGGATTGTTGTTGTGCAGGAAGGTGTCCTTTCACGCACAAAAACATTCCTGCATACAAAGCAGACACCATTGTGCAAGGGTGCCTGCATTGGTGCTAGGCAGCAAATTGTGCACCAGTGCAGGGAGCAAGGACAGGAATGCACCATATTTCATAAATGCTAAGCATTCTTGCCCGTTCACATTGGTGTAGGACTACACAGCTAGAAGACTTGTGCTGCTGCCCTACGCCAATTCCCCATAAAGGAGGCTAACAGTTTTTTTGCATTGACTGCAGTGCAATAAAGACAAGCATCGGCAATGCCAATTGTTTTTGCATTTGTGAAGTGAAAGGATTTTTCCTAAGAATCACTATAAGACAAAGAAGAGGTATTGCATGTCCAACAGCAGTGCAAATGTTGGTGTCACACAGATACAGCATTGACAATAGCAACAGTGTAAGCTTCCTCAATGTAGAGAGATCAGGTACAGTATGCTTAGCAGCAGCAGTTCATTGCCCCTCACACACAGTTAATTCACAACCAATAACAGTGTGAGCATTCATTGTTTCATTGTCATGCGTACACATTCACATGCAAAACCTCTCATAAACCTGTGACAGTGCCAACTCAATGGGACCAATTCGCAAAGCCATAATTGTGAAATACGTAAAGTAGCACTATAGTGCTATTTTATATGCTATTACATAAACCTGTGGGTTGCCGGTTGCCAACAAAACAACTAAAAGGAGAATAACTTGTTTATTGGGGAAATAATATTATGCAATTAGTACAAACAAAAATGAATGTACCTTCTGTGCACATTTGCCAATAGGCAGTTGGATTTTCAGGGCCGATAAAAAAATTGGCATGTTAGTGTACATAAAAGAATATTCCTGCAGTATTGTTTCCTGGGCTTAGAATGCTTTTGTGAATCAGACCAATTGTGTCTAAGCAAAAAGCTGCACTTCTAATAAAATGACGTCACTATCATCTGTTCAGGTCACAGGAGCGGTTGGTTATTTAAGACCCTGTAGCCCAAAACTGCGGAGCATAATCAAGGCTGCAGTTGCTATTGAACATTGACAAACACCCCCAACACCACTGTTTGGAATCAGAGTGCAATGGAAAAACATACTTTTACTGAATCACTAATCGGTGTCCACTTAATCAATATGGAAACAAATGTTGATACTTAACATGTCCCTATGCCAGGCAAAGAGGATGTGGCTTAAACGGCTAGAAGCTGGGCAAAAAGTTTCGAGCCTGGCAGGAGGCTCAAGCATCTCGTGATTTTGGACAAATCCCTTAATCAATTCAATTCAAATAGTCTTTATTTCGATTTTCATAATCATTAAAGACACCATTCATCAACAGATAAAAGGACTAATAAGTTCATAATATAAACATAATTTGATGACCCCATGTCAATAAAACTTCAGAAAATGTCACAATGATGAAACACTTGATATTAAAAATGTTCAAAATAAATAAGTATCGGTTTACTTAAAACCACAAGTGCACACCATAAACAGAAATTTCACAGTTTGGCCACACTGTTTACCCCCATGATTAATAAAGGAGCAGACACTTTACATGGGTAGAGGGATTCACATATGTAGAAAAAAAGATGGGACAATCATAAGACAGTTAGATGCTAAAAATGTTAATAAAAATTTGACTCAACTATGGTGCCCTCGTCATTTTTGCACGAATGACCCACATCCATCGCAGAAATTAGCAACAGCGATCACTATGGGCTCATGAATATCAGACTTCAAGATCCTTAGTGCCTCCATGCCCGACCTAGTACCCAGAATAAGACAAATAGTTTTCAATCAATCAATCATAGCATTTGTATAGCGCGCTACTCACCCGGAGGGGTCTCAAGGCGCTGGGGGGGGGGGGTCTGCTACTGCTCGAAGAGCCAGATCTAGAGTTGCTTCCTGAAGGAAAGGTGGTCCTGGGTCCGCCGGAGGTGGATGGAGAGGGAGTTCCATGTCTTGGCTGCCAGGTAGGAGAAGGATCTTCCTCCGGTGGTGGCTCTGCGGATGTGTGGAACGGCGGCGAGGGCGAGGCTGGTGGAACGTAGCTGGCGGGTGGGGGTGTAGAAGGTCAGGCGGTTGTAGAGGTACCTGGGTCCCAGGTCGTGGAGGGCCTTGTGTGCATGGGTGAGGAGTCTGAACGTGATCCTCTTGCTGACGGGGAGCCAGTGCAGGTCTCTCAGGTGTCCGGAGATGTGGCTGTGTTGGGGGATTTCCAGGATGATTAGTGCGGAGGCGTTCTGGATGCGTTGGAGTCTTTTCTGAAGTTTGGCTGTGGTTCCGGCGTAGAGGGTGTTTCCGTAGTCCAGTCGGCTGGTGACGAGTGCCTGGGTGACCATCTTCCTGGTTTCAGTGGGGATCCACCGGAAGATCTTTCGGAGCATACGCAGGGTGTTGAAGCACGATGACGAGACGGCGTTGACTTGTCTGGTCATTGAGAGGGAGGAGTCCAGGATGAAGCCCAGGTTGCGTGCGTGGTCCATTGGCTTGGGAGCGGTGCCCAGGGCAGGGGGCCACCAGGAGTCGTCTCAGGCGGAGGGCGATGATCCCAGGATGAGGACTTCCGTCTTGTCTGAGTTCAGTTTCCGGCGGCTGTTTTTCATCCACTCGGCGACGTCTTTCATCCCTTCGTGTAGGCTGGCTCTGGCGGTGGCGGGGTCATTTGTGAGGGAGAGGACCAGCTGGGTGTTGTCGGCGTAGGAGATGATGTTGAGGTTGTGTTGGCGTGCGATGGTTGCGAGGGGGCTCATGTAAGCATTGAAGAGGGTGGGGCTGAGTGATGATCCTTGTGGTACGCCGCAGATGACTTCGGAGGCCTTGGAAGTAAACGGGGGGAGGCGGACTCTTTGCGTTCTTCCCGAGAGGTAGGAGATGATCCATTCCAGTGCCTTCCCTTGGATTCCGATGTTGCTGAGGTGCTGTACTAGGGTGCGGTGGCAGACAGTGTTGAATGCTGCGGAGAGGTCCAGGAGGATGAGTGTCGCAGTTTCTCCGTTGTCGAGCAGGGATCTGATGTCGTCTGTGGCTGTGATGAGGGCGGTCTCGGTGCTGTGGTTGGCTCGAAAGCCGGACTGCGAGTGGTCGAGGGATCCGTTCGTCTCGAGGAAGGCGGCAAGCTGTCTGTTGACGGTCTTCTCGATGACCTTGGCAGGAAAAGGAAGGAGCGAGATGGGACGGTAGTTCTTGAGGTCGGTGGGGTCCGCCGTTGGTTTCTTCAGGAGGGTGCTGAGCTCGGCGTGCTTCCAGCTCTCCGGGAAGGTGGCGGTGTTGAAGGAGGTGTTGATGATGTCCCGGAGTTGGGGTGCGATGATGGAGTCAGCTTTGTTGAAGACGTGGTGGGGCAGGGGTCGGTAGGTGATCCAGAGTGGATGGTGTTCATCATGCAGGTGGTGTCTTCGGTGCTGACCGGTGTCCAGGCACGGAGGGTGGTGGTGGGGAGCGTTGGTTCGGTGGTTGGGTGCGTGGTCTGTGCGCCGAAGCTGTTGTGTATGTCGGCGATCTTCCTGTGAAAGAACGAGGCGAGTGAGTCACAGAGGTCCTGTGAGGGGGTGATGTCATTGTTTCCAGCGCTGGGGTTGGAGAGCTCTTTGACGATGCTGAAGAGTTCCTTGCTGTTGTGGGCGTTGTTGTCCAGTCGTTCCTTGAATGCTGTCTTCTTGGTGGTGCGATCAGCTGGTGGTGTTTGCGGGTGGCGTGCTTGAGGGCAATCATGTTGTCTGTGGTCTGGTTGTTGCTCCAGGCTTTCTCGAGGGTACGGCAGTTCTTCTTGGAGTTCTGGAGTTCACCGGTGAACCAGGAGGCTTTCTTGCTGCTGGGTCTGCTGGGGGGGTCTTCAGTGGTGCGAGGTTGTCTGCGCAGATGGTGATCCACTGTGTGAGGTTGCTGGCTGCTTCATTGGGGTCCGTTGTGCTGGCGGGAGGGTTCTGGCTGAGGGAGGTGATGAGCTGGTTGGCGGTGATCTTGCTCCAGCTCCTGCGGGGCACCTGTTGCGGGTGGTGGTGGGTCGTGGTTCTTCTGAAACTGAAGTGGATGCAGCTGTGGTCCGTCCAATGGAGTCCGGTGGAGTGGCTGAAGGTGATGTGCTTGCTGGAGGTGAAGAGGGGGTCAAGCGTGTGGCCGGCGTAGTGGGTGGGGGTGTTCACCAGTTGCTTGGTTTTGGTGTCGTTGTTGTTCTCCAGGTGGAAGTTGAGGTCCCCTAGGAGGATGTAGTCAGCGGAGGGGAGGGCATGTGCTCTGATGAACTCTGTGATGTCTTCGCTGAATCGTGTGCGTGGTCCCGGGGGTCTGTAGATGAGAGTGCCTCTGAGGGTCGTCTTGGGGTCGGTGTGTATCTGGAAGTGGATGTGTTCGGCGGCGGTGAGGGTGTCGTCGTAGTTGGTCGTGATGCGGATGGTGTTCTTGTGTACGATGGCGATGCCTCCTACGGTCTGGTTGGCGCGGTCCCTTCTGGTGATCTTGTACCCGTCCGGGGTGCCGATGGCGATGTCGGTGGCTGAGGAGGCGTTCATCCAGGTTTCCGTGAGGAAGGCGACGTCTGGTGAAGTAGTGTCGAGGAGGTTCCAGAGTTCGACGGCGTGTCTGTGGACGGAGCGGGTGTTGAGCAGGATGCACTTGAGGTGGTTGTTGTTGGTGCTCGGCTTGGCAGGTGCGGTGCAGGTTCGGAGGCAGGTGAACTTGCAGGCTCTGCAGGTGAAGGGTCCGTGGGTGCGTTTCGGGGTGGCTCGGTAGCAGGCGGGGTTCCGGCCGGCATTGAGTGCGTTGAGGGTGGCGGCGTCGTAGTTCCGTCAGGTGGTCTTGCAATGGAGGGGGCTAGCGGTCCTGGTGCTGGGCGCGGTCCAGGCGCGGACGGGCGCAGACGGGCTTGCCTTTGGCGCGCCTTTGGCGCACAATCGGCGCGCCCACTGCGCGCGTCCGCCGTGCGGCCTCCATATGAGGGGCTGAGGGAGGGAGGAGCAGCTGGGAGGCGGGAGCGGGGTGGCGAATGGGAGCAGCGGGGGCGCGGGGCCGCAGGGAGCAGCGGCGGGAATACGAGGGCGAGGCGGGAGGCGGGAGGGCACAGAAGGCAAGAGGGGGCGCGGGAAAATAAGGATTACTAAATACAATTAAGCATGGGCGTAAAATCCGCTCCGAACGCGAATTTGTCGAAAATCCGTGAATCCGCTCGCGGCGGAGTTTTTTGCTTGGTTGCGGCGCGCGGCGTGGTGCACGGCGTTCACTTTCCGTCATTTAGCGTTTGCCGAGTTGTTTTTCTTTGCGAGTGCCGCGCCATTTTGGATTTTGCTGCTTGATCCCGCGGGAGTTTGGCGCCCGCGAATACGTAATCGCGGCTTGCCACCTTGCACAGCACACCTCGCGAGAGTTCGCAATTGCGAACACGTAGTTGCGGCGGAAAGGAACAATCTCGCACTCGCGAAATAGAGCTTTTGCAATTCTGCACAAGAAAATCACCAGCAAACAGGATAAACCTTCAGAAAATTATGATTTTTATCAGAATCACTCCTCAGGTTGACATTTGCATGGCCTTTTTTTTTGCAAGGAGTCCATTTTTTGGGGGGGGGGGAGGAAGGAAGTGCCCCACAGTCTCCAACTTCCTGTTCCTGTCCAGCAGGCTCCTCCCAGTGCTTTGTCCATCTCCTGGTCACTTTCATTTGGATCTGGAGCTGGAAGGATTACTTTTTGTGGGTGCTGCTGGATATTTGGATTTGAGGCCTTTTTGACTGTCTTTGGATCACTTTTGGATTAGAAATCAACTTTCACAAGTAAGTTTGTTTGGGGCATTACAGTTGCTGCAAGTAAAATTTTGGAACTTTTTCAGAACATTAAATAAATTATATTGTGGGTAGCCACAGTTTCCAGTAGGACCAGGGTTGGTTAGGGGTGCATGATACAACTGTTGTGTTGAATTTAAACACCATTGAGGCCATGGATGGGCTGGGATTGTGCTGATTTTTGTCGTTTTTTTGGGCCTGCCGGTGGGGCCCTTTGCCCAGGGGTGGTGAGTGTTGCATGGGCCTAGTCTTTCTGTGGGGTGTCTTCTTGAATTTAAACATAATTGAGGCCATGGATGGGCTGGGATTGTGCTTATTTTATTGTTTTTTGTCGTTTTTTGGGGGCTGCTGGTGTGGCCTTTTGCCCAGGGGTGGTGGTGCATGGACTGAGTGTGCCTGTGGTGTGGTCTCACTCTCTTTAACCACTTGGATGCTAAGGTACATCCACCTCTTCCCATTGACTTTTCATTGAAATCAATGGAAACTCCATGACGAGTTACCCTTGTCATTAGCACTGAAGGGGTTAATGTAAACATCATGGATGGCATTGGATTGTGGTGGTTTCTGGCTGTTTTTCTGTTTTTGGGGGGTGTACTGTTGATGTGGACTGGCCATGTGGGGGGTGGTGGCCATCTTGAGTGCTGGCTGGTACAGGCAACATGTGCTTGGGGTGTAAGGGGCCATTTTGAGGAGAGGCAGTGTCTGAGGCCTGCACTTATTTTGCCTACTTTTCATCCATTATGCCCAGGGGTAGTGAGTGTTGCATGGGCCTAGTGTTTCTGAGGGGTGTCTTCTTGAATTTAAACACCATTGAGGCCATGGATGGGCTGGGATTGTGCTGATTTGATTGTTTTTTGTCGTTTTTTTGGGCCTGCTGATGGGGCCCTTTGCCCAGGGGTGGTGAGTGTTGCATGGGCCTAGTCTTTCTGTGGGGTGTCTTCTTGAATTTAAACATAATTGAGGCCATGGATGGGCTGGGATTGTGCTTATTTTATTGTTTTTTGTCGTTTTTTTGGGCATGCTGGTAGGGCCCTTTGCCCAGGGGTGGTGAGTGTTGCATGGGCCTTGTCTTTCTGTGGGGTGTCTTCTTGAATTTAAACATAATTGAGGCCATGGATGGGCTGGGATTGTGCTCATTTTATTGTTTTTTGTCATTTTTTGGGGGCTGCTGGTGTGGCCTTTTGCCCAGGGGTGGTGGTGCATGGACTGAGTGTGCCTGTGGTGTGGTCTCACTCTCTTTAATGTAAACATTAAGTAGTAAACATCATGGATGGCATTGGATTGTGGTGATTTCTGGCTGTTTTTCTGTTTTTGGGGGGTGTACTGTTGATGTGGACTGGCCATGTGGGTGGTGGTGGTGGCCATCTTGAGTGCTGGCTGGTACAGGCAACATGTGCTTGGGGTGTAAGGGGCCATTTTGAGGAGAGGCAGTGTCTGAGGCCTGCACTTATTTTGCCTACTTTTCATCCATTATGCCCAGGGGTAGTGAGTGTTGCATGGGACTAGTGTTTCTGAGGGGTGTCTTCTTGAATTTAAACACCATTGAGGCCATGGATGGGCTGGGATTGTGCTGATTTGATTGTTTTTTGTCGTTTTTTTGGGCCTGCTGGTGGGGCCCTTTGCCCAGGGGTGGTGAGTGTTGCATGGGCCTAGTCTTTCTGTGGGGTGTCTTCTTGAATTTAAACATAATTGAGGCCACGGATTGGCTGGGATTGTGCTTATTTTATTGTTTTTTGTCGTTTTTTTGGGCCTGCTGGTAGGGCCCTTTGCCCAGGGGTGGTGAGTGTTGCATGGGCCTAGTCTTTCTGTGGGGTGTCTTCTTGAATTTAAACATAATTGAGGCCATGGATGGGCTGGGATTGTGCTTATTTTATTGTTTTTTGTCGTTTTTTGGGCCTGCTGGTAGGGCCCTTTGCCCAGGGGTGGTGAGTGTTGCATGGGCCTAGTCTTTCTGTGGGGTGTCTTCTTGAATTTAAACACCATTGAGGCCATGGATGGGCTGGGATTGTGCTGATTTGATTGTTTTTTGTCGTTTTTTTGGGCCTGCTGGTGGGGCCCTTTGCCCAGGGGTGGTGAGTGTTGCATGGGCCTAGTCTTTCTGTGGGGTGTCTTCTTGAATTTAAACATAATTGAGGCCATGGATGGGCTGGGATTGTGCTTATTTTATTGTTTTTTGTCGTTTTTTTGGGCCTGCTGGTAGGGCCCTTTGCCCAGGGGTGGTGAGTGTTGCATGGGCCTTGTCTTTCTGTGGGGTGTCTTCTTGAATTTAAACATAATTGAGGCCAGGAATGGGCTGGGATTGTGCTTATTTTATTGTTTTTTGTCGTTTTTTGGGGGCTGCTGGTGTGGCCTTTTGCCCAGGGGTGGTGGTGCATGGACTGAGTGTGCCTGTGGTGTGGTCTCACTCTCTTTAATGTAAACATTAAGTAGTAAACATCATGGATGGCATTGGATTGTGGTGATTTCTGGCTGTTTTTCTGTTTTTGGGGGGTGTACTGTTGATGTGGACTGGCCATGTGGGTGGTGGTGGTGGCCATCTTGAGTGCTGGCTGGTACAGGCAACATGTGCTTGGGGTGTAAGGGGCCATTTTGAGGAGAGGCAGTGTCTGAGGCCTGCACTTATTTTGCCTACTTTTCATCCATTATGCCCAGGGGTAGTGAGTGTTGCATGGGCCTAGTGTTTCTGAGGGGTGTCTTCTTGAATGTAAACACCATTGAGGCCATGGATGGGCTGGGATTGTGCTGATTTGATTGTTTTTTGTCGTTTTTTTGGGCCTGCTGGTGGGGCCCTTTGCCCAGGGGTGGTGAGTGTTGCATGGGCCTAGTCTTTCTGTGGGGTGTCTTCTTGAATTTAAACATAATTGAGGCCACAGATTGGCTGGGATTGTGCTTATTTTATTGTTTTTTGTCGTTTTTTTGGGCCTGCTGGTAGGGCCCTTTGCCCAGGGGTGGTGAGTGTTGCATGGGCCTAGTCTTTCTGTGGGGTGTCTTCTTGAATTTAAACATAATTGAGGCCATGGATGGGCTGGGATTGTGCTTATTTTATTGTTTTTTGTCGTTTTTTTGGGCCTGCTGGTAGGGCCCTTTGCCCAGGGGTGGTGAGTGTTGCATGGGCCTAGTCTTTCTGTGGGGTGTCTTCTTGAATTTAAACATAATTGAGGCCATGGATGGGCTGGGATTGTGCTTATTTTATTGTTTTTTGTCGTTTTTTGGGGGCTGCTGGTGTGGCCTTTTGCCCAGAGGTGGTGGTGCATGGACTGAGTGTGCCTGTGGTGTGGTCTCACTCTCTTTAATGTAAACATCATGGATGGCATTGGATTGTGGTGATTTCTGGCTGTTTTTCTGTTTTTGGGGGGTGTACTGTTGATGTGGACTGGCCATATGGGTGGTGGTGGTGGCCATCTTGAGTGCTGGCTGGTACAGGCAACATGTGCTTGGGGTGTAAGGGTCCATTTTGAAGAGAGGCAGTGTCTGAGGCATGCACTTATTTTGCCTACTTTTCATCCATTATGCCCAGGGGTAGTGAGTGTTGCATACTTGCATGTCCCTAGTCTTTCTGTGGGGTGTCTTCAATGTAAACATCATGGATGGCATGGGATTGTGCTCATTTTTCTGTGTTTTGTGGATTTTTTGGGGTGTATAACTGAACTGATGTTCCTCTGTCTTCCATTGCTTTTAGGTGCACAAGAAGACTCAAGAGAACCACCAGTGCCAGGAAGAAGTCCTGCAGCGGTGTGTGTGTGCAGCATAACGTCACGCGACGTCACGTCTGGACACAGAACCCTCTGCAACTCGTGCAACTGCTGCCTGCTGACCTGCTCTGAAGAAGATGGCCCCAAAAAAAGTAACCCGTAGCTCCTCTAGCAAGAAAGGTGCCAGTAAGGAGCAGAAGAAGCAAGTTACCAAGGACACTGGTGTGCCGCCCGCCCCTTTTTTTGGGAGTAAAAAAAAAAGTATGCCTGCAGCAGCAGCGGGATCTGCTGGGGACCAAGCTGGCAGCAGCACCCCCGCTCCATTGGGCTCAGTGCCACCACCACCACCACGCCAACTTCAGTCCAAGCCCTTGAGTGCTGCAGAGGCAGCCAGTATAGTTCTTCAATCACCATCGACCAGTGATGTTGGCTCATCGCAAGAAAGCAGCAGCAATGTCCCTCAATCAACACAGGTTGTTGTAGCTCATCTGACGAGTGTTGAACAACCACAGCCGCAACAACAATCACATGTGCAAGTACAAGCCCAAGTACATGTGGAAGGAGAGGAAGCGCAAGGAGATGCGCAAGCAGAGGTGCATGGAGGGTCACAAGTGCCCACAATAGTTGTTCCTCCCGAAGTAGGGGCACATCAGGAAATTGACAATCAAGGCGAGGTATCATTTGAGGAAGCCACTCCTCCTGATGATCCTTCATTGTCTTCCACACCCCTAGCAAGGAAGAGATCAAGGGTGGTGTCTACATCTTCTTCAAGCACACCTCCTTCTGATGATACGGATCAAACTTGGGAACCAGCATCACAGCCGTCTGAGAGTGAGGCACACCATGATCCAACAAAGGTAGTTAAGCGTAAAAGGAAGCTCGTCCAAAGTCTCAGAGTTATGGAGTGTGATGAGGCTCAACAAGAAGTGGCGGATACTGCTGCTGATGAAGACTCTGCCAACGACGACTCAGTCATCATAAAGGTCACTGCAGCCCCAGCGGGCATGCAGCAAACAGACATTTTGACCCTAGCCCGAAGAGCTGCTGAGCGTGATGATGATGATGATGTTGTCGATGAGGAGGCAGTGGAAACACCACAATCATTGGAGTTAAGTAGTACACCAACTCGTCCCGCTTCCATATTTCTTTCTGGCAAGAAGAGACCTCCGTCAACCTCGACCTTAATTAGTGGCGGTGAAAGTGCAAAACGTACAAAAGTTGGGCAATCCAGATCCTCCACTTCATCTGGCATTAGCTTCATGACCACCACCACCAGTATCGCCGCCTCCTCCAGGTCCCACAGAGACTTGAAGTCCCCAGTTTGGGACTTCTTTACTGTTTGCCATTTGTACCCTTTGTAAGGTTGCAGTTAGTCGTGGTAAGCCAGGTACCAACTATGGTACCGGAGGCCAGAGAGGTCATCTTAGGAGACAGCACACTGTCAAATGGTTTGCGCACCTAGATGCGATCAAGAAAGGCCGAATTCAAGGAAACGTTGATGTTTCATCTGATGATGACGAGGAGGAAGAAGACGTGTCAAACACTTCCCTTACACCCAGTACCCCTGTCAGCAGCACACCCAATGTGAGGCACACTAAGAGTGTTGGAGCGAGTGAGACACCAACGCACAAAAGTTCACCAGCGAGCAAAATTGGGTCAACGAAGTCATTATCAGCCCGTAAATGCTTGGTCCAGGGCAACATTAGAACAATGCTTACTTCAGACGTGCCATATGAACGCAACCACCCACTGACGCGTCTGTATAACACTAAGCTGGCTAAAATGCTAGCTGTGGACCTTCTCCCTTTTTCTTTTGTAGAAGCGGTAGGTTTTCTAGAATTAGTGGCAACGCTCTGCCCTAAATGGAAGGTTCCTAGCCGGTTCTATTTTGCCAGAGTTGCGGTTCCAGCACTACATGAAGATGTGCTGGAGGCGATTGGGGCAGCTTTGCAGAAGAGTGCTGTTCACACAATACATCTGACAACAGACATGTGGACCAGTGGCGCAGGCGCTGATTACATGTGCATCACTGCACACTGGGTCTCTTTTTCAGGTGTTAAAGCAAAGCTAAACGCAGGTGTTGACCCGGACAAAGTTTTCAAAGCTGCTCGGAAACATGCAACACTAGCCATGTTTGGCTTGGAGAAAAGTCACACAGCAGAAAACATTTTGGAAGAGTTTGACAAAAAGGTCTTGAAAATGCTATCCCCCGTAAAACGCAAGATTGGTTATATTTCCACGGATAATGGCGCCAATGTAGTTAAGGCCATGTCGCAGGGTGGCTATTTCAGAGTGCCATGTTTGGCGCACTGTATCAACCTGGTAGTTCAAAAATTCTTGAGTGATAGAGACAGTGCAGCGTTCGCGGTAATGGCCACCTGCCGCAAAATGTGCAACCATTTCAGCCATTCTTTTAAGGCCCGGAAGCATCTGAGGAGGCTGCTACTTCAAAGTCGAATACCAGTGAAAGCACTCATCCAGGAGGTGGCAACATGTTGGAACTCAACCTTCTACATGCTTGAGCGTCTGTATGAGCAGTATACGGTACTCGATCACTATTTCTTCACAGAGGGTACATCTCAGAAGGATGACCTGCGGATGAGTGCGGCGCAATGGGACATAATTAAAAGCCTGACAGACATGCTTCGTCCTTTTGAGTTCTTCACGCGTGCAGTCAGCCAGGAGGACTGTAATTTGGGAAAAGCTATCCCATTGTTGTGCATGCTGGAGCACCAACTGATGGCGGTGTCTTCTGAGTTTGAAAAAGATGTACAAAAAAAGACCATTTTATTTTGTCTGAGAAATTATTAGAGCGCCTACGTGGTGATGAACGTCTTCAAAAGATCAAGTCAGAACAGCATTACATTTGTGCTACTATTCTGGATCCACGCTACAAAAAGGCGCTAGCAGGCGAAGCATTCTTTCCTTTTGCTGATGAAGATGTTCAAAATTACAAACATTGGCTAGCCTGGTCAGCCAAGAGGTTTGAAAAAGAACGGCAGGGTATTGAAGGAGAAGGCAGTACATCAGCATCAGCATCAGCAGGCCATCCCCAGTCACAAGAATCCACTTCTGCACCTGTGGCTGGGGCACAAGTGACCTCTCAGCCGTTAAAGACACCGGCAAGTGGATCATCTGTACCACACACAACACTAACAGTGGCTGCTGTGGAGGATTGGCTAAGTTTGCTTGGGTATGGTTCTCGAAAAAATTTCACAGGCACAGCAAAAAGTAAGCAAAGTGGAGGAACCGTTGATGACCTTGAGTCGATGGTGCAGGACTATCTGAATGACTCAACAGAGGTCTTTCTTAATGATGAGCCATTGCAGTATTGGCATGGCAAAAAACAATTGTGGCCACAGCTCTACAACCTGGCTATAAACTATTTGTCTTGCCCACTCGCAAGTGTGTCTTCAGAACGTGTTTTCAGTGCTGCTGGTGGCATTGTAACTCCCAAACGGAGCCGCCTCTCGCCCAAAAATGTGGAGCGGCTGACAATGATCAAGATGAATCAGCACCTCATACCACCAGATTACAAAGTACGAGAAAGCACGCCGCATGAAGACGAGGAGGACGGCAACGTAGATGAGGGAATTTGTTCTCTGTTCGGTGGCACTGACCTCATCCTGCCTGAATTTGCAGAGTATGATGACGAAATCTTCTTCTTATTCCCTGACACCGAGCCCTGAAAATGAGACAATGAATAAAGAACTTTCTTTTTCGTCCTTATTCACTTTTATTCCTGTGTGTCTCTCTTTCTTTGTTTTGCACAGTTAATTTAATTCAAACTTTAATCACCTAATCCCAAAAACAAGACCATCAGCAGAACTGTCTTCACTTGTTTGCTTATTGATTTGAAGGTGCCGCAGTCTACATTCCTCAGGTTCACAAGTTCTGAAGAACATGCTCCTCTATCCTCCTCCTCCAGACTGCGATTTCCCTCAAAGCAGAGTGCTGGATTACGCCCAATGAAGAAAGACTCAGCACTTGTGGGGGTGTTGTACTTCTTTGCGGGTGAGTTGACGGATTTGGGCCCATTGCTGTGAAGCTCTAATAATGGACAAAAGTGTTTTGGACCAAATATGAGGTGGAAATTTCTTGCCGTTTTTGCTGACTTGCTTGCCTTTGAGGTGCTCTTTGGCGGGGTTCCGGGTGCTTGTGGGTGATTTTTGGTGTCTGGGAGCACTGCTGCGACAGTCTAATCTTGATTGCATTTTCTTTTCAGGAAATCCGTGGTGGAAAACAGGAGTTATGATGATTGATGATGATGACCTAGCTGCACAGCGCCGCGTTTGGACCGAACTAGGCCGAGAGATATTGTAAGTATGAGATTTAGCTTTTTCGCTGTTTGGGGGTGTTGTCGGGTGGTTTTTTGCAGGTGGGTTGGCGGGTCTTGCCTGGGGCATTCCTGGGAAGGTCTAATACCGGATAGAAGTGTTTTGGACAAAATCCTTAAGGAACAGCCTTTTTTTGCTATTTCTTCTGACATCTTGCTCAATGTAGCGTTTTGGGGGGCTTCCTGCTGTTCGTGGGTGGGTTGCGGCCGGGGTCTCTGTCGAAGCACTGCTGCGACAATCTAATCTTGATTGCATTTGCTTTTCAGGAAATCCGTGCTGGAAAACAGGAGTTATGATGATTGATGATTGATGATGATGACCTAGCTGCACAGCGCCGCGTTTGGACCGAAGGCCGAGAGATATTGTAAGTATGAGATTTAGCTTTTTCGCTGTTTGGGGGTGTTGTCGGGTGGTTTTTTCCGGGTGGGTTGGCGGGTCTTGCCTGGGGCATTCCTGGGAAGGTCTAATACCGGATAGAAGTGTTTTGGACAAAATCCATAAGGAAACACCAGTTTTGGCACTTTTTGTAAGTTAGGGTTCGTTAGGGTTAGCCCTAGCAGCAGGATTGCATGTGTTTCGGGGGGTTCTATTGCAACGCAGTTCTGGTGTTGTAGAGCACTGTTGGAGCGATGCTGGCTATGGATACTTTTGCTTGCTTGCAAGTGGTTTGAATACAATCCACGGTCTGTATTTGGGCCTACTGTTACTTTCAAAGTACGTTTTGTAACCATTTTTCTGCTAGGCATCGTTTTTGGAGATCTGGTTGGGGTTCTTCTACATTTTTGCGACTGGCTTTAGTAAGGGTCTTGGTGGGAGCATTGCTGGGAAGGTCAAATTTTGTTCTAAAACACAGTTTACAGTACACCTACCTTGAGGGGAAAGATCCGCTATAATATTTTGGCCATACTTATTTATCCTTAAAAAGGTGACTCAGACAGAGCACGCAATTTCAAAAATATTGTACTGTCTATTAGGGAAATCAAAGTGTCACTTTTTGAACCACACAGCATACATACCTTTTATTTATTTATCAGTGGTATTGTAATAGCACTTCCTGTTTTCCGTTCAATAATTACAGGCCGGGTTTCAGTCAACATCCGCCAGGCAGGCAGTGGACAGGGTGTCTTCTGTCAGTGGTCACCAACATTGATGGACGAAGCGTCAGCTGGAATGGAGGAGTGCCGCCAATAAGAGGAATTGTTTGCTGCATGCAACTTACTTACCAAATTCAACAGGACAACTCCAACAACATACGCAATACAGATACAGTATCCGTTGTTTTATTCTATGAGTGTGACTGCATGTGCTTAGCTTTAGTTTGTAACCAAAGATTGTCTTTATCTTCAATTATTGTTTGTCCATGCTCTGCTTTTTTTTCTTCTCTCAACAAAACCTACCCAAAAAGAAACCCCCATTCCCATCCATTTTACAAACCCTAACCCTCTTCCCCCGGGCTGTGTTGTTTTGCTTGATGTCTGACTAAAATGACATCAATAATTCCACACACTTGCTGGGGAGGATAAGGTCATAGCAACAGGCTGGTGAAGGAATACGAGGATATCTTCTAGACTTACTCAGCTTCAGTACTATATCTTCTAGTAGTAGTAGCCAATGTCAAATAAATTCAACGCAAGTACTAGTTATACTTGCAAGCAAATACTTTACCATTTGTTAGGCTACATTATGGCACTGTACTAGTGTACTGTCACCTGCTATATTCTCGATCGTACCGTAACCGTTGTAATGCTACAGTAAGGACAAACAAGGTTTCGTTTTCTTTTTTTCCATAGGCATGCAACTGCCACTGTGTCACACCACTAGTACCACCGCAATGAGGAAATGTCACCCGCCCAGGATTGACAACGTTAATCCCCATTTCACGTGGAGCCAGCCCTGGGCCTAGCCCTAATTTCTAACACAAATTACAGGTAAGATAAGCGTTTGGTGGGAGGTAGTATAATGGAGTATTATTTCGGAGTAGACAAGAGATTGACGGTTGTACTACTAAAGTCCTACGACTGTTCAGGAAAACAAAGTTACTGTTACACCCCCGTCCCCCACCCACCAGACTGAAAAGCAGTAAAAAACAGGTATGGTCAGATAAAGTTTAAAAATTTATATTTATGTAGCCCTAACAAAATAATCTCCCTCAAGACCCACCCTAACCCCAACGATTGTCTTTGAAACGTCCCAAAACGATCCCAACTCCCAAATCCCACCCCCAAAAAGTCTATAAAAAAAGGGCAAGGGACACTCCACTACTGGAGGGTGCTGGTGCATTTTGCGGCATGGGCATCATACTCCTTGCGGAGGGTGGCAAGCTCGGAGCGGAGACCCTTCACCAAGTTCTTATACTTCTGGACCTCCTGCTCCAGGTTGGACATTCGGACTCGTAGGCGGCGTTGGCGTTCCTTGCAGCTCCTGTGGGGGGCAGCTGGTCTTTCTGTTGCTTGGCGGTGGCGGTTGGCTTTGTTAGCCCGGCTCGGTCCCGCTGGAGCACTGCGCATGCTGGCGTCCCGTGGGGTCACGGAGGAGGATGCAGCGGTCCCAGTCGAGGTTGTTGTTGTTGCACCGCTCGACTGCGTGTCCTCCTCCTCCTCCAGGGCCACCAGCCGCCGATATTCGGCGACAGTGGCATCCAGCCTCCGTTGCCGGGCCATTCTAGCCTGCTCCCTCCGTGTTGTTGATTTGGAAGGAGCAACTATATGAAGAAAGAAAGACATAGTCTGTAACCAATGCTCCTTAGCATTAATAACACAAAGTGATTGAGCCGAAAGTTGGGTCACAGTACAAGTAGCAAATTGAAAGCACAGTACATAACTATTGAGGACAGTATCTATGTAACCTCCCACTTCTGCATCCTTGCTCTAACATTAGTGGTAGTTTAATGAACTAATTCTACGACCACTATGGACTTCCATTACAGTCGACTATGACAGTACACCAGTCTTATTCTTCTTCTTCTCTCTTGTTTAGGAAAATTGGTACGTTATCTTATGCAAGCCGGCAGAATGACATGGACAGCACAGTGAACTTGCACCCGAGAAAAAAAGTTGCACACCATGATGAGTGAGACAGACTTGCGTTACTGTACCGGTCCAGTACATGCAGGTGGTGAAGCTATTACTTTTCTATTACGGGTGGCACTGAGAATACTCTGTTACAAGGGCTACTGCTTAATTAATTTACCTTTCACCCTACAGTGCAAATGAGTACTAGAAAAGGAAAATGAAGAAGCTAACTAATTTGATTATCTATCACTTCACATGGGACGTATTTGATGACATATGGGATGACTTTAGGTGCTTTGCTTAATATTGAGTGAACAGTGATACACCCACACATGAATGACGTACTACAAGTAAACTAAAGTTATTAAGAGAGGTACGGAGTGTCCACCGTAATAACCAGATATATGCTGTGATTGCAGACGCAATACAAAGTACTGCTACTATTCATGGTAGTATTGGACACATTTACAATTTCTTTTCCTTGCCTTCCCTGCACTGGAACGGACGTGCGGGTGCGGTGGTACATGCTCTTCAAGGTAACACTTAGTTCATCCAGCGACCATCTACTCTCTCTAGATACACATGTGCTATCTAAGAGTCAGAGAATACCATGCTCCAGGCATCCATTCATTCAAAGTATACGCACACATACAGTTTCTGTTTCACCCACCCAGGCTGCTGTCCTTCCACCCATCCTTGCTTCATCATTGACCCAGCCATGCACCATACCATATTCTTCCCTTCCCAGCCACCTCGGGGGCCAAGCAAACACATATCGTTCTTCTTTGCCAGCCATCATACAATTTCGCGTCCCACTTACTTACACCCTTCTTTCGCTTTTCGTTCATCCCATCCATCACGTTCGTCTAAGAACTTATTGGGATTCTTCTCACCAAAAACTTCACAGCTAAGTCGAAGAACATTTCGAGGAGGCTACTACCTGGTTGATTTGTAATACACTCGTGCAGAAAGCACACTATGCAGTCTTCAATCTCAATAAGTAAGGAATATATAGCTTACCTGTTTCCGCCACCACCGTTTGAACCCCCACAGGACCGTCCGCCGGCTCTTGGACCGCCTCCTCCCCAGAGTCCTCCGAGTCCTCGCCCAACACAGCCACCTCCGCGCTGGCCCCGTCACCAGATGTTACACCTACAAAGTACATTTAAGAATGTTAGAATACACCACTCACTACTATATAATATTTGGTCTAGGAGAAATGTTAAAAAAACAGAATACAATGTAATAATTTGTGACTGTCTACTCCAAAGTAAAAATGTCCCTTTTTCCAGGGAAGGCTGTTGTCTTGCTGCACTTTTATGCACAACTGATGAATGCTTGCTTTTTATTTTTAACACGCACCACTTTTTATCCTAACAGACAGAAGCTTGACTCCTAAGAACACGACCAGGATCAAGTTCAAACCAGGTGAGAGCTCGGCTCGACCACAAGAAATGTGTCCAATTAATCGTCAGCACTAACCACTTTTCCGTTTTCAGTTAAATAGTTTTATGACAAAGTAGATTTTAATAAATGTGTTTACTTTTAATAAAGCTTTTAAACTTAAATAGACTCTGTGGTTTTTGGTCCTCCAGACTAGAGTGGATGAGCTAAAGGTTTTGGAATTTTTGCAAGCATGAGTGCCTCTGACACTTCTTGACTGTGCTGTGACTACGTACTCTCTTGTCCTGCGTACGATAATCTACAGATCATTGGGGATCAATAATCGGTGACTTCGGGAGCTGAATGACTCTGCCACACTATCTAGTCAGTAAGGAGACAGTGCATAGAGCTATTGCTGAATAGAATGGGAGTCCAATGGAATTGCCAAATGTCCAATCTTAGTTAGCTACACAGACAGACTAATAAGAATAATCTAGTAATACCACAGGGAGTCATATTAGAGCCAGGATAAGAATTTATATCCAGTCTACAAGAAGATCAAAGACGATTTAGAAAAAATCGAATGAGGAACGCTAGGAAAAAATAGGTACTCTTTATTACAATTAAAACTTACTGGGGCCAGCAAAGGAGCCCTCGCCTGCCCGATCCTGGCCTGCATCCACAGCACCCTCCTCCTCCTGTGTCCTCTTGCCCTTGGGGGGAGCTGATGTACAACATGAAAGAAAGAAAGACCAGAAAACATGGATGAGATTTGTCAACCAAATCAACCATTTCAAAAGAACAATAACAACATTTTTTGGAGAAATAGCAAATAGATAGACAACTATTCCACGGGATCTATCTCATGTGGTATACTACGTTATTCGTATTGCCTGATTTGCGGACCGTTGACTTAGAAAGTTCCTATGTAACTCAATAAACAGACTACTAAAGAGGTTTGCCTAGGCCTGGCACTGCAGGCAGCAGTCCGCAGCACGCGAAGTGACAGACAAAGTCCATCCTGCTTGCAGATCAGTGAATACTCAAACTATCAATCCACCCACCACCACCACTATTTCTTCTTATAGCCATGTGTCTAAAGGAAGGAGTGGACTTCAGTCTGTTGGGGCTGATTTAGAAGTCCCTTGCGGCTCATTTTCCTCCATTGTTGCGTGACTTTTGTGACGCTGCGGCAGAACAAAAGACTCGCCAATGCCATGGTGTTGGTGCGGCGTATATATTAAAAAAAAAGAAATTATGGGCGATGCATCACGTTGTAAAGCCCTGCGCCATCAGGGGGCGTTCCGGCGCAAGGGAGGGCGTACCTGCGCAGGGACGAATCCTAAAAGTGGCTGAGGGAAATCTACAAGATGTCAATCAGTCACTTTTAAGACAATGATGCACATGAGTCAAACCCTGCGCGCTTGAAGCCGACGTACGGCTTGATGCAGCATTGGGGAGATAGGGTACCCCAGAGCATTGCTGGAGCTGCGCCATCGTTGGCACGCAACTCCAGCAATGCGCCGCCTTTACGGCACAGATGCGTAAGGCTTCTGTGACGTTTTGGGCCAATGGGTGGTGGTGGCATGGCACACAATTACTGCCGCATCCCTGCTACTTTGCAGGGATGCGCCGGTAATTGAAAATATGACCCTTAGTGTCTAGCATTACGCAGTTCTTATCTTTACACTACACTCATACATAATTTCTCAGGCCAATGAAATGAACACAATGTACAAAACAAATAAGCATAGTAGCAAGCAAGGCTACTGAGAAGGAGAGCAGTGCACCTGAAATGCATAGAAGATTTTGAAATATAATGTACCTACAATGTAATCGGCAGCATTATTGCTCTTGGTAAAGAACAAAGATTTGCAAATAACAGAGCCGGATAAAACAGAGTAGTGATGAATAGCTACTACTACTCACCAAGCCCGGGGACCTCTATGCCGAGCGCGTCCAGCAAGTCCCGTTCCCGGTCCATGACATCGGTCCAGCGGTGGGTGGCCTGGTTATATGTGCGCCGGACCCCAGAGAGCTTATACATGGCCCGGCACACCTTCTCCCACCGCTTCCGGCGCTCCCGGATGCCATAGCCAGTCGCGATCTTGCCGCCTCCCAGGATCGTCTTGGGGAGGCGGCGCTGGACGTGGAAGATGAGTGCCGCCACTTCCTCCACGATGAAGATCTCCCGCGGCACCACTTGCTCCCCCCTCAAACGCCCGCACGGGAGCCGGGCACGGGGTGCGGGACCCTTCCCCTTCTCAGGGTGCTTCCCGGCTCCCTTTACCATGGTCTGGGCAGAAATAAACTTAAATGATAAAGAAGAAATAGAATAGTGAAGAAGAAAAGAAAAGAGTTTAAAAAAGTAGTTTAAAAGTAACTAAAAGTAGCAGAAAACACAAAAATATACAGCTAGAAAAATAGAGGGATAGATATTAAGTAAAATAGATTAAATAAACTTCAAACAAGCAAAGGATGGCAGAGATTCAGAGAGGATACAGAAAGCATGCCCAGAACCATAGCAATGAATGAGAAACAAGATGGCCGCGCCCGTTCACAACCGCGTGGGTAAGTTCGCGCGAGATTTTCCTCGCGAGCACGCGCGAAATTGTACTAGCGAGCAGCACAGTTTGCGAGATTACACATAGCGGCCGGAAACGGAATTACGTCACGCAAACAAGATGGCCGCGCCCGTGTACGACCGCTAGGGTAACTTGGCAAACGTATAGCTACAAGCGCCTCGCGATCACGCGCAAAAGCACGCGAACATACACGTCGCAAAAAAAAATACGTGTATTCGCAAGCATTCGCGGCTCCCGAAATCGATCTCGCACGGATTCGCGCCCCAAAAAATGCGCGAAATTGCAGAAAAAACGGTTTTTGCTAAACTGAAAGCAATGAGCAGGTGCAAAAGTTCAAACTTAACATTTGTAACATTCACTGTAGTGCTTCCTGAGGGGCCCCTCCAGAGTTTGCAACTATTCTATGACCCTGCTATGACCCAAACAGCAGGCTCATAGAATAGCTACAAGTAGACCATAAAGGTCCTGTGAAAAAAAAATTCACTGCAACAGAAAGCAATTTAGAGATAAGGAAGGAAGCAGGTGCCAGCCAGACTGGAACTTGCTAAATAACTGACACATTAATCAACCCCAAAATAATTCATGGCAGTTGAAGTAGGGGAGGTGTGCTTGCTTTTTTCACCCCCCATAAACTACAGTGATAAACAAACCTAATGGGTGGCAGTGAGGATGTACCAGAGGGTGGCATGGGTGTCCCAGAGGGTGGCATGGGTGTCCCAGAGGGTGGCAGTGGTGAAACAGAGGGTGCTGTGAACCTGTGAGATAAACCAGACGTAGAAATAACATAGTCGCGGCCGTTGCGTGCAGAAAAGTAAGTTCGCAATTGCGAAATTGTCCCAAAATCGGCGCGAACGCACGCCAACACAAAAAACGGAAAAATCCGCAAATCCGCAAGAGTTTGCGTATCTTCGTGGATTGCGAATCCGTAAATCCGCAATTTCGCGTACGCGAGATCCGCTAGATCCGCCCATGCTTAAATACAATACAGAAACGACCTAATTGGTGACAGAAGGCAAAAGGGGAACAAGTGAAATATATGACAATAGTACACACAAACTAAATGGTGACAGAAGGCAAAAGGGGAACAAGTGAAATATATGACAATAGTATACACAAACTAAATGGTGACAGAAGGCAAAAGGGGAACAGGTGAGCTATATGACAACACAGAGGGCTCACTGCGGGGTAACGGCGCACTCAGGCACAGGCGGGGTAACGGCGAACACAGGCACAGGGGGATGAGAACAGCATGCATTTGTCGTCATTCGCAGGATGCCATTTACAGGTGAAAGATTTTATTGGGAGGGAACCCACTCTAAACTGGTGATACAGTTTCGTATCATTAGGTACCATAATAGGATCCCAGTAGCTTTCATATTGGACTCTTGTTTGTGTTCCAGAAAATCCCTTGTCAAGGTAGGCCTCATGAAGGATGAGAAGCGCTTCATCATAACCATGTTCCAGTATGCTGCCTTGAACCCTTTCTTTGAAGGGAAAAGATTTTCTACGGGATCCTCCAATAAACTACTTAACCCCATATCCCTCAGGGTGTCTTTTGCCCTTCTTAACCAGGAGATCTTGCGTGAACTATCTGCATCCCTGGTTTCAAGAAGTGATTGGGCGTACAAGACCAGTTAAGGGGTATTCCAAAGCCTTCTTTGGTATGCCACAGGTCTGAAGCGAGCTATTTACTCAATTGTATTACAGCCCAAATCTAAGTAAAGAGGCAACAATGGTGTTGATTGTGGGAGAACTAGTAAGTCTCTCACAAATTTGTTTTGGGCTGTGGTCAAGGGAGCTAAATCCTCAAAACTCCACAGCTCAGTGCCATATAATACTGAGGGGCTGATTTTGGTTTTTTAAATCTTTAAAACTGGAGCCACTGGCTTGGTGTGAGAAAGTCTCTGTTTTTTCATCAGTATTCCAGTCAATTGGGCGTGTTTAAGAGCCAGCATATCAATTTTGGGCTTCCAATTTAATTTCCTTCCTAATGTGATTCACAGGTACGTAAAACATCCATCTACTCTAGAAGGACATTATTCATAAAAACTCTCCCTTTTACGACTTTACTTTTGTGGAGAACCATAAACTTGGTCTTCTCCACATTTACTACCAGTTCATGATCGCGAAACCTAGAAATGCTGACTGTAACCCTTTTTGGGTCTTTATCAGGGTATCATCTGCGAACATTAACAAGGGTATCTTCATGCCTGCTTAAGTGGGTGCATCTGTGGGGTAGTTTGAAAAATACTGCACACCCCTGTTAATAAATAAGGAAAACAAGGTTGGTGCGAGGACGCAACCCTGGCAAACCCCCTTGGAAATGGTAAACCTATCTGTAACATTCCCCTGCATGCCCCAGCAAACTTGAGCATAGTTAGAGTTGTGTAGGCTGACTAAGATAACCAGTATTTCAGGTGGTATCCCCATATCCAGGAAAACTCTCTACATTTTGGTACGAGGCACCAAATCAAAAGCAGATTTAAGACCAATAAAAGCTGCATAAATTGTGCTGCCTCCTATAATAACTAGTCGCCAATAAATGATCATGAACCTAAAATCCTGATCTTTGGTGCCAGTGTGTGGTCGAAACTAACCCTGGGCGTAGTTTGCGTAGTAGTGCTACACGTAGCTACGCAAAGTACACTTCGCACTATGTGAGCTACGCATAGCTACGTGAACTGCATAGTGCACTGTGCAAAATGCTGTTCGCACTGATTGCACAGTGCCAGATGCTTGTCCGCACTGTGCAATCAGTGCAAACCGCATCTTTCCCAGTGCAAGCGGTCGTTTTCTGCCGCCCAAGTAGATTTCTACTCGAGCTGCAGCTTTCTCAACTCGGACTGGTAGTTTCTCATCGCAAGCGGTCGCGAGCATACGCAACCACTCGCAACCTGACCTCCCCGCTTTGAGAATCTCGCCGGGAGATTTTATTTCCACGCTCGTGATCGGCAACTTGATGTTGCTGATCGTGAACAAGGAGAAAGTCTCGCCAGGATGTCATTTTGCTCACTTGCGGTTGCCAACTCAACGTTGAGGACCCCGAGCAAGCAAAAAATGACCGCCTAGCTACACTACGCATGTTTGCACTCTGCTACATGCAATTCGCGTAGTGTGAAGTAGTGAAAACTTCACAAACTACGCAAGCGTAGTGTAGTCCTTTGCCCAGGGTTAGTCAAAACCCTGCCTGTAGTGGTGACATAATGTCTGTTTCATCTATACTCATCTGGGGGCGTGGCTTGGCCAGCTGCAAGATGGCCGCACTCTAAGTGGGCTCTGCCGGCCAAGCTTCTTTATCCACCACCATCCTGCAGGCATCCCCACCTAATCTGCACTACATCCTGATTCCCGGACTCTGTGGGACTCGGTGCACCCACCTGTCTGATTCCGGTGCTATTGTGTGCCTCTCTGGCAGAGATCCACATCTTGTGGTCGGCGCTCGCTCCCTGGGCCAGGAGACAGCCTCTGCTCCCCTCGAGGCTGTCTTGGCCAGCGGGGCCCTGCCGAGGCGATTGGTGACGTTGGAGACCCAAGGCTGATACTGGTGGTGAGTCGCGCGGACGCTGTTGGGGGTTTGCCGGTGGGGCTTCGGCTGTCCGTTGTGCTGTCCGTTCCAGGGGTGCCACGGCCTAGTTTCGGCCTACCGCAGCTTTCCCACCTCGTATGTGTGCTGCAGCACCTGGGCCGGGCTGTGGGAGCGGCGTGCCCACACTTGCCTCCCCCGCTTGCATTCTCCCCTCTAAAGCGCGCCGGCTGCGGTCTCCCACCCTACCCCTGCTGTGCAGCGCTGGGAGGGTCGGCCGCACTTGTGACCCGGCTGCCCTGAAACCCTCTACTCCCGCTATTCCCCGGGGCCTACCGGGGACTTCCTGCCTCCAACTTTGTGGCCCGCTCCTCATGCGCAGCTGAGAGGACTCCGGTTGCTTTCCAGCCTGCAATCCTACCGTGCTGAATCTGCTCCTCATCTCGCCTTCCCTAAGGGGGTTCCTGGTGTGCCCCCGCTGGGCTCAGGCGCCTGGCTCATGCATCTCGAGGACCCTCTCCCCCTGGGCAAATTATCCTGGCTGCTTTCTCCCTTGACGGAAGTGGTCTGGACGTGGCTGGGCCTGGAGAGCGGCTGCTCACCCTTACATAACTCCATCCTGCCCTCCCTGGAGACTTGCCCTTTGCTGCTCTGCCATCCTGTTCAACCTCAGACCTTTTAGTGTTGGCTGCCTGAAATCGGCCAAGTGTCCTGCGCTTGTATTGTGATTAGGCGCGACATCTACTTCAGTGCGCCACTTGGTCCTTCCTCACTTCCAGGGATTGGGTGCCATTCTTATACACCTGTCTGGGCTCACTGCTTGCCTTGGCTGTAGAGACTCCTCCACGCCGCTCTCGTCTGGAGAGCCCTACACAGTGCTGCGCTCCTGTTGCTCCTTGTTCACTACTGGCTGGCGGTGGCTGGTCCACGTACTGCATCACTGCGTCCCACCCTCCACTTCTGATTGACGGGCTGCTTACTTGGCTGTGCTGCTCTGGGACGTCCTCCCAGGCCTGCTGGAACTGTCTTTCATCTGGTGCCTGGACTCTGCTCTTTGCTACACCCTGTGTCGCTGGTTGCTCATTACTTATGTATATCCCCTCATCGCCGGCTCTCCTCACACCCTGGTTGGCTAGGTGCCCACTTTGAACGCTCATTGATATGGGGAAATCTGACCCCAAGCAGCCCAAGATCGCCTTCGAACTGAGGAGATCCTTACTTCAGGATGGCTCGGGTTTGGACGGAGCCAACCCCTCTGCAGCGATGGACCCCCCCCGAGCCGAGACGACAAACTTAAGGCAATTATGCTTGAGGTGAAGTCTACTGTCATCGGAATTGAGTCCCAGCTTGACCAGCTCTCGGCTCGCCTTGACTCAGTGAAGGCTCCTGTTGATTCCACGATAACATACTGCTCCATATTAAATCCAGGGTGTCGGACGCAGAGGACGTGGCCACAGAGGACAGGCAGAAGCTGCTCCAAATGGACAAGATCCTGGCCGTCATTCGTGAGAAAAATGAAGATTTGGAGGCTCGCTCCCATCGGAGTAACCTTTTAATCATGGGCCTTCCGGAGTCCACCAACATTTCCAAAATGGAAGACTTTGTCGAGCAGTTGATTAAGGAGCTCCTCGGGGACGCCTTGTCCTAATTCTTCGTTGTGGAATGAGCCAGCGCTCCCTTGGCCCGCGCTCAAGTCCTGGTCTGCAACCCCTCCCCATTGTGGCGAAGATCCTGAACTTAAGTGATTACGATCCTATCCTTCGGGCGGCTCGCGACAAGGGCACCATCACACACCAGGGTAACAACCTTTCCTTCTACCCAGACTATACCCCAACCATGCAGGCTGCCTGGAGAGAGTTTTGCCAGCCAAGCGCATCCTTCAGAAGCATGACGTCTCATATTCCCTTGCCTGCCCAGCAAAGTTGAGGGTCCGACAGGGTTCCAAGACATTCATCTTTCCTGACCCGAGGGAGGCCCTGGCTTTCGCTAAGCGACTGGAAAAAGAATCTCGTTCATCCTCTCCTACAACCCCACAAGAAAGTGCTAGATGCCTCAGTGACAATGATTGACTGTGCAGACAATGTCTCTTGATCAGCATGTTATCTGTTTTTGATGCCGCTATCTAACCCAAGCTTGGCCACCCTGCTTTATTGTAGGGGTGTCCGCCGAGTCCTGCCATTCCCGCACTGGGATGATTCCCACTCATGATGTTTTGTTACCCCCTCAAAGTTGTGGGTCCCTGAGGCGGGGTGGGTGGTATTCTCAGCCTGATTGGGGGGTTGGAGTGGGTGTGGGGTGGATGGGTTTCTTTCTGCTTGGGTCGATGGGGCTTTTTTTGGGTGGTTGGGATTGTGGGTTTCCTTCTGTTTTGTTTTTGACACTGTATCGTGTTTTCTGCAGAGCACCATTGCAGTTTGACTTCATTCCGCATTTTGTCTTGCTTGGACTGTTACATGGCACAATGTACTCCAATTCATCTTGATTGCAATTACAGGTTATGTATTGCGGTTATATATGCTGCTCCACTGGCTCCTCCTTCTCTTCCTAGGCTGCGCCCTCCGGCGGACAGGCACTTTGGGCGATCTCGCCACCCGCCGGAGCACTTCTTACCCTCAGCCACACCTGTCAGCCAGATGCCCATGCGCTTTGCCCACACTGCTCCTTAGGTGGCAACCCATCACTAGTTGTCTCTCTTTCACTGCGCTGCTTTCCGTTAGTGCTACCCCTTGCTTCTACCTGGCTCCCTTACTCCACGCATGCGTTGCAATGAACTGCGCTGTCTGCTGTCCGCGCTGCAAGATGCTGCACCCTTCCCCGCCCCCTAATGGTGACATCACCTGCTGGACTTGGAATGTCCGTGGTTTGAATGACTACTGCAAGGCCCATTTGATACATTCCCACCTACAGCGCCACAAGGTGGATATTCTGCCTCTTACAGGAAATGCACCTGTTACCCGGCACTGTCTCCAGACTTCACTCTCGCTACTGGGAGGAATCCCACTCCTCAACATTCTCTTCGTATGCCAGGGGTGTCTCAATCTTGCTGCGCCGTGGCCTCCCTTGGCAGACCTCCCGCGTTCTCCTCGATCTGGAGGGTAGGTATGCCATTCTCCATGGTCTACTACTGGCCCAGCCTGTCACGATTGCCACGTTTACGGCCCCAACTCTGACGGCCCAGACTTTTTCAATCATGTTTGGCACCTCATCTCCTCTTGTGGCTCCGCGGCAATAGTTTGGGGTGGATATTTTAATGTCACTCTCTCAGTGACCCTGGATTGTTCTTGCTCTTATATGTCCCACCCACGTGCAGCAGTGGCTCTCTCGTCTATTTTAACTGATAATGCACTCTATGATGCCAGGCGCCACCTTCGACCCGAGACCCTGAGGGTACTTGCGTAACTGGCGCGCGGAGCTGCTGGTTGCGAATTGATCTCTGGCTGACCACGCCGGATGTCCTGTCCTGGCTCGCAACTTCTCTGATCCTGCGCCGGTCCAGCTCCGCATTAGGCTTCCCCACTCCCAGCGACGCGCCTTTACTTGGCGTCTTTCTCCCAGTGCCCTCCGGGACTACGTGTTCTGCGCTGAAATTCATACAGTGATCACTAACTAATTCGATCTCAACGCTGGTTCGGTCGACTCTGCCTCCACCCTATGGGAATGTTTCAAGGTTGTCATTCGGGGTGAGTGTATTTCCAAACAGGCAGGCGTACTCTGCTCCATACGTTCCACCCTGGCTAGGCTTGAGGGGGAAATTAAGGATCTTAAATCCGCCCAGGCGGCGAGTCCCAGTTCTGAGGCGCTGGCACTGCTACGCCAAAAACATACTGAATTCTCAGGTGAAGCCGGCCATGAACTTTCTTTCCTTGGTAGAGAGAGTCGGGCGCGCTGCTTTGGGGAGGGTGACCGCCTGGGGCACACCCTGGCTAACCTCTGCCACGTGCTGCCTCCTATATAATGGCTCTCAGTGATGGTGGTCCGGATAGGACCACCTACCATGAGGATATAAAATCCTGTTTTCTTGAGTTTTACTTCCAAGCCTCTATTCTGCCGGTGCTCCATTGCCACGGGAGGAGTTCAACCCATATTTCGAGTCCATTGTCCTTGTCTGGCTCGAAGACTACCATAGAAAATTTCTCGATGAGCCTTTCTCCAGGGGAGAAATATTGGTAGCCATTAACGGCCTACCCAGTGACAAGGCCCCTTGCCCAGATTGCCTGCCTGCCTCGTTCTACAAATCGTTTGCTGACATCCTGGTGCTGCATCTGGTGGCCATGTTTAACAAGTCTTTTGACACCGGGCTTTTCCCGCCGTCCCTGCGCAAAGCACTCTGCTCCTTAAGGGGGCAGAGCTTGCCAGCGCCGATGGCGGACGCTTGATCCCGGAGCTCCGCACCATCGCCTGAATAATCCTTAAAATATCCTGCCCACACGGAGCCTGATGGGACAAAGTAGTGCGCATACCCGACCGGAGTCCACTGCTGTCCGGTACGAGCAACAACGGAGACGCTACGGCATACAGAGCGGTCGGCAGCAGGAGTGCAAGGGCCGTCACCCTAGGCCGCTCATCCCCGACCTGGATTTTGGGCGCTGGCTGGCGTGCGTGCCCTGACGTGCGGCAGCCCGGCGGAGCGACAACCCAGTGAGGAGGCGGAAGGCTGCGGGGGCCCGGGGACAGTCACTGAGGCACAGGAGAGGATCGGGCTGGACCCGCGCCGTCTGCATTACCCTGCACGCTTGGAGAGGGAGTCTCCCGCGGGCAGTTTGGAGGCACACAATCGGAGTTGAGTTTGACAACCCCGAGACTCGGATTACTGGAGCCCCAACGACCCCCCCCCCACTTTACAAAACCGTGCGATGTCCCGTTTCTGTTGTTGAACTCTCCGGACATGATTTAACGTGCCCAGACCTTACATGGTGGCAGCACACGACCTCCGGAGCTGGGCGGTGGGGCCCCCGGGCACCTTGGTTCTGGCTGCGGCTTGGTGAGCCCACGTGGCGACAGCGTGGCTGTTGCAAGAGGAGTGACCAGACAGCACTATACGATCACAGGAGGTGAGAGTGGCCCGCCTTGGTGGCGATTTGGTGGCGTGCCCTTGTGCTGGCCTAGAGGAGCAGTAGGGAGGAGCGCTATATATCCGGATCCCCAGTGAAGACAGTCCCCGGCGGGTGGCCTGGCTGCGTTCCTTGTGCCCGAGTCTGCTACGAGAAGCGGTTGGGGTGGCTGCTCCTGACTGGCCAGAGTGCTGGGTGGCTGACCACACGGCGTGGTGTAGGCTCGGCGCTGCGAGAGATCTGACCAGGAGTTACTCGAGGACTCGAGGACAGCATGGGCAAAGGAGACAAAACCCAAACTAAGCTACCCTTCGAACAACGCCGCACTAAGGCCCCAGATGTGCAGGAAATGGAGGCTACACCACAGACTAGAGGGGCGGAAGGCTCGATTTACACAGACATTAAAGCTCTGCTGGTGACGATGGAAAAAGGCCTACAAGACAGCATGACATCCCTGGGCTCTAAAATCGATGCAATTTCTTATCGCATGGACCGCATGTCAGAAAGAGTGGATAAACATGCGGAGCGCCTGGATATGGTGGAGAGGCGCATAATCGAAGTGGAAGAAGCTCAATCGGAACAGGACAAAGATCGAAAGCAGCATGACAGAATCTTGCAGGTCATTCAAGATAAATTGGAAGACTTGGAAGCCCGCTCCCGTAGATCGAACATACGAATTACGGGAGTGTCGGAGACTACTCACACTGGGAAAATGGAGCTAATTGTTGAGAAACTGCTGACCACGCTGCTGGAAGCTGACGCATTCTCGCCGATGTTCATTGTAGAGAGAGCGCACCGCACGCTGGGCCCGCGTCTGAAGCCGGGAGCTCCCCCGAGGCCGATCATCGCCAAGCTTCTGAATTATTATGAGGGATCGGACATCTCTTTGTATCCGGACTTCACTGCGAAGGTACAGCAAGAACGAAGGCACTTTGCTCCATACAAGAAACAGCTCCGAGACCTTGGGCTGGACTACGCCATGCTGTACCCAGAAAAATTGAGAATTAATCGGCAGGGCCATTCACACATATTCATGGACCCTAAAGACCTCCAAAAAGCATTGAAAGTTTGGACAAAGGAGCGCAGGGGTAGCCCCAGGAGTCAGAATGGTGATGAGGAACACAGCAGCCAACTGGAGAAACAAGACTAGAACTACTACACGGTCTAGGGGTTGTGCTCCACGCAGAGACTTGTCTGTTTGCTAGGCGCCCTGACCTAGACTTGGGGCTCGGCATTGACACGTGCAGCTTCCGGACTCCTGAGTGCACAATATCCACGACTCCATGGGGGGGGGTCGTGGGAGCCCTGAGGATTCGACCTGTGGGTGAGACTGTATCGATTTACCTATTACTGCCGCACTTAGAATGCATGCACTTGATGAGCTACTATGTGCAAAATACATACTGACTCAGGTTGCTCGCCGGATCTTGCCCGGGGCGTTCCGGGCAGTTGGCGCATTAAACTGAGGATATGTTATTGCAGTTTAACAATACCCTGACGGCTCGCGCTGGGATGATTATCTCTGGCGATGGCACCGGGGGCGATGATTGCGCAGGCACCAACTGAAGTTAAGACTTCTACACCTGGCAACCTCGGCCCTTGCCCTGTGTGCACTGTTGGTCCCCATTGAGGATTTCCTGAGTTTATTGGGGGTGTATTGGGGGGGACACTGACATGCTAGGCCAAGTTGGGGGTTGGTCTGCTGTGGGAGGGGATTGGAGGGGTTCTGGGGGGGTAAGAGGCCGTGTTGGGGCTGGTCAGCTGTGGGCGGGGGGAGGGGAGTCTACGGGGAGGGGAAAACCTTGCTCTACTAGGAAGGATAAGCTGGGTTCAACACAACGACAGATGGTACTTTCCTGTTTGAGAGAAGTTTGTTATACAACTCTTGGGAATCTGATCGATCTGACTTTGCACTTTGCGACTGTGGCATACACTGATATAAACTTGCTCCATTTGCGCCCAATCGTGTTGCACTATGACTGACACCATCACAGAAGGGAGGACGTCGCACACACCTAGATTAAAAATTATCACCTGGAACGTTCGTGGCCTGAATGACCACCGCAAAGTCAGAAAGGTCCTCAGTTATTTACAGCGCCAACACATAGACGTTGCCCTCCTCCAAGAGACGCATCTCCCCAAACACAGTCACATGCTTAGATGCAGAGGGATGGAGGGTAACATCTCAGCAGCGGGGTTTACTTCCAGCTCCAGAGGGGTTTTGACATGGGTGAACCCTAAGTCTAAATTGCAGATACAAACATTGGAGACAGATGCTGAAGGCAGATTTGCTATGTCTAGATGTCACGGCCTAGCCATAGATTTTATGGTTGTCAATTCCTATGGCCCCAACTTTGATTCACCAGAATTCTATAAGAACCTTGCCGCCAAGGTCAAGCGATTTGACCAGAGAAACTTGCTACTATGGGGGGGAGACTTCAACCTTACTATGAACCCGACCCTGGACAGATCATCCAGTCCTACTCGCAGACCCGCAGCCGCTGCACTGGAGCTGCAGAGTGCAATAACTTGCCTGGGCTTGGGGGATGTATGGCGATCACGAAATCCTCAACAGGGAGGGTACACGCACTACTCAGCATATCACAATGTCCACACTAGGATAGACTACTGACTCGCTTCCTCCTCCCACTTTGACCGAATAAGAGACTGCAGGGTTCTGCCCAGGACACTATCTGATCACTCACCAGTGCTGCTGAAATTACGCATCCCAGGCAAATCTATACCGCCATTCACGTGGAGGTTCCCGCCTAATTCTCTACTGGACCCAGTGTTTAAGGGAGAGGTGGCTGAGGCCATAGATACATTTTTCGAAAACAACATAGGCTCGGGTGAGAGCTTCCAGGTGGTCTGGGAGGCCTTCAAGGTCTATATCTGAGGAGTTGCGATGTCGAAGCACTCGGGCATACTCAAGACCATTCGGCGGAGGTTGGCGGACCTTGAGGAACAACTAGGTAGGCTGGAGCGCAGATAGTGTAACCTTGCAGATGACACTGTGAGAGAAGAGATTAAGACTCTGCTAGTGGAATATCACGAAGAAGCAGACAGGGAGGTCAGACACATGAGCAAATATTCCACAGCTAGAGTGTATGGCGAGGGGGAGCGGCCGAGTGCGGGGCTAGCCAACCTCATGAAGGGTGCAAGACGGCGCCAGCACGTCACGGTAGTGAATACCGCCGCTGGAGAACCAGCTACAGACAAAAGGGACATAGCTGAGGTCTTTAAAGGATACTACTTGGACCTGTACTCCTCTAAGAGTGGTGATCTGAAAGAGGAAATTAACGACTACCTAGGCCACATTGACATCCCCACATTGACCAACTCTGACAGGGAATTCCTCATGCATCCTATTGAAAAGGATGAGATTCTAGAGGCGCCTGCTAGCATGAGAACGGGCAGTGCTCCGGGAACCGACGGACTTACGGTGAGCTTCTACAAAACTTTTAAGGATCAACTACTCCCGCACCTGTCGACCCTTTTCGATGACATATGTGTGGAGGGCAGCATGCCGCATTCTATGAGGGAGGCACTCTTGGTTGCCATACTGAAGCCAGGAAAGCCACATGACGAGTGCAGCTCATATAGACCCTTGTCACTGCTGAATGTTGATACCAAACTGTTCGCTAAGGTTCTAGCCACCCGGTTGGCGCTCCTGGCTGATGGACTGGTCACCTTGGACCAGGCAGGATTTATCCCCGGCAGGAACCTAGTCTACAATATACGCACAGTCCTGGGCGCGATCCAACATGTGAGACAAGATAGGAAGGCACTGGCCGTATTCCTAGATATGGAAAAAGCCTTTGACTCTGTAGAGTGGCCTTTCATGCGTATAGTACTGCAGCGTATGGGCCTAGGGCAGCCATTCCTGCAGATGTTAGGAGCGCTATATCACGAACCGAGGGCTCGGCTACGCATGGGAGACCTGGTCACGGACTCCTTCCCCATCAGTAGAGGAACTAGGCAGGGATGCCCCCTCTCGCCCCTCCTATATGCCCTGGTGGCTGAATCGCTAGCATGCGCCCTGCAAGAATACCACAGAAATGAGGGCATAGGATTTCCGGGCTATAAGATCATAGTGTTGATGTACACAGATGACACCCTGCTGTATATATGCGATCCTGATAACAACCTATCATCAGTGCTCAGGGAGGTGGTCCGATTTGGGGCGCTCTCTGGCTTGAGGGTCAACTGGAACAAGTCGCTGGCTTTTGCACTAACACCGATCTCGCAACCAGCGCCAATGGAATACCCTCTCCAATGGACCACAGATTCGGTCCGCTATCTGGGGATTCAGTTGCACACGGACGCAGAAAACCTCTTTAGAGCCAACTATGCCACTGCTGTTAGCAAGCTAGAAGGCGATGTGATTAATTGAAGCAAACTCCGGCTGTCCTTAATGTGACGCATATCAATAACGAAAATGGTTGTGCTCCCTAGATTTTTGTTTCTGTTCATGACTATACCAATGGTATTCCACAAATCGTTCTTGGGCGGGCGGACAACCTCGTGTCCGATGGACGACACTCACTATGCCGTACTCAATGGGGGGGCTTGGAGCCCCGGACCTGGAGGCATACTACCCAGTAGCCAAGGCATCACATCTACACACCTGGCTGCAGCGGGACCGAAACATACCACATGTCCGCATGGAGACTCTCCTTGCAAACCCTGACTCACTCCAACACACTATCTTCCGACCGCTCGATCGCAGAACGGGCATACTGGACTCTTTGACAGCCACCAATCATGCATGGCACAGCCTCTTACAGATGCAAAATGGTGTGCTGTTATATTCAGCGGTGATGCCAGTAGACTGGGCCAGATGGTTGCCCCTGCTCGAGGAAAAGGGAGTAGTCACTGCCTTACATAAACTGAACATAAAAACGGCGGGAGAGGGGGCGTGGCTAAGATGGCAGACTAGGTAGACGTCTCTCGCGGAGGCTCCCCGTCTTCGATCCCCTGCCCGAGCCAAAAGCAGACCTTGTCGCCCCAAAACCCCCATGCCGACAGCCAACGGCAGCGGGAAAGCAGCTGAGTAGCCAGGAGACCCGGCGAGACCTGGGGCGAGGGGGCGGCCCGTGAGACAGCAGCGTCGGCCGGGACCGGCCAAAGGCGCGAACGAGGTGGTCCGACCCCAAAGGAGCAGGGAGCAGACGAGCCTCCCGCAGCAACCAGCGGACTGCGCGGCCAAACGGAGGTCCCCCTAGAGAGCACGAAGGATAAAGGAGGCAGCCGCCGGAAACCGTGCGTGAGCCCGGGGGGCGCGGCCCGTGACGGAGGGCGACCACAGGGCCGGCACGGAGATCTACTCGAGGCCCCGGCTCGGGCCTACCTAGCAACGCCACGGAGGCCGTGGGTGGAGCCGCGCTAGATCGCCGTGACACTGGGAGGTGAGGGGCGCGGAAAGGCGGACCGGAAGGCATAATACCGGGGGGCAGATGCTCGAGCCCCCGGGGTCCTGCGAGCCTGAACTGACACGGTGGGGGCCCTGAGGCATACAACCACGCCAGAGCCACACGGCCCATCGCAGTCGGGGCCCAACGAGCTGCAAAGAGTGATCGGGGCGGTGTTGGTGCCTTTGGAGGGCGCCCTGGGCCACACATCGAGACGAGGCGGGCGGCCCCCGCACCTCGGACGCCAACTACACATTGCCTTTGCCGCCCAGGGCCCAGAATCAGAAACGGTGGACGGAGGGGACTACTTAGAACTGCTGCAACAGGGTGAGAAGTCGGGGGCGGCACACGGGCCCCCGGAGAGTGCCCACAGGCAGACCACCACGCACAAGGGCTGGGACTGGGTGGAACCCTTGGGACCCGCCACCGGAACTAGGCCCGAGACGGACCCAGCCACCGGAGAAGCAACTCGGGGGGCACCACGCGGGCCCCGACGACCAGCTGAGACTTGGGGCCGAGGGTGGGAGATGCAGCCGCAGTACCTAGGGGGAGTAGAGAGCTCTGACACGCCACACAGTCCAAGAGCCCGGGCAGAGGGGCACACGGCCCTCGCAGAGGCGTAGCGCCACATCAGCACACTGCTCCCACCCCTCCAACCGCATTCCCGCCATAGATCGACGGTGGTCCCGCTGGGGAGTGAGGCATCACCGGGAGACGGCGGGACCCGCAAGGGAGGTGACTATGGCTTCCTCCAATCGCAAAGGGGGCCGCACTATCACTGAAATGCTGGCCAAAGGGACTTCTAAAATGGACAAAAGCCCCGACAAACCGGCCCAGGCGCCTCCTCCTAAAGGAAAGGACCAAAACTGGGGGAAGCCCCGGCGACCAAAGCGTTCATGGAGGCCCTCTTCACATCACTAAAGGAAGACATCCAAACCCTCAGACAGGAAATGGCAGGGGACTATGAAGAACTCCGTCGCGATGTCGATGACCTCGGGGAGCGTGTGGCCATGACCGAGCAAGAGGGACAGGCCAGAAGCGAAGAAGTAGAATTCTTGAGGCAAGAAATCGTCAGGCTCCACGAGCAACAAACGGACCTCCAATCCCACACAGAGGACCTGGAAAACCACTCACGGCGCAATAACATCCAGGTCCGTAATGTCCTTCCAAGGCTGAGGGAGACGACGTGGCAGGATACCTCCAAACCCTATTTCGAGTGGTGCTTGACGAAGGTGAGGACTTCGCAATCCGCATTGACAGAGCCCACAGGGTGGGCCCAGCTCGCCGTGCTCAAGGTCCACCGCCGGACATCCTGGCTTTCCTGCCCGACTATACCCTCAAGGAACGCATACTGAAGGCGGCACGTCTGAAACAGCCGCTTCGCTTCCAGGGCCACGCGGTGGAACTATTCCAAGACCTATCGGCAATGACTCTACAAAAGCGGAGGGCGTTTAGAGTGGCCACCAACTACCTGCGCAAATAAGGGGTTCCTTACTCCTGGGGGCATCCCTTTCGGCTGATCTTTAAGTGGAATGGGGCCCTCCACCAGCTCCAATCTTTGCGGTACACCTGCGTCCTACTGGGCATTCCGCACAAAGGAGATCAACCAGAGGACAACGAGGAGAAGCGGCCATCCGACACCCCATCCAGATCCCCACGGACGACCGGGTACGGCTGGCAAAAAGTGAGACGCGGACGGCCCTCCAGGAAGGGCCTCAAGCCGAATCCAGAGGCAATGGCACTAGAAAAGGCCGCAGCGATTCAAGAGGTCTCCAGGGACACCGGCGCGGACTCCTGAGAAGCTGAGGCGATGGTCTTATTCAGCTAAGTTGTGGCGACACAGGCGGGGGGGCGGGACGGGGAGTCTCGAGCCGCCACTTCCACTTCACCCACACCTTTACTCTTCTACCACAGGCCTGGACAGACATTACATAGGCCTGGGACAAGGTTCACCAGTTGGGGTTACATGTTTGGGAAATTCAGGTTTGGACTAGGGGGGTAGGTGAGGGGAGGAAGACGACATCTTGGTAGCGGTAGACGACCCCAAGGTCTCGATACCAGCGTTCCTGAAAGAGATGGAACGATTTGGGGAGGTGTCGGGCTTTAAAATGAATATTAGCGATTCGGTCGTTCTCCCCCTGGGGGGCAACGCCCACCAGGCCAACAGGGGCTCGTTAAACCTGGGTGGGCTATCCATACGAACGGCACTTCCATATTTGGGGATCGAACTAACACCTAACACGGCTCAAACAGTGGAGCTAAACTACACTAAACTGCTTACAAACATCCAAGAGGATATCCGGCGTTGGAAACAACAACCGCTCTCGTTGCTAGGTCGGGTAGCTGCGGTCAAAATGTCCCTGCTGCCAAAGGTACTGTATTTGTTTCAAACCATCCCAATCACCCCCCCGATAGGCATGATCAAGAAACTGCAAGACACCATACAGCAATATGTATGGGCAAGCAAACGCCCTAGGATGCGGCGTGACCTGCTCACACGCGTTCCCACAGAGGGAGAGCTGGGGGTCCCCGACCGACGGCGGTACTTTCAGGCCACACAGATGCGATATCTCCTGGAGTGGTCTAGGCCGATGTCAGAGCAGCGCTGGCTATTCCAAGACAGGGCCATGGCTGGGATGCCGCTCTGGAAGATTCCATTTTTAGCTCGTACGGACAGACCAGCATACATTAAAAAATCACCTATCACCAAAACGCTTCTACAAGTCTGGGATGCGGTAGCGGTGACAAAAGACCTCATGTCCTTCCCCTCTCCAATGACGCCACTATTTGAAAATCCGGCATTTCCCCCGGGAATGGTCCTTGGCTCCTTCCCGCAGTGGAAACTGACCGAGTGCACTTCCGCAGGTCACCTGTTCGATACACAAGGCTTTATGACACTGAAAGACAGACAGGATGGGTACTCAATCAATAAACCACAAAACTTTCAAAATTTCCAGTTGAGGCATTGGCTCACCAGTAAAGACGTCGTACCGCACGTGGGCTGCGCTCTCAAACCCTATGAGAAATGGCTTCTTGCCAAAAACTCTGATAAAAGGGCGATCACAGAACTGTACAAGATATTAACCCCTCCCCAACCAACAACTAAATCCGCGGGCCAGCAGCGATGGGAGAGGGAACTGGGACGTGAGCTCTCACATAAGGAATGGCAAGACGTCTATTACCGGGCACATCATACAGCCCGCAATGTAGCCAGCCGGGAGGCGGCGGTTAAGGTGGCTTACTACTGGCACTTGACGCCAGAGCGCCTACACAAAAGCAACCCTCGCCGAGACCCCCTGTGTTGGAGGGGCTGTGGATACGTAGGGACCATGCTCCACCTGCTATGGGACTGCCCGATGGTGCTGGAATACTGGGTGGAGGTCCTTCGGGATGTGGACGAATGCTTCAAAACAGAGATCCCCCGCTTCCCTGCCTATGCGATCCTAGGCCTGCCCAACAAGCTCACCTTTCCACTCAAATCCATTCGAGGTCGCCAAATGGGACTGGCAATAGGGGCAGCGTCGCAACATATTCTCTCCCTTTGGGGTACCCCTAGGAAACCCACTCACACGGGTTGGCTCCACAGACTGTGGTATACATTGGGTATGGAGCGGATACAGGCTCCCTCACAAAGACCTCTGACATCTTTAGGGAAACATCGGCACCCTTGATCTCCCAAATGTCCCGAGAATTCCGAGAGCTCACCTGCCCAAAGTATCTTAAAGTCCTTAGACTAGTCGACGAATTCCATAAGCCACCAGGAGATGGGACATGAAGAATCAGTGGAGGACACACTTGTACGCCACACACATACATAGCTATACACACCGGACAGAACGGGGAGGGAGGGTAGGGGTCAGTTCTAAGGACAGGGTAGTTGGGGTTAGGGAGGTCTATTGGGAGGCAGGGTAAGGGGGGTTTTGGAAGACAGTTGATTACCGTGCGGGACTCATGCCCTCTTACGCGAACTCAAGGCCCTTTGCTCCAGAGAACGGCTTCCTGATAATTGCAGTTGACTCTGGGGCGGCATTGCACTGGGGCTATGGCTATCTGTTTGCTGTATTGTGTTATTTGAATGCAACTGTCAATAAAATATATTTGATTAAAAAAAAACGGCGTCAGATCTGTTCGCTGATGGAATTGCAAAGACGTGGGAGCAAGCACTGGGAACCTGCAACACGCCCCCACTTCTGACACGATTCCAGTTTCATAGGGTGTGATGCGCTCTGGGCGACCTACTGGGCGGGGACATGGTGGAGCCCCCTGAGGTGGAGCCCCCTGAGGTCCCTGAACTTACACATGTTATTAAAACTGCTGTCCAATCTATACAAACTGACACAGGCAGGCACACGACATTCATACACTAAGGCGCGATTAGCATGGCAGACTGACTTAGACACTATACTGGACGATGACATGTGGCGATACTGCTGCACTATCACTAAGAAAGTATCACTCAATGGCCGGCATCGGCTGGTCCACTTCAAATTCCTAAATCGAGTGTACTACACACCAGCCCGACTCTGCAGGTATGGTTTGAGGGACTCGATGCGAGAGGTGTAGCGCCCCAGAAGCAGACTTCTTACATCTTGCCTGGCAGTGCCCTGGTATCTGGGACTATTGGGAAAAGATATTTGCTAATATCAGCGAGCTGACGGAGGTAGCAATTATGCCTGACCCCCTGGTAGCCCTATTAGGGTACACTAAAAAACTGCTGAGGGCGGTTAGACGGCTGATAGACATGGGCCTGCTTGTGGCCCGCCGAGTGCTGGCTTGTTGCTGGATGAGAGGCCCGCTGCCAACACCAAAACGCTGGGCGCATGACGTGCTCTACTGCTGCGCTCAATCTGAAAATTATACTGAACTGCAGCCCCCCACTAGTAGGCCTAAGAACTTCTGGGGCTTGTACCAAACTTACTTGGCGAACAAAGAGGGCACCGACGTGGCCACACAAAGCTAGTGTATGGGGTGGTGTACAGACGGGAGTGGCTGGGATAGAGCTCAAATTGGTACCTTTGTATTGCGGTTGCGAGCATCGCAGAGTGTCTCTCAATAGAAGTACGATTCGCAGATGTGGTGAGGCACCGCCTGCCCTGGTACGGGTTGTTGGCTAAATGTCTGTGTCTACCCTTTTTATGAAGATGCAATGATACTGAGTAAGCAGAGGAAGTCAGCAATGTCAGATCGGAGGGAGGGGGAACTTTGAGTGGGATTGTTGTTATATATTGATGTTCTCAATTCAAACGCAATAAAGAAAGTAACAAAAAAAAAAACTCTGCTCCTTAAACCTGACAAGCCTGCCAACCGTCATGACTCCTACTGACCTCTCTCCCTGATAAACATAGATAATAATATATTTGCCAAATTGATCACCTCCCGCCTTCTGCTCTTAATGCCCACCATCGCTCTCCCGGATCAATCTGGCTTCATACCCGGTAGGGCAACCTCCCACAATCTTCGCACCATCTTCTCTGTCTTACACCAAATCAATCCTAACCTGCCCGCCGTGGCCTCACTACTCAACGCCACCAAGGCATTCGATACATTGGAGTGGCCTTTCCTATTCTACATCCTACCACGTATGGGTTTCGACGCCACTTCCTGCGTAATATCAAACTCCTTTACACCAGCCACTCTGCACTTCTCTGCATTATTGGTCAGGTCTCCGACCCCATCAACATTGCCCGTGGCACTTGTCAGGGGTAACTTATCGCCCATGCTCTTTGCCATCACCATGGAGCCCCTGGCTGCTAGGTTACGGCAACACCATATGCACAGGGGCATTGGTGTTTCGTCCCGCTCTCTCCTGGTTTCAATGTATGCGGATGTTGTTACCCTGTATGTCCGCCATCCCCAGGACAACCTCAGCCCTCTGGTTTGGGAAATCATACGTTGTGGCAGGCTTTCGGGCATCCAGGTGAACTGGAGTAAGTCGGTCCTATTTCCCCTGACAGATGCCACTGTCCCCTTCACTCCGGACTTTCCATTTGTGTGGGCATCCGGCCCCACGTGTTATTTGGGCATCTGGTTAAACAGGGATTTGGACGAACTGTGGAGTTCGAACTTCGGGCGTGCTGTTGATTGGCTTGAATCCAGAATCCCTTCGTGGAGCCATCTGCCGCTATCTTTGGTGGGCTTTATTGCCATAGCTCAAATGGTGGTCCTTCCTACATTCCTCTAGCTCTTCTTGAATATACCCATTCCCCTCACGTCTCATTTCTTTCGCAAACAGCATTCTTTAGTCATCTCGCTTGTATAGGCGGGCGGGCAAACAACCCAGGGTGGCCTATGACATCACTCTCCCTATAGCAGGTACTGGGCACACGTACAAGAGATAAACAGTATTGATACTGAGCAATTTACGTAACAATAAGTCAACACCGGTGGTGTGAAAAACACTTTGCTTTATGTGGATATTCTTCAAAACATACAACGCCGGTGAGATGGGTGCGCCTGACTTTCAGATCTACCCCTTATGTGCCCAGGCCAGCTTTCTGCATTTTGGATACACCCTACCCCATATCAGCCCCACGTCACGGTCGAGACCGATGTTGCTTCCCCCTGGCCCCTGTCCACTGATTTGTTTGCACCCGCGGTGCATCCACGGGCGGAGGTTGACACGGTCAAGACGCTTCGCTGGGCATGGTCTAGCCTGCGACGGCTCTCCGGTCTCTCTCTTCTCTGCAAACGCCATGCCCATTGTAAACCACCCAGATTTCTGCTCACTCCAGTCTTCCAGCATGTCCCGACACCCGGCACGATTGGGGCTGGGAACGGTGGTGGATCTTTACACGGGAAACTCCTTTTTCTCTCTTCCAGAAACCCTGAGGTTGCAGGACACGTTACTATTCTATCAGTTTCGTGCCACTTGCCGGAAACTGCACTCCACATTCCCCCAACCCCCCGCCTCTGGACTTCATTTATACTTATTTGTCGCCGCATAAGCTAGTCACCAAACTGCATGCTTTTTCCCTTGTGTCTGCCCCCTTCTCCTTGGGCCTTGCGAGGGAGGTGTGGAGCGTGGACCTTGGTATTGATATTTTGGAGGGTGACTGGCTTTATTGCTGTAAGGAAACCAAAAAGCTCTCACCGAACTACCGGCTCCGCCTGATCCACTTCAAGTACTTGACAGATTGTACCACACCCCAGTGCAGCTCCACCGGCTCGGGCTCTCCCCTGTGGCTACATGTTTACGCTGCGCTGCCCCTGCTGCAGACTTTGCCCTTATAGCGTGGCTATGCTCCAAGGTTTTTGAGTTCTGGCTGGAGGTGTGCTCCATCATCTCTGACATCACCGGTGCTGCAGTGTGCCCAGACCCTCCCATGTGCCTTCTTGGCTTTGTTAAGCTCTGCCCTGATGTTTCCCGCAACCTGATTTTGATGCTACTGGTCCTCGCTAGACATAGGGTGGCCATGTGTTGGGGTCGGCGGCCTGCTCCTAAGATCGAGAGCTGGTTGGAGGATGCCTCCCAATGTCAGACTCTCCTCTCTGAGTTTTGGGATTAATGCCTGCCAGATCTCGTCCAGTCGACATTTGGGCCCCCTTGGTCGCCTATCTCCTTTCCCGCTCCCACCCCAGTGGCGCTACCTCTCCCGCGCTCCACGCCGGCCCTGGGTCTGCCGCCGGTGTTGGTCAGTGAATGCTCCCTTACCCCTATTTCCCATCAGTGTCCCTGTTGCCTTGGCTCTTGTCTTTCATTGCGTTTATATGTGTGCTTGCCTAGGGGTGGGCGTAGCCCTGGGCTGTGGAGCTGTGACTTTAACATTCCTGATTTACTAACCTGCTGTAAACGTAACCTGACTGTATTTAAATGTCTGAATTGTTCTTCATCTTGCTACTGCTTGCGGTGGCTCTGCACTGTGTACTGTGTCTGCTATGCTTATATTCTTTAATAAAGGTTTTTGAAGAAAAAAAATCTACCCACGTCTGGATTCTACATAGCAACAACCTGGCAATTTTGTTTTAATACAGTCAATAAGACTTACTGGCCAGTAATTGACAGGTTTAGATCAATCCCCCTTTTTGTAAAATCAGGACAATTTCTGCTACAGACCACGTTTTGGGGATAGAGTCGCCACTAACTATAGCATTGGCGAGTAGCTAAATGTAAGTCACCCAATTGTCCTCATCGTGCATGAAGAGGTCCACCGGTATGCAGTCTAGGCCAGGAGCCCTGCCTTTCGGGATTGATTTAAGTACGTGTTGGACCTCTAGCCAGGAGAAGTGCTGGGTGGCAGTAGGTTTGGGCAAATAAAATTGGTCAGTACTAGCTCCAGTGACAGCAAACTGGGCCTCAAAATGTGAGGCCCACAGCTCCGTTGCGACATGATTAACTGGAGCTTGATTTAATTTGCCACTACCCCATTTGACAAGATGCCAGAAGTTGGCCATATTTTTCCCCTTGCTGGCCATAAGCAAATATTGCCAACTGTTTTCATCCCAGTCCCTTTTGGCTTGTGATAGCATTTGCTTATACCCAGCTCTTGCCTTTTTAATGGATCACTGAAACAATATCGATGACAAAAATATAGAACTACCATAATATCGAGTAAAAAATATAGAATGCCAAAATATCGAACTCCTATCTCCAAACAGGTAAGTACAAAAATATTGAATCAAAAATATTGTTGTAAAAAATATAGTTAGTCAAAACATCGATTTTTTTTAAATGCTTTAAAGTAATTAAAAATTAATGAACTAATAAATATAATTAACTTAAACATACTTAAAATACTTAAATAACCTTAAAATTAATAATTCATTAATGTAAGTTAAAAAAACATACACATTTATTTGTTAATACTTATATATATATGAACGTAATATTAATAAAAAATAAACAATATTTTTACTGTAGAATAGCGGAAAAGGTCAAATGTACTATTCCACTCCAGTGAGTGCAAAAGTAGGGAAAGCGTTAGAAAGCGGAGGGTAAAAAATACTATTGCCACTCCAGAGAGTGCAACAGTAGGGAAAGTGTTGGATAGTGTAGGGGTAAAAATTACTATTCCCACTCCAGAGAGAGCAACAGTAGGGAAAGCGTTGGATAGCGGGAGGGTAAAAATTACTATTCCCACTCCAGTGAGTGCAACAGTAGGGAAAGCATTGGATAGCGTAGGGGTAAAAATTACTATTCCCACTCCAGAGAGTGCAACAGTAGGGAATTGTTGGATAGCGTAGGGGTAAAAATTACTATTCCCACTCCAGAGAGTGCAACAGTAGGGAAAGCGTTGGATAACGTAGGGGTAAAAATTACTATTCCCACTCCAGAGAGTGCAACAGTAGGGAAAGCGTTGGATAGCGTAGGGTTAAAATTACTATTCCCACTTCAGAGAGTGCAACAGTAGGGAAAGCTTTGGATAGCGTAGGGGTAAAAATTACTATTCCCACTCCAGAGAGTGCAACAGTAGGGAAAGCGTTGGATAGCGTAGGGGTAAATATTACTATTCCCACTCCTGTGAGTGCAACAGTAGGGAAAGTAAATACTTCATATATTAATTAAAAAAAATATTAATACCAATTAAAAATTAATTAAAAATAATTACCAATTTAATATAATATAATAATTAATCAATTAAAAATACAAATAAAAAATATTTATTAAAAATCATTACCTATTAATACAAATTGATTATCAATTTACAATTCATTTATTAGCAAATGAAAAATAATTCACAATTAATTAAAAATAAATACCAATAAATAAATTTAAAAATGTAATTAATTACAATTAAATTATTTCCCACCCTATTCCCCTATAAACCCACAAACCGCTACAGTAAATAAATTAACTAAATTAACATATTTATCAATTAATCAATTAATAAATATTAATTACCAATTATAAGTTAAATTAATTACCAATTAAAAATTACTTAACAGATAATTCAAAATAAATACCAATAAAGAAATTAAAACATTTAATTAATTATAATTAAATTACTTCCCACCCTATTCCCCTATAAACCCACAACCTGCTACAGAAAATAAATAAATAACATAATTATCAATTAATCAATTAATAACAATAAATTACCAATTATAATTTAATTAATTACCAATTAAAAATTAATTAACCATTAATTCAAGATAAATACCAACAAATAAATTAAAACATTTAATCAATTAAAATTAAATTGCTTTCCACCCTATTCCCCTATAAACCCACAACACACTACAGAAAAAATAATAATACAATTAACACAATTATCAATTAATCAATTAATAACAATAAATTACCAATTTTAATTTAATTATTTACCAATTAAAAATTAATTAACAATTAATTAAAGATAAATACCAATAAATAAATTAAAACATTTAATCAATTATAATTAAATCACTTCCCACCCTATTCCCCTATAAACCCACAACCTGCTATAGAATTAAATTACGCAAAAATTAAATACCATAAAATTCATTACTTAAAATAATTTATAAAATAAATATACACTTTTCACACATATACTAATATAAAAAACACTTTAAAAATGTCAACTTTGTTAAAAAATCAATATATTTACATCTATATTATATACTTCGATATTTTGACTTTCTATATTTATGTAAATCGAAATTAACTTACTTACCTCAAAATCAATATTTTTGTTGTCTATATTCTGTCCATTCGATATTTTTTCCATTACATTCGATATTTTTGTTGTCTATATTCTGTCCATTCGATATTTAGTCTATTCTCGATATTAATGCAATTCTATATTTTTAACTCGATATTTTGACTGTATACCCTTTTTAACATATTCCATGCTCTTTAGTCTAATTGTTCTTGATAATGCGTTTAGCAAACAGATCATTATGGACCTGTGAGATGGTTGAATTTATATCCTCCTCAGTGTCGCAGTTGTGGAGGGTAGCTATTGAGCACTCAACCAGCCCCTTCATCTGTTCTAAGTGCCCTATATTGTCAATAATCTTGGCCCATTTGACTTTCCTGCAGTTGTTTGCAAGCTGGACTTCTACTGTTGCCTTCACAGTTTCCTGATGGTTGTAAATGGGAAGACCTCGTACCTGCAATAATAGCACAAGAGGGTTGTGATCACTTTCGATCTGCTCCTGTACTACCATATCCAGTAGGGAGGACCAAAATTCTATGTTAAGTAAAATATAATTTGTACGGCTGCTTCTCAGCTCGTTATTAAATGTCTGAGAGCCCGCCTATCTGAATTAGACCTCCATTTCACTGCCCTTACGCCCCGTTCCAAACATAGCCCTTTTAGCTGTAATGCAGCCTCAGTCCATCATTTAATAGGTGGGAGTTCAAGGGACGGAATGTCCCATTGTGCGCCCTCCTCATCACTGAGGTTGCAATCCTCATGATCTAAGAGCTCAAATGAGCAATTAAAATCCCCTGCGATTATCAAATTACATCGTCCCTTATGCTGATCTAAAAATCCATCTAAGAGCGCAACTGTACTGGAGCCTCTACCCCCTGGACTCCCTCCTGCATAAACATTAACAACCAGTATATCCGGTACGTTTGCCATCCGGAGTACAATGACCATAATATCTCTGTTATCAATCTGAACTTCCTCTACTGAGTAGCCTGTTTGCTATCTAACCCAGATGACAAGTCCCCCTGAGGGTCTACACCTCTGTCCCCCCAAAGCCGATTTGAAAAAATTTAGGAACCCACGATGATAAATTTGTTCTAATGGCCAGGTTTCCTGGAATGCCCAGATATCGTGGTCGTCAATAAATGCAGACCATTCGGTAGAGGAGGTTTTAGAAGAAAGACCCGCTATGTTCCAACAGACTAGTGATACGTTTTTTTTTAAGCCCTTGGTTTGGAGTGTCAAGAGTGACAGAGGGGTTGAGAAGATGAGCATTAACCGAGTCCTCTGGGCTAGATGTACTGGTGTACGTGGGTAACCCTTCTAAGGGAGTTACAGGTAGATTCTCCTCCCTAACTACCCTGCTCATGTCCAACCCATCCCGGCCTGCATCCCTCAAGGTGTTGATACCATCCTGTCTTCAACCCTACCTGTTGAATTCCTGTATGGAGTTGGTTCCTCATTATTGTGAGTATTTAGATCTATGTTGTTCTCGCTATGTCCCCTGTGTTCTTGTATTTCTATAAAGGATGGTCTGATATTTGGTCCAAGTCAATCGACATCATTTAAGGAGGCAAAAATGTCAAAACGGTTACATGTAGGAACTGAATAATTATATTGACCACAAGTTTGAGGAACCACCCTACACACACTGCGCCCACTATCTACAGTTGGTTGGTAGAAAAAGCCCAGAGGAAGAATATTAATGTAGTCCATCTTGAAGTGTTGATTTCCAGCCCTTTCTAAGATGTGCTGTACCAGACCTGGGGACCCAAAGCTTAAGACCACAAAATCACCAGACATGGACTTGTGAGATTTGTCAACCCACGGTACTCTTCGAACCATTTGAAAATCTAAGAAAACATCTTACTTAATGCCAGTCCTAACGGTCAGCAGATGTAAGGTCCTATTCCTCAATGAAGACCAGAGTTCCTGTGAAGCAAATGGTAACACAGGAACATTGGCCAGAACAACTGTGTAGAGTGTGGCATCTAGGGGGAGGTGTAAAAACATGGGGGCATGTGAATTACTGACACGTTGTTGAGGAGCCAGAGTACGGGTGTCACCCACTGTTGATGCTAATGGATGGGGTACAACGCTTTGGGTAAGATGGGTGATTTGGTTAGCCACGGGTTCTACTACGGCTGGGGGAAGGAAAGAATGTACTGTACTTGGGGATGCCCTGGAGTCTGTACTGGTCACTGGCTGTGAGCCCATCTCTTCTCTCTGTCGCACACTAGGGTTAAGTGACAGAGAGCTAGAGGTATACTGCTCAATTCTTGCCAACCTTCCCTCTATCAGAGTCAGGGGGTTGATCAAGGCTAAGAATTTATTTTCTATCTATGTAAAAAATACGTCCTCAGACGGACATGATAGTGAGTCAGCCTGCATTCAGTTAGCTGGATTTCATGGGTTGCGCTGATTAGACCCTAGAAAGAAATGCGCCTAGTGTCCCCATGCCTCCTGAGCCCGCACCCACCTTATGCTTGCTCATTATTAGCCAACAACCAGATATCAACAGCTACAGAGAATACCAGGAACAATGCTTACGATCCACACGTTAGAGGGGTGGCCCAGCCCAGTCTCATCCTGTCTCTGGCGGGTCAGATGGGCCCTCCCCTGGTACGGGCATCGTCTGGGGGATGTCGGGCATACGTCCCGCGCCACGGGTCAAGAGGCAGCGCTTTATCCACGATGACCACGCCGCTTCCTCACTCGGGGCAGCTGCGGTAGTGATGTTGCACCCTGGGGGTTATAGTCCTCTCCCAGGGTGTTAGAAGCGATGCAGGGTTGGGTATCGCATGGCCCTGGGACCCTAGTCCCACCAAGGGTTCTTCCATCGCGAGTGGCAGCACACAGAAGTGTCCCGCACGGCCAACAAACAGCAGGGCAATAGGATCAGCCAGAAAAGTCTCCCATTAATCTCCCCATGCCTAAAAATGAATGTGCCTGTCTGCAATGCAACTGGTACTCATGTAAAGTGCTCTGATACCTTCAGGTTGAGTTCACGCTATATAAAACTGCAGCAAACACACTACCAATGTATCAGAGCCAAACAGTGGTCGTCATTGGAGTGGGAATGCTTTTAAACCAGTTCCAGGGCAGGACAGGTCTTTCTTTCCACTGGACATTTCTTTGTTAGGCTGGAGCCTTGGAGCCCGGTTATAAAATCCAAAGGCCACCCCTTCCTCTGCTACTTTTCCCAGCTCCCTTAGGTTAATTGCATGTCACGGAGAGCCTTCCAGAGAGATGGGAAGAGAGTTAGGGAGGGGAAGGTAGAGAAAAAGCGATCAGACAGAGAGAAGGCGAGAGAGAATGGATGGATGGAAAGAAACAGCTTGTGTAAATAGAGGAAGGGAGCTGGGCTGGTTTGAGCAGTTTGCCTGGGCGGCGTTTGGGTCGCAGGTACCCACCTTAATTGTGCCGTAAAAATAAAAGTAAAGGACCTATAAGTGACTATATTTCGACTTAGCACTGACTTTTCTATTACTGTTTACAAGTAGAATACAGCACCAAAATGTTTTTATTCCAGAGTTGGCGAACTTTACTTTCTCTACATCCTCAGCAACCAATTGCATGCACAAGTTGTAGCACACTTGAACATTTACAGCTCAGACTCAAAAGTTACTCCAATTAGCAATGAATAAAACCATGAACTCATTAAAGCACTGAAGCTTTCAACTGTGCTGTGAAAAGAGCACACCTGTCTCCATCAGAACATGAGCGTCAGAGTCCAGGCAAGGAAGGGTTCATCATTTGACAAAGAAAACTCACCTGTAACTTTTATTTGTGTACCACTGCTGGACCGAATTTTCGGTGTACGTTTTTTGAAAGGTTTGGCCCAATCAGCATTTGTGGACATGCAAGTACAAGGCATATTGTTCCCTCATTTCTTTATTCATCCACTTTTGCAAAACAAACGTAGGACAAAGGATACAGATGCAAACGAATGTTAACTTCCCACCTTTGATTTCAAAGGACTCCGCCCCCTGTGAAGTATGAACACCAATTTCAATGTTTTCAAACCATTTTATCGTCTGTGAGCGGATGGTTTATGGGACACAGTCAAAATATGGCGTCAAAACAACGCTAATCGTGAACACTGCCAAAAGAGATGTCAAACAGCTGCATTAACTATGACATCACAGAAAGTGACAAATGTTAAGTCACAAACTTGCCAACAGTACAAACAGGGCCATCAGAGAACCTCACCAACTGTGACATTACACAAGACTGCAACAATACATTTAGGGACTGTTTTAAGAATAAATTTTGGGACAGTTTCCATCTTTACTTTTAAAGTGAACTACCATTTGTCAGAAAGTGCCAGGGTCAGAATGGGTCATAAAGAAGGTCCGTGCCCAAAATAAAAGTGGCCCCTATTAGTGAATAAGAGAGCTAAAAAAAAAGTGTCCTATGTTTGCAACTTGGTGCCATTTTGAACTTGTAAAGTCATGTTGTATAAGTGGTAAGGTATACAAGATTGCATGGATTTGAGGCTGCTGCAGGCAATGTTTGTTTTAATATCAGTGAAATCAATAGCAGGAACTCCTTTCGGAAGGTTACAGGCCATGCAGAAGCCACTGGACCCAACAATGGTGGTAGAGGCCTTTTATTCCTGATGTTCTGGGGCCTGACCTATTATGCATTCAGCTCAGATGGATCAAGTATCCATTCTGAACATGAGTCTCAGTGGTACCTGTGGTCGAGTAGTCAAGGTTCCCTTAAGGGTGGATGTAGATACAGATAAATCAACACAACTCAAAATGCAAACAGTACGAATAATAAATCAATGTCTAGCCAAATATTTGCTTTTATAAGAAAAAGTAGTATTTTATTTCTAACTCTACACATGCAAAGAGATGCAACATTCATATCGAACAACACAATCCCCATGAGGTCGGGGTTCTAGGGCCAGATGTAGGTCGGTCGGTAACGGCCGAAAATCGGTATTTTCGGCCGTTACCGACCGGAAAATCAGATTTGGTATGTAGGGCCCAGAATTTTACAGATTCGGTAAATTTACCGAATCGGTATTTATACCTATTCGGTATTTTTGATATGTAGGTGGGACTCTTCTGAGTCCCACAACCCTTACTGATTCTGTATTTTACCATCAAATATATTTGATGGTAAAATACCGATTCAGGTGTGCATGCACATGTGTGCATGCACACCTGTGCCATATGACAGGCAGACCTGCCCTTAGGGCAGGTATGCCTGCCACATGGCCCCCGAATCTTTTTTGGGGGTGCTAGAGGGTGTCAAAGTGACACCCCCTGCACCCTTGTCAAAATCTGTATTTACCGATTCGGTAAATACCGACCGGTAATGCCCCATTCATTCCTATGGGCTTCAAAGCCCATAGGAATGAATGGGCCATTACCGGTCGGTATTTACCGAATCGGTAAATACAGATTTTTACCGATTCGGTAGCAGGAACATCTGGATGTTCCTACATCTCAACCCCTTAGATTTACCGATTTTTAATTACCGAATCGGTATGATTCGGTAATTAAAAATCGGTAAATCTATTTTACCTACATCGGGCCCCTAATGGTTGTCTAGTGCATAACTGTCCCACCCGCCTTCGTGCAATGTGCTCAGGGTTAGTCCCCATTCACGGGGGATTGCATCGGGGAATGCACTCTATTAGGCCGTACTCAAGAGTTCCCTTTCGAATCTTCAGGATTTCAAGTCTTACTGGCACATGAATCACAGAAGCATTCAGTGTTACAGTGGATGCACTTGTAATTTAGCAGCGATTAGGTTAAGCATTAGCAGAAGCCATCTTGTATTTAGAGACTATTTTGTCCGTTGTGTGGAATCCATATTGTATTTTGGCAGCCATTTTGTTTGCCATGTGCTCGCCATGTGCTCTGTCCTACCGTCATGTTAATTGCTCTTGAAATCTGCCTGGAGACTAGATATATTTAGCCTCTTCTGCTTTGCACATGCTCAGTTGAGCTTACAGCTGTCCCCAACTTGTAACTGTCAGGATGTGTCCACCAGAATTAGCTAACTGTCAGCCCCTCCCACTTGTTGCCAGCACACTCTCTGTATGAACTTGTATCTATTTGAAACCAGCATTCTGTACTTGTACCGCCTTCATTTGAGCCCCTGTGTGGGTATAAAAGGACCAAGCTCCTTCCAGTGCTACTTCATGCATTACCGAAGGGTGCTGTGTGAATGTAGTTCCACCTCATGAGGTTTAATAAACTCTGTCTTTTCTATTCCAGTTTCTGTGCCAACTTCTTCCTATTGGTCTGAGGACTCTGTGCAGAGAAGGGCGAATCCTTTGCACTGGTAGGCCTGGCTGAGACTCACCACCACAAATTGGCGCTTCCAACGTGGGGCTCATCGGCGACTCGGATGCCCGAAGGACTGGTCGAGACGAAGGATTGGAATCTCGCTATTGGACGCGATCGCTGATGAGGAGCCCCGAGTCTTGGCACGCACGGCGTTTTTCCTTTCTTTCTGATCTGACCATCCAGGTGGCGCCGGTCCTCAACTGAGATTCTTCTGTTGATTCGCCGTGCAGTGACCTCTTGGTCGATTTGAGAACTTGGCAGTTGGAACATGGACACCATTTGATTGGTAAGAGCCGTTCTGCGGCACTTGCTGTTCGTTTTGATGCCTTTGATTGGTAAGGTAGTTTAGTAACACTTACTGCGGCTTTGTTTGAAAGATTGGCCAATATTGAATCTCGTTTGATAAATATATATGTGTTGCAATACATATAGGCAGGTAATGATGAGATTTTTCTCTATTTAAAATTGTTTGAACAGCGCAACGTACGAAGAATACCTTAAGCGCTACTTTTAATTATAATACTGCATATTTTGCACTATTTTTGGCATGCCTGTTTCCAGCACATTTCGTAGGATGTGTTGCTTTTGTAGTGGTACCAATTTGAGACTCGACGAAGCACAACCACCCCCCCCCACCCTCCCGAGGGGACGCCTAATAGGGACATGTATGTTAAGTATGGTATTTCTTCCATAATGTACAGCACGTTATGGAATAAATATACTAGTAAAGATCCTGAGTTGCATTTGCCTATGCATGGGTCATTTGATTTGCGAAAGATTCAGTATGTGGAGCAACGGATGTTTAAGCGAAAGGCTAGGCAAGATATGTTTGACTGTGTGCGAATGTGGGAGAAAGAAGTGCGTGAGCAAATAAAACGTGAGCATGCCTTGGTTGAAAAAGAACAGCGAAAGAGTATCCATGCGAAAGCATTGGAGATGAAAAATAGAGAAACAAAATAAATTAAAGAGAGGGAAGATAGGGAGCGTCATTTACAGGTAAATGGCCAATACGCTGTTCGTAGACCTCTTTATCCTATTCTTAATAAACCCCAAGATGACTCTCTCCTATTAGATCATTGTCCACCTCCGTATACTCTTCCTTCTGCTCCTTATGAGTCAGATGAGGACTCTTCTACAGACCAGGACAAAGCTAGAGAAACTCGCTCAATGTTATCTGCTGAATGTGCGTCTCAGATTAGATCTGCTGCGCGTAAAGCCGTTCGTAGTACTACTACTGCTTCTGAACTTCTAGTTAGTATAAAAAGTTGGCAGGAAAGGGAGCAGATATATTTTACTGAGGTATTTGCTGCAGAGGTTATTGAACAATTTAGGAAACATTCGGTAGAAATGGAGCCCGATGATGTAGCAGCTGATTGTAAACAATTAAATGAAGGTCTTTTTGTCTGCTCCCAGGTGGCTGGCACGATCAGACGCTTGGTTAAACTGCGTGTTGAAGCAGCCTGTTTGCGAGAGGAGAAAAAGGCAGCAGACGCAGCTGCACCAACATCCCAGATCAGCATGGCACGAACTTCTACTCTTGAAACAGATAAGAATCTTGTAATTAATGTGAAACCCATGCGGGAAGCCGCGCCCTTTATATGTTCCTCCTAAGGGAACGGGTACAAATGATGATAAGACTTCTGTAGATGCTGAAGGGTATTTTATTTATAATTGGGTTTACACTCCTTGGAATATAGCAGATGTTATGGCCCTTAAAAATGCATTGCCTGATCCGCGAAATAATCCAACAGCCTTTTATGAGGAAGTTGAGGGTGCAATTAGTTCTTGTACTATGACTTAGCCTGATATTGATTTGTTTTTTGGATTAATATTACCGCCTGATATGTGGAGAACTGTGCGTAAAGTTGATGACCGTGCGACATTTTGAGCATTATGGAAAGATTTAGAGCAGTTAGATGAAGATAGAGAACCTGAACAGAAACCGTGTCAATTAATTTTAAATCTTCCGGCAGCTATATTAGTTAAGTAAAAAACGATTATTCCCCCTAAAAAGATAGATTGGACTGTATTAGCGTTGTGTAAGCAAAAGGCAGATGAATCGGTTTCAGATTTCTTTACACACTTTGAAGAGACATTTCACGATTTTAGTGGCCAGTCATCGATAGATGACACGGGTAGACATCTGTTTGTCGATAAATATGTCACAAACCTTTTGCCAGGAATAGCTAGTCGCCTAAAGGTCAGTGAGAGTTCATGGACTACCTCTTTTCCGGTTTCTCTCCTAACCATGGCTCAGTATTATGAGCGACAAGAATTAGAAGCTAAAAATAAGGAGGATAAAAATCTAAAGAGTTGAAAACAAAGGTTATGTTGGCTCAAGCTTATGGACCACCTTCTAGAGGTAATGATAGAGGCGGACGTGGATCTTATGGTTCGTCTTTTCCTTCTTATACTCGTTCGAATTTGTCTGTTGATCAGTGTGCGTACTGCAAGAGATTTGGACATTGGCTTTCTGACTGTCCAGTACTACGTGCTCAGCAGGGTTCACGTGGTCGGGAAATCGTTCAGGATATTCAGGGCCTAGAAGAAGCACAAATGATCGTGCTCGGTTTAATGCTAATACACATGGTCAGGAGGAGTCTAATACTTTTGACAGAAGGAACCAATATTAAATGTCCGACTATGTGCCGTCTGATTTTCAAGATTCTGCTTATGCATAGGATTGCCTAGGATGGGGTAAGGAATCAGTTGAAGTTCCAGTAGATCAGAGGGGTCCCTATGTTACAGCACATGTTTTGGGTTCCACTGATCAGTTTCTGGTTGATACAGGAGCTACTCGTAGCGCCTTGTCTAAACAATTGGTTCCAAGGGCTCCCCTGACTGGCTTAACCATTACATTGATAGGTTTCGATAGAACACCTTCCCTTAGCCCATTGTCACAACCACTCGCATTTCATGTTGATAAGTTTACTGCTCCATGTCAGTTTCTGCTTTCTCCAAACACACCAGACAATATTGTGGGTCTTGATATGCATAAATATTTCAAGGCTACGATACGATGTTCTCCGGAAGGAGTACGGGTTATTTTGAATGACAACTACCCTGTGATTGAGAGATCTTGTATTGTTAAAGAGGACATTGCACTAGCCTCACTCCCTAGTACTTTGTGGGCTACTTCAGACACCGATGTAGGGCAAATGGTTATTCCGACAGTGCATATCAGTGTCAAGGAGGGTGCATCTTTGCCAAGACTGCCTCAGTATAAAATTTCTAAAGAAGGAGAAGAAGCACTTACATGCATTGTACATGATTTGATTAAAGTGGGGGTTGTGGAAGAAGTTCCTTACAATGTTTGCAATAGTCCGATTCTTCCCATTTTGAAAAAAGATACTGATACTAGGATGTATAGATTTATCATCGATTTGAGAGAAGTCAACAATATTGTAGTACAGCAGTACCCTGTGGTTTCTGACATAACAACACTACTTACTTTGGTTCCTCCGACAGCAACTACATTCTCTGTTATAGACTTGAAGAATGCTTTCTTTTCGATCCCTATTCATCTTGAAAGTCGATATTTGTTTGGGTTCAGTTTGAATAATCGATCGCATAGATTTTGTAGAGTTCCTCAAGGCTATACTGAGAGTCCTAGTATTTACAGTCAAGCATTGAAGAGACAGCTTGATTCCTTTACTTTGCCTGAAGGAGTGGCTCTCATACAATATGTCGATGACATCTTGTTGGCAGCTGATACGCCTGAGCAGTGTGAAAAATGTACCTTGTCCTTGCTTTCTTTTCTTGCTACACACCACCATAAAGTATCACGGAAGAAATTGCAATATTGTAGACCGAAGGTGACCTATTTAGGACAACTTCTGTTTAAGGAGTGCCGTGCATTGACACCAGATCGCATTCAAGCAATTTTAGACACCCCAGTACCTTCCACACAGAAAGATGTCCATGCATTTATTGGTTTGACTTCGTTTTGTAGGCAATGGATATTGGGCTTTTCACACATTGTTAAACCCCTGCTAGCGCTTTTGACTAAAAACACTCCGATCCCCCTACCATGGACAGATGAATGCCAAAATGCTTTTCGTCAGTTAAGACAAGCTCTTTGCTCTGCACCAGTGTTAGGCACACCAGATTACCCGAAAGCTTTTACACTCTATGTACATGAGAAAGATGGATGTGCATTGTCAGTTTTAGTACAGACACACGGGGACAAACAGCGTCCTCACGCATACTTTTCTGCAGTTCTTGATCCTGTTGCTCGTGCATTGCCTGGGTGCCTCCATTCAGTTGCAGCGACAGCTGTGTCCATACGTCAGAGTGAAGGGATAGTTTTGTCACACAAACTGTTGGTGCTATTACCCCATGCAGTACATGCCCTTTTGAATCAGATTAAGACACAACACTTAACTAGTGCTCTCCTGACAGGATGCAAATTGACACTGTTAGCACCTCATATTACCTTGAAGAGGTGTGCAACACTGAACCCAGCCACTTTGTTGCCATACCCAGTCAAAGGAACCTCACGATTGTATATTCCTCACTGAGGAACAGACAAAGGGTCGCATTGATTTTCAAGATACGCCCCTTCCAGATGTAGATGGGGAACTGTGGGTTGATGGGTCCTGTCTGAAGTTACCAGATGGCACGACTTAACCTGCTTATGCAATCACCACACTTGAGACAGTAGTGGAAACAGCTTGCATACCTCAGAAGTCAGCTCAAGCAGCTAAACTAATAGCTTTGACACGAGCGTGTGAACTTAGCACTGACTTGTGTGTGAACATTTACATGGATAGCCGCTATGCTTTTGGAGTGGTCCATGATTTGGCCTACTCTGGAAGGAAAGAGGCTTTCTTACATCCCACGGGATGCAGATAATGCACGGAGAATTAGTACATAATCTCTTGACTGCACTTACATACCCAAAGAAAGTTGCTATTATGAAGTGTAGCGCGCACAAGAAAATCATTGACAGAATAGGACAAGGCAATGCCTTTGCAGATTGTGTAGCTCGTGAGACTGTGATGCAACGAGCACTACATATATGTATGTAGTGAAGTCTCAAGCTGAGCGTTGGCATGACGCTAGAGAGGAAGTATTGTATATACAGAGATCTGCCTCTGTGGAAGAACTTGAGCAATGGTCTAAAGAAGGAATGTTAGACGATGAGGGTTGTTGGCGTAACAAAGAAATGAATACGTAGAAATTGCCTGCAGCCTATTTACAACCTATGGTTCAAATGGCACATGGGCTGGCACATGTTGGAGCTCTAGCAATAACTAAATTGCTTACGCAAGTTTAGGAGCATCCTGAAATTGCCAGCACAACTAAAAGAGTGGTACAGTCCTGTTTGATCTGTTGGCAGTATAATCCTGGAAAAGGGACACGGACTCCTACAGGAGGGTTTGCTACACCAACCGCTACTTTTGAAGTCTTGCAGATGGATTACATCCAACTTGAACGCTGCAATCATCTAAAATATGTCCTTGTGGTGGTATGTGCCTTCATTAAATGGATAGAGGCATACCCTAAAAAGGATAATACTGCTCTCACCACAGCAAAGGTTCTTCTAAAGGAGTTTTTTCCTAGGTGTAGTGTTTGTAAGATTTTGTGGAGTGAAAACGGACCTAATTTTATTGTGCAAGTTGTTGAGTATGTCCTGAAAGGATTAGGGATCAAACAGAAGTTCCATACAGTCTTCCACCCGCAATCAGCAGGATTAGTGGAAAGATACAATGCTACTTTAAAATTGAAGTTGGCGAAAATACTGGCTTCCACGTCCTTTAAGTGGCCAGATGCATTACCCTTGGCATTGTTATCCATAAGATCAGTGCCACATTCACGATCTGGTCTCACCCCGTACGAAGTAGTCTTTGGGAGGCCAATGAATATTTGGGGAGTTCCGAAGCCACGCCCCATACATGATGTTCCTTGTGTTCTGTTGAATGATTATTTGGCACAGTTAACCAACAGTTTGGTTTCTATTCATCAACAGGTTCGAGAAGCTCTTCCTCACAGATCTACAGGTGAGGCCCATGAAATCCGTCCCGGCAACTATGTGATGGTCAAGGTCTTCAATAGATCGAACAGCTTGGAACCGAGGTGGCGAGGCCTGGAGTAGGTGCTCCTGACTACAAGGACAGCAGTTCGAGTGACGAACAAGAAGAACTGGGTCCACAGCACGCACTGTAAGCGTGTGTCGCCTGCCTTGGTGAAACCTGCTGCGCTGACCGACCATCGAGAGATTCTGGAGAGGGAGAAAGGTCAAGCTATCTCACCTGACAAATCTGCGGAAATCTTCCCGGACCACACGATTCCTGGAGCATCGCAATAGCACTTGAGACCAAGGAAAGAATCTGCAGCGTTGAACGAGACTGGTTGAGCTACCGCCCTGGGTTTGTGAAACGGAGAGCCGATGTGGCAAGGGGGGGATCAGCCCTGCGTTAGTGTAGTGACACCCGTCTTGGCCCGTGGTGAAGAAATCAACGGCTGCCCAGGGAGAAGAGCCCCAATGATTGTTTTCAACGAATTTCAGAAAAATCAATTATCACTGTTGCTGAAATGCATAACAAATTAATCATTTGTGCTGTAGGTTTTGTTGTTGCTCTGGTAGTTATGGCGATAATCACCTGATTTGTTGAGAAAGTGGCTCCTGCTCGACAGCTTTTCGTTGACACTACTACAGCTCCAGTGGAACACCATTATTATACGCTTCCGTATCATGAGCAGAAGCATCGACAATCCTACCTGAATAACACATTCATGCAGAGTTGCATCATACACACAATGCTATGAATGCTACCAACGGTTGGGTGTGTGGGATGATACCTGCACACCAAAAGAAAGGAGGAACGCCTTTTATTCCTCTATCATTGTCCCATAATGGTTCTTGCCAAGCTTGGTATGCTCTTTTGTTTGCTTTAGGAAAGCCTTCAGTAGGAGGAATTGTCTTTCGTCTGAATAAAGTATACTACCAAGATGAAGATGGTTATCCTCAAGCTAAAGGGACTAAATGGGAATGGGAAGAGTACCAACCGGACAACATTTTGACACTATGGGGGTCATTAGGATGACAGGCGGGCACATCCTGCATTTCTAGCATTGTGGCAGGCGGTGCTCTCTGCACCGCCCGCCACAATGCTAGAAATGCTTTTCAGCATTTGCATAAACAAAGCGGCAGGCACCGTGCGGTGCCTGCTGCTTTGTTCATGCAAATGAAGGGGGGTACCACAGGTACCCCCCATGTGCAATTCCCACCCCTCCTTCACTGTGGGGGCCCGCAGGGGGCCCCCAGAGTGAAGACCGCATGCCTTTCCACCACGGAAAGGCATTTACCAAAGCCCATTGTAATATGGCTGGCGGTGTCTAATAGACACTGCCACCATATTAAACATTTTCCGCCCCGGCCGGAAGGCGACCGGGCGGAAAAGTGGCGGGCGGTGTTTTTCTCCACTGCGGTCCCCCCGCCATTGTAATATGGCGGGGGGGAATTCAGGGAAGGATGTCGGGCGGATTGCCCCCGCCAGGCTGGCGGTGGCTACCGCCAGCCAGGCCAGGGCAATCCGCCCGACATCCTAATGGGCCCCTTAATGTCTTCACGAATATGAGGAACATTAAAGACAATGGACCTTTTCTAATTTCTGTGACCAGATCTAAATCAGAACTGTGTATAAGTAGTGTTGGGAGAATTCCAGTAGGACGGAGTGAATGTATTTTGACATTGATTATTGAAGGAGCTAACAACAGTAGTTTTACGTCTTCACACAATTCGTATTTTGTATGCGGTAATAAAGGATACTATCAATTGCCTGTTGGGTGGTCCGGGGTATGCTACATATCATTTTTGTTACCACCTGTGTTCTTGGCCCCTCCATCATATCACCTGAATTTAAAGTTGTATAATGACATTTCCAAGAATAGATATAAACGAACAATAAGTACAGATGAAGTCGACCAGACAGATACCACAATATGTCGATTTCAATTTGGGTTTGTTCTTTTTTGTGGGTGCTGCATTGAATAGCAGAAAGATAAGGCGATTAACTCGTGTTGTGGAAGCTGTCACCAATCAGACAGCCATGGCACTTGGGAACATTACAGAAAAACTGCAAATTGCAAGAATTGTAGCACACCAGAATAGGATGGTGCTTGATGTGGTTTTGGCTGATCGAGGTGGTGCATGTCGCATCATCGGTAGTAGTTGCTGTGTTTTCATACCTGATCACTCACCTTCAGTTTATGATGCAATCTCTACACTGCATAAGATTGTTGCAGAAATTCACCCAGAGACTGGTACATGGACATTTTCGAACTGGATATGGACACTTTTTGCTACTTGGGGCTGGAAGCTACTGACTATTCCATGTATACTACTGTGATACTATTTACATGCTATACTTGTATACAATGCGGTCCTATGCTTTGCTCCATGTGCATCACTGCTTGTACACCTGCCAAAAGAAATATTGCAGATATAAAAGCACAGCAAATGTGGAATAAAGAGATAGCTGAGATGATGAGCATCAATGTACAGGATGCATATCTAGATTACCCCAGATAATCGAATGTCTTCAGCTAATGCTGAAAGGGTCGTCTGTTGTAATTTAGCAGTGATTAGGTTAAGCATTGGCAGAAGACATCTTGTATTTAGAGACTATCTTGTCCGTTGTGTGGAATCCATTTTGTATTTCTGGCAGCCATTTTGTTTGCCTGTGCTCGCCATGTGCTTTGTCCTACCTTCATGTTAACTGCTCTTGAAATCTGCCTGGAGACGAGATATATATTTAGCCTCTTCTGCTTTGCACATGCTCAGTTGAGCTTACAGCTGTCCCCAATTCGTAACTGTCAGGATGTGTCCACCAGAATTAGCTAACTGTCAGCCCCTCCCACTTGTTGCCAGTACACTCTCTGTATGACCTTGTTTGTATTTGAAACCAGCATTCTGTACTTGTACTGCCTTCATTTGAGCCCCTGTGAGAGTATAAAAGGACCAAGCTCCTTCCAGTCAGTGTGCTACTTCATGCATTACTGAAGGGTGCTGTGTGAATGTAGTTCCACCTCATGAGGTTTAATAAACTCTGTCTTTTCTATTCCAGTTTCTGTGCCAACTTATTCCTATTGGTTTGAGGACTCTGTGCAGAGAAGGGCGAATCCCTTGCACTTGTAGGCCTGGCTGAGGCTCACCACCACACACTCAGCACATTCACTCTCTAGATACAGGCCATATTCTGAGAAGTCAGGCTGCTCGCAGTATAGGTTGCAGCATTGTGCGGCGACAAGCTCACTCTTTGCAGGGTCACAGCCTCTCTCCTTAGAGATCAGAGCAGCTTTCGGCTCACAGCAATGCAATAAGTCAAGTACTCCCCAGCATGGGAATTCAGTCCTTCGGTTCCTGACTGGAGGCCTGCGAGGGCATGTTGTCCTCCTCGGCATCCTCATGGTCCACAATTGTCAGTAGGGACAGATCCTACAGTGTCTCTAGACCCACTGGTCCTAGCCTCACTTCAGTGCAGGGCGACAGCCTAAAGTCTGTGATGATATGGCACCAGAAGCCCCCCCCCCCCGGCATACGGGGTTGCTACGGTACCTTCTGGATGCAATATAGACTTCTCAAGTGTAATCGTCTGCACCATGGCAGACTCTCCTGGCATATGTGGTTGATGCTCAGGCATTCATGATTTCTAGTATGCTGGTCACACAACTTCTTCATTGGTGAACCCCTCTGGTATTCGGGGCTCAGAAACCTCTATACTGCGCTCAATACTTGACACAGTCTACAGAGTCGCTCTACTGGCATACAGGGGTTGCCTAAAACTGTCTTGCACATAGGTTATAGCCCAACTGGCCCACATCTGAATCCTCACATCTCGCACAGGGAATACTCAAAGTAGGGCATCCCCACTGGATCTCAATCCCTCCAATGCTCTCCTCTTCCTCAAAAAACACACTAGTCTTGGTGAGCAGGAAAGGGGTTGGTGCTCAAGGGTCTAGGGTAGGTGATCTTGGTTTCCTTGGGTGATTTTCACTCACCCAAAATGGAGACTAACAGGTGTTGGACCCAGTCCTGGTCACCGGCAGAAATCTTGTGGAGCTTCCATTTCTCACACAGCCCATCTCGCTGCTTGGCAGATGACACATTTTTGGATGCCAATGTCTCCTACTTTTTGTCCTTTTCGAGACATCAATTGTGTTTTAGGGTCTGGATCTTTGAGGTTTTATGTTGGGACTCAGCTTCTTTGGAAATGAGCACTTCTCCTTTTCATTGTCCTTTGTGAAAGATGTCTGTCACAGCAGGCATGACTCTGAAGCTGCTTGTCCATAACACAATTCATAGGAGAGACCTGAGTTCACACCTTGATGTCAGCCACAGTGATATGTTCATCAAAAGGTTAATCCCAGGCTCCCAGCCCTACTCTTTATGATTCTCTTATGAGCCCCATTTCCCTTCCTGAGATGTGTTCAGGCCCTTTCCTTGTGATCTGTCACTGAATCAAAGAGTAACCTTTGGAAATGGAAAGGGAGTCTCTTCCTTCTCCCTGCGGTATGTCCCCACACAGCTCACAGGAATTCAGCAACATGCAAATTTGTGTGGAGTGATTCCTCTCCTCCTCATGTCGGTACCACACAGGCCTGGAATTCCCAACATGGGACCCAGGGTCCGCCATACAATGTACCATTGCAGGTGCTCTTTGGGTCCAGTACTGTCACTGCTATGCATCGTACCCTTACATGTACACATGTAGACATGCATTCAGTACACACACTCTACCTGCATGCACTGTTTGCAGATAGTGTTCTATCTTTAACCAGAGTGTGTTATTCATACACACACAGTACCAGCCCGCACACTCACTACGTGCGAGCTGCAAAACACTTCACCCCTTCATGTATTGTACTTGATGCAAGCACACATATATCAAGTACATGGTGTTCTTGCTGCACAGCACTACATCTTTCATGTAAGGCATTCCTCTCAGGCATACATACACTCAGTACATAATAACCAGACGTACTGCACAGTACTGCTTCATCCTTGCACTGTACCCTTCCCAGGCACACAAGAGCGAACACAGGGGCACTACTCCTGTGCTATACAGCACTCCACATCTACCTGATGTAGGCCTAGGGTGAGTTAAGCACAAATACGTGCAACATTTATGAAGGTGAGTGAGCTTGAAGGGCATTTTCCAGTAATCCCAGGGTAAAAAGGTCCTGTTTACTACTACTGATCACTACATAGTATGCTGCTACAACAGCGCTTGTGCTGCTTGACCCCTGGTGAAGGCGGTAGCCTTCTTTTAATATGAGGCTACCACTTTGGGCACCTCTCCCAGTACAACAAGACCACAATCCATGGTGCACATAAATGGCCTGTGTTTACTTATGACAGAAAACTTAGCATTAGTGATCCAGACAACAGTACTGTTGGGCACTTAAGGCAGGGGTCCATGGAGAGGACTTTACCAACCCAACACTCTTATTATCTGGTTTGCTGGAGTCAGGGAGTTCCCTATACCTGATGCCGGGGAGTAGGCTGGCAGGTGCTCGTCTGCTACCGGGTCTGTTTTTAGGACTGGCTGCTGAAGCCCTTACCCTGCTACAAGACAGTAGTGCATGAGGAGTGCCTCACGTGCTAACTGGGCTCGCATGTGGTGCTCGATGAGAGTTCTTGAAAACCGTGTCAATCCCCTTCTTCACCTCAGATTAATGCAGGCCCCTCTTTAACTAACATATAATAAATAGAATACAAAAATACAGTTAAAAAAATGATGTATAGCTTCCAAAAATGCCATAAAAGTATGTGACTTCTGTGAAAAGTTGTCACAATTCAAAGAAAGGTCACACTGCCCTTACCTGTTAAAAAAGAAAAAAATGCTAAGTTTTTGTGATGTTTGTTTGTGATGTTTAATTTTGCACCTCTCTGTGTTGGGGAACAGCCATTACAACACGGTTTTTACCATGCGTTGCTTTTACATCGCATGCGTTACAACGTATATGATGTTACAACGCGTGGTAAAAACCACGCATACCATTACATCGCATGCGCTTTTGCAACGCATGCAATGTAATGAGTAATGGCTGCGGCAGCGGCTATCCATGTCGTTGTGAGGAAACTTAGGCTGTTTCCTCACAACGATGTGCACCAAGCAGGAAGGAGGAAGCAGGAACCGGGAGCAGAGACAGCGATGCTGGAGAGGAAAGAGGTATGGGGGTTTGAGCTTGGGGTGGGGGTTACTTGTTTAGGGTTGTGTAAAAGTAGTGTTGTAATGTTTGTTTTGTGTGGGGTTTTTATAACGTTTTAGTGTGTTTTTTTGGTAGTGTAGTGCAATGTTCTAGTGTTTGTTTAGTGTAGTGTATTAGGGTTTAGGGTAGTTTAGTAGTGTTTATGTAGTGATTTAGGTTTTAGGGTAGTGTAGTAGTGTTTATGTAGTGTACTGAATTAGGTTTTAGGGAAGTTCAATAGTGTTTGTGTGGTGATTTAGGTTTTAGTGTAGTGTAGTAGTGCTTGTGTAGTGTAGTGTTTTAGGGTTTAGGTTAGTGTAGTGCTTTAGGGTTTAGGGTAGTCTAGTATTTAGGGTTTAGGGTAGTGTAGTAGTGTTTGGGAAGTCTAGTGTAAAAGGGTTTAGGGTAGTGTAGTAGTGTTTGTGTAGTGTAGTGTTTTAGGGTTTAGGGTAGTGTAGTAGTGTTTGTGTAGTGTAGTGTTTTATGGTTTAGTGTAGTGTTGTAGTGTTTGTGTAGTGTAGTGTTTTAGGGTTTAGGGTAGTGTAGTAGTGTTTATGTAGTGTAGTGTTTTAGGGTTTAGGATAGTGTAGTGTTTTAGTGTTTAGGGTAGTGTAGTAGTGTTTGGGTAGTGTAGTGTGTTAGGGTTTAGGGTAATTTTGTAGTGTTTGTGTAGTGTAGTGTTTTAGGGTTTTGGGTAGTGTAGGGTTTAGTGTAGTATAGTACTGTTTGTGTAGTGTTTTAGAGTAGTGTTTGTGTACAGTTTTAGGGTTTAGGGTAGTGTAGTAGTGTTTGTGTAGTGTAGTGTTTTAGGGTTTAGGGTAGCGTAGTGTTTTAGTGTTTAGGGTAGTGTAGTAGTGTTTGTGTAGTGTAGTGTTTAGGGTAATGTTGTAGTATTTGTCTAGTGTAGAGTTTTAGGGTAGTTTAGTGTTTTAGGGTTTAGTGTAGTATAGTAGTGGGCGTGTAGTGTAGTGTTTTAGTGCTTACTGTAGTGTTGTAGTGTTTTAGGGTTTAGGGTAGTGTAGGGGTGGGAGTAGTGTGGGTAGTGTTGTAGTGTAGTGCTGTTTTAGGGTTTAGGGTAGTGTAGGGGTGGGAGTAGTGTGGATAGTGTTGTAGTGTAGTAGTGTTTTATGGTTTAGGGTAGTGTAGGGGTGGGAGTAGTGTTGTAATTAAGCATGGGCGGATTTTACGGATCCACGATTCACGGATTTGCGTATTCACGGATCGTGGATCCGCAAAATCCGCGGATTTTGCGGATTTGTGGATCAGCGGAATTGGGGCGGGGCTTCCATGCTAGGACCATCGTGCCAGAATGAACCCTGCCCTTCATATTTATTCAAGAAGACGCCACCGTTTTGTGCCATACCTCTACTCAACTGGAGTACTTTCTACTGGATAATCAGTAAGTGCTACCTCGTTGGGTAAATGTATAGTGCTTTTACTACACTACAGCTACCTAAAGTGCCAGAGAGTCGTCTACAGCGACCAGGTGTGTGTTACTATGCAATCGCGCCGAAGGGCGCAGGGGTCCCTTGAGTGAGCTATCATAGTGGGTAAATGGCGGGAAGACGGTGCACACCACGAGTGTGTGGGCGGGGCCAAACGGACGGGGCTTCCATGCGAGTGCACATGCCTCTTGTGTGTATAAAAGGTCAGAGACCGATCAGAGCAGCAGATGAAGATACAAAAGCTCCTGGCCACAGGAACAGCACCAGGATTGCGCTCGTGAAAGTCAAGGATGCAAAGGCCTCTGTCCAGCATCACAGCTGATTTTCGATGGTATATTTGGGAAGAAGGCACATCTGCCCAGTCTTGACAACGCTCACGATTGTTTTTTGGGCTGATGAATGAGTCACTGAATTTAAGCTTCAACTAGGGCACATGTTATGTTATGTTATGTTAATAACATTTATAAGGCGCAACAGCTGCCCCAGCAAAGGGGCGTCCTGGCGCCAGATCATGTACACAACACAACAGATCAGGGCTGAAAAGAGGGGAAATCAGACAACAGGGGAAAACAGGTGGGTTTTAATGGCCCGTCTAAAAAGAGTCAGACTATTAAGGGCACGAATGTGCACAGGAAGAGAGTTCCACAGATCAGCCGCCAGAACACGGAAGGAACGTCCTCCCATCCTACTCAGCCTGAACCTAGGCTTACTCACCAAATGGAGTGATTCAGATCTGAGGGACCGCGCTGGGACGTAAGAAGAGATGAGGCCCACCAAGGCGGGGGGAGAAGAAAGCTTCAGAATCTTAAATGTCAGACAGAGAGCCTTGAATTTGATTCTCTGTCTGACCGGAAGCCAGTGAAGAGAGGTCAGAACAATCGAAACCGAACAACGTCTAGGGATGCCAACAATGGCCCGTGCAGCAGCGTTCTGCACCCTCTGAAGCCTAGTAGCCTCCGCCTGGTTGACTCCTAGCAGCAAGGCGCTCCCGTAGTCAATCCGGGAAAGGATGGAGGCCTGAACCACCAGTTGCCGAGTGGGGGGGTCGAAGAATTTGAGGACTGGTCTCAGTCCTCGCAAAATACCATAACAGGTGGCTGCTGTCTTCTTCGTGTGGCTGGTAAAAGATAGATTAGAATCCAGCCAGACCCCCAGATTTTTAACTTCGGCCGCTGGAAGGGGGGTCACCCCTAGTTCGGAAGGCCACCACTGATCTCCCCAGAGGTCCGCCTGCTTCCCTACGATCAGGACCTCGGTCTTCTTGGCATTAAGCTGTAGGCAGTTGTTACGCATCCAGCTAGCCACAGCTATAAGTCCTGCCCGGAATCTGAGCGCAGTCACCTCAGGGTCCCCACTGAGTGTCACCGCCAGCTGCGTGTCATCGGCATACGATGTCATGGTGAGGCCGAATTGCCTGACGACAGCAGCCAGCGGCTTCACATACAAGTTGAATAAGGTGGGGCTAAGGGCAGAGCCCTGAGGGACTCCCAGTTCCAAAGAGTGAAGCAAGGACTGGCCAGGTGGTATAGCTACCTTGAAAGACCGGTCCGAGAGGAAGGAGCGGAACCACTGAAGAGCTTTCCCCACAATACCCACTTCCTCCAATCGCCGCAACAGAATGTCGTGAGACACCGTGTCGAACGCGGCGCTCAGATCTAACAATAGGAGCGCCGCAGTCTGCCCGACATCCAGCACCGACCGCAAGTGCTCGATCATAAAGAGCAAAGCAGTTTCGGTGCTGTGTTGAGCACGAAACCCATTTTGGCTCTCGTCAAGAATGTTATTACGAGAGAGGTGAGCAGACAGAATGGAATTCACGTGCGTCTCAGTGACCTAGGCGGTCCAAGGTAAGAGGGAAATGGGCCGATAGTTCTCCGGGAGCAAGGGGTCAGAGTTGGTTTTCTTCAAAATAGGGCTGACCACAGCTTGCTTCCAGGATGCCCTCACTGAGGGAGAGATTGATCAAATCCAAAATGGGCTCCCGGCAGAGAGGCGGAAGGCGGGCAAAGAGCTCCGGCTTCAGTGGGTCTAGGGGGGAGCCGGATTTAATTTTGAGGCTCAGAGTGTCAAATACCCCGTTAGACATGGCCGGCAAGGTGGACAGAGTTTCGGACACCGAAACCTTCACATCATTCAGGGTATCCCCGGGATCAGATGGAATAAAACCACGGTAGATTTTCTGCACCTTCTCTACAAAAAAGGATGCCAGGTTTTCGCAATGCGAGTCCGTGCATATTACTTGCGAGGTGTCCCGTTTCCCCATCAAGTCTTTAAGTACTTTAAAGATTAACTTAGAGGGGTTAGGGCTATTGGAAAACTCAGCTGCATAATATGCGGCCCGGGTTTGACAGATAGCTCTATGGTAGATCTTAAGCTGAGCAAAGTACAGTGATTTTAACATGGGATCAAAAGATTTTCTCCAAGCCCTCTCTGCTTGCCGGCAAGTTCTCTTGAGCTCGGCAAGGGTCTCATTATACCAAGGGCTCCGATTTTTAGCATGACATTTTGCCCAACGCAAAGGTATAAGAGAATCGAGGGCAGTAAGGACCCAGTTGCAGAACTGTTCATATCCCTGTTCTGCATTCTGCAATTTGCCTAGTGGTTGAGCCTCCAAAATCCTGACAAACTCCTCTAGCTTGAGTTTGCGCCAATTGCGCTTTAGAATCTGTTTGTCAACAGGTTTAAATTGAGGATTGTCAAGGGGACATATCACTTTAACCAGCAGATGGTCAGTCCAGCCCACCACCATCGGGTCAGCTGATGTAGCCCGAGCTAAGGTGGTAAAAAAGGGGTCGAGTATATGTCCTCCTATATGGGTGGGAGAGGAGACCAGTTGGTTTAACTGCATCGCTTCCAGGTCCGCCAGCAAAGAGCTGATGGAAGAGGAAGACGTTTGGTCAAAATGAATATTTAAGTCCCCCACTATATTAAAGTTGGCACAAGAGGGAGCATGCGAGCTCACCACGTCCGCAAGAGCGGCTTTAAAAGCAGTGTCATTCCCGGGTGGGCGATAGATCAGCACGCCACTGAGGGTAAATTGATGACTCGCCTTTACCTTGAACAAGGCGCTTTCACACCTAAGCAGATCCAGAGCCTTCCACTCAGCTGGGAAACAAGATTTGATCGCCATAGCTATACCACCTCCCCTAGTCGAGCGGTTCAGAACAAACACCGTATAGGTGGATGGAAAAGCCAGGTTTATAATGGCAGTATCGGTGTCCTGTAGCCAAGTTTCCGTCAAGAAGATGATATCAGGAATGTCTGTATCGATCATGTCCCGTAGTGCCTGATGGTGCTTGACCAACGATCTAACATTCAAGCTCCATATGTGAAGTACTTGGCCGGTACGACCCGTAGGTGTACTAAGGGCAGTCCTGTCAACTGGACACACCCCAGTGGGTGATGCCAGAGAGAAGGAGCCACAGGCACAATCAAAAGGCCCCGAAAGAGGGGATAAAGGGACATGGTTACACACCTGAGTACTGTCTTTTATAGACAGAAGGGTTGCGCGATCATACCTGAGCGTCACCATACTAATGAGGAGATGTTACAGAAGGAGGCCAGAGTCCATGTCCCGCTGCCGCTACCTCAACGCGGACGAGCGCAGACGGGCACGACTCTGGCACGACTCCGGCAAGCGACGGCGTCCCGCTGCGCGGGAGAGGGCAGCTTTAAATAGGCGCCTCCCAGCACAACTCGAGCGTCGGGACGCTCCAAAATGGCGCCCGCGCTACAAACACTCACCCCAAACAAAGATGGCGCCCAATATTCCAGCCCCAGGGACCCGGACCCGCCGAATGGCGGTGCGTTTTCCTGTTTTAAATGTGAGTATGGGGACAGCCCAGTCACAGGGATAAAGTTAAAATCAGGGGATAATTAAAATTATCAGAACCAAAATACAAAAAAGGGAAGTTTAAAATATGCAATAATGTCAGCTCGCTAGCAGCGCGACCTGCTTAATTGATATCTGTAAGTGCTTCCGGTTGAGGTTTAATTTTTGTGCCAGGACCGTCGTGCCAGAATGAACCCTGCCCTTCATATTTATTCAAGAAGACGCCACCGTTTTGTGCCTGTTGTAACTATTTTACGATGGCGCCGGCAAGCTGCCAGCGCCATCCTAAAATAGTTACTAAATTAGCTTCAACAGGAAGCTCTAATAGATAAAATAAAGCAGGCGCTCGAGCACCTGCTTTATTTTATCTATTAGAGCTTCCTGTTGAAGCTAATTTAGTAACTATTTTAGGATGGCGCTGGCAGCTTGCCGGCGCCATCGTGAAATAGTTACAACAGGCCAGCAAGGCTTGAACTTTTGCCCCCGGAATCCGCCGCTCACGGATTTGCGAATTCGCGGTAAATTTGCGGGAGTTGGCGGATCGCGAATTTACCGAAAATTCGCAAAATCCGCGAGGGTAACGGATTTTGCGCTCATACTTAGTTGTAGTGTGGTAGTGATTTTGGGTTAGGGGTAGTGTAGGGGTGGGAGTAATGTGTTGTGTAGGTGTAGGGATGTCACTTACCTTGCAAACTTTTACTACGAGTATTGCTTTACCACATATGCCTGTGCGCTGTAATGGCATACTCGTGGTAAAAGTATGCGATGTAATGGCATGCGATATAATTGACATTGCGTAGTAATACCAGCGTTATAGTGGCACGCGTGGGATTACTATGCGATGTTATGACATACATCCTCTGTGTTCATCCTAGTACCCTCAGATTTTGGATAAATCTGTCCTTTTAGAAGGAGAAACTGTCCTGAATAGCCCCATGTGTTGGTTGTCATTAGCTAGATCCCAGTCAAAGAATGGATTCCCTTGAAAGTATAACAGGATTTAGCTAAAACATAGCCTAAACATTTACAATTAAATCAATTCTATTACAAACACAAATATATAGAGTACAGACAACAAGAAAGGTCTTGAAAAAGGTTGAAATAATCTGTTCTAACCACCTTTCCATTCTTTGACTGGTTAGATAACCTCAATTCCCTTAAGTTTCTTAAGGGGTACCTCTCATTTACATATTATATTAGGTAGATCCCAGCCTGGCAAAATACAGGCTGGTAGTTTATTGCTGGAGAAACCTTATTACAGGAGGGTTCTCTCTGCTTTGACAAAAAGTTGGCTACAATTGTGCTTTTCTTCCATTGTGCTTTATTTATACACAAATGCCTTGTTTACAGCAAATTTAGTGAGCCCTTTCACTGACACCTGCTGTCCTGTCTGTCTCTATGCACCTTAGCAAGGACCCCTCCAATGCCCCAGGCCTCTTCCTCTGTTAAAATGTCTCTGCTTGGGCGGCCAGAAAATAATATAATACCCTTTTTTCTCTCAAACATTCTTTATTGAGTTTTAAAACTCAAGTAAGACAGTATGACAGTGTTCCAGATAATGAGGACCACCTATACAGACTAAGGGCCCGATTACGATGCCGTAGGAAACAGCTCAAACCTTCGGTCAGAGCTGTTCCTACGGCATCGTAATTGGCTGTTCAGATTCCTTTGCGACAGACCAATTTTGCTGGGCTCAGTTGGAAAGGAATCCAAACCGGATTTCCGAATGGCCTCTGACGGGCTTGAAGAACCCGTCTGCCATTCAGAAAGCCTTTAGTATTCCCATGTGCTGCTCTTTCTGCCCGAGGGAATATGATGCCAGATTCCAACAACCTTCTGTGCCGGCCTTTCGGGCACAGAAAGGGTGTGTGAATCCAGCTTTGGGGCCCCCAGGAGGGCCCCCATGGGTGCAAGGAATCTGAATGTTGGCCAAGGGGGCACATATGGCGCCCCCGAGTTGATCCCTGCATCCAGTGGCAGGTACCTTGAGGTGCCTGCCACGAGGTGCGGGGATGAACTCCGCCTCAGCTCTTTACAATGAGAGCATGCATTCCAGTCAGAATGCATGCTCCCATTGTAAAGAATTGGAATGAGACCCAACATTGTTCGGTTGCATCCTAATTGCCGAGTCGGGGACGATGACAGGAGGTCGTTTGGTCCTAGTTCCCTAATGATGTGGGACGGATTCAGGTCCACCCAACATCGTAATTGGGCCCTAACAGCTAACAACAGGTTCAGATTCACATTGAGCTGGTCACTAATCTTTCTATGCCACACCCATTTGGGGCTGTTGTACCTTGGGTAACTTGTTGGCACTGTTCTCTTTCATCCCTCACAGAAAGTGGAGGCACATTTCTACACAAACACGATTGATGGCTGTGTTTGGTTACAGTGTTCTTCTCCTGGTGTACAATTATATTTCAACACCTGCAAATAATGGTATCTGCACAGCCTGGAGAATATCCCTACAAACCATTCATGGAAACTAACTTAGACTTAAAACTTTCAACTATTTTTCTTTCAATTGTCTCTTTTCTTCCTTTCCATCCTCTGCAGGCCTCAGCTCTCTGAGTTCAGCCTACTCTAAATCACATGGATATTTGACTTAATCCTTACTATTGTATCTCTGCAAATTTCCTAAATGTTTTTTCAAAGATCACAACCTCTCCTTTAAAGTCATACTCTGTACCCTAACAATATCTAGTGTCCTGTAGTTCTTTAATAATACCACCAACCTATGCATGTCATTCCCATATCCCCCTCTTCTATTAAAGATGCCACCTCAATCATACAAATTGAATCTACCACATAGAAACTGCATTAACTGCATGGAATGATTCCTGTAGAGCATGTGACTAAACCCATAACCAAAATAACTCTTGGGCCTGGAGTAAAATGTCTGTGCTTTAGAAGGCAATTGCAATAAAATATATACCCACACTAAAACTAATACCATATCACTCAGCAGTCAGACAGTCAATTGAAGTTCAGACTGCTCATGAATTCCCCTTTACTGCTTGACACATATAAGACAAAACTGCTAAGAGCCATATCCATCACCCAGTACTAGATCAGTCATCTGCAATAAGCATCACCAACTGAACAGGCACAAAATACCTAAAGAGATCTGCCACAGACCACTGGCTTTAATTTAGTCCAGTACTGCAGGGCCCCACTAGCAATATACTATGGCCACTTGTTGGCCTCACAATGAAAACCACATTTGGACTGATATTAACAAAGCCTATCCCAGCAGCTCTGTCCACCATTTCTTCCTTCAACATGTAACTGCTCAGTACCATAACCTTTAAACAAAATATCTCAGAATGGACAACCCAGTATAGCAATCAGCTAAGTGGACCGTGAATATAGGAGATACCAAAAAGGGACCTGCATAGCAGCTCAAAGCTTCCAGCTTAATTAAAACTATAATTTGCAGACCTATCTCTCACACTTCTTCATCCATCATTCTGCTTAGCTCTGCATCCCATACCATGGTAACGGCTCCTTGCTGGTCTTCACTCACAACATGGAAGCACTTCCCACACACCGTGAAGCATGCTACCCATGTAGGCAAGCACTTCAGTGCCCCAAATACGGGTAGTATGCACTATATACATTTTGCAGTACAATACAATACAATATTGCATTACAAACGTTTTATCTATCATCTCCTTATGTTATCAACATGTAGCCTACAAAGACAATATCACTGTGTATTTTACTTTAGATTACATCATACACTCAGGCTTCTTCTATGTTAGTAATGTGCAAAAAGAAATCAAGAAATTGTCCTTCAGAGTGAAAACGCAATTCATGTGTGCTCATAGATATTGAACACATTAGTCTTAACGTGCCCCTTCAAGCATTTTGTCCCCCGTGTACACCTTCACAATGCATTTATAACCCTCCAACAAACACACTTCCCATACAGTACATTTGCAATCGAGTACCCCATGTGCAGATGGCAATTGTTCTGCACTGATTTCTAGTCAAGTGCACCATCACTTCATGGAACAATCAGTGGAGAACAGCATCCTTTGCATTACCTTGTCCTGAGTGTAGAACACTCCATCCTGTAGGAGAGGGTTTTTGTAGGTGAATATTGGCTATGGTAAGATTACTCTTACATGTGGAAAAATTTCCAAATTTAATATGATTCACAAAGTATCTTTGGAGTATTCAAGGAAATCTTTGATAATTATAGACTTGAAATGTCAAAATTCAGCCCTGCAGATTTTACACTTGGTCTTAAACTCCAGACAAATGAATCTGCTTTTTGACTTTTTAATTTTTTTGTTTCTTACTAACTTTTCCCTTAGAGAACACCAGGAACGGTGCATAACATGTCCATGGGACGTGATGACGGGTACGCTGGCCTCCCCTTACACAGTACATATTATCTTTACTCGCATTGTACGGGCAGATTGTATTTACTGTGATGTATCCTATATTTAAAGAAAAAAGGAAATCTGAAAGGGAAGTGGGTGAAATAGCGCATAATTAAGAAAATCTTTTAGAAGAGAGCTAACATGCAACTTTAAATATTGGGCTAGTCAAGGTAGAATATATAATAACATTCAATGCTCCACTATTTGGGATAGAGCATTAGAATGGTGGACAGCACCCATACGAAAAGAGGCCACATAGTGACTAATTAATGTGTTGGACAACTTACTTGCGAAAGACTGAATTAATTACCCCGTTCTGCTGATTAATGTGCACATCGCCCTAATTTGTTAGGTAGTGCATTGTTCATGAACACATGCTTCACCTTGTGAAATGCTCTCATTTGTTCTTTCTGTCCTGAAGAAATATAATTGCAATCAGACATCAGGTGTAAATCGAATTTTTATTAGTTCAGTGTTCCATGGAGACTAAGCGATGAACTAACTACTACTTGATGGACAGTTTCTGGACGACTCATGAAGCTATTTTTGCCATCTTCACTAGCACATATTAAGCAACAAAAAAAAAAATTCTTTTTAGGTATGAGATATTTAGAAATATTTGTGTGCAGTCACAAAATTGATCGTATATGCTAAAATTGACTTGCACACATCAGTGAGCCCCAAGCCATTTTCTGTGCTTGTCAGCATACCTGGGAGTGAGACAGCCAATAAATGAAATCATCTCTCAGTTACTGATGGATATGGGAAGTGCTAAATGTATCGCACTTTCTGCCCCATAACATAGTCTACAAGGTGCAGGGCATAGAAGGAGGAGGCGCTGTGCAGTCAGAGGACACAAATGTCCCAGCAAATTCATGTGGCAACTGAGAGCGAAGTGAAACAGAGCAATGAATGCATGTCAAATGCCTCATGATGTATGGAGGGATAATTCTAAACTGTGAGTACAGTATATGTGCCTCTGTCTGTCCCTTCCTTTGCCCACAAGTCCAGATTTTGAATTAAGTCTGCAAGCTCAGAACTTAACGGCACACATTTTCGAGAGGCCTTTTGCTCTTCCGAAAAAGGCTGGCCACGTTTTTGTGTTTCAGGCCCTTTGTAACTACGACAGTTTGACTAAAATATGACATCTGAAAATATATTTGCACAGCCTATTTTTAAGTGTGGACCAAACTGTGTGATAAACTAAGCCAACTCTGAATGCGAACTTAAAAAGATTTAGGGGGGTCATTTAAGGATTCTCAGAATGTGCCATTTGAGAGCTAGTTCAATATCGGGTGCCCCTACTTCATATTACTGAAAAAATACGTACTAGAAAAGTAGGAAGCCATATTTTGATGCCCTCAGCGTTTCTGTTCCAGCAGAAGTTTGATTTACCTGATTATGTCAAACCTTTTACACTGTACAGTCACGAAAAGGAGATCTTTGCCGTATTTGCCAATAAAGCTGATTGCTTATTACTCTTCTTCCCTTGATAGCATGGCAGCCTGTATGTCTGTGTCTTTTGCAGCAGCAGCCATCTTTTAGAAAATACTTTTGCTAAGCCGTGCATGCCTGTGCCCTCCTTCCCTTGATGAGAACAACATGATTGTATTCTCGACAACACTCATTATATCAAACCATATGTCGATCTCACTGAGATACATTGCCCAATCTGTGATCTTGTATATTGTGGTGAAGGGATTTCCTTCAGAAATGCTAAGGTAACACTAGTTGGCATATATCTGTTTACAATTTATGTAAAGATGTTGAGAGTTGTTGCTTACCCCAAATGCGGTCTGTTCAACTAGCTGGTCTAAATACTCCTATATTTGGTTCAAGCTATTCAGAAAACTCTAATCATTTGTGCTGACTCAAAGTATGATTTTGATGTAGCCCATGACTTTGGATTACTTTCCGTGCAGCAAGGGTTGATCAACTGTAATGGGAACGCCAACTAAATATGAGTCCTAAGTGAAGGTTTGCTTGGTGCCCTCTAATTGCCAGGACTTATGATGAGGTGTCCAGAGGTTGGCTTTTTGCTGACCGTGCTGCAAACAATTCTGCTTTTCCCCCTCATTCTGTGGTATCTTCATAGCCCCTCATACTCACCCTACAGGATCTTACTGATTTACAGGATCAGGCGGTGGGAAGTGAAATAATGTGTGGCACAGGTATGAATGTCAAAAGCATCCGGATAAATTAGGGTAAGATAATCATATTTCAGTTCTATCAAAGTATTGCACATTAGTTGAGATGGTATGAACCCTGCCGCTGGCCCTATTGGTTTGCACCTTAGGGGCATATTATCAAGGACGGGCAATACATTATCGCCGATCGTCTTCACATCTAACATGAGCTTCGATAGGAATTCTATAGAGCATATTATCAAGCCCATTATCGCCATTTTATCAACAGTTTACTGCCGATAAAATCGGCGATAATGTATCACCCGTCCTTGATAATATGCCCCTTAATTTCCTTCCGTAACTCAAAAATACTCCTACATTTCTGCCATACCTCCAGTATATCGTATTCATAAATATATGACGATCACTCCAGCTGCACACCCTCCCCCAGGGAACACTTTTATACAAGTACAGATGAATTCCATTCAGATGCCCTGTGTTATTTTTATGTTTATATACTAGTATTGGTGTGTTTGTTTTCTGGGAAGATTGATGCATTCCCAAGTGCTAGAGCTAATGCTGTTACTGCAGAAAAGAGAATATTGCAACACTTTATTTCCCAGTTTGTGTTATCAGTACATAATTGAAGTGACAAAGGAGCTCGCTTTGTGTCCTCAAATGTTCAGGAGCTACCAAAAACCTCATTATCTGGCCACACTTTAAGTGAGACTATCACCCCAAATCCTCTTGAAATGTAGCACAATACATGGAACTCTGAAAAACAGAATGTCTAAGCTATGTGAGGAAACATGACTTAATTGACACGAGGATTTCCCATTAGCGCTTATGTCTGTCAGAGCTAGGCTGCTAAGTGGAGTCCATTCCATATGAAATCCTAATACCCCTCCTTGGTCTCCAGTTTTACTTTATTTGTATTTATCTGGTGATATGACTCCAGAATACCGCAAACAGCAAATTCGCTGTCTCAACAGCTTCCGTTCTTCAGTTCAAGCTGTACTTCTCACCAAGTCTGTCATGGTATATAGCTTGGTAACTGGATCCCCAGCAAGATACACCGGAATAAGTTATCACCCCAATACAGGTGGTGATGCCCATATCAAGTCCTGAGCTACAGAGGGGTATGCAGTTCCTAAAGGGGACAAGGGAAGGGCAGGTCTTTCATCGTGATGCCCTCACACACCCCGAAGGATGTCATGCTTCATCATTGGGCTCTGCCCCTCATTGGGCCGGTGCTGCAATGCCCAACGGGCTCCCGTAAACGGTGCTCTTTGGCAGAGATCTTTTGAAGAACCCGCGGGGTGCATGCAGGTAAGAGGGCAAGGATAGTGTAGTTCTCATGTAGTGGGTTTAAGATAAGTCCGGAGCAGTCCTGTTCAAAAATAATTTTAATGGTTCGAGTAGTTCCAGCTTAGTTAAAAAATATATATGGACGCCCTACGTGGATGCAATGTTCCTAGAGGGCTATCGCTATATGATGGGTCGACATGTTTCGTGCCCTTATTGCTCCTAATGAGTCGTGTGGCACTTCATCAGGACCTAAGTGAATAAATGGTGCACTACTAGAGGTCTGGTTCCCTAGGTGTAGATTGGTAACCAGACACTATAGAGTGGAGCCCCAGTAGACTTATACTGGTCATTTGTAGGGCCAGTTTTGGTTCCCAGTCAGTCCGGCCCTGATTGTGCGAAGGCAGGTTTAGAAATAGTAGTCCCAACTCGCCAAACCAATTGGATTGTAACGGGACAACAGCATTTTCAATGCCAATGATAAATACATCACATGGACATTCACATTTGTCACTCGACATTTAAACTTGCCATTGGACTTTTCATTTTCATATCATTCTGTTTCACTTTATTGCAGACTCTGGCAAGCATAAATGCACTTGAAAGTGGTGGAACCTCTAAATAATGAGGTGATAACACAATGAATTATATATGGGACTTACTCACTGCTCATCCAAATGAAGTATTTTTTCTGTGTTTAGCATTTTCCTGGTATTCAAAAGCAGTTTAAACATGGCGTTTTTTAGATTGACAAAGGCAAGTTCCTTGCCGAAATGCGTCTCTCTTCTGTCCCGAATCATGGGAGGCCCATGACAATAAAGATATGCTGCAGATTTCAGTCACCTTGTGTGCATGCCCTCTTCTTGTTTGGATCAAGTAGGATGTGTATTTTATACAATATATAACCACAGAGGAGCTGGGGAGTGGGATGGCAGGTGCTTGTCGGGTGCCGGGTCTACCTTTAGGACCAAATGCAGAAGTCCCTACTCCGATGCAAGATGGTAATGTGTGAGGAGTGCTACCTGGGCTCACAGGTAAGTGGTGCTCGGTGAGAGTTCCTGAAACGTGAGTCAATCCCCTTCTTCTCCTCAGAATAATGCAGGCCCCTCTTTAAATAACACACATTGAGTAGAATACAAAAAGTTGGTTTACAAAATGTATGTATAGCTTTCAGAAATGCCATAAAGTTATGTGATTTCTGTGAAAAGTTGTCAAAATTCAAAGAAAGAACACACTGCCCGTACCTGTTAAATAGAAAGAAATGCTCTCCCTAACTGTCCTAGTACCCTAAGAATTTGGCTAAATCTGCCCTTTTAGAAGAAACAACTGCACCGAGAAGGCCCATGTTTTGTTCGTCATTAGCTAGGTCCCAGCCAGGCAGAATACAGGCCTATAGTTTATTTCTGGAGAAAGCTTATTACAGGAGGGTTCTCTCTGGCTTGACAAAAAGGTGGCTACAATTGTACTTTCCTACCATCGCGCTTTATTCATACACTAATGCCTTATTTATAGCAAAGCTAGGGACAGCGGCAGCTCCTCCGCTATGGTGAAGGAGCATCGCCCCCTAAAAATGGCAGAAAAGGAAAAAGAAATAAACACTCAATTTATTTTTCCTTTCCTGCCAAGTCATGGTGTGGGGTCTGGTGGAGATGGGCACTTAGGGGAGTGGTAATGCACTCCCATCACTTTTCATGATGGTTAGGCCGGCAGTCTCAGGCTGGTCAAGCCATCATGCACAGTGGAAGCTCTCTCCAACCTATCAACGCAACTGGGTTGGATAGGGCAGGCCGAGACTCGCAGTCTGTCTTGCAGTGCAAATTGAGGGTTCCCAGGCCAATCCTGAAGCTGCTCTCATGCGTGAGCGCAACTTCAGGATTGGCTGCAGGACATTTTGGGAGCCGAAAGAGGGGAAGAGGAGCAAAAGAACACAACGGTATCAGCATATTTTCAACAGTATCAGTCCCTAGACATTACAGCAAAGACATTTCGATTTTTCATAGCTGGAAATATTGGACTAACCCTCTAGTCAACCTTTTTTCAAAAACATCATACAACAGAGCTGTCCTAATGGACAGTGGAGATGGTGACCATAGTTATTTTGTGTGCAAGGTAGCTGGGAGATCCCTAAAAACTCCAATCTATTTTATAGATGCTCTTCTCTTCAAAGAGACTACATTAGATGCAATGTTGTTTCACTTTCTTGTTCTATCAGCATGACATGTTCTGTAAGAGCAGCTAAATGTAGTTTGAGAGTGCATGTGAGCTGGGTATTGCCATAGACAGGTCTTCAAAGAATAAGAGAATGGAAAACTATCTTAACGTGTGGATCCAGATTAAAGGTATTTCTTCACAGAGGAGTCTGAAACTGCGCTCCCTTTGCCATCACACTTATATGTGCTTGTAGATTAAAGTTAATGTCCAGTATGCAGCCAAGGGATTGAACATACTCCACAATTAGTGAGTTCAGCCAAATTTAAGTTGGGTTAGGGGTGTTTGGCAGGGAAAGCAGTAAAACATCCAAGTTTATACTTGCACACATACACTTACTGAAATCCAAGCACTGTATAGATATGTCCATTGGTACAAGAAAATGCCTAAAATATAGATGTGCTTAAAAAGATACCCGACTTACAAACACACACCCAGACTAATGTATGCATGCACCTGTTTAAATTCATTCCAATAAACAATGAGCTGTGGTTAAAAATGTTGAGCCTTATTTGCCCCCGATTGGGCATCCTGCTGTCTGCAAGAGAGGGGAGTTATGACCACCTTACCCTTGTGGGGGGCTGCCTGCCATATTTAGAGATCATGGTCTGCTTCGCAGGAATCTCACTCCTCAATGGTTACTCCTTTTGTGATGTTTGCCAAGTTGGCATTATGTTTAAAGCACTTCCTTAGCAAACATTTTTGTTTTCAGGAAACTCCCAAAGTGGTATAGAGTCAAAATATCGAGTTTTTTTATTTCGACTAGACAGAATATTGAGTTAAAAATATAGAATAGACATAATATCGACCAGACAGGATATAGACTACCAAAATATCGACTAGTAAATTTTATTATCGAATAGAATAGCAATAATATCGATTCCAAAATATAGAATGGACATAATATCGACTAGACAGAATATAGACAACAAAATTATCGAAGTTAAGGTAAGTTAATATTAATTTTTAATTTTTGTGTAATATAATTCTGTAGCGGGTTGTGGGTTTATAGGGGAATAGGGTGGGAAGTAATTTAATTATAATTATTTAAATATGTTATTTTATTTATTGGTATTTATTTAGAATTAATTGTTAATTCATTATTAATTGGTTATTATTAAAATATAATTGGTAATTAATTTTAATGGATTAATTGATAAATATGTTAATTTAGTAATTTATTTTCTGTAGCGGGTTGTGGGTTTATAGGGGAATAGGGTGGAAAGTAATTTAATTATAATTACTTAAATATGTTATTTTATGTATTGGTATTTATTTAGAATTAATTGTTAATGAATTATTAATTGGTAATTCATTAAAATAAAATTGGTAATTAATTTTAATTGATTAATTGATAAATATGTTACTTTTATTAAATTATTTTCTGTAGTGAGTTGTGGGTTTATAGGGGAAAGCTTTGAGAGTAATTTAATAGTAAGTAATTAAATTTTTTAAATATTTTATTTTGCGTCTAATTTTTAAATATTTTTAAATTGTTAAATATTTTATGGTTAATTGGTAAATATTTAGTATTAGTGGGTTATTTTTATTATTAATTAATTTTTATTTTTAATTTTTATTGATTAATTAATATATTTTATAGAATTGTAAAATATTTTAAATAATTTGTAATTGGTATTAATATTTATGTTATTTATATTTATATATGAAGTATTTACTTTCCCTACTATTGCACTCACTGGAGTGGGAATAGTAATTTTTACCCCTACGCTATCCAACGCTTTCCCTACTGTTGCACTCTCTGGAGTGGGAATAGTAATGTTTACCCCTACGCTATCCAACGCTTTCCCTACTGTTGCACTCTCTGGAGTGGGAATAGTAATTTTTACCCTCCCACTATCCAACGCTTTCCCTACTGTTGCACTCTCTGGAGTTGGAATAGTAATTTTTACCCCTACGCTCTTCAACGTTTTCCCTACTGTTGCACTCACTGGAGAGGGAATAGTAATTTTTACCCCTACGCTATCCAACGCTTTCCCTACTGTTGCACTCACTGGAGTGGGAATAGTAATTTTTACCCCTACGCTATCCAACGCTTTCCCTACTGTTGCACTCTCTGGAGTGGGGTTAGTAATTTTTACCCCTACGCTATCCAACGCTTTCCCTACTGTTGCACTCTCTGGAGTGGGATTAGTAATTTTTACCCTCCCACTATCCAACGCTTTCCCTACTGTTGCACTCTCTGGAGTGGGAATAGTAATTTTTACCCCTACACTATCCAACGCTTTACCTACTGTTGCGCTCTCTGGAGTGGGAATAGTAATTTTTACCCCTACGCTATTCAACGATTTCCCTACTGTTGCGCACTTTGGAGTGGGAATAGTGATTTTTACCCCCCCCACTATCCAACGCTTTCCCTACTATTGCACACTCTGGAGTTCGAATAATAATTGTTACCCCTACGCTATCCAACGCTTTCCCTACTGTTGCATTCACTGGAGTGGGAATAGTAATTTTTACCCCTACACTATTCAACATTTTCCCTACTGTTGCACTCTCTGGAGTGGGAATAGTAATTTATACCCCTACGCTATCCAACGCTTTCCCTACTGTTGCACTCTCTGGAGTGGGAATAGTAATTTTTACCCTCCCACTATCCAACACTTTCCCTACTATTGCACTCTCTGGAGTGGGAATAGTAATTTTTACTCGTACGCCATCCAACGCTTTCCCTACTGTTGCGCTCTCTGGAGTGGGAATAGTAACTTTTACCCTCCCACTAACCAACGCTTTCCCTACTGTTGCACTCTCTGGAGTTGGAATAGTAATTTTTACCCCTACGCTATCCAACGCTTTCCCTACTGTTGCACTCACTGGAGTGGGAATAGTAATTTTTACCCCTACGCTATCCAACGCTTTACCTACTGTTGCACTCTTTGGAGTGGGAATAGTAATTTTTACCCCTACGCTATCCAACGTTTTCCTTATTGTTGCGCTCTCTGGAGTTGAAATAGTAATTTTTACCTCTACGCTATCCAATGTTTTCCCTACTGTTGCACCTACTGGAGTGGTTGTATTAAATTTAACCCTCTCGCTATCCTATGGTAAAAATATTGTATATGTTTTTGTTAATAATATGTATATATATATTCACTGAAAAAAACATAGGTTTCAGGCCTTATATAGTTAGGAATTAGCTTTTAAAAAACCTTTTAAATTCACTCAAAAAACGATAAGTTTTAGGGGTGTTATAGTTAGGTGGACATTTAGTAGCAGTGTAATTGACTGTTTACTTGACCAATTTATAATGTCTCACTAAATATAGTGGATAGTGACTAAACTGTGTGAATATCTGTATCACTTTGTCAGTTGTTGTGTAAACTGATTCTACAGTTGGTTACTAGCTATGTGAAAGTCTATATTAGTTATTGATTAGTTAACTGAGTATTTGTATGGGAGTGTGAAAGTGTTTGTGATTCGGTGGGGGGTGTGTGACTGTCCAAAGATGTGTGAATAGTTGGTTCAGTAAATATATGAAGTTAAAACTACATGTTCTAACAGTTTGGGTGAGTGAATCTCTTTATGGGTGTGGTGATGAGCAAATATATTTCTCAATGGTACATGTCCAACAAACTAGAAAAATAAAAGGCAGTGTATGTGACAGTTCTTGTATATAAATAAGTATACATAAGACTCAATGATTGTGTGAGTGACTGTATGGATAACTGTATACTTGTAATAATGATTTTATAATTCACAAAGTATGACTTACTATCTAAATGACTAGATGAAGTGGTGTTTGTATAAGTGTTTTGCTAAGTAAATATGTAAATATGTAAGTATGATCCATTGTTTGCATAAGTGAGTAAGATGACTTCATATGTGAATAGGATGTGTGCTGTTGTTTAATGTCGATATAGGTGTAGAAGTATTTTTGATAGTGTTTCATTGTTAATTGACAGCATGTATGAGTAAATCTACAGGTAAGTGATTAGATGTGTGTATACGTCTATGAATCACTGAGTGGATTTTTAGATACTTGTATTGCTGTGACAATGGATTCAAATATGATACTCTGTATTTTTACAAAGAGTGATGTAAAATTTTAATAGTGTATGAAAAGGTGTATGTGATTGTCACGTGGATTATGTCATCAGTGATGTCATCAGTGATGTCATTTGAGATGTCATCAGTGATGTCACTGACCATGTCATGAACGATCTAATATGTGACATCATCAGCAGTGGATTGCGGGTGCGCGAAATATAGTTAGTACAACTAACTATATAGGAGCAATTTCAATGGTTTTGTATGAGTGAAATGTCCAGCTAACTATAACACCCGTAAAACTTATCGTTTTTTGAGTGAATTTCAAAGGTTTTTAAAAGCTAATTCCTAACTATATAAGGCCTAAAACCTATGTTTTTTTTCAGTGAATTTGCAAGGTTTTTTAAATGCTAATTCCTAACTATATAAGGCCTGAAACCTATGTTTTTTTAAGTGAATTTGCAAGGTTTTTTAAATGCTAATTCCTAACTATACAGGCCTGAAACCTATGGTTTTTTAATTGAATTTCGAAGGTTTTTTAAATGACAATTTTTAAATGTATTAATTGTTAATTTTTTTATACTGTTTTACTACACTTTTTACAAAGTTCTGCAGCGCAACCCCTGGTGCATTTGCAGAGGAGGAACTAATTCCTCTTGCAGACTGGGGGTCCCTGGGGGGCAACTAGCCCACCTGGAACCTGTAGTATGCGCCAGGGAGCTGCATTACAGAGAGGTATAATGAGGCCACACCCTTTTTTACACCTCTCTGCAATGCAGCCCTCGGGTGTGTTTGCAGAGGGGGAACTAATTCCGCTTGCATACTGGGGGTCCGAGGGGCCCAATAGCCCACCAGGAGCCTCCAGTATGCGCCAAGGGGCTGCGTTGCTTTGCCCCGGGGGCGGCGGTCCCCGGGGCAGTGTGAGGGGGATTGTGGACCCCCCACACTTCTTTATCACTATGCCGCCGCGATTTGGTCCCCCCGGGGGGTAATTTTTAAAAAAACAGACCAGGTTTTAAAAAAAAACAAAATGTGGGCTTTTCCGTCCTTGTGGAACCACCTGGGCAGGCCTAGGGGGTCAGGGTGTATCTACCCTGCCCCCTTTTTGTGTTCTTCACGATCGTTTTTCTGCTTTCTTGTGCCTCGGTCTATCTACACGCACACATATACACCTATCTATATATGCATATATATGCATTTATATATATGTATGTGTATATATATATACATACATATATAAACATATATAATCTGCATATCTATATAAATACAAATATAAATGCATGCATACATATACATATATGCATACATATGCATGTTATTCACATGAAAGTTTGAAAAACACTATTAAAAGCAAAGCTAAAAAGCCTCCTCCTTACAAACAGAATGGCTTTAACTTAAACGAGGGCAAGATCTATTGCATTTTCAATGCTTGTTTACTTTGGTTCCATCAAGAAGGCATTCAGATGTGTCACACATTTGCCATAAATTCTGAATGTTAGCACTCTAGTTGCTCATTATATCACTGTAGTAAAGCTACTGCTCACCAGGGAAGTCTGCTGCTGGTATTCAAAGTGCATGTTTCAGTCTGCATGTCAGAATTTGTTTAATGAGATAGAAGAGGATTTGAGAAGTCACTCAAAATGTGCCCTAATTTTTCTTTCTGAAGCACTAATCATACTTTCTATGGCAAAATGAACCCCCTCATTTTGTTCCTTTTTAAATTAAATGTTTTCAGACTTACCACTTCATTCCAATCAAGATGGCTTCTGGTGTGCCATACGTTTGTCATAAGTAAGACTGTTAGCGCTCTAGTTGTTCTTTAGAACACTCTGGGACATTCTGTCATTGGGCTATACTTGGGCTACATCTGGGTGCTATTTGGGCTCTTTTGTCTCTGGTGGCCATCTTGGGATACTGCATGTCAGAATTTTTTAATGAAATAGAAGAGGATTTGAGAAGTCACTCAAAATGTGCCCTAATTTTTCTTTCTGAAGCACTAATCATACTTTCTATGGCAAAATATACCCCCTCATTTTGTTCCTTATTAAATTAAATGTTTTAAGAGTTACCACTTCATTCCAATCAAGATGGCTTCTGGTGTGCCATACTTTTGTCATAAGTAAGACTGTTAGCGCTCTAGTTGTTCTTTAGAACACTCTGGGACATTCTGTCATTGGGCTGTACTTGGGCTACATCTGGGTGCTATTTGGGCTACATTTGGGCTATTTTGTCTCTGGTGGCCATCTTGGGAGACTGCATGTCAGAATTTTTTAATGAAATAGAAGAGGATTTGAGAAGTCACTGAAAATGTGCCCTAATTTTTCTTTCTGAAGCACTAATCATACTTTCTATGGCAAAATGAACCCCCTCATTGTGTTCCTTTTTATATTAAATGTTTTCAGACTTACCACTACATTCCAATCAAGATGGCTTCTGTTGTGACATACTTTTGTCATAAGTAAGACTGGTAGCGTTCTAGTTGTTCTTTAGAACACTCTGGGACATTCTGTCGTAGGGCTATACTTGGGCTACATCTGGGTGATATTTGGGCTACATTTGGGCTCTTTTGTCTCTGGTGGCCATCTTGGGAGACTGCATGTCAGAAGTTTTTTTAATAAGATAGAAGAGGATTTGAGAAGTCACTCAAAATGTGCCCTAATTTTTCTTTCTGCAGCACTAATCATACTTTCTATGGCAAAATATACCCCCTGATTTTGTTCCTTTTTAAATTAAATGTTTTAAGAGTAACCACTTTATTCCAATCAAGATGGCTTCAGGTGTGCCATACCTTTTTTAATAAGTAGGACTGTTAGTGCTCTAGTTGTTCTTTAGAACACTCTGGAAAGCTGCAGTAGAACACAAAGGAATCAACTGACAGTTTCTGTCCTTGTTGGATGTACGTTTTACTGAGAATGTCAGACTTCATTCTCATATGACTGAGAAAGATAATGTGAATTTACAGAAAATATGCTTTCACTTTAGCTTATAGATCCCCTTCCAAAAACCACTGTGGGAAAAGCATGAGATAATAGTTTTCTTTCAAACATGATTCATGATATCCCAGCAAAATCACCTTAGAACACACCACAATTCCTAAAATGAGTATGGTACCATCAACAAATGATTTATAATGTAACTAAAGTCCTAAAACCTTCTATTAACTGCAATGCTTTTTAATGAGGTGCTATCATGTATATTGGTCCCAAGATGGCTGCCAACACTTCTTGGATGAAGAATTTGAATTTTGAAAACAATTATTTATTTTGTTGCCTTGGGGGTCCTTGTGGGACCCCCTGAGCAGGTCTAGGGGGTCAGGGTGCTTCTACCCCCCTGCCCCCTTTTGAGTTCTACATGTTTGTTTTTCAGCTTTCCTGTGCCTCAGTCTACCGATGTACAAGATGGGTGCCAACAATTTCTGTTTTGGAGTGTTGACAGACATTGGCAGCCAATCAGAATGCAGCTCGTACTCGGGAAGGTACAGAGTACAGTAAGTTTACAGTAAGCTTACAGAAATGTTATATAGAAATATATGTGTTTTGAAGTTAATTTTCATAAAAACCACTGGAGCAATTTCCACCAAATAAAGAAAAGGCACTTCTGCGTACCAGTCTCTACAATTTTGCAAAGTTTGGTGTCATTCCATTCAGCGGTTTGGGCTGTAGCCTTGTCTATTCGTCCTATGGAAATTAACATGGGGAAAACACGTTTTGGGACCCTCCTTTTTTCAGGTCCTCGCATGACGAATCCCCCCGAAACTTCCAGGGAAGAAGCGGAGCGAAGCTGGCCTAAATTTTGGAAAATTACCTGCAAATTCCTCAACCGGCGCCAAAGTTATTCCCAATAGAATGTTGCGCATTTCCTATGGTAGCTAGGTCCTAACTATATATACCTACTGGCTATCGCCAGTAGGTAATATATATATATATGTATTACATTTTTTATTTTTTTATTTTAAAGTTACATTAATTATTTATTATTTTAACATTTATTCAATTATTTTAAGTATGTTTAAATTAATTATATGTATCATTATATTATATATGTTTTAAATTAATTTTAAGACATTTAAAAAGTTCAATATTTTGACAGTCTATATTTTTTACAATCGATATTTTGGAGTCGAAATGTTTGTACTTACCTGTTTGTAGATAGGCAGTTGATATTCTGGCATTCTATATATTTACCTCTATATTTTAGTAGGTCGAAATTTTGTCTGTCGATATTCTGTCAGTGATCCTCCCAAAGTGTGAGTTTTTGTTCTCCATAACAAAAAACTAAAGGCCTGATTTAGATCTTGGCGGACTGATTACTCCATCACAATGGTGATGGAGTAACCCATCTGCCAAGATCTAAATCTGGCCCTAAATACTTGGATACTCAGGCAACGTTCTCCCTGTGCCTGGAGGTTATTTATCATTCTCTGTGACCATGTGCCTTATGTATCATTATTGTGAAATAGCAATTACCTAATTGTGATTCTCTGCGAATTAGGTAATCACTATTTTTTTTTTCTTTCTCTTAAACAATTTTTATTTTCAACAAAACAATATCGGTACAAAGCAATGGCAAGGCAATAGCCGGGCCCATAATACGTGTCTCCACATTCATTACAGTAACATGACAATGATCACAGGTTCCGTCAATTCGCTGAATCAGGGTACTGTCCAACCACCCAGGCGACAAATCATTAAGCAAGAGATGTGAGGTTCCGTGAATTCTGAACCCGTGTTTTAAATGTTATGGTTCGGTTACGATTTTGGTAACAATGAACCATAACAGATGAGTTCGGCAAGTACGAGTGTTTTCGCCATGTTACACACAAGGATTCGCAGTTTATTTGAAGATTCTGCTCCGAACCATAGTTATCATTCTGTGTAAGGCAGCCATTCTGTGGTTGCCCTCACATAGGCCGATGACCACGGCTGAACAAGTCTTTAAGACTCATGTCGTTTTGCTGGGGTTTGTGCTGACCTTTACATGACCCGAAGTGAACTGACCTCGTTGCCTGAAGCCGACCTTGCTGAGCCAGTTCTTGCCCGCTAGCTGATCAAAACTAAAATCAGAGCGCAGGGCATCGTAAAGTTTTACTACACACAAATATGCCTTATCCTACTGTTACCTGTTTCTGTTTCTTTCTTTATGGTCTATTTATGATATGGGTTGTGGCCTCTTTTATTATGGGTTCATTCGGGCTGTCTAGAGGAGAATGTTGGGTTTGTCCGATGATTGATCATGGGCGGGACAACTGAAAAGTGGGTTTTACCGTCATGCGGTACTTTTGGTGTGGATACATGTGATTGGACAGTTTGTAAATATTAGGTGTTCTGTCTGGAATGTGATTTTTGTCATAAAAAGGGATGACTTGCTTAGTAAGAGTGAGCAGTCTCCTGAGAACTCATACCGTGATGATTTCTAGGATTTCTGTTACTGGCTGCAGTCAATAAATTCGATCTTTGGCGTCACCACGAAGAGTCCTGTGTCTCTGTATTGAATTCTAAGACAGGTGAACCCGAAGACTTTGGGCGTTCCCCCTTGGCGCCGCCGGGTCCTAAATAACCCGGTTCTTCAGTTGGCGCCCAACGTGGGGCGACATCAAGCGGTACCGGTCCAAGCCTGAAGATTGTGAGGAGCTTCGTGAGGAAATTCCGGAAGAGGGCCCCCCTCTCCATCGACCCCGGTATGGCGAACGTGGACTGAAGGTCTTTTCTGCGAGGTTTCCCGCTTTCTAGATGGCTACGAAGGACTGCTGCCCTGACTGCCGCCCTGTCTTGGACCCCCTTTGTGCAGCTTTGTAAAGCGAGATGATAGACGGGTCTTCTGGTGACGTGACTGATACCTTAGTTAAGTATACGTGGGTCGCTCCCAGTTCTTTGTTGTTCTTTTGTTTTTTGGTTCTTTGAATACTTAGTTTTTGGGTCTCTGATTTGGGTATTGCAATTTCCAAAGCCGAGGGACTCGTATATTTGCAAGACATCGTTACAGATAATCCCTTGAAGTTTGAAGCTAGATTAGTGAGCGAAGATGCCTAGTTTTAGCAAAATTAGGAGAATATTCTGTTGTGGTTGTAACAAGGATTCCCGATTGGAGGATTCATGTCCGATACCTCTAGTTGGAACGCCGACTTATGAACTTTATTCTAAACATGGCGTGGGCCCCATTACGTTCAATGAAGTATGGGACCGCTATACCAGAAAAGATGGGGTTTTACGATGGCCCCAATATGGTAGTTTTGATACTGAGATTTTGGATAACTTAGAAACGAAATTGTTTAGAAAGAAAGCCCGGCCGGCAATGTTTGACTCCTTTCACCTTTGGCATAAAGAAGCCAGACAACGAGAAATCAAACAAGCTAAAAAAGATAAGAGAGAAAAGGGGTTGTCGATAATCCAAGCTGCCAGGCAGTTTAAAGACGACGAAGAAGATAGAGCAATGGAGGTATCCGATAGGCAACATAATATGGCTATTGATAAATGTTACCCAGCATTGCCACCTATTCTTGAGAAGACAACACAGGACCCTGAAAAGGACCCTTTAATGTCGCATCTATTGAGGTTAACACCCCCTTATGCACAGAACGCTATGGCACCTCCTCCACCTCCAGTAGTTCTATCTCCAGTAGTTCCACCCCCTGGTCCTGCTCAACCGCCAGCCCCTCCTCAGTTAGTTTCTCCTCCTACAGTGCAGCCTCCTCTGGGGCCGCCGACTTTGCTATCAGTTCTGCCTCAAACTTCTTCATCTTACTCTCCTGTACCTTCGATTTCTCTTCCTACTACTGCTACGTTTCTATCACCTCAAAATACTTTGTCTCCCGTCCTTATGACAGCTTCTCCTTCTGCTCGACAAAGAATGACCGAAACTGTTACTGGTCTTTTGTCTCCTTTCTTTGGGTCGTCGAGTATGACCCCCGTTTCTGCGCCTAAACAACTGCGTAGTCAGTTACCTAGTCCCGCAGAGCGTACAGTGTTGGATCTCCTCGTTCCCAGGTGGATTTCGAATGTTTCGAGGTATAATTTAGAGTCAGTTATGGATGTCTTCCTGCAGTGGGAAGCACCCAAACAGAGATATGTGTTTGATGTAATGTGTACTTTCCTCCGTGAGGAATGGGCAGATAATGATTTGGGTTCAGTCCCGGTAGAGTTGCTAAATGTCCAGTCTGAGTTTGCGAAAGGGACGATAGTGGGTCCGGGGATTGAGGATGCGGTTGCGATGGTTCTTGCGTTTAGGAGCGATTTCCCTTCTCAGCGACTGTTTGAGCCTGATTCCGCAGTTAGGAGAAAAGTACGACAATATCCAATGAGAGAGGTTCCCCCAGTTTGGAGAGAAGGGGACGCAAACGCTAATCCGCCTGTTCTGCCTCATTTTCAGAGAGTATGGGTACATGTGCCATGGAAGAGAGTAGAAGTTTTGGCCCTTAAACAGTCTTTACCTGATCCCTGTAAGAATCCAGCTGGCTATTACAAAGAATTGTCCCAGACAGTTGACGCATGCATCATGAATTTGGCAGATATTGATATGCTGTTGGGTAATGTAGTACCTAAACCTCTATGGGCAAAGATTCGTCATGAGGATCATGCAATTGAATTAGGTGACTCATGGGTCAATATTACTGCTGCGGACGCTAGACAAGCTGGTGGTTCTAAGCCTGAGCCTCTAGTGGCAGATCTACCTGGCAGAATGATAGATCTTACGAAAACAATGATGCCAGCGTTATGAGTAAATTGGGACAAGTTAGCAGCATGTAAGCAGAAGAAGGACGAAAGTGTATCTGACTTCTTCACTAGATTTTGAAAAGACATTTATCGACCATAGTGGTCAGGATATGAGTACGGAAGGTGGGCAAAGATTGTTCGTAGATAAGTTTGTCTTCAACTTACTTCCTGAACTGTGTAATAAGTTGAAAGATTCTGAGAGTTCTTGGGCGGTTTCCTCGTCGGCCCAGATATTGGCGACTGCACAGTATTACAAGAATAGGGATAAGGACGAGAAAGAAAGAGTAGAGAAAAAGACAAAAGACTTAAAGACAAAGGTTCTTTTGCAGCAGGCGTATCCGCCTCGCTCGAATCAGCACGAATTACAGCAACGCCCACAGTTTCAGCAACCTCCATCGTTTCAGAGACCGCAACAGACGGCTGGGTATTTTCCTCCAAGACCTCCTTTGGGCTTGAATCAGTGTGCGTATTGCAGGGAGGAAGGTCATTATAAAAATGAGTGCCCTGTTTTGCGACAGCGCGCGAGTGGTATGCCGGCCCCAAGAGGTCGTGGTGTTTACAGCAAGTGTTTAGGGGTAGAGGACGTGGTGCATTTCCTCAGAACAAACGTTCCTTTCCCCCACAAAATTCTATGAATTGTTTTGATCAACAGAAAATTGCGTCTGGTCAGTCGACTCAGTACTATGCTGATGACTATTATGTTGAGAGTGAGAATGCTGACTATAATGATTGCTAGGACAGCCATGGACAAAGAGAGGGAGTAGTGTCGGTTCCAGTAGATCAGAGTGGGTCTTATGTTGCAGTAGTTACATCAGGTGTGGTAGCGCCTTTCCTTTTGGATACCGGTGCAGCGAAAAGTTCTATCATGCACTCTAAACTCCCTGGCGCACCTTTGTCTGGCTTAACGAATGTTTCGGTAGGATTATCTAGCGCCCCAGTTCGTAATCCAGTTTCTAGTCCCTTGTCTCTTTCTATAGGGCCTTGTGAATTGGAAGCACCTCTCATTTTAACGACAGGTTGTGGTGAGAATTTGTTGGGTTTGGATTTGTTGAAAAGGTTCGATGCGACATTGCATTGTTCTCCTTCGGGAGTACAGCTTACATTGGGTAAGAAAGTGATCTCTCCGATGTATTTGTCTAAAGATCGGCTTCCACCGGAATTGCGCTCTCTCCCTAACACTCTTTGGGCTACTGGTCCTAATGATGTGGGTCCTTTGGAGATTCCACCTTATGTTGTAACACTCAAAGCGAATGTTAAATTGCCACGTATTCCCCAATACAGGATTTCTAGCGATGGTGAAAGAGCGCTTTTAGCAATCATTTATGATTTAATTGAGAAAGGTGTGATTGAAGAAACGAGAGGTAATGTGTGTAACAGTCCCGTTTTGCCTGTCTTGAAGCGCACTGACTCTTCTCAGCCACCTGTCTACAGGTTTGTGATTGACCTTCGAGAGGTTAATAAAATTGTCGTGCCACAGTTTCCGGTTGTCCCAGACATTACTGCTTTGCTGACTATGATTCCTGCTTCAGCTGCCTGGTTTTCGGTTATAGATCTGAAGAATGCTTTCTTCAGTATTCCAATTGCTGAGGAGAGTAGAGATATTTTTGGCTTCTCTTTAGGAGGCCGAAGCTTCCGGTTTAAACGCACTCCTCAAGGCTATTGCGAAAGTCCTTCCATTTATAGCCAGGCTTTGAAAACTCAGCTTGATACTCTGGTGTTGCCTGCTGGTACTGCTCTTATTCAGTATGTTGACGATTTGTTGGTGACTGCTGATGATGAAGAAACTTGTAAAGGAGCTACTCTTTCTTTGTTACGACATTTGTCTGACTTGCATCATAAAGTGTCACCTTCAAAGTTGCAGTATTGCCGCCAAGAGGTGACCTACTTAGGTCATCTCTTGTCGAAGGAGGGAAGAAGGTTGTCCCCAGAACGAATTCAAGCGATTGCTCAAATGACTGTGCCAAGTACGCAGAGAGAGATACGTGCTTTTCTGGGTATCACGTCGTATTGTAGACAGTGGATTCCGAATTTTTCTTTGTTGGCAAAACCTTCGTTGGAATTGACTTGTAAGGATATACCGAACCCTCATCCTTGGTCTGACGATTGTCAGAAAAGTTTTTCTGAATTGCGTGATGCGTTGTGTTCTGCTCCAGTGTTGGGTACTCCTGACTACAGTAAGCCTTTTACACTCTACGTCCACGAGAGAGAGGGTTGTGCATTGTCAGTTTTGACTCAACAATTCGGTGATAAGCAGCGTCCATGTGCGTATTTCTCGTCGACTTTAGATCCGGTAGCTAGAGCATTGCCAAGTTGCTTAAGAGCTACAGCGGCAGCGGCTGTTTCTATCCGACAGTCTGCTGCATTGCTGATGGAGAACACGTTGGTTGTGATGGTTCCACATGCAGTGGATACTTTGTTAAATAGAACCAAGACTCAGCACCTTACTAGTGCGAGATTGTCGGGCTATGAGTTGACGCTTTGGCTAGTCATATACACATCAAGCGGTATAATGTATTGAATCCAGCGACATTTTTGCCGATTTCTGTGGACACAGATGGTCAGGAACAGCATGATTGTTTTTTTAGGACGGAGGAGGAAACGAAGGGGAGAATCGATTTGAAAGATACTCCTCTTGCGGATCCTGATGGTACGCTATGGGTTGATGGGTCATGCTACAAGCTCCCAAATGGCGATACGACCGCAGCATATGCCGTGACAACATTATGTACGATTGTTGAAACAGCACGAGTGAGCTATAATTCGGCGCAAGCAGCAGAATTGATTGCATTAACGAGAGCATGTATTTTATCTGAGGGAAAGAGAGTGAATGTGTCTACTGATAGCCAGTACGCGTTTGGTATAGCACACAGTTTTGGACGCTTGTGGAAAGAAAGAGGATTTCTCACATCGCATGGGACTAAGATCCAACATGGGCAGTTGGTGAATGAGCTTCTGGAGTCACTTACTTTTCCGAAGCAAGTTGCGATTGTGAAGTGTAGTGCTCACCAGAAGGTTACGGATGATGTTGGTTGTAGTAATGCGTTTGCGGATAAAGTCGCGAAAGAAACAGCGAGAAATGTGATGAGTAGAATGTATGTTGGAGGCCCTGCGAGATGGATTGGTGCAGCTGGAATGTGTGAAGATACGATTGAAAGTGTGAAATCAATCCAGGCTGAAGCCACTGAAAATGAAAAGAGTGTGTTGAGAGAAACTACGGGTAGGTTGAATTCGACTGGTTGTTGGGTTGAGTTATCAGAACACCAAAGATGGATGTTGCCGGATGCATATGTGCTTGCGGTGGTTACGATGGCACATGGGTTGTCTCACATTAGTGCGAAAGGAATTTGTAAATTGTTGGCTCCAGTATGGCAGAATGCTGGAATTCCTAAATGTGCTGAGAATGTGGTAAAGAATTGTATGGTGTGTTTGATGTATAATCCAGGTAAGGGAACTCCAACTCCAGCTGGTCACTTTGCGCCTCCAACGTATCCGTTCGAGGTTCTGCAATTGGATTTTATCCACATGGAAAGATGCAACAATCTGAAATACGTCCTTGTAGTTGTTTGTGCCTTTTCTAGATGGGTAGAGGCATACCCCCTAAAAGACAATACGGCCTCGTCCACAGCTAAAGTCTTGCTCAAAGAATATTTCCCTAGGTTTGGGTTGCCAAGAATGGTATGGAGTGATCATGGAAGTGAGTTTGTGGGGAAGATCATGAAGAGAGTGTGTGAGGGTTTGGGCATAAGACAAAAACTCCATGCTGCGAATCATCCCCAATCATCTGGATTAGTGGAATGTTACAATGGCACTATGAAGCTAAAATTAGCCAAAATTCAGGCGAGTTCTGGTCTCCAATGGCCCGATGCTTTGCCGTTGGCACTTTTGTCAACTAGAACTACAGTGCATTCTCGAATTGGACTTAGTCCGTATGAAATTGTCTTTGGTCGACCGGCAAATGTGTGGGGAGTGCCGAGACCAACAAAATTTAGTGATATTGACTATCCTGTGTTGGTGGACTATTTTTTTGACCTGATGGCTAAATTGCGTGTCTTGCATCAACAGGTTCACGATAACCTGTCACCAGCCTCGGTGGACCCAGGTCACACCATCAATCCTGGTGACTGGGTTCTTGTGAAAGAACGACCAGCCCCGCTGGACGGGCCCTCATCAGGTGTTGCTGTCTACAAGAACCTCTGTAAAGGTCTTTGGGAAGAAAAATTGGATCCACGGCGTACACTGTAAGAGGGTACCTTTACCTCTGCCGTACGACCAGTGGATCCTCAACGGTATTGCAGACACCGAGACCGAAAGGTTGCCAAAGTTCACACCATTCAGCGACGCTGAGTCAGTATGGAGAGGGACTGAGAAAGAAGACGATGATGTCTTACAAGCAGCTGTGCCTTCATCTTTGAGATTGGACACCACCGAGCCTGAACTGCTATTTCAGAACCAGACAGAGCTTGGTAAAAACCGTTATAATCTACGACCTAGAAACAATGGACTAATAAAGAGCAAATAATTCCTTTTTGATTTTAGAACTGCACTCTCTCAGCCCAAAAAACTGTGTTGATCTTTTTTTCCGTTTTTCCAACCGCCATCGGGGTTCAGCTGTAGGGTCGAGGTGTAAAGACTTGGGATTGCAGCCGTGTAGACACAAGGTCGACGGTCCTGGTTGGTCTTAGGGGGTTCCCTGGGCTGACAGACGCACTCCTGAGCAGAAGAAAAACAACCGCCGTGAACAGCCCAGTTAGAGGATGGAGGTTTTTGGGTTCGAGAGAGCTGCTGAGAAAATGAACTTTAAGATGAAACTATGTAAAATAATGCATAACAAGTACTTTCTGATTACATGTATTCTGATGTTTTTTAGCATGACGTTGACTTTGGTGGGTTGGATTGTCCTTTCTATTTTCTATTTCTATTTTCCTACTACTACTTCTTTGCATTCTTTTCATATCTTACCCGAACACGAGCAGATTAGAAGGGCAGAGTTTGTACATAACACATTCATACAGCTCCTGCACCAACATCAGTTGGTAGTGAACATTACTAATTGTTGGGTGTGTGGTCTTATGCCACATACTACAGATAGAGTTGTTCCCTATCTGATCCTACCGTTTAGTCAGAATGGGTCGCTATGGGCTTTTCAGACGATGTTCATTTATGCCCTGGATGTCTATCCCCTGCATTCCATGAGAGATAACTTGAGTAATCAAGCCTTGGTGAAGGGAGTTATGAATATGAGCAGAGATATCGATACGTACAGGACTATTCCCAGGGAAGAGTTATCGGCTTATGTTGGATGGAACACGACAGGATACAGTGTTAGTCTGAATGAAAGGCAGAAACGAAAGAGGTCACCTCTGATTTGGGTCGTACCCCACCGAGCTCAATTTTGTCTGCAAGGTAATGGCAAAAATCCAAGAGCTCAGCTGGGGAAGAGTGTTTGTACTCAGACGTATGTTTTGTCATCTCAATCTTCCCCGCCGTTTCTGGCAGCTAAGGGCACGTATTTTGTTTGTCACAACAGAGCATATACATGGTTGCCCCCTGATTTTTCAGGAACGTGTTATATTGGATAATTGTTGCCTCCTACGTATACTGCTGCTGCAGATTACCACAAGACAAGAGTTGTCAGAGGTGTTTTCGATCGGGAAGATACCGCTGGACAGGAAGTGGGAGACTTCTTTAAGGATTTCTTGCCGTTTTGGGGACCTATGGCTAACAGTAGAGGCTTACGACAATTGACGAGAGTGGTTGAATCCACCATAAATGAAACTGCCGGTGCCCTTAGTAATCTTACAGCTGAGCTTCAAGAGAATCGCCTTATGACGTTACAGAATTGTATGGTTTCAGACGTCATACTCGCAGATCGAGGTGGAGTATGTAAAGTGATCCAATCGAGTTGCTGCATTTTTATCCCAGATAATGCTCCGACAGTGTACGAGGCCATTTCCAAGTTGCATAAGATCTCCGAGTCTATACATGTGGACAAAGGAGATTGGTCGTTAACTGGATGGTTTTGGGAACTATTATCCGTTTGGGGATGGAAGCTTTGGATGATCATTGGTGCGGCTCTAGCGGTTCTTTTCACGTGTTGTCTTTGTATACAATGCGGTCCTGCCATATGTGGCCTTTGTGCTACTACATGTATCAGGAGAACGCCTGTCTCGAGAGATACACAGAGAAACAAGATAATGCTTCAACAGCATCTTGGTGATCTGATGAAAATTGACATCGACTCAGATATAGACTGAATAATTGGCTATGTAAGGGCAAAAGGAGGGTCTGAGGTTCCGTGAATTCTGAACCCGTGTTTTAAATGTCATGGTTCCGTTACGATTTTGGTAACAATGAACCGTAACTGATGAGTTCGGCAAGTATGAGTGTTTTTGCCATGTTACACACAAGGATTCGCAGTTTATTTGAAGATTCTACTCTGAACCATAGTTATCATTCTGTGTAAGGCAGCCATTCTGTGGTTGCCTTCACGTAGGCCGATGACCGTGGCTGAACAATTCTTTAAGACTCGTTTCGTTTTGCTGGGGTTTGTGCTGACCTTTACATGACCCGAAGTGAACTGACCTCGTTGCCTGAAGCCGACCTTGCTGAGCCAGTTCTTGCCCGCTAGCTGATCAAAACTAAAATCAGAGCGCAGGGCATCGTAAAGTTTTACTACACACAAATATGCCTTATCCTACTGTTACCTGTTTCTGTTTCTTTCTTTATGGTCTATTTATGATATGGGTTGTGGCCTCTTTTATTATGGGTTCATTCGGGCTGTCTAGAGGAGAATGTTGGGTTTGTCCGATGATTGATCATGGGCCGGACAACTGAAAAGTGGGTTTTACCGTCATGCGATACTTTTGGTGTGGATACAGGTGATTGGACAGTTTGTAAATATTAGGTGTTCTGTCTGGAATGTGATTTTTGGCATAAAAAGGGATGACTTGCTTTGTAAGAGTGAGCAGTCTCCTGAGAACTCATACCGTGATGATTTCTAGGATTTCTGTTACTGGCTGCAGTCAATAAATTCGATCTTTGACGTCACCACGAAGAGTCCCGTGTCTCTGTATTGAATTCTAAGACAGGTGAACCCGAAGACTTTGGGCGTGCCCCTGGCGCCACCGGGTCCTAAATAACCCGGTTCTTGAGTTGTATACACATTAAAAAAAATACAAGTCTAAAATGAGGTCACACGGATATAACAATATTAGGGATGCAGAGGTGGGGGCTCATCATTGTCAGTTAGTTGAGCTAACAGAGTGTCTTTCACACTGTAGTTCTATGGTATGAGAGATGCAGATATCCCCTCTATTTCTGTTCCATGTCCCCCATTTGTGTCCCATTTCCTAGTACATCCTCTACTCTTGAACACAGCCTTCTCAGCAATCATTGCCCCATCCATGTCTTTGGCCCATTCGCACACATTTGAGACCGCATCCACCCCCCATTTTGTGCGATATTTAGTTTCGCATTGGCCAAACCCATTGATGCCCATGCCCGCTCTGCCTGGGAGAGGTCAGTAGACTCCCATATATTGAGGAGACAGAGCTGGGGAGATGGCTTTAGGGATTTGCTGCATGTCCTTCCCATTTGTTTCATGACTTTATCCCAGTAATGCTTGGTTTGTGGGCAGACCCATAATATGTGAAAGAAGGTGCCAGTCTGATTGCAATGTCGTAAACAAAGGGGGTCAGGACATCTACCCAGTCTGAAAAGGAGTTTAGCATCAAAATAGACTCAGTGGGGGATTTTCAGCTGGATGAGACGTAGTCTCATGAGGATGGCCACTTCTTTAAGGGAGGCCAGCGCGTTGTGCCAGTCTTCATCGTCAATGCTCCCCAGGTCTGACTTCCAAGCCCTCACGCAGTCGCTGCATAGGGTGGGCCTCATTATTTAGCAACTGTTTATAAGTGAGGGATAATGCTTTTTGGGTCATCGGGTCAAGTATCAACCTGTCCTCTAGGGGGAAGGTGCAGGTAGGGGGAGCCCCTTAGGCATGGCCGCAGGGATGGCATGGCTAATCTGGAGGTATATGAAAGTTTCAGTGTGTGCCAACTGGTATTTAGCCTGAAGTTCAGCGAATGTAGCTAGTTTCCCCTTCACCCACTTGTCCCCAACTGTGGATATACCAATTGTGTCCCATTTATCAACACAGGACATTTACTGAGCTGACCCACCATGTCGGGCTCCCAAAGTGGCGTAGCTTTAGTCAATCGGTTGTGCCAGCCCAATTTCTTCGTGACTCCATGCGAGACCTCCACAGTGCAGGCTGGAGGGCCCGTCAAGTTAAGCTTACGGGGATCGGTGTATAGTGCTCTATTGTAGCCGCCCCGCCCCGCCCCAGGAGCCAGTGATTGGTATGGAAATTTGGATCATCGTGTTCCCCAAACACCCATCTATTTATTGCGGTCAATTGTGTAGCCTGGTAGTAGAGTCGCATGTCCGGTAGTGAAATGCCACCGTCATACCATCACATAGTGAGTTTATTCATGGCTTTACGCGGTGGATGGTTTTCCCATAATAGTCCCTGCACCACGCTATCTATTCTGGAGAAATAGGAGTCAGGTATAGCAATGGGTGTGTTTTGTAGTGCATACAGGAAGTGCGGGAGCACCAGCATCTTGAAGAGAGCCGCTCACCCCATGAGGGTAAGTGGGAGAGATCGCCAGTGTAGGACATCTGATTGGAGATGTTGAAAGGGCCCCAGTAGATTATGTCCATAGAATAGGTTAGTATCTGGGGTCACGAAGATCCCCAGGTCCCTAAATACCTGAGACGCCACCTGTATATTGTAACCCCGAGAACTGGAGGGGGGGGGTCACCCCATAGCACATACATCTGGGATTTAGACCAAATTATCGTGTATAAGGAGTGGGCACCAAATATGTGGAATATGTGAAGTACACGCCACAAGGATCAGGAAGGTAAGGCCAGATACAGAAGGATGTCATAACCTTCTTAAAGCGAGATGCGGTCTTCATGATCTACCATCCATAAAGCAACCTGATCCATTTAATGACTTTAGGTCCGAAGCCTATATGAGCAAGTACAGCAAAGAGGAACTCGCATTCAATAGAGTCAAATGTCATGGTGGCGTCTAATGACAATAAGATCACCTCTTCCCGGATAGTTCCGAGTCTACCAAGTGCCCCATTCAACCGTCACAGGTTCCGGATGGTGTTCCTCCCTGGCATGAATCCAGACTGGTCCGGATGAATTAGTTCTGTGATGTGGTGAAGGAGCCTATTGGCCAATAGTTTGGCCAAGATCTTTTCCTCGACGGAGAGGAGGGAAAAAGGACAATAGGATTTACATTCGTCCGCCAGCTTATTTGGTTTGTTTATGACCACAATAGAGGCGGTCTGAATGTCGGCCGGAAGGAGACCCAATTCAAAGCATTCAGTGTACATGTTCAATAGGTGAGGCGCTAACTTAGAGGCCATGGGTTTGAAAAGCTCAATGGGGAGCCCATTGGGACCCATTGCTTTGCCAGAGCAGACATCCTGTATTGCCTTCTGAACCTCCGTCTCGGTGATGTCCACTTCCAGGGAGTCTCTATCCTGTGGGGAGAGGCTCACTGCATTGATAGTAGCCAGTAGTTCAGCCGACAGCGGGGCCTGAGATGTCTCCGATGTATTGTATACCACTTCGAAGTGGGCAGTAAAGGTATCGGCTATTTGCTGAGGGTCAGTGAGGAGTACACCGTTGGGGCTAGATATTGCAAGGACCCATCTCAAGGCCTGCTCCCTCCATTCCTGCCATGGCAGGAGTTTACCCATGTGTTCGCCTTGCTCGTAGATCCTGTGATGGGTAGCTAGAGAGCACGTTGTGGCATCTTCTGAGAGAAGCTGCCGGTAGTCCTGAAGTATCATGTTTAAGGTATGTTGTGCATCAGAATCCGGGGCACGTTCAATGGCCTCCTCCCTGACTAGAATATCTCTTTCCAGCTCGACCACCCTCTTGGAATGCTCAGTCCTGTCCCACCATTAATGATAGAGCAGGGACCTAAGCCTGCTTCAAGACGATAGTCGTGAGAATAGGCGAGAGATCAGAGATGCTGTGTGCCAAACAGCGGGATATATTAAAGCATGAATGTCTTGTGCATGTGTAAACATGTAGTCTATTCGAGACTGACTGTTGTGAGCCCCGATTGAAACGTGAAGTGAGTATTAATCGATTTAAGCCATCTCCAAATGTCCACAACGCCTAAGGCATTGGCAAACTCATTAGGCTGGGAGACCCATGGCGGATCACTGCGTGGCGGGAGACGATTCCTAGAGCCATCCATAGTTAAATTAAAGTCGCCCCCCAGTATCAGTATTCCTAAGGGTAAGTCTAGTAGTAGAGTTCCTCTGTCCCGCAATGTAGAGCACTGTAACCCAAGGGGGTCATAAACAGAGACGACATTGCGGACCTATCCCTCCCAGGTGCCTGTGACAGCTGAGTATCTACCCTGCACATCAATCCAGGTGTTGTGTATCATATAGGGGCAGCCTCTGCGGAGGAGGAGCACCACCCCCCTCGAGCCTGAGTGAAATCCTGAGTGAGCGATCATTCAATACCCCCCATCGATTCAGGGCCCCACAGGAGTTCCCAACCAAGGGCGTCTCCTGGACCATCACTATGTCTAGTGCATACCGTTATTATATATTGCAGCATTATACTCCTCTTGATTTGTCACTCAGGCCATTAACATTCCTGTTCAAGGGGTTAAGAGCTGTGCCTGAAGTTATCTAGCTCTTTTGTTGGGATAGGAAATAGTCCTGAGGAAATCTGCAACTATTGGACCTCCAGAGCACCCCTCCACCCCATGGTCAGATCCTGACGGTTGATAGAAACCTCTCAATTGGAGTTTGTAGTCATACAGTGGGACCAATTGCTTCACAGGAGAGCCAAGAGTAACAATGTACCAATATAAGAAACAAAAGAAACATAAACAACAAAACTCCACCTCCCTGCCAATGCGGACCCCAGCCCCCACCCTGCCTCCAAGCACAGCAGGCATAAAACCACCCACCACCCCCAACTTGCAGAGTGCCTGTTGTCCTGCCTCATCAACGTCGGGTACGTGAACAACCCGACTCCCTAGGGCAACGATCCCTAAACCTAAGGAAGAGCCCCGGCCATTAAACCCCGAGAGAGGAACATAATTAAACTGAATGTTGGATTATGCAGCAAGAAACATATCCAATGCAACTAACTAAACCAGGGGGACACAGGATTATACAGAAAGAGTTTAGTTCCTTTGGACCCTGCGTGAATATGCAGCACCCAGAGTACAACACCTTCTCCCGACCTGCAGCGTGAAAGTCAGAGTCCCAGCACTTGGTCCCTCTTACTTGTCCATTTTTCGTCTTCAACGCCGTTGGCCTCTGTGTCTGAGTCAGTATGAGGAGGGGATCGCCATCACTGTCACCGGTCACCGGCCATGTCGGCCTCAAGTGCAGATTTGTGTGAGTGTTTGCCCACTGTACGCCAGCCGCCGAGCCAGTCTCAGGCATCCTCGGGTCTTGTGGAGAACCATAGCTTGCCTTCTGATTCAACCCGGAGTTTTGCTGGGAACAACATGGCGTATTTGATTTCCTGGTCTCTGGGAGCGAGCTTCATGTCCAGGAAGCTACAACGTTGTTTTTGGACTCTCAGGGTGAAATCCAGAAAATTGGAAACTTTATTGTTTTTGATTGTCAGCTGGAGGGCCTCCCGAGCAGTTTGGAGTAAAGCATCTTGGTCCCGAAAATGGAATACTCGAGCGAGAAATAGCTGGGGGGGGTTCCCAGCTTCGGCCTACCCTCAGGCACATGATGAGCTCATTAAATTGAGAAACACTTGGACAGACCCGTGGCTGAAGTTGTTTTAGTACTAGGTCCTCAACTAAAAGATTGGCGGACTGTCCCTCCGCTCGTTCCGGAACCCCAAGAATCCGTACTTTATTGCACCTCATTTGGCCTTCATAGTCATCTAGCTGCAAGGCCAGCGCCTCCTGGTAGGTTTGAAGTTTGTTCACCTGTTTCTTGAGGAGTGCAGAGTCACTCACCAGATCTTTTGTGATGTTTTCGACAGATCCGACTCGGTCCGCCATTTTCCGCATGTCTTCTCTGATCAAGCAACCTCTGTGGCGACTGTGCCGATCTGAGTTTCGGGGGAAGTCTGTATGGTGGATATCGCCACTAAAATGTCTTTGTTTGTGGGTTCTGGGCACTCACTCAGGGTCATGACGGTGCTGTGGTCGTCCTATTGGCTCTCCTGCCACGCATATTTATCTAGCTTCGCCTGCATGGCACTGCACCCGCTGCAGCCCGTCGCCATGCTGTGGCCACCAGAGAGGGGTCAATGGAGGGCCGGGAAGCGCCAGCTACTCACCACCACCTGAAGTAGGGTTCCCCACATGGCCTGTCGGCTTTGGCAGGTTGCACCCAAACCCCTGAGCTGACGTACAATTAGGCAGCACCTCTCAGCGGCGCCGTGATTCCAGGCCGCGCTCAGCAACCTTGTGGATGAAGGCACCGGTGATTCATCAGCCAGTAGGCCTCAGTTCTTACCGCCCACCACGGAAGTCCACGTTGCCTCCCCTTTATGTCTAGCCCCAGGGCAGGTAACCAGTCAGGAGCTCCGATCTTGCACTGCCCCCGGGGTGCTAGGGCTGCTGTCTCGTGAGGGGATCGTCTATCTCCCCTCTCAGCAGGGAAATACGGCCACTGTGGATCGGGTTACCTTGAGCTCCTCACCCCCGGGCCAAGGAGGCAAATCAGTTATTGTCTAGGATTTTTGCAGCCCCACAGGTCTCCAGCGCACCGGGGGGAGAACACAGGATGTCTCATACACCCTCCGCTCTCAGGAAGGAGCTCTGTATTTCGTCCCCCGCTCCAGACTCTCTTGTAAACAATCTCCGGCCGCAACAGCGACCTAAGGTTCTGGCTCTGGACGGGCCTGGGCGGGTGTCTCAGGGCAACGGTCATCGCCGGGGGCCGCAGGGATGCCTCCCTTTGTACTCAGGACTCCAATCGGGGAAGGATAATGGCGGCTCTGAGGAGAATCGGCACCGGCCGGTACAGGATCCGCCCCCCTTTCGAACACAGACCTTCAGGGCAACTCCTTTGGGCGCCTCCCGTGCAGCTGATTTCTCCGTGGAGCGAGCGCCTCCACAGTGACGAACCACGGCACAGGCATCAGCCGTGACGTTGATTAGTGCTCCTCCTCCGAGGCATGCCACTCCCCTCCAGCACAGCTATGGAGGGTAGAGTGAACGACGGTCGTAGCTTCTTGGGGGCACCTCCAATCCGGCTCTAAGGTCACACGGTCACCGGGCAGCAGTAACAGGCTTCGATGGGCAACCTGTAGAGGAAATCTGGCCCAGGCAAACAGTATTATACGGATTACGGATGCATCAGGAGTGGTGCTGCAGAGCTCGGCTACCGTGCGGCCATTCCCTTCGGCAGTTGGCCACGCTCCCCTGGTAATCATTATTCTTAATGTATGAAACTCCATGAGTTTCATTTAGTGATTCCTAATAGGTCGCAAAACGACCTATCTCATGAATAATAATGAGGTAGGATGCAATTTGCGACACATTAGGAATTACTAAAATCACAGGGCTAGGGTCAGCAGTGATTGCTTTTAAATATAGCAAACATTTTTTTAAATGCAGCCCGTTTTTCTTAAAGGAAAACAGGTTGCATTTAAAAAAGAAAAATGAAGGCCCACATGCATCAAAAGAAAAAAAAGTCGCAAACGGGGCCCCTTTGCAACCGGTAATTTTCATTTGAGATGCATCATCCCCAATTCAAAAATCGCCATATGAGAAATCGCATAATTGCGATTCCTTAAAGTGCAATTGTATTTAAGGAATCGCAATGTGCAATTCCTTAAATGGAATGGAAGAAAGTAAAAAGAATTGCGATTTCACAATTAAGAATTGCAATTTACTGTCAAATAAAAAGTGATGGTAAATTGAGACTTCTTTAAAAAAAAGCACCAAATTGCATTTTTCAAAGTCCCATGTTACACACACACATGCCCTTTGGAGCATGTGTGTGCGCAAAATGGGTGCACATATCAATTTCAGGGGTTCAACAAGGTGTCCATTTGACACCCTTGCATTCTTGAAATTGCATGCACAATTTATGAGTACCTGTTGGGTACTCGCAAATTGCCCGCACAATTTCCCATTCATTCGTATGGGCCTAAAGCCATTCCTTAATTGCGAGTTGCAATTTGCAAGTCGCAATTAAGGAATTAGCAGGAATCGCACATTTTTCTGCAATTTCTACATGTATAGGGTTTGCGATTCCTTATTAGCGAATCCTTATTTTTCGCTAAACAGGAATCGCAAATGGCATGTTTGATGCATGTGCCAGTAAGACTTATCTTTACATTTTTTAAGAGCAGGTAGTGGTCCATAGGACCACTGCCTGTTCTAAAAACTGTTTTTGCTACCATACCCAAAGCGAATGGGGTCCCTTGGGGATGCCTAACCATTTGCGAATGGGCTACCACGTACTTGAAGTAGGTTTTAAAATGTGAGTATTTGGCGACCGTATTTTGGTCGCAAAACATTCTTACATTCCACTGTGATTCGGTATTAGGAAGGGATGCCCTAAAAACACCTCTTCCTAATACCGAATTGGTATGTATTAGCAATTCCAAATTGTGATTCAGTAACATGTTACCAAATTGCAAATTGGAAACCATACATGAAAAAATGCATTTTAGAGGTCACAAACAACCCAATTCTGCAAATTAGGCTTTTTAAGATCAGTAAAATGCAGTTATACCTACTATAATATGCCTCAATGTACTTACACGTGGCCCTCAGCGCCGATTGTAAAATAATCAGAGAGCAGCGAAAAAGATGGAAAAATTATGGGATATGCCCAGACAAATGAATTATTGTGCACAATGCTTCCCTATCTTGCAAGCACAAGAATTGCATCCATATCCAAACGGGTTGCCAGTTTATTCCAGGCGATGAATGAAGTGCCATCTTCACACCCCCATAAGTGTAGGGATAGTGCTGTACAACGAAGCAGGAAGCCCTCAAAGACAGCATGTGCAGACTCCAAGCACCTAGACACCATTTTGTTGGCCTAATGCAGAACATTTGAGCTTGTAGATGGGCATAAGATGTAAGAACCCACATGCCCAGGCCGGGCTGACTGATGTCGAAGTCACTGATGGAGCTGAAAGGCAGCCGGGCACACAGTCTTTAGTTGGTAAAATTGCTTTAATTTCTTTAACATTCTTTTGAAGTGGTGCTTTCTGTAGACTCTTTAAACTTCTCAAGTAGCCAATCTTCTGATCCTTTTCTCTTGATCTTCCTTAAGACCAATAGTACGCATGAGTAAGTCTCCAGAACGTCGCCAAAATGATGTTGTGAGGTACCAGACGTAGGAGAATTGTATCTTTGTAGTTTCTTTATTAAGTATAAGTTACAGGTTGGTTTCCATGTGAAGCAGAATGGTATTTAGGTACAGCATCCCCACCAGGATCAACCTGCCTGCTGAAAGTGTCGACATGTTTCGAACTTTGGGTATGGGCTTCTTCAGGACAAAAATGGAAGAAACAAAGCACTAACTCCAATGGAAACTACTGGAGATAAGCCAGAAATGACATTGGGCAAACAGCGTTGGTGACCAGAGCTAACGTCAAGCAAAGCTCTGTGAGCAACAAACCAACAAGGACTGGTTCCATGAACTACCTGCCTCCGGAAGCAGAGGGATGTAGCACAATGGATTGACAGGCCCGATACTCAACCTGGAACCCTGGCATTGGTACAACGAAATGATCTGGAGTACTTTAGACTGACTGAACGGTTGCTTGCCAAGGAGGCTTCCGCGAAGCACCTGAGATCCAGGTAGCTCTGGAGCAATTATGAAGTGGGAAGCAGCGAGCTGTTGTCTGATTAAGGCACACTGTGTCATCACCGGGGCACCTGGGTCGAGAATAAGTCCGCTCTAGAAGCTTTGTAGACTACTCTTAGTGATGGAGAACTCAAGGTTTAAGAACAAACACCAGTTTAAAATGTGCATGGGTCTGTTAGGTTAGACTAAATCATGATTACATACTTTATTTTTTTTCCCTCAGTTGCTATGTTGCTTCTATTACAAGATCATGGCTCACAGGTAAATTAGTAATATCAGGTTATCAGTAATTTGAAGAAAAAGCTTTCAACTTTAGAGGACGGAGCCCCTTTAATGGCCTTGCAACCTTATTTTTTAATGAGTTTGATGTTTCTGTAAAGTAGAAATGATTTTTCAGTGCCCAGGCTCTTGGACTGAAGCTCGGAGCAAGCACCTATGAGTGTTTCACAAGTGACAGCTTAAAACGATATTAACGATGCAGTTAAGTCCCGTATGTCTCATCACTTCTTGGGGCATTTTTGGTTCATTATCAGATTTATTAGTCTTAGTAATATTGTTTAACTTCCTAATATTTTGGGTTACAAAATCCCTCTCTGTTATAGAATATAAGGGAGCCAAAATGCGCAGCATGTCTTGCATCAGGCGCTTCCAGGACGCAGACTGACTCAGTCGGGCTTGCCTTTGGCTCACCATTAGCATGCCGGTTGCACACATCCACTGTCGAGACCCCTAGCTGTTGGCCCTATATAGTGCAGTGACGGTTGGCACATGAACAAATATACCATCAAATGGCAAGAGCGGCGGTTTACATGGAGTGCCTGGGACAAGAGGTGGAGAGTGGACTATTTCAATGTTGCAGATTCCTACAGCAACTTCCAGTTCAGAATTTCTTTAAAGTACAGTGTGCACATTAAATAAGTAAGTCTGGTTTAATTCCAACTGTGCATACGTCGCTATACATTAAAAATTCCCAATGCCATAGGTAAAGCGCAACTTATTTCTGTTTCCTCATAATACACAGATGTTCATGTTCTTCTTCCTCTTTTACGTCTATAAAGCAAACATGTAAAGCTATAGATGAACAAGAAGGCCCTCACCGCTTCTTAAGGAAACATCCTCAGCTTTGTTGGAAGCTGTTGTTTCCTTAGCTATGAAGGCTCAGCCACCTCCCTCCTCTTTTGACAACGCTATTTGTGCAACTTTTTGATAGCCTGTGGGGTCTATGTTTGCGGATGGTGGAGAGACTGATTGTAATGGAGGGGATGGGCTGTGGAGTTGTTTCTGAATAGTAGTATTGCTGTGTGGTAGAAAATGGGACACAAAGTTATGAAAGTGGTGTGGAGTGTGTTTCGTTTACTGATGTTGAAGGTGCAAAGGGTATGAATTAGAGGTGGTCATGGAGCATGAGGGTCTGGTTCTATGGCTCTGATTTCTGCAATGAATGATTGGAGGGTGAGTCATGTTGTTGTGTATTGAGTAGTTGACATTGGCATCACGGGAGCAGCGTACCCTCAACCCTACAGTTGCCATTTATGTATTCTCAAATCTTGTGAAAGGCAGAGTACTCCATGCAGTTACAATCAAATCTAGACAGGGGAAGGTATACATTAATTTGTCATACAACTCAGTGGAGGGTGTGGAGACTCGGTCGGTGGCAGTTGGGTCACTTTGGTAGGGTGGAACTAGGCACTCAAAAACGTGAGAGAAGTCTTTCAAGACCCAGATAAGTGAAGTCACAAGAAGGTCACATTGCCTTGCAACTTAGGGTCCTACTTACAGAAAAGTTATGCCGTGCAGTGCAGCAAGTCAACTTGCTGCACAGTATTGTGACAGGAAAACGGCAGGAATGTGCTGTATTTAGAGCAATATGGCGCATGCCTGCTTTTCCCCCTGCCTGGTGCCTTCTTGTCAGCCTAGTGCCAACACAGACACCCTTGCTCCATGGTTTAAGGATACCTGTGTTGCATACAGGATTGTTTTTGTGCAGGAAGGGGTACCTTCCTGCACAAAAGCAATCCTGAAAGGCATTTTTCTCTTTCTAAATGTGCTGTAGAATGCAGCACACATAGAAAGAGGAAGGAACGAGGAAAAGTAAAGATATTTCTTCTAGTTATGCCTTTTCTGTGGAAGCTTATCTTTATGTTGAATACCCAGGTCTACTAAGTCTGCTAAATCTGGGAATGTGTCCAAAAATATGGGCGGGAACGCCCAAGGAATGCCCTCCCTGGGCAAAATAAGGCAGTGCAGCGGTTTGAGCTGCGTTGACTTACTCCAGATTTATGGAGCAGCTAAGGGCTGCACATAGAGAATTTGTGTGGCTTGATAAATCTTACTTAAGGTGTGTGTCGTGCATGTACCATGTTGTGTGGTGCAAATACGATGCAAACCATCTACTAAGAAATGCCCATAGCATTTTAAGGTTTCAATACTAGGCACATGCAGCCGCGGGCCGTGGAAGGAGTTACGGTGGGGCAGGGAGGCGGGGAGGGGGAGGGGCGGGGTGGAGGGTGCTAAAAACAGGCATATGGATCATTGCAGGTAAGTACACAATTTAATTAATAAAACGAAATTCGTAGCGCGCACAGCATTGCTTTTTGCCATGCAGTGCGCGCTACGAATTTCGTTTTATTAATTAAATTGTGTTCTTACCTGCAATGATCCATATGCCTGTTTTTAGCACCCTCCACCCCACCCCTCCCCCTCCCCGCCTCCCTGCCCCACCGTAACTCCTTCCACGGCCCGCGGCTGGGCACATGGCCTTTGGTGTCCTACATGCTTCTTCCATTTTTCCCATTGTGGTTCCCCTCACATTTTTGCTCCCCAGTGGGCTGTCTTAACTTCTCCTGTGTGTGCTGGTATTTCTCATTGATCCTGTGCTTGTCAATGCCGTTAACCTAGCGAAACAGATAAGACTTCAATGATATTTATCGATGTATTTACCTTATTTTAGGGTTCACATAACTTAACATATATATTCAGCCTTTGCTGACTTCTCTGTTCACATTGGTTACTGAGACCTCCCTCACTGGGAAAAGAAGTTGTTCTTGAGACCTTATAGCAAATTCAAAGCCTTATTAAGCTACACGTGTCTTTTGTCTTCTTCCTTACCCCACTCTTACACAGGGGCTATAGTTGCATGTCCTTTTGGCTTATACTGGTGTGGAGGTTTGGGACATGCACCTGAGTTCATCTACTATTGTTTGATAAATGACCTTTATGCCTCATATTTTTTTTTTAAATCAGTACCAGGGCATATAAGGGTCAGGGGTGCCAGTAGGGCATCCTCAAAATGTGCAAATATCAGTCTGTTGTACCTCTGAAGCTTTAACTCCTGAAGTTGTCGGCATGCTGGCATTTTGGGGAACAGACAGTGTCTGAGAGGACGGCTACATCTTCTAATCCATTCACATTATGCTTGATTTTTTAAAAACATTTCAACTTCTTTCCCTTCAAGGATCAGAGGCTTCCATGGTGACATTCTTTAGGTTACAATGCAGAAGTGAATGTCCGCAGTCCCCCCCACCCTCCATCCCTGCAGTCACCACCATTCTTATAAATGTTGATGCTGCCAGTGATTTCCAAAATTCTCCTGAATGCACTGTGATGGGTAAGGACATCAATTACCACACAAAAGTAACTATTTGGATGTACTGCATGCACTGTGTAAAAACGGCATTCGTAATACTTTCCGAGATTGGTACATGGGGTCTATTTATCCTATAAAATATTTGTTTTCTGTGACACTGCACAAAAATCATTTTAAAGAACTACTCCAGCACATGGGACCACATATATGTTCTGATTTCTCGTGATTGATAACATCATAAGTCTGAGGCAAACAATAATGCATTATAGGAAAATCAGATAACCAGATTCCAAACGAGACAGCATGGCAACATGGCTCTAAGATCATTATGCTTATTTAGTTGATCAATGCTATATTTCCACAAAAGTGTGGGGCATGTGTACAAAACATTGGCGTAGCGCAGCGCCGCAAGTCTTTTTGATACATTACTCTACGTCAATTTCAAAGGGCAGGAATGCACCATATCTCCGAAATACGGTGCATTCCTGTCCTTACAGCCAGTGCTGGCGCACAAATTTGTGCCTAGCACCAACACAGGCATCCTTGGACCATGGTGCAAGGGTGTCTGTATTGTTGGCAGGATTGTTTTACTGCAGGAAGGGATCACCTTCCTTCAGAAAAATAATCCATAGAGTCGCTTTCCTGGTTCTATGTGTGCTGCAGAATGCAGTACATGTGGAAAGAGGAAAAAACAAGAAGAAGTGAAGATATTTCTCCTTGTTACTTCTGCTCTGGAGAGGTACAAGGAATTGGCACTCCCCCAGATTTACATGATGTTGTAAATCTGTAAATAAGTTTGGTCTTTTAACTTACACAGAAGAACCATTGATTCTGAAGACCATTTCGAAAGCAACATTTCATTCAGATTCTCGAGTAGCACAATTTGTTCTGTGATCATCAAGGTGTAACAATAAGGACAACCAATAAAATGCAATGTGCCCAATTCACAAAAAATCGTGAGAAGATTTAAGCCTTTTTCTGAGCAAATGTTAACCTTTATTTCTATTCATCAACAATACCAGAACTGTGCATGGAAAGCTACTCCATACCCAAGTTTCTGGGCCTCCTACTGGGAATATCAGGAGACATGTTTAGCAGGATCGTACTCCAGCTGTGCTTAGCTCTCGATATCGGTAGGTTTACAAAAGGCCAATGTATCTCTCTGTGCATTTTCCATTGGGAAAACATTTATTTTCTATGGAGAAAGCCCTCCAGCTACACTCCCACCAACTATAGGAGGGATGTTTTTCTGTTCCCATCCTGGAGAAAAATACTCTTGCTCTTGACTAGAGTAATCTTCAACCACTTTAGGGTAAAAAGGTGTTGGATTGAAATTTGAGTATGCTCAAAAACGTATACGTTTGTGGTGTTTACAAACCTCCATGGCAAACCATGCATCGGAACACTCATTTCGCAGTCCATCCGTGGGATGCAGGATTTTTCACGTTAGTTTAATTTTATATGCCTTTCAATTACACTTATCCCTTTCCATGTATAAAGTATGGTCTGTCCTAGTAAAGTCTTTATGATATTGATACACTTACAGAGGGTTAAATAAGTCTCTCTGTCACTGGCTTCTTTGGATCATCCCCATCTGCCATTGGCTGTTAGAAGTGTCCTTTAAGTTTTGCGTGAGCCCATTCACATTTTGTAGTTTTTACTTTTTTCATTGTTGGGTGACAAAGAAAAGAGTCCCTATTTGTACCATAAACATTACGATGGCTTGAGCTGGCTTATTTGAAGAACAGCAATGTCCATCCTCCAAGCCACATGGCATACTGCAGGTCCCTGCGGCTCCTGCCCTTTCTGTTTCCAGTCCCGTTCACCACAATACTGACATAGAATGGGGAATCTTGCATTACTGGGTGCTTTGCAGAGAACCTTTCAGTAAAAGAAAAAAGGAATGTGTCCATCTGTAACGTAACTGGTGCTCATGTAAAGTGCTCTGATACCCATGGTCAGCGATGGCTACCGCCCCCCTCCCTGTGGACCCACATCAACCCAGGACACACTGACACGAAACATGACTGTCTTTGGAAGGCGGGGACCTCAAGACCCCCCGGCCGTATTTATTAAGATACAAAATAAAATTATTAAACAAAAGATACCGTTTTATGCAAAATTATTCATGGACATTAGATACAACCATATCAACAAGTATGATATGCTAACCTTAACAAGATTCTAATACGCCCCATTCGCTGACGTCATGAGTACGCGCGGGGTGGCTACCAGCCATAAGGACAGCGTGACTCTCCTACCCGCGCCCCTTTGCAGCACCAGTTATACCTGCCCCTGAAGTTCTGGGAAGGGCCAGTGACCCCTCCCCCTGGGCGGACACCTCCAAAGGATGATGCCGCCCCCTCAGACCTTAAAATAGCTGCTCACCGGTCATGACCTTAACGCCACAGGCCAGAATTGTTGACCGACGATCTGGCCTCCCCCTTCCTACTCCTAGAAAGGTCATGATCGCCTCGCAAATCCCACTAGCCATGGCACTATGTTACTAAATTAGGAGGCCCCGAATGCGGGGCACGACCAGTGTGGGGGAGCGTCCAGGCGACAAGGGGCCGCCTGAGCGCTCCCCCCTCCTTTAACCTAGGATCGTGGGGAGGGGGCGGCACGCCCCCTCCCCCCGCCCCCCAGCCGCCCGCCCCCCGACCCGGAAGCCTGTACAACGCCTTCCGGGTCAGGGGTCGGGTGCTAGCCAGCCGGTGGTGCGGCGCGCACCCCCCGCGTCATCACTGGACGCCGGGAGGTCACACCCCCACCACCGGGAGACAAGGGGAGAGGGGGGTCGCCGCGCCGCCATGCGGGCGGGGGGGCCGAGGGCCCCCCTTTTCATTCGGGTCGAGTACACGCCCAATACAACGCTCCAAAATAAAAAACGGAAAGGAAAGTGTTTTGAGTCTTGCCATGTTGCTGGGGTAGTGTGAGGGAGCTCGTAGTAGTGGAGCAGTGTGGGAGTGTTTAAGTTGCCAATGCACCATAAACCCCTGTTCTGGGTTTAAACTCAGTACCACATGACTTTACCTTGTAAAAACCCTCAGTGACCCGAATGGAAAGTCCATATTTTTACCAATACCATACATACAATGTTGTACGCACTGGTTTTCCAAGAGAAATGCCAAGCACTGGAGATTCCAGAGAGAAAAACATAGCACTGGCGGCCTGTACCATTTTGAACAGGTGCAGCACTGAGTCTGGGATCGCATATAAGCTGGTGTGTGGAGATTCAACATCTTTCTGAACAGGTTGACACCTATGTGCCTATCTAAAACGCAGTTAATTAGTCTGGTGGCAAGGTTGCTTCAAATAGCAATCTTTATCAGGTAATGCCTATTTTTCAATACAAAGAACACCAATGAATCAAGACAACTAGGAGGTCTCCAAGTGAGAGCAGCAAGGCTTTCATTGGCTCACTTGGAATACAACCTAAGTGAGAATAGTGGCCCTCAAACCAATTATTTGTAAGAATGAAGGTATTTCTAATATTTCCTTAGTTAGAAGCTAAAGCATAATTGGCACTCCTGTAGGGCAAAATTGTTCTAAAATATAATTATTTAAAAGGTTACACACATATGTATATACAAGAAATAATAAATAAAACGACATGGATGTGCAGAGGCTCAACTTTTGTTATAAAACAGCATGAACTTATTTTCATTTCATAAATTCTTGTATATACATATGTGTGTAACTTTTCAAATAATTGTATGATGGAACAATTTTGCCCAAGAAGAGCGCCAATTATGCTTTAGCTCCTAACTAAGAAAATATTAGAAATACCTTCATTCTTACAAATAATTGGTTTGAGGACCACTGTTTTCTATATCAAACGTTACCCAGGTCCACAGACTTGTTTGGGTCAACCCATACTTGTAATGGCTAAGTGAGAATAGTGTCAGAACTTGCATATTCACTAAATCATCCCCCTATACATTCCTCTCAGTGAGTTCAGCACCAGCTCTAGAGATGTGTTTGTAATCTACATGCCACTCATGCCTTAACTGTACATGTTCTATGAGCCATACAAGCTTGCACTAATCTGCCTTGTTGGATCTGTTCTGTGGGAAATTGAATATTGCACTAATTGTCTTATGTAAGAGAGGCAAGCTTGTTTTGCTGTTGCTATTCCTATGCTGCTCCTTTTCTATGATGAAGTAAAGCTTGCACTGCTGCTCCCCGATTTGTACTTGTCCTGTGATGGAAAAAGGTGGTGCTGATGCTACCCTAGCTACACCTTTCCTCTAAAAGAGTGAAGTAGGTGCTGTTTCAATGAATACCTGTTCTTTGAAGAGGGGTTTTCCCACTACCATTGCCACATCTTATAAAAAAATATATATTACGAATGCAATTGCATAACATTCTTAGCCAAGCCAGAAGCTTTTGTTGGACAAAGGAATCTTGACCCAGAGACCCTAGTTTCAAGCACAGCTTCCCAGTTTGATCAAACTGCGTGACCTTGGGGACTGTGTTTCGGTCCCTCTACCTCCTTTTCTGTGATCATCACATTTAAGATCAACTTGAAATAATTCCTTTCAGGATGCGCACTGTGTAAAAACATCTCCTATTTATTGTTTATTAGAACATAATGTTTCTCCAACTGTAACAATAAAGGCCTTATCATCAGGGCAGATGGGGGATAGAATGTGATATCCATCCAGGATCTGAATTGTACAATATCTGAGCAGGAAACCTGGATTCATTCCTGACTTCCAAGCTTGACCAAACAGCGTGGCCTAGACAATTACTTTTCTTCACTGTGCATGCGTTTACATGATCATCAAATCTGAGAGCATCTTGAAATAATTCAGTTCAGAATGCACACTGTACAGCAATCGATCTTTATTATAGTTTATGTGGTCCTACTGTTTCTCTATCCATAAAAATCAAATCTTAAAATAGATGTCACAATAAAACTGAATTGAGTCCTAAGTCAATAATAGAAATGGAGCAGGTGTAACACTGCCTCACCATCACTTCCTGATTATTCTATGCAGTCACGTACTTAGACGCTCTCTCATACTACCTCAAGTCCGACTCAGGCCCATCGTACCATCCTCTTTATGTACACGCTTTCTCATTAGATGGACCCGTCCTCAACATCAAGGGCTGTCTTCCCCGAGGGTTAGGAAGACTACCTATTGACGCGGTTCCCTTCTGTGTGGCCATTGTGCCCTAAACTATCATTCTTGGATACTAATTTCCCAAATTAAAAGCCATGTGACAGGAATCCCAGTACCCCATTTACGATGCATGGAACCCATTTGGCCTGAGGTAGTTTTCATGCATCTCCGCCGTGGCTACTACTGTGTCCTACATTAGATATCCTGTGACATTTCACCTCTAAAGGACCACCAATTGGTTCCCTCTTTTTTGCCATATGGTTACATATGTCTTAACCGATACACGGTCTCAGGCATAACCTTTTATGTCCTGATGATGAGCCCTGTATCTAACTAAGGGGTTGAAGCATCAACAACTATGGTACCTTGGCTCAAATTCTAAAACTATTCATTACTACATGTGAGAATTGGTACTTACAGTTTGTGACCTAACCATTGTGTTCTCATTCTTGCCACATTGATATGCCCGAGTTTAGAAGCTTTACGTGATTTTCCATTTCTTTGTTTTCCCTCTGCAATCCTTTTATCTCGCTTTAATGCATATAAATGAGTATTCCATTTGTACATCATGCGTAGACTTCATTGCATCTCAATGTATAATTGATTTATGACATTCCTCACTTAAGAGACCCTTGTTCCTTTAGAAACTACAGGTACTGTTAGCAAGAAGGAGATGCTTTTGTGTTGGGCAAAAGGTTCATGGTCTAAAAGTCTATGCGGTTCCACTGACCACACCTCGTCAGCTGCGAGTGTGGCTTGGGAGCATAGGTATGGCCTGTTTCATAGCACAGTCTATAATTACAGTGATTCACCATGAGAAATATACTGTACATGCTTACAGAAGCAGCAAAAGCATGTTGCACGGCCTCTTCAATGAATAAGGCCTGAGGAAAATTGCCCCTTTCTGAGGATAGTTAACGTACCTTATGAATCAGGGATTGTTTCCACAATATTTGATATAAGATATCTGTATTCTTCGAGATGACCCCTGACCACATAGGAGCAATATTCGAGCGCCAAAACAGGTCGATAGAAAAGAGACGTAGGGTCTGTTGCTCAGTCCTCCTGTTTTTATTCTTGTGGTAAGGAGACACCAGATTGGTTTTTTTAGCTCACCCACATATGGTTTTAATATAGGTCTGACAGTTTAACAAAGTAAAAACATATATATTGATATAAGTGATATAACCTCACAGGAACTAGGGAATACATAACTAGGAGACTGTCCAATCATCAAACAGTAGAACACTCAAATGCTTTTCAGTACAAGATATGGAACTCATTGCTACAGCGTATGCCAGAATTTTGAGCATACAATTACATTGTTAAAAGCAAAACTGCAAGCTCCACAATGCAACATTATGCTGGCTGAAAAAACAAAAATAGATGATATGATCTTGTCCTAATTACAAAGCACAGAGTTGTAAAATGCACAAAAAAGAATTATTAATGTCTTTCTGCCTTTTTTCTTGTGGTCCCCAGGGCCATCAAGGGCTCCTGGAGGGGGACAGCGCGGCCCCCCTCCCAAGTCTTTAAAGCCCCGGGGAGGTGATAATTCCCGGGGTCAGGGGGTCAGCTTCGAACCCCTGCATTTTAAATCAGTTTGTGTCCTGGTGAGGTGGTGGTCTCCGGGGCTTGTGGGGCAGCTCTTCCCCCACACATCATTTTCAATTTAAAACAGAGCCCCGGGGAGGTGGCAGTCCCAGGGGCAGCGTGTGGGGATTGGGACACCCCACAATTTTTTTCTAAAGCCCAGGAGAGGTGGCGGTCCCCAGGGCTGCGAGGGGCAGCAGTGCCCCCTGGATACAATTAAATTAGCCCCGGGGAGCTGGTGGTCCCCGAGGTTGCAGGGGCCCCCACGGGCCCCGCAAATTAATTGGTCAGTGCCCCCAGGACCTGGCCCACCGGGGGCTTAAATACAACAAATTGCGGGAGCCCGCGCTTCATTTTTTTAAGTTTTATTGGTCGGCTTTGTGACCTCAGCATGAATTTGACCGATATTATTTTTTAAATGCTTTTTTGGGCCCATGGTTCCTTGTTGGACCCCCTGAGCAGGCCTAAGTCGTCAGGGTGTTTGTTCCCTGACCCCTTTTCATGTTTTTTATCTTTGTTTCACCCTTTTTCTTGTGACTCGCTTACTGAGTCACAAGATGGCTGCCAACAGTTCCTGGTTTGGAGTGTTGGCAGCCAATCAGAGTGAAGCTCGTGCCCGGGAGGGTTCGCGAACCCTCCTCGGTGCTCAGATATCAATATTTTTCTTTTTGAAATTTCTCAGGCACTACTGAACGGATTTACACCATATAAAAAAGGGTGCAGTCTAAACCAAGACCTACCTTTTTGCAAAATTTGGTGTAATTCCGTTCAGCAGGTCAGGCTGTTGCCTGTAATAAAGTCTGATGTCATTTGAGATGTCATCAGTGATGACATCTGTGATGACACTAACCATGTCATGAATGATGCAATATGTGACATCATCAGCAGTGGATTGCGGGCGCGCGAGTTATAGTTAGTACAACTAATTATAACGGGGAAATTTCAATGGTTTTATACGAGTGAAATGTGTAGCTAACTATAACACCCCTAAAACGTATGTTTTTTTCTGTGAATTTCTAAGGTTTTTAAAATGCTAATTCCTAACTATAACTTATCTGATACCTATGGTTTTTTCAGTGTATTTCAAAGGTTTTTTAAATGCTAATTCCTAACTACAACATGTCTGAAACCTATGGTTTTTTCAGAGGATTTCAAAGGTTTTTTTAATGCTAATTCCTAAATATAACATGTCTGAAACCTGTTTTGTTCAGTGAATTTCAAAGATTTTCTAAATGCTAATTTGTAAATATATTTATTGTTTTTTAAAATATTTTCTAACTACATTTTTTAATCTTTTTATTTTTAGATGTAATTTTTTAAATTACATTGCACATTTTTTAAATTATATTTTTCACATAAAAATATATATTTTTAATTATTTAATATTGTTTATAATATACTTAAATTATTTTTATTATTATTATTTTATTTTTTGCAGTTGCGCACCCTACGAACACCCTGTTCATTTACTGCACGAAACGTGTCTGCCATTTTAGGGACGCTGTCTAGGATCCGCGAAGGGTGTGCGACGGGTACAACTTTTCCCACGCGGTTGCTATGCGACTTTTGCGCGACAGCTTGCACATACGCGAGTTGTACGTATAACGGGACGTGACGGACGAGCGGTAGCATGTGACGTCATATACATATCAGACGCAGTGTGTGCGCGACTTCCGCAATTTTTTCAGTGTTGTAAAATGTATTTATATATATTTCATATAAATATTATGACAAGAGATTATCTGAGATTATTATTTTAATAATTTTCTTTAACTTTCTTGAAAAGTACATCACTGTTATCCTATGGGAGGAAATTTACTTAGCAGGTAAATAGTGTTATCATTACCTTTTCTTACTCAGTGGTGGATCTTGGATTCAGCACTGCTACATCTCCTCCAAACAGTTGAAAGAATGCAAATTACCAAAGACGCACGGAGGCCCACGTCTTTTTTAATTTTTATTAATATCGCTGGAATGCTCGGATCACACGCGCACCCCGCGATTTTTCCCAAAAAAATAGGGGCCCTGGGAGAACTTGTGGGACCCCCTGAGGAGGCCTAGAGGATCAGGGTGTGTCTACCCTCGCCCTTTTGACGTTTTAAACACACATTTCACACGCTTCTTCAGCCTCCCTTATACCGACACATAAAATGGCTGCCAACAGTTTCTAGTTTTGAATGTTGACAACCACTTCACAGACAATTAGCCTTTAGCGCGTGATCGGAAGGGTGCCCCTGATGGTACGTTGACAATAAGCGGAGTATACGTATTCAATTTTTTTCAATGGGAAGTGGGCCTCATGGCCCCCCTCCCATCCCCAATTTCTTGCACCGGGGTCCCCAGCCCCCGGGGCATTGCTAATTATATATTATTATTTTATGGAGGAGGTCTGCAAAGCCCCCCTCCTGAAGCCACTTCAAGACCACAGGGACATCCAAACTCCATCTATGTATGTACCCCGTAGGAGTTGCCTTCACTTTGCGCATGCATGTTTGTGGTAGCGCATGCTTGTTAATGTTACGCTGCACACAATACGTGCCACCGTCTGGCTATGTACCCTAACGTATTTCCTTTTATTTGCGCATGCTCAATTACAACATACCCAATCACAGCTCTCACACCCAGTGACATCATGTTCAACCAATCATCCTTCTGCAAAGCATTTATGAGCTGCCAACCTTCTTGAACTTTTCCTATTAAGCAGTCACAGCCATTGAGAGTGTTCGTCTCCACTTCTTCGTAGATGAGCACTTTTTTTTTTAAGAGTAATTAAATTATTTATTCAGAACAATCTTTAAATACCGCGTAAATGCAAATTCATGTTCAATTTGACATTGTTGCTTTTAAGCACGCTTTCCTGCTTTTTTATATCGTTAAAGTTGACTTCGTAACTTTTGTTTCTGGGCAAATCACTTAATCCTGGTGCGTTTGTTTATTTTGCCAAGCATCACGTTGCCGCTCCTACAGCAGTGTGCTACGTGCTGTTCAAATGAATGAGATGTAGTTTTTCTCGTGTAAATAGTGTGTCAGGTGCCCCATGCATTGCAAAACGAATGTTTTCGTCAGTAGTGTATTTTAGCACAATTTCCATCTCTTATACCTCAAATATGTTGCCTTAGTAGGCGATGTTTCTGGGGAAATCACTTAATTCTGCCGCTTTTCATTATTTAGGTAGTGCGCCACATGCTGCTTCCTCCCCATACACTGCACATGTAATCGATTGGTCAAAGTTGTATATTAGCACGAACTCCATATTTTTTAATAATGTTAAACTTGATTTGTTATCCTCTGTTCAGTGCAAATCACTTAATCCTGCTGAGTTTGTTTAATTTACCAAGCGCCACGTGGCCGCTCCCGCAGCAGTGTGCCATGTGCAGTTCAAGTTAATGCGATGTAGTTTTTCTCGTTTAAGTAGTGCGTCACATGCCCCATGCATTGCAAAAGTAATGTTTTCGGCTAAAGTGTATTTTAGCACGGTTTCCAGCTCTTATAACTTCAATATTTTGCCTTGGTAGGTGATGTTTCTGGACAAATCACTTAATCCTGCCGCATATACATTTTTTAAGTAGTGGTCACGTGCTGCTTCCTCCCCATGCACTGCACATGTAATCGATTAGTCAATGTTGTATTTTAGCACGCTCTCCGTGTTTTTTAATAACCTTAAACTTAATTTGCCCCCTATTTTATCTCATTATACAGATGTCGCAACCATGAGACGTACCGGTCACCACAAGCTGTCCTGCCCATACACTATCCCACGTGGTGGTGAACAACTCGACACACCAGATCCACTGACTGCTCTCCATATGTTAGCAGCCGAAAATTGCAATGGACCTAATAGAGTTATCAGGTTTGTCTTCAACATTTCATGATCGAAAACCATTCTGACATAAGCATTTGTGTTTTTGATGTGTTTGCAGACGGACGGTGTTATTGTCATGTTTTACTAGAATTTGTAAGCATTCTGAAATCAACCAAACGTAAAAAAAGCATGTCCTCCCGATTTTATTGGCCAAATATGTGATTTAAAATTGAACAATATATGAGTTATAATTTTTCTTGCTTCTATAAATATTTTTATAAAATATAAATCTGCATTGTGATAGTCTTATCGACGTTTCTTTCTGACACCCATTTCTCATTTAAATGCTCGTTCAGCCTGTCCTTCAAATACAAAGTAAAAATGTTGTTTTTAATTTTTTGGGAGGAAAAACTTGTCTTTTTATTTTCCTTGCTATTTATTTCTGAATTTCTAGATCACTGAAGTCCAAAAAAGGTTCTATCAGATCAAGCCCAGGAGTTTGTGAATGAAGTGAGTGACCAATCTCGGCCTAACATTTGTATAATGCAATACTATTTCCTATTTTGCTGTCCAAATATAACCTCTGATGATTACTTTTCATCCCCAATCCTATTGAGAACAATTGTTTTTATGAACATTAAAATTAAGCTTGGACATATGTACAGCATATACATTTTTAACTCTTTTTTCAGTTACCACAATATTGCAGAAGTCAGCAGCAAGTTACCAACATTAAAGAAAGAATATCCTTCTGCTCTAGTTCATTTTACCGATGTCTCAAATATGGCATGAACTAGTTGTATGAAACCAGAGAGATTCACACATTTTTAACAGACAACTTTAAGGTAAATACTCACAATACGACTACTCGACGAAGTTAAGAAGTAACGGATATAAGTACTTGAGGGGTTTTCTGTGGCAGATAATCTCCAATTTACACTTGTACGGATGAGCCTGATACAGGGTAGATCTCTGTATAACTAAAGGATTATTAGGTATTACGATGGCATACAGAGCTCCCAACCTTCTTACTTTTTTTCTTAAAAGGTTCCATATTGGGGACGAATATTAGGCTGTGCAGTAGAGGTTTACCGTGTTGCTCCACTGGTACTTGGGCCTCCTCATGAAGCTGGAGGAACCTCTCTCAATCTCCTTAACTCTTCCCTAGCAAAGTTGACTAGATTCTTAGTCTGCAACTGCTTCCGCATACTTGCAGTTCCACACCAGTCCTCTTTATTGTTATCTCCTCTTGAAAGCATTCTTGCATATGCGGCAAGTAACTTTTCTTGCATTCACCTTTTTTAAGACTTGCGAAAATGTATTTCAAAACATTCAATAAATACGGTGTCACTATGCAGTGTGTCAAATGCTTTATTAAAAATATGCAGAAAATGTTCCCTTTAATTGTTGTTAAGGTCTTTACAAGAAAATTTGAAAGGAGAAAGTAGGGGATGAATAACAGAGGTAGGACGTTATATCTCAAACTGCAAACTTTGATAAAAAGGGTGGACCAAAGTCTTCATGTACAATGCCAGTGGAAGCGTTTCAGGCACACTGCAAAGATTTAAAAAAATATAAATATTGTCAAGTGTTTCTTTGACTTGTAATGTTTGACCTCATTTAGTCACATCAATCTAATTTTAAACACTAATTTTCTTTTTTGTTTTGCAGATTAATTACTATACTTCTTTTGGGCTCCATATTATATGTTGTTTATTATATTGTTTTGTTAGTTATAGTTATAGTTATTTATTGTATTGTTATCTTTTAGTTATAGTTCCAGTTATTGTTTTAATACAAGTTCATTAAAAAAGTACATACATCTGTTTTATTTTGTGGGGGTAGCAGTCATCAATAGAAATGATATTTATAATTTGAAGTATAATTCTGAGGCTAACTCATTACCAACATAGGGGCCCATTATGATCGCGGACGGACTTGAGTCCGTCCGCGATCACCGTGGAGGAGGGAACCTCCGCATGGGCATGCGGAGTTCCCTCCTGTCCAATTAGGATGTGACCGCCACCCTGGCGGTCACATCCTCTAATTGTAACATTGCAGGCGGGTGAGGCTTCAAGCTGCACCGCCGCAATGTCACAAATGCATGCATTGCATTTGTATGCAGAAAGCGGCAGGCACCGCGCAGTGCCTGCTGATTTCCACGCACAAATGCAGGGGGTTACCATAGGTACCCCACATGTGCACCCCCCACCCCCTCTTCATCCAGGGGGCCCGGTACGGGCCCCCGAGGTGAAGAACCACATGCTTTTCCTCGGCGGAGAATCCGCCGCGGAAAAGCATTACTTCTCAGCCATCCTAATATGTCTGGCGGTGTCTGAGAGACACCACCACCATATTAGGCCTTTTCCGCCACGGTTGTAAGTCAACCGCGGCGGAAATGCGGCGGACTGAAACCAGGACCCACCAGCCATCCTAATGTGGCGGTGGGTCTTTGGTGGGTCCGCAGAAGATTTTCCGCATCCTCCGGGCCGGCGGTGGCTTCCGCCGGCCCGGAGGATGCGGAAAATCCTCCATCGTAATCTGCCCCAAAGTGTGGTAAACTTTTAACCTCTGCGCTCACGTAAGTGTTCCATGAACTGTTACTATGGTAACAGGCAGAAAACCATTTGGGGGTAGGGTTAAAAGTTACTGGCTGTACAAAAAGCATTATATTTACCCAGGATCTCCTACATCACAGAAAGGAAAGCAAAGTAAAACAAAACACTGTGTACCAGATTTACAACCCCCTTGCACCACTTTTGCGACCAACCCCCCTACAACATTACAAGTATGTGGGCTTCAATGACCCTCCTCAAGCTCAGGGAACCACCACCCCCTGAAATTTGTGTATTACGGGAGGCAAACTGCGTGGCCTATGTTTATATTTATTCACATGCTACCTTGCGTGATGCACCAGTAGGATGCAGGAGGTCTTCAGCCCCAGGAGCCGCAGCGTCAACCTGACCGAGACTCGGGATAAAAGCTTAAAGATCAGAATCAGAGCCTAAATATCCAGAGCCCGCTGTTCTGAGTGAAAAACCCGAAACTGCGCCAAGTCCAGAACCGCTCCGATGAAGAGGATCTTCTGGGCCGGGCACAGGTGCGACTTCAGCACGTTGATAGACAACCCCAGCAGGTGCAAGAGGTCGACCGTAGTCTGGAGGTGGAAGGCGACAGCCTGGGGCGAGCTCGCCTTCAACAGCCAGTCGTCGAGATAGGGGAAGACTGGAACACCTGATCTGTGCGCATAAGTGAATAAACATGTGAATAAATCTTTCTACTTTTCTACGGGACTATAGAATATTGTCCATATACCACAACAATCTGGTTTCAATATGCATGTCATCTATTAAAGAGATAGTGTACATTTTACAGATGAAGGAAACCGAGTCTTCCTCATGAACTTTAGACTCTGCATTGGTACTTACTTGTAATTACTAAAATCTTTCAATAAACACAAGGACTCTTTGTAGAACCACCCAACATCTATACACATAAGCTTGATATATATATCAAAAATACATGCTTTGTTTTTTTCAGCGACCAAATGCGCATCTCACGACTTTTTTCGTAAAATAATGTTCTTACTTTTTTTGCCCTACGGGTCCCTATGTCACCCCCTGAGCAGGCCTAGGGGTCAGGGTATGTCTAACCTGCCCCTCTTCACGTTTTTCCAACATATTTCACAGACTTCTTCACCCTCGCTTCTACCGAGGCACAAAATGGCTGCTAACAGTTCCTGGTTTCGAATGTTTACAACCGCTTGACAGCCAATTAGAATTCAGCGCGTGATCGGAATGATGCGCCTATCCTAGGAGGCCAATCCTCGCACAATCTGCGGATATATAAATGACTTTAACCGTAATTTTCAAAGACACTACTGAACAGATTGACATCAGATATGCCAAAGGCACAAGTCGGAACTGAGGACTACCTCTCTGCCAAATTTGGTGTAATTCCGTTCAGCCGTTCGAGCTGTAGCCGTGGCTAAAGGTCCTATGAGAAATTGCATGGGGAAAACACGTTTTGGGACCCCCTTTTTTCTCAGCCCCCGCTTCACCAATCACCCCCAACATTTCAGGGAAGGAGCAGAACTGAGCTGGCCAAAGGTTTGGAAAATTTCAAGAAGGTTCATCAATCGACGCCAAAGTTATTGGCAATAGAATGTCGCAGTTTTCCTATGGATAATAGGTCCTAACTATAACTACCTACTGGCAACCGCCAGTAGGTAATATATATATATATATATATATATATATATATATATATATATATATATATATATATATATATATATATATATATATATATATATATATTACCTACTGGCGGTCGCCAGTAGGTATATATAGTTAGGATTTTTTCTCTATGGGATTTTTGAAAATTCTATGTCTAATAACTTTGACGTTTGTGGACGGAATTGGCTGAAACTTTCAGGAAAATGGCACATTTTGTTTCTGAGCAGCCCTTGAAAATTTGGGGGGGGTTCGTCAAGGGGGGGCCGAGAAAAAAGAGGGGTCCCAAAACGTGTTTTTAACATTGAGTTTTCCATAGGGCGGTTGGCCTCACTTTTAGCCCGAACGGCTGAATGGATTTGCACGAAACTTGGCAAAATTGTAGGGACTGGTAGCCCGATGTGCCTTTTGTAGGTCTCAATATATGTGCTCCAGTGGATTTTGAGAAATTAACGTTTAAAAAAAGATATATATCTGTAACAGCGGACCGGACAGCGTCCCAGGACGCGTACTTTGCGCGCAACGGAGCTTTGTGAAGCGAAGCTGATTGGTTCTCCGGCGTCTGTCAACATTCCAAACAGTCCGTAGCGGCCGCCATCTTGTCTCTCGGTAGGATCGAGAGACAAGAGGAGGCCAAAGCGAAGGGGCAAATGACCATAAGGGGGAATAGTAGATCCTCGCTGACCCCCTAGGTTTGATGTGGAGGTTTTAAAAGGGCCCCGCGGGGCAAAAAAAAAAATAATAATAATAATCGAACGGCTGAATGGATTTGCACGAAACTTGGCAAAATTGTAGGGACTGGTAGCCCGATGTGCCTTTGCTAGGTCTCAATATATGTGCTTCAGTGGATTTTGAGAAATTAACGTTCAAAAAAAGATATATATCTGTAACAGCGCACAGCTTCGCGTACTTTTCGTGTTACGGAGCTTTGCGAAGCGAAGCTGATTGGCTCTCCGGTGTCTGTAAACATTCCAAACAGTACGTAGCGGCCGCCATCTTGTCTCTCGGTAGGATCGAGAGACAAGAGGAGGCCAAAGCGAAGGGGCAAATGACCATAAGGGGGCATAGTAGATCCTCGCTGACCCCCTAGGTTTGATGTGGAGGTTTAAAAAGGGCCCCGCGGGGCAAAAAAAAAAATAATAATAATAATCGAACGGCTGAATGGATTTGCACGAAACTTGGTAAAATATTAGGGACTGGTAGCCCGATGTGCCTTTGCTAGGTCTCAATATATGTGCTTCAGTGCATTTTGAGAAATTAACGTTCAAAAACAAGATATATATCTGTAACAGCGCTCCGCTTCGCGGAGATAAAATTATATCTGTATTACCTAGCTGTTGCTAACACCAGTTAGCGACGGCTAGTAGGAGATAGCGACCATCTTGGGCCCCACTTTGCATGTGAGTGATATTTATCACTAATGACATGCTCCTATTATCAACTTTTGGAAATATTCGAGATAAGCGCGAATATCTCCAAAAAGTAACAGCTGCCCTGAGCAGTTCTTAGCCATGTTATGCAATGGGAGGTGGATAACATGGCTAAGAGCATTAGCTCGGTAATGCATGAATATCGCTGAGTTTTCAGCGATATTAATGCATTGCGGTCGTTTTTTATCGTATTTGCGATAAACCTTGATAATAGCAAGGTTTATCTGCGATAATTTCTGACGGTAAAAAAATCTTTGCAATGCATCGTTAGGGATAAATATCACTTAACTTTGGTAATATGCCCCAACGTCTGTTAACGTTCGATTCGAAGGAAATCAGGAAGTGTTGAAAAACATTGTCTGCGCCATCTTGTCTTTTTTCAAATGCCACACTTTTGTCGTGCACGGCAGCCATTTTAGATGCCTTGACCAGACCCACTCTGTGCACGCTGTCGATCCTTAGCATGGCTCCCCACCCTCGCAAGCATCTCACCCAGGCAGTGGTCACCCCCGCTCTCTGTCTTATGCATGGGTAATAAACCTCCCCCCATCTGCGCTGCTCTTCCCTGAGAATCACACCCTGTGCCCGCCCGACACCTCCCTTTCGCCCTATTCACTACCGCACCCTCTGACACTCCTTTTCCTCTGTGTCCGATTGTCCAGGCCGGTCCTAGGCTATCAGCTAGCCCTGCAGATGTAGTTTATGGCCACAGCTGTAAAGAATCACCCCTCTTCAAAGGAGTTATAGTAGATCAAGGCCCACACTCGATGAGATCCGTTACAGCAGAAGCGTTGCTATTATCTGAAAACCATCCTGTATTGTGATTGGGGAGGGGACCGAGCGTGAAGCGGAAGATTCCAGGGATGACTCTTTGTACATCAAAGTTTTTACAATTATGTGTCACATTAAAAATATATAGCACTCCGACAAAGTAGTAAGATTATAAAACTTTAATAATTTATAAATATATACAAGAAAACAAAAATAGTAATAACATATAAACATTTTTAGGGAAAAACAACGAAGTAGCGGTCGGCTGTGCGAATAGTCCCAATGCAGCACAACGTCCAGATTTCCGGCGTGGGGCGTCGCGGGGGTTGGGTCATCAGTAGCAAACTGTTGTGCGAATAGTTCCAAGGCAGCAGAACGCGCCGAAATCTAGATGACACGAAAGTGATGTCTAGTAAGTTGCCACCCAGCAAATAACGGCGTGGGGCGTCGCGGGGGGTGGGTCATCAGTAGCAAACTGTTGTGCGAATAGTTCCAAGGCAGCAGAACGATGGCACCAAGGTGATGTCCAGTAAGTTGCCGCACTGGTTTTGGTATCCTACAATGCTGCTCCGAATAACGGCATGGGGCGCCCCGGGGGAGGCGGCGTGAACGGGCCTCTCCAGGTGGAGTGTCATCTGTTGTAGTGGGGCGCCCCTTTACCGTTTCAGTTGCCATTCCGTCCGTTTTTGGTCCACTGTGTCAAAAGCCGCAATTCAGCTGAGTTGCGCCCACTCTTGCGGTGCAGCGATAGGCGGCTGTCACAGGACTCTCAAAATGGCGGCAGGCTCTTTCCTTTTTGGGCCTGGTCCACTGAAATGGCCCTGGGACACCTTGGAAATCGGACGCTTGTCTGCTAGGTCTTGGACCCCATTCTCGAAAGCGTCCCCTCCGCCTTGAGAATTCATCAAAAGTTTTGGGGGCCCCGACTCCTGCAGGCTTCTGGTGGGGAGCGGCTGCCATGATTGCTCGCGGAATGACCACGACGGAGCTACGAGATGGTGGTGCTCTCATGCTGACGCCAGTTTAGTCTGAAACATCCAGAAACAAGGTGGGGCTTTCATCGTTTGGGAAAAAAAAAAAGTTTTCATCCAATGAAAAGTGTTGTTTTTAGGTCATATGATCAAGCCTTCCATCATTAGGAAACCAAAAGTAAAATGAACCAATGAAAAGTTTTATAAACAAGTCACATGACCTGTTATGCGGCATAGGGTATAAAATGCGGAGAAAATACGTTGGCACGTGAGGCGGCGTCAGTAGCGTACCGATGTGCGAATAGGCCGAAGGCAATACAACGCGCCAATATCCGGATGGCACCGAGGTGGTGTCCAGCAAGTTGCAGCACTGGTGTGGCCATCCTACAATGCTGAAAGTCGGCGTGGGGCGCCCCGTTGGCCTGTGAGTTTGCGTCAGTAGCGGACCGATGTGCGAATAGGCCGAAGGCAGCACAACGCGCCAAGATCCGGATGGCACCGAGGTGGTGTCTAGTAATTTGCCGCACTGGTGTGGCCATCCAACAATGCTGAAAGTCGGCGTGGGGCGCCCCGTTGTCCTGTGAGATGGCGTCAGTAGCGGACCGATGTGCGAATAGGCCGAAGGCAGCACAACGCGCCAAGATCCGGATGGCACCGAGGTGGTGTCTAGTAAGTTGTCGCACTTCTGTGGCCATCCTACAATGTTGAAAGTCGGCGTGGGGCGCCCCGTTGGCCTGTGAGATGGCGTCAGTAGCGGACCGATGTGCGAATGGGGCCAAAGGCAGCGCAACAATATTTTCTGACTGACACCACAAGGCGCTGAGATGCCAAGATCCGGATGGCACCGAGGTGATGTCTAAGTTGCGGACTGATGTGCGAATGGGGCCAAAGGCAGCGTAACAATATTTTTTGTATGGAAGATAAAACTAGGCGTTGAGATGGCAAGATTCGGATGGCACCGAGGTGATGTCTAGCAAGTTGCTGTACTGGTGTGGTCATCCTACAATGCTGAAACTCGGCGTGGGTCGCCCCATTAGCCTGTGAGATGGCGTCAGTAGCGGACCGATGTGCGAATAGGCCGAAGGCAGCACAACGCGCCAAGATCCGGATGTCACCGTGGTGGTTTCATAGTTGAGAGGCACTTCATCTGCAGTGGGGCGCCGAGATCCGGATGGCACCGAGGTGATGTCTAGCAAGTTGCTGTACTGGTGTGGTCATTCTACAATGCTGAAAGTCGGCGTGGGGCGCCCCATTAGCCTGTGAGATGGCGTCAGTAGCGGACTGATGTGCGAATGGGGCCAAAGGCAGCGCAACAATATTTTCTGAAGAGAAGACACCAAAAGGTGCTGACATTCCAAGATCCGGATGGCACCGAGGTGGTGTCTAGCAAGCTATGCAGTTGAGTTGTGTGCGCACTTGCGGCGAATAGGTCGAAGGCAGCATAACAATGTTTTTTGAATAGAAGACACCACAAGGCGTTGAGATTCGGTTACCACCGAGGTGATGTCTAGCAAGTTGCCGCACTGGTGTGGCCATCCTACAATACTGCTCCGAATAACGGCGTGGGGTGCCCGAAGGGGGGGGGGAGCCGGCGTGAATGGGCCTTCCTAGGTGGAGGCTCGTCTGCTGTAGTGGGGCGCCCCTTTACCGTTTCAGTTGCCATTCAGCTGAGTTTCGGCTGCTCTTGATGCTACAGCGACAGGCGGCTGCAAGAGGACTCTCAAAATGGCGGCCTGTTCTTTGGATTTGGGCCTGGTCCACTAAAATGGCCCTGGGACACCTTAGAACTCGGACGCTCGATTTTTTTTTCCTTTCCTGTACATGCAAAAAAAGGTAAATGCCCGGTACGTTACACGTTTCATCTGCCACGATGAACTCTCCAGAGGAACCGAAAAAAAATATAGTTGTGGTAACTATACCATGCATCGTCATATGGAGAGGTGGCACCAATTAATTATAGTGCTGCATAAAAGAGAGATTTGGAGGAGAACCCCTGACCTGCTAGTACATTCATCAAAGAAGTGGCACTGAGAGCTTCAGAGGCAAGGGAAACGGTCCCAAATATTTAGAAGAACTTTGGAAAGATTAAAATGACATGTTTAGATTGTGGCAAATTAATTTCATGTGGACAGATGAGTGTTACTCTAATAAATACAGCATATGAACATCATCATAGTCGATGGTTGGTAGAGACATTTTGACTATATCCTGGACCTGCCCGTCCTCGCCCAAAATGGCGCCGGAATAAATGGGACTCGTAACTCCTTGTTGTGTACTGGTTGCAGAACCTTGAAATCACGAGATACGTATGCAGTTTTGAAGCACATGGCGGGCGGGGACGAGAATTGATTGACTATTTCGACGTCCCTATTGATATTAAGTTCTGATGTGTTATTGATTACTGTACTGTTGAAAGTTCGAATTAACGTCACCCATGGTACTTGCCCGCAAATGTATATCTAGATAATTTTATTGTAACTGGCCCTGTCGTATTTTAATTATAAAATGTACGTCCACCGATTCCGTAACTGTTAGACACCTTAGTTCTTGCAACCTAATGGCCCGCCCGTTACGTTCCTCTACAGTGTAAATGTCTATTCATCATATACGATTACAGTTTGCTCTGTGGCAGGCCCACGTGGTTATAGGCTCGTATTTGTATAATGAAATTTTCACAATAAAGGTTTTTAAAAGAAAACATGGTAGTAGTATATACATTGGTAAAGTTTTTAATAATAGTGACTGTTTTAGAATCATTAAAAGGCAAGTGAAATAAAGCAGACCAATTACATGAAGGGTAAAATGTATAATACGAAGGAACGCAGTAAAGATAAATGGTCAAGGGCTGTTGTGTTTTCTATTCCTGCAACATAAAGTGATCGATAAGAATCTCATATTCAGGCGTATCGGCGACTAAGACAGCAGGTCGACCCTCTTTTGCTCAACGGCTCCGTCATGGGACGAAGAAACGCTCTTTTTCTCGAAAAAAGAATATATTTTACTTGCAGGACAGTTGTAAAATTTCCGGGAAAGTACATTAGCCTGGAACATTATAACATATATTTAAGAAAAAATAATGTTCGGAAGTAATGAAAAGCGTAATTTTTAGGTTATATGACCAAGCCTTTCATCATTACAATAAGAAAAGTAAAATGAACCAATGAAAAGTTTTATTAACAAGTCACATGACTTGTTATGCTTACGTTACGCGCTGCGCGCCCCGGATGACTTCCGGATGCGCTAACGCGGCGCGTCATATGACGCATTACGCGACAACGCAGGTCCAGAATATAGTCAAAATGTCTCCACCAACCAGCGGTCGGAACACAACCCCTTTCAGCAGGCTAAATAGTTCTGTTAAATGACAACAGAAGGGACAGGCAACAAGAACCATCAGTCAAAGAGGGGAGGGCTAGTTCTTCTCTACCGGGTTACATTGGGGCGCTACCGGAACTGATCGAATTGGTAGTCTACAGTGTTTCTGGATGTTTCAGACTGAAGCTGGTGTTAGCATGAGAGCAGCACCATTTCGTAGCTCCGTCGTGGTCATTCCGCAACCAATCATGGCAGCCGTTCTTTATCGTTATTTTGGGCGGGGTGGGTGGCGGAGCCGAGCTGTTTTGCAGCCATCATTGTGTGGAGTTCAGTTCATCTCACTAGTTTTGTATTTGTCATGAGGGGTTGTTCCTAATGTTTCTATTTTAGCGAGGTCAAAAAGAGATCCCATTAGTGGCCTACTGATTTTGCTCGATTCCTTTTCTTTTTTTTTACACGATTTTTCGTTATCTGCAAAGACTAAACAGAGTATTGCGACTCTGTGTTTGTTTGTAAATAGAGAATGAACCAAAGAGAACTAATTCTAAAACAGTAAATACTTGGATAACAATCAATCAAATGGAGAGAGAAGCAGGCACGACGGATTACAACGGGGGCAAAGGCCTGCGTTAACTACCTTTCACTATCTGCAAAGAGAGAGTACTCCTAATAGAAATGAGGGGGGGGGGGCACCATTCAAAGCAGATCAGTGTGCATAAACACGAAAATGTTTTCACTTACCACGTACTTGACATTCGACAGCTTATGATATTTGCTATTAAAAAACCATTGAAATTCACTGAAAAAAACATAGGTTATAGACCATATATAGTTAGGAATTAGCATTTACAAAACCTTGAAAATTCACTGAAAAAACCATAGGTTATAGACCATATATAGTTAGGAATTAGCATTTAAAAAACCTTATTTTACTCACACAAAACCATTGAAATTCCATATATAGTTAGTTGCACTAACTATATATTGCGCACCCGCAATCCACTGCTGATCATGTCACATATTACATCATTCATGACATGGTCAGTGACATCACTGATGACATCACTGATGACATCTCAAATGACATCACTGATGACATCACTGATGACATCTCATTTGACATCATTCTTGTGCTAATACGATAAACCTCTTCAGACTCTAATATAACCTTAGATACACTCAGTGTATACAGACACTCACACACTGCCACTCATCCATGGAGTTACTCACACACCCAGTCAGTCATGCAAAGAAACAATCTCACCTCCATTTCTTCAACTATACAGTTAAACACACCTTACTTATTGAAACATATACTAACACATATTTACTCTCTTATACAATCCCTGATACAAGTTCACAATGATCGATACAACCACTCACTCATTCAGTGGCTCTCATGCACAGTTATTTATATATGCCAACTCTCACATGTACTGTGTTTTACATATGTACTTACTATGACATGTAGCATTGAGATATCCATTCACTCATCAATACACTCATGCACACAGTCAACTGCCCATGTAGCTGTTTCCACATGCACTCTTGAACTCATACACCTAGTGAATAAACTGCTCACACATCTATGCATAGAGTCACACACCTTCCAGCCACCCCCACACAAACTCAATCTCCCATAGAAATACTTGGGCAACCAATTAATAACACATATAGCCTCTCGTATAGCTAATGATGAACACATGCAGCAGTTTACAGAACAACAGACATAATGATGCACAAATTAAGACAGTTTAGTTACTAACCCATGCATTCAGTGAGACACATTTAATCACTCACTCATACAGTCAGTCACGCACCTACTAAATCCTTCATCCAGACACTTATACATCCACTCATTCTTCAATATGTAAGACATATTTTAACTTTACAGAAACATACAGTCACTGGATGTTGTCATCAGTGATGTCATCAGTGATGTCATTTGAGATGTCATCAGTGATGTCATCAGTGATGTCACTGACCATGTCATGAATGATGTAATATGTGACATGATCAGCAGTGGATTGCGGGTGCGCAATATATAGTTAGTGCAACTAACTATATATGGAATTTCAATGGTTTTGTGTGAGTAAAATAAGGTTTTTTAAATGCTAATTCCTAACTATATATGGTCTATAACCTATGGTTTTTTCAGTGAATTTTCAAGGTTTTGTAAATGCTAATTCCTAACTATATATGGTCTATAACCTATGGTTTTTTCAGTGAATATATATATATATATATATATGCATATATATATTCACTGAAAAAACCATAGGTTATAGACCATATATAGTTAGGAATTAGCATTTAAAAAACCTTATTTTACTCACACAAAACCATTGAAATTCCATATATAGTTAGTTGCACTAACTATATATTGCGCACCCGCAATCCACTGCTGATGATGTCACATATTACATCATTCATGACATGGTCAGTGACATCACTGATGACATCACTGATGACATCTCAAATGACATCACTGATGACATCACTGATGACATCATCCATTGACTGTGTGTTTCTGTAAAGTTTAAATATGTTTTACATATTGAAAAATGAGTAGATGTAGAAGTGCCTAAATAAAAGATTTAGTAGGTGCGTGACTGACTTTATGAATGAGTAAGTGATTAAATGTGTCTCACTGAGTGCATGGGTTAGTGACTAAACTGTCTTAGTTTGTGCATCATTATGTCTGTTGTTCTGTAAAGTGCTGCATGTGTTGATCAGTAGCTATATGAGTAACTATATGGGTTATTGATTGATTGTCCAAGTATTTGTATGGGAGACTGACTGTGTGTGTGGCTGGCTGGGAGATGTCTGACTCTGTGCAGATCAATGTGTTCTTGTATCAATGATTGTATAAGAGAGTAAGTATGTGTTAGTATATGTTTGAAAATGTAAGGTACTCTATGTTTAACTGTATAGATTAGAAAATGGAAGTGTGATTGATTCTTTACAGGACTGACTAGGTGTGTGAGTAACTCCATGGATCAGTGGCAGAGTGTGAGTGTCTGTATAGGTGTATGAGTGCATATGATAGTGTTGTAAAGATGAGTGATTGTATGTATGAATGATTGTATGGGTGAATGAGTGAATGTGTGTGTAGACGAAGGAATCAGTGAGTGCGTATGTAGTAACTAGTATTGGTGTGTCAATGGTTTAAAAAATTATATTCTGTATTTAACACTGGGTGTAACAGAGGTTATATTAAAGTGTGAGGAGATGCATTGTATTGTCACATGAATGATATCATCAGTGATGTGACCATTGATGTCAAATGAGATGTCATCAGTGATGTCATTTGAGATGTCATCAGTGATGTCATCAGGGATGTCATTTGAGATGTTATCAGTGATGTCATTTGAGATGTCATCAGTGATGTCATCAGTGATGTCATTTGAGATGTCATCAGTGATGTCATCAGTGATGTCACTGACCATGTCATGAATGATGTAATATGTGACATCATCAGCAGTGGATTGCGGGTGCGCAATATATAGTTAGTGCAACTAACTATATATGGAATTTCAATGGTTTTGTGTGAGTAAAATAAGGTTTTTTAAATGCTAATTCCTAACTATATATGGTCTATAACCTATGGTTTTTTCAGTGAATTTTCAAGGTTTTGTAAATGCTAATTCCTAACTATATATGGTCTATAACCTATGGTTTTTTCAGTGAATTTCAATGGTTTTTTAATAGCAAATATCATAAGCTGTCGAATGTCAAGTACGTGGTAAGTGAAAACATTTTCGTGTTTATGCACACTGATCTGCTTTGAATTGTGCCCCCCCCCTCATTTCTATTAGGAGTACTCTCTCTTTGCAGATAGTGAAAGGTAGTTAACGCAGGCCTTTGCCCCCGTTGTAATCCGTCGTGCCTGCTTCTCTCTCCATTTGATTGATTGTTATCCAAGTATTTACTGCTTTAGAATTAGTTCTCTTTGGTTCATTCTCTATTTGCAAACAAACACAGAGTCGCAATACTCTGTTTAGTCTTTGCAGATAACGAAAAATCGTGTAAAAAAAAAGAAAAGGAATCGAGCAAAATCAGTAGGCCACTAATGGGATCTCTTTTTGACCTCGCTAAAATAGAAACATTAGGAACAACCCCTCATGACAAATACAAAACTAGTGAGATGAACTGAACTCCACACAATGATGGCTGCAAAACAGCTCGGCTCCGCCACCCACCCCACCCAAAATAACGATAAAGAGCGGCTGCCATGATTGGTTGCGGAATGGCCACGACGGAGCTACGAAATGGTGCTGCTCTCATGCTAACCCCAGCTTCAGTCTGAAACATCCAGAAACACTGTAGACTACCAATTCGATCAGTTCCGGTAGCGCCCCAATGTAACCCGGTAGAGAAGAACTAGCCCTCCCCTCTTTGACTGATGGTTCTTGTTGCCTGTCCCTTCTGTTGTCATTTAACAGAACTATTTAGCCTGCTGAAAGGGGTTGTGTTCCGACCGCTGGTTGGTGGAGACATTTTGACTATATTCTGGACCTGCGTTGTCGCGTAATGCGTCATATGACGCGCCGCGTTAGCGCATCCGGAAGTCATCCGGGGCGCGCAGCGCGTAACGTAAGCATAACAAGTCATGTGACTTGTTAATAAAACTTTTCATTGGTTCATTTTACTTTTCTTATTGTAATGATGAAAGGCTTGGTCATATGACCTAAAAATTACGCTTTTCATTACTTCCGAACATTATTTTTTCTTAAATATATGTTATAATGTTCCAGGCTAATGTACTTTCCCGGAAATTTTACAACTGTCCTGCAAGTAAAATATATTCTTTTTTCGAGAAAAAGAGCGTTTCTTCGTCCCATGACGGAGCCGTTGAGCAAAAGAGGGTCGACCTGCTGTCTTAGTCGCCGATACGCCTGAATATGAGATTCTTATCGATCACTTTATGTTGCAGGAATAGAAAACACAACAGCCCTTGACCATTTATCTTTACTGCGTTCCTTCGTATTATACCTTTTACCCTTCATGTAATTGGTCTGCTTTATTTCACTTGCCTTTTAATGATTCTAAAACAGTCACTATTATTAAAAACTTTACCAATGTATATACTACTACCATGTTTTCTTTTAAAAACCTTTATTGTGAAAATTTCATTATACAAATACGAGCCTATAACCACGTGGGCCTGCCACGGAGCAAACTGTAATCGTATATGATGAATAGACATTTACACTGTAGAGGAACGTAACGGGCGGGCCATTAGGTTGCAAGAACTAAGGTGTCTAACAGTTACGGAATCGGTGGACGTACATTTTATAATTAAAATACGACAGGGCCAGTTACAATAAAATTATCTAGATATACATTTGCGGGCAAGTACCATGGGTGACGTTAATTCGAACTTTCAACAGTACAGTAATCAATAACACATCAGAACTTAATATCAATAGGGATGTCGAAATATTCAATCAATTCTCGTCCCCGCCCGCCATGTGCTTCAAAACTGCATACGTATCTCGTGATTTCAAGGTTCTGCAACCAGTACACAACAAGGAGTTACGAGTCCCATTTATTCCGGCGCCATTTTGGGCGAGGACGGGCAGGTCCAGGATATAGTCAAAATGTCTCTACCAACCATCGACTATGATGATGTTCATATGCTGTATTTATTAGAGTAACACTCATCTGTCCACATGAAATTAATTTGCCACAATCTAAACATGTCATTTTAATCTTTCCAAAGTTCTTCTAAATATTTGGGACCGTTTCCCTTGCCTCTGAAGCTCTCAGTGCCACTTCTTTGATGAATGTACTAGCAGGTCAGGGGTTCTCCTCCAAATCTTTCTTTTATGCAGCACTATAATTAATTGGTGCCACCTCTCCATATGACGATGCATGGTATAGTTACCACAACTATATTTTTTTTCGGTTCCTCTGGAGAGTTCATCGTGGCAGATGAAGCGTGTAACGTACCGGGCATTTACCTTTTTTTGCATGTACAGGAAATGAAAAAAAAATCGAGCGTCCGAGTTCTAAGGTGTCCCAGGGCCATTTTAGTGGACCAGGCCCAAATCCAAAGAACAGGCCGCCATTTTGAGAGTCCTCTTGCAGCCGCCTGTCGCTGTAGCATCAAGAGCAGCCGAAACTCAGCTGAATGGCAACTGAAACGGTAAAGGGGCGCCCCACTACAGCAGACGAGCCTCCACCTAGGAAGGCCCATTCACGCCGGCTCCCCCCCCCTTCGGGCACCCCACGCCGTTATTCGGAGCAGTATTGTAGGATGGCCACACCAGTGCGGCAACTTGCTAGACATCACCTCGGTGGTAACCGAATCTCAACGCCTTGTGGTGTCTTCTATTCAGAAAACATTGTTATGCTGCCTTCGACCTATTCGCCGCAAGTGCGCACACAACTCAACTGCATAGCTTGCTAGACACCACCTCGGTGCCATCCAGATCTCGGAATGTCAGCACCTTTTGGTGTCTTCTCTTCAGAAAATATTGTTGCGCTGCCTTTGGCCCCATTCGCACATCAGTCCGCTACTGACGCCATCTCACAGGCTAATGGGGCGCCCCACGCCGACTTTCAGCATTGTAGAATGACCACACCAGTACAGCAACTTGCTAGACATCACCTCGGTGCCATCCGGATCTCGGCGCCCCACTGCAGATGAAGTGCCTTTCAACTATGAAACCACCACGGTGACATCCGGATCTTGGCGCGTTGTGCTGCCTTCGGCCTATTCGCACATCGGTCCGCTACTGACGCCATCTCACAGGCTAATGGGGCGACCCACGCTGAGTTTCAGCATTGTAGGATGACCACACCAGTACAGCAACTTGCTAGACATCACCTCGGTGCCATCCGAATCTTGGCATCTCAACGCCTAGTGGTATCTTCCATACAAAAAATATTGTTACGCTGCCTCTGGCCCCATTCGCACATCAGTCCGCAACTTAGACATCACCTCGGTGCCATCCGGATCTTGGCATCTCAGCGCCTTGTGGTGTCAGTCAGAAAATATTGTTGCGCTGCCTTTGGCCCCATTCGCACATCAGTCCGCTACTGACACCATCTCACAGGCCAACAGGGCGCCCCACGCCGACTTTTACCATTGTACGATGGCCACACCAGTGCCACAACTTGCTAGACACCACCTCGGTGCCATCCGGATCTTGGCATCTCAGCGCCTTGTGGTGTCTTCAAATCAGAAAATATTGTTGCGCTGCCTTTGGCCCCATTCGCACATCGGTCCGCTACTGACGCCATCTCACAGGCCAACGGGGCGCCCCATGCCGACTTTCAACATTGTAGGATGGCCATAGAAGTGCGACAACTTACTAGACACCACCTCGGTGCCATCCGGATCTTGGCGCGTTGTGCTGCCTTCGGCCTATTCGCACATCGGTCCGCTACTGACGCAAACTCACAGGCCAACGGGGCGCCCCACGCCGACTTTCAGCATTGTAGGATGGCCACACCAGTGCACCTTAATAGACACCACCTCGGTGCCATCCGGATCTTGACGCGTAGTGAAGCTGCAGCAGCTGCAAATAAGCTTCAGACAGTGTTACAACCGCTGCTCAGAACTCTCAACTATGACACCACCTCGGTGCCATCCGGATCTTGGCGCGTTGTGCTGCCTTCGGCCTATTCGCACATCGGTCCGCTACTGACGCAAACTCACAGGCCAACGGGGCGCCCCACGCCGACTTTCAGCATTGTTGGATGGCCACACCAGTGCGGCAACTTACTAGACACCACCTCGGTGCCATCCGGATCTTGGCGCGTTGTGCTGCCTTCGGCCTATTCGCACATCGGTCCGCTACTGACGCAAACTCACAGGCCAACGGGGCGCCCCACGCCGACTTTCAGCATTGTAGGATGGCCACACCAGTGCTGCAACTTGCTGGACACCACCTCGGTGCCATCCGGATCTTGGCGCGTTGTATTGCCTTCGGCCTATTCGCACATCGGTCCGCTACTGACGCCGCCTCACGTGCCAACGTATTTTCTCCGCATTTTATACCCTATGCCGCATAACAGGTCATGTGACTTGTTTATAAAACTTTTCATTGGTTCATTTTACTTTTGGTTTCCTAATGATGGAAGGCTTGATCATATGACCTAAAAACAACACTTTTCATTGGATGAAAACTTTTTTTTTTTCCCAAACGATGAAAGCCCCACCTTGTTTCTGGATGTTTCAGACTAAACTGGCGTCAGCATGAGAGCACCACCATCTCGTAGCTCCGTCGTGGTCATTCCGCGAGCAATCATGGCAGCCGCTCCCCACCAGAAGCCTGCAGGAGTCGGGGCCCCCAAAACTTTTGATGAATTCTCAAGGCGGAGGGGACGCTTTCGAGAATGGGGTCCAAGACCTAGCAGACAAGCGTCCGATTTCCAAGGTGTCCCAGGGCCATTTCAGTGGACCAGGCCCAAAAAGGAAAGAGCCTGCCGCCATTTTGAGAGTCCTGTGACAGCCGCCTATCGCTGCACCGCAAGAGTGGGCGCAACTCAGCTGAATGGCGGCTTTTGACACAGTGGACCAAAAACGGACGGAATGGCAACTGAAACGGTAAAGGGGCGCCCCACTACAACAGATGACACTCCACCTGGAGAGGCCCGTTCACGCCGCCTCCCCCGGGGCGCCCCACGCCGTTATTCGGAGCAGCATTGTAGGATACCAAAACCAGTGCGGCAACTTACTGGACATCACCTTGGTGCCATCGTTCTGCTGCCTTGGAACTATTCGCACAACAGTTTGCTACTGATGACCCACCCCCCTCGACGCCCCACGCCGTTATTTGCTGGGTGGCAACTTACTAGACATCACTTTCGTGTCATCTAGATTTCGGCGCGTTCTGCTGCCTTGGAACTATTCGCACAACAGTTTGCTACTGATGACCCACCCCCCGCGACGCCCCACGCCGGAAATCTGGACGTTGTGCTGCGTTGGGACTATTCGCACAGCCGACCGCTACTTCGTTGTTTTTCCCTAAAAATGTTTATATGTTATTACTATTTTTTTTTTCTTGTATATATTTATAAATTATTAAAGTTTTATAATCTTACTACTTTGTCAGAGTGCTATATATTTTTAATGTGACACATAATTGTAAAAACTTTGATGTACAAAGAGTCATCCCTGGAATCTTCCGCTTCACGCTCGGTCCCCTCCCCAATCACAATACAGGATGGTTTTCAGATAATAGCAACGCTTCTGCTGTGACGGATCTCATCGAGTGTGGGCCTTGATCTACTATAACTCCTTTGAAGAGGGGTGATTCTTTACAGCTGTGGCCATAAACTACATCTGCAGGGCTAGCTGATAGCCTAGGACCGGCCTGGACAATCGGACACAGAGGAAAAGGAGTGTCAGAGGGTGCGGTAGTGAATAGGGCGAAAGGGAGGTGTCGGGCGGGCACAGGGTGTGATTCTCAGGGAAGAGCAGCGCAGATGGGGGGAGGTTTATTACCCATGCATAAGACAGAGAGCGGGGGTGACCACTGCCTGGGTGAGATGCTTGCGAGGGTGGGGAGCCATGCTAAGGATCGACAGCGTGCACAGAGTGGGTCTGGTCAAGGCATCTAAAATGGCTGCCGTGCACGACAAAAGTGTGGCATTTGAAAAAAGACAAGATGGCGCAGACAATGTTTTTCAACACTTCCTGATTTCCTTCGAATCGAACGTTAACAGACGTTGGGGCATATTACCAAAGTTAAGCGATATTTATCCCTAACGATGCATTGCAAAGATTTTTTTACCGTCAGAAATTATCGCAGATAAACCTTGCTATTATCAAGGTTTATCGCAAATACGATAAAAAACGACCGCAATGCATTAATATCGCTGAAAACTCAGCGATATTCATGCATTACCGAGCTAATGCTCTTAGCCATGTTATCCACCTCCCATTGGATAACATGGCTAAGAACTGCTCAGGGCAGCTGTTACTTTTTGGAGATATTCGCGCTTATCTCGAATATTTCCAAAAGTTGATAATAGGAGATAGCGATGTTAGCGACTGTTTCCAGTCGCTAACATCTTGGCATGCCCACTTTGCATGTCATTAGTGATAAATATCACTCACATGCAAAGTGGGGCCCAAGATGGTCGCTATCTCCTACTAGCCGTCGCTAACTGGTGTTAGCAACAGCTAGGTAATACAGATATAATTTTATCTAAGCGGAGCGCTGTTACAGATATATATCTTGTTTTTGAACGTTAATTTCTCAAAATGCACTGAAGCACATATATTGAGACCTAGCAAAGGCACATCGGGCTACCAGTCCCTAATATTTTACCAAGTTTCGTGCAAATCCATTCAGCCGTTCGATTATTATTATTTTTTATTTTTTTTGCCCCGCGGGGCCCTTTTAAAACCTCCACATCAAACCTAGGGGGTCAGCGAGGATCTACTATGCCCCCTTATGGTCATTTGCCCCTTCGCTTTGGCCTCCTCTTGTCTCTCGATCCTACCGAGAGACAAGATGGCAGCCGCTACGGACTGTTTGGAATGTTTACAGACACCGGAGAGCCAATCAGCTTCGCTTCGCAAAGCTCCGTAACGCGAAAAGTACGCGAAGCGGTGCGCTGTTACAGATATATATCTTTTTTTGAACGTTAATTTCTCAAAATCCACTGAAGCACATATATTGAGACCTAGCAAAGGCACATCGGGCTACCAGTCCCTACAATTTTGCCAAGTTTCGTGCAAATCCATTCAGCCGTTCGATTATTATTATTATTTTTTTTTTTTGCCCCGCGGGGCCCTTTTAAAACCTCCACATCAAACCTAGGGGGTCAGCGAGGATCTACTATTCCCCCTTATGGTCATTTGCCCCTTCGCTTTGGCCTCCTCTTGTCTCTCGATCCTACCGAGAGACAAGATGGCGGCCGCTACGGACTGTTTGGAATGTTGACAGACGCCGGAGAACCAATCAGCTTCGCTTCACAAAGCTCCGTTGCGCGAAAAGTACGCGTCCTGGAGCGCTGCTCGGTCCGCTGTTACAGATATATATCTTTTTTTAAACGTTAATTTCTCAAAATCCACTGTAGCACATATATTGAGACCTACAAAAGGCACATCGGGCTACCAGTCCCTACAATTTTGCCAAGTTTCGTGCAAATCCATTCAGCCGTTCGGGCTAAAAGTGAGGCCAACCGCCCTATGGAAAACTCAATGTTAAAAACACGTTTTGGGACCCCCCTTTTTTCTCGACCCCCCCTGGACGAACCCCCCCCCAATTTTCAGGGGCTGCTCAGAAACAAAATGTGCCATTTTCCTGAAAATGTCAGCCAATTCCGTCCACAAACGCCAAAGTTATTAGACATAGAATTTTCAAAAAACCCATAGAGAAAAAATCCTAACTATATATACCTACTGGCGACCGCCAGTAGGTAATATATATATGCATATATATATATATGCATATATATATATATATATATATTCACTGAAAAAACCATAGGTTATAGACCATATATAGTTAGGAATTAGCATTTACAAAACCTTATTTTACTCACACAAAACCATTGAAATTCGCATATATAGTTAGTTGTACTAACTATATATCGCGCACCCGCAATCCACTGCTGATCATGTCACATATTACATCATTCATGACATGGTCAGTGACGTCACTGATGACATCACTGATGACATCTCAAATGACATCACTGATGACATCACTGATGACTACATCCAGTGACTGTATAATTCTGTAAAGTTAAAATATGTCTTACAAATTGAATAATGAGTGGATTTATAAGTGTCTGGATGAAGGATTTAGTAGGTGCATGACTGACTGTATGAGTGAGAGATTAAATGTGTCTCACTAAGTGCATGGGTTACTGACTAAACTGTCTTAATTTGTGCATCATTGTGTCTGTTGTTCTGTAATCTTCTGCATGTGTTGATCTAGCTATATGAGTACCTATATGGGTTATTGATTGGTTGCCCAAGTATTTGTATGGGAGACTGAGTGTGTGTGTGGGTGGCTGGGAGGTGTATGACTCTGTGCATAAATGTGTGAACAGTTGATTCACTAGATGTATGGGTTCAAAAGTGCATGTAGAAACAGCTGTATGGGCGGTTGACTGTGTGCATGAGTGTATTGGTGAGTGAATGGATATCTCAGTGCTACATGTCAAAGTAAGTACATATGTAAAACACAGTACATTTGAGAGTTGACATATATAAATAACTGTGCATAAGAGCCAGTGAATGTGTGAGTGGCTGTATGGATCATTGTGAACTTGTATCAGGGATTGTATAAGAGAGTAAATATGTGTTAGTATATGTTTGAATAAGTAAGGTGTGTATAACTGTATAGTTGAGGAAATGGAGGTGTGATTGATTCTTTGCATGACTGACTAGGTGTGTGAGTAACTCCATGGATGAGTGACAGTCTGTGAATGTCTGTTTACACTGAGTGTATCTAAGGTTATGTTAGAGGCTGAAGAGGTTCATCGTATTATCACATGAATGATGTCATCAGTGATGTGCTCAGTAATGTCATCAGTGATGTCATCAGTGATGTCATTTGAGATGTCATCAGTGATGTCATCAGTGATGTCACTGACCATGTCATGAATGATGTAATATGTGACATGATCAGCAGTGGATTGCGGGTGCGCGATATATAGTTAGTACAACTAACTATATATGCGAATTTCAATGGTTTTGTGTGAGTAAAATAAGGTTTTGTAAATGCTAATTCCTAACTATATATGGTCTATAACCTATGGTTTTTTCAGTGAATTTTCAAGGTTTTGTAAATGCTAATTCCTAACTATATATGGTCTATAACCTATGGTTTTTTCAGTGAATTTTAATGGTTTTTTAATAGCAAATATCAAAAGCTTTAAAATGTATTCTTCTTTAATTCGAATAATATATTTTATATGTTTTTAATACAATTTTTTTATGTATTTTTAAAAAAAAAATGTTTTGTTTCGCTCTCGGTCCGCGAACCGGGTAGCTTCCCGTTAGCTCAATTTGGTGCCGCGACCCGGTCCGCGAACCGGTAAACGTTCCATTTGCGCAACTGCCGCGTTAGAAAACAACATCGTGACGCGTCGCGTAATCGCGACGTATGGCGTTCTCGCGTAATGCGTCTTATGACGCGCCGCGTTAGCGCACCCAGAAGTGCTCCGGAGCGCGAACCGAGGCGCGAAACGCAGCGCCCCGGAAGCGATCCGGGGCGCGGCGCGCAGCGCGTAACGTAAGCGTAACAGGTCATATAACTTGTTATCAAAAGTTTTCATTGGTTCATTTCACTTTTGGTTTCCTAATGATGTAAGGCTAGGTCATGTGACCTAAAAATGACACTTTTCATTGGTTTAGAACTATTTTTTTTCCCAAATGATGAAAACCCCTCCTTGTTTCCTCACTCTGACTTTCAACTTTGTGAGAGGAAGACCTTTTTTCATTACTTAGAAATGGCAAGTCTTGTAGCTGCAGCTGGTGCACCCCCACCACCACCACCACCTCCTAGGAAGAGAGGACCACCTCCTCAGATTATCATTCAACAAGAGGAGGAAGAAGAGGAAGAAGAGTAAGAGACGCAAGGGGAGAGGCAGTTTTTGCCTGAGGAGCCAAGAATTTCTCATATAAAGGAAGATTTCATATGGCAATTTTATTCATTTCCCCAGGGCCAAAAGAAAGTGAATGCCCGCTATGTAACTTGCCTTATCTGCAAGATAGATCTGTCCAGAGGGACAGATAAGAAATATAGCTATGGCAATTACACCATGCATTGCCATATGCAGAGGTGGCACCCTAATAATTATAGTGCTGCACAAGTACGTGACCTGCAGGATAACCCCCTCCTGTGGCCAGAACATCAAATGTAGAGGCAGTGACGGGACCAGAGGCGAGGGAGACGGTCCCAAATATACAGATGAAGTTTGGGAGTATCAAACAAGTCTGCGTTTATTGCGGTCAATTGATTTGCTACAGGGAAAGTAGCATCACTCTAATCGACAGAGCTATCGACAATCATGATTGTTCAAAACGCCCCAGAAAATAAATTATCTTTTTTTTTGTTGCTCCTGTTGAGCCCTTTATAATGAATCATTTTCGTTTCTCCCCCCCAAAAAAAACAAAAAAAATATAACTCGTTCAAAAAATACAAAAAAAGTAAAAAAATGTTCAGAAAAATAATAAAAAAACAACAAAAATAATAAAAAAAAAGTTATTTTCAGAACTACCTCCCCTTTATAAAAAATTGCTAGAATGTTTAGCACTCTGGCAACCTCTATTTCTTTTGATTCGCTTCCTGGTTTGCGCGCCGGTACGCGAAACGGAAGCGAACCAAAAAAAAAAAAAAAAAGAAGAGTAAGTATTAGGGAAGGAAACAGAGAGTAATGTTAAAAGAAAGACAGCTAGAGGGAGTAACACAGAGATACTGTTTAATAGATCTATTTACCGAAGAAAAGATGGAAGAGGGTATAATTGTGAAAAACAAAATAGATAAGGAAGTGAAAGAAAAAAAGGAGAGTAGAAGAATAATAAACAAGAGTTTCTTAGAGAATGTGAGTGAATGTTCAAAATAAGAAGAAAAATAGTAAAGGATGTGGAATGAGAGGTAGGGATAGAACCGGACTAAAAGAACAATCCTGAGGGAAAGTGTTAAGAAAACAGTGAGCAAAAGTAAATAGGAATAAAAACAAGATGTATGATAGTGACTAAGGTTAAAACATGTGGAATAACAGAGAGAAAAAACAGAAAGCAGAAAAGAAGAAGTGACAGAAAAGGAATGATTGAAACAGCAAAGAAATGTAAATAACATAGGGGCATATTATCAACACAGGCGATAAAATTATCGCTGCTTTTATCGGCAGAAATCTGCCGCTAAAGCCGCTTTTGCAGCAGAAAACTGCCGCTAAAGCCGCTTTTGCAGCAGTTTTCTGCCGATAAAAGCAGCGATAATTTTATCGCCTGTGTTGATAATATGCCCCTTAGTGTGCTTGAACTACAGGGAGAAAGCATAATGAACAAGTAGTGAAAGAGTGATCAGTCAGAGACAGTGAGAGTAATAGAGACGGAGTGAGTGAACAGGAGTGAGGAACTATGAGAACAGAGGGACTGAGAAAAAGAGTGGAAGGAGTAGAGTAAGTAAGTAATAGAGAAAGGAATGAGGGAATTAGCAAAGGCAGGAAACTGAGGGTTAAAGAAATGAAGCAGTGGAACTAATAGAAGTTAAATGTGATAGAAATGTAACCAAAAGAGTACAAAACATTTACCTTATAATTGGCGTTAACTTAGTCACTTGTTATTTTTATACTTTCAATCTGTGAAAGAAACAACAAAAAATTGTAAAATATTAAAACATGTACTTAAAAATTAGAAAAGACAAGGGAAAAGATTGACAATCATCCAATTTTACAAAGAAATAAAGTTAGAGATAAACATGCAGAAAAAACGAGAAAGAAACGGTGATAGACAGTCAGAGACAAAAATAAATTGAAATAGAGTTAATTACTAAGAGAAAAAAAAAGAAGATACTTTCAGTGACAGAAAAGAAGGATAGAAGAGAAAACTAAATTGAAGTTGTGAAAGCTACTAAAAGAAACTGAGTAAGGTAAACTATATAAGGAAAGGGTGAATAAGGAAAAGAGAGTGAGGGAGAGAGGAGACAGAGGAAGTGAAGGAAAGAGTGTCAGATACAGACTGAGTGAGGTATCTACAGAATGTGATTCATAATGTTAGGAAACACAGGTAATGTAATTGAAAAACGTTCAATGTTTTTTGTTTATTCCACAATCACATCACTTGTGTTTCCTTTGCTTAGGTATCTCATTGTGCAGATGTAGTCTAGTATATGAAAGACTACGCAGAAGGTGACCACTGTATGCAACAACTTTGACACTTACAGAAGCCTCTGCTTCTCCATGCCCCCTACACAGTCCTAAATATATACATTTTAAACTAACAGTATCTTGTTGCAGATGAAGTGAGGCCTATCTTGCAACATGGTGCATCTTTTGCACTGCTGCTCTGTCACAAAAGTGACACAACGGCAGCGCAAAAGAGGTGCACGGCCATCATAAAACTGCCCCTAACATTTTAAATGATTGTTTCAGGATGCCGATAAGGTGTGGCCTATCCAGAGATTTGTTTGAGGTGAGGTCTACTCAAAGTTACAGATTAAATTTAGGCTTGTTGAAGAGTACAGAGGAGATAATACATGTGCAGGCCTACCAACGAAGTGAGTCATGTCCACTGCACTCTTGAACAAAGGCCAGACCTCCTCTGTCTCCCTGGACAGGCCTAAACCTCATATGCACAATGTGATTCGTAATGTTAGGAAACACAGGTGATATAATTGAAAAACGTGCAAATATTTTTGCTCATTTAACAATCACATCACCTGTATTTCCTCAGCTTAGGTATCTCATTGTACAGATGTAGTCTAGCATATCCAAGAGTACGCAAAAGGTGAGGACTGTATGCAACAGAGCAATGTACATTACTCACCTCCCTTGACACTTACAGAAGCCTCAGTTTCTCCATGCCTCCTACACAGTTCTAAATGTATATCATAAATACAAAAAGTACAGAATTAATTATACATGTTAAATGGTTTATTTTTGCTGTTCTCAGAATATATCAAATTTCACTAAAAACAGTGACTTGAAGGTATTCCTCATATAACAGCGGGGAAAAAAAACACAATCAAAATGATTGTGTTTAAAAAACCCATATAACATAACCAATCAGAAATCAGAACTCCTCAAAAGTAACTTACTTTCCATGACGTCGAAGGATGTCCTATGAACAGCTTATACTCTGTTGTGCTGTTATTATTTTCAGCCCGCCACTTTCTGAAAGAAAAGTTCAATCGTTTTGACAAATATGTTACAACAATAAATGACTTCTCGCTCTCTACCGCACTTCTCCTCAAGGCCAAATCGTGTAAGAGCCATTTATAACTCTTGGAATTCTTCTAAGCAAATCCCGTCATTTTCTTTTTCCGCAACTTTCAGAAAGAAAACGTTCAAGATCACTTTCACAATCCTGTACTAGTAATATCTCACCCTTCTTGCTCACTCATGTTCCACATTTCCTATGACACTGATACTGCTTACTATGAAGCAGACTTTCACTACCTCTATGACTACTACAATTATTTAATTCTCTACATCACTTTTAATCACAATGCAATTTAAAACAGTACATAAAATTATATCAACACCTAGAATCATTATAGGCCAGTTACCTACCCAAAATTCTTTCTTCTGAAAACAGAAAGTAAGAATATTTTTAAATAAAAAGGCAACCTTGTTTCATAGTGAAATGTGAATTATTTCCGGAACATCAGCTTTTTTTTACATTTTGAATATGATGTGTAATAAGTGGATGTTGTCAAAGGACCATCATGTCATATGATAGCTGCAGTTAGAAATGTTCTTCCTAAAATCAACGACTGTGTAGCCACAAAATTTGTAACTAAAGTTGAAACCTTATTTTCATCAGGTTTATATAGTTGGAATTTTTAAATGACATTATAACCAAAAGTTTGTTCAAAATATGTCGACAGCATTGCAGACTTACATTACCTCTACTCCATGTTTTGATTGGCTGCTTGAATTAGCTTATTAAAAGAAACAGTTTTTCTGAACTCATTCAAAGTGCAGTTATTTTTCCATGACGTCAAGTGTTATGGTAAGAACACCGTTTGCTTTGGGAAATACTCTGTTGTCCTTTAACTAATCTGTGCCCACCACTTTCTGTAAGAAAACCTTCTTTTTTTTCAGGAACTACTTAAAACTCAAAAATTACTTTTGACTCTGTACTACACTTATCCTCAAGGCCAAATAGTGTAGGAGCCATTAGAACCTCTTGAAATTCCTCAGAGCAAATCCCGAGATTCTTTCCCTAAAATTTTGGTTGTAAAAACACCAGGTAAGAATTTTTAAGGTCAAAAGGCAATTTTTTTTTTTAAGTTAAAACAGAATCATTGCAGAATGACCAGCCGTTTCTAGACTTCAAATAAGCTGTGTAATGTCCTGATGTTGTTGAAGGACCGTCATGATATATAATTGCTGCAGTTACAAAAGTCCTTCCTGATATTGACAACTGCGAAGCCACAAAATATTTAATTAAAGTTGTCAATTTTGTTCCATCAGGTCTACATCGTTGGAACATTAAAATGACATACTGGCCATATGTTCGTATAAATAATGTGGACAACATTTCAGACTTACATTGGCTACACTCCATGTTGTGATCGGCTGCTTTTACTAGCTTATTAAAGGACACTGATTTACTGTCTGGCAAAGTTAAATATATCCATTTTTCTGAGTCTACACTAGTAGTACTTGATACCCTACAGTTCTCGCAGTCATGCTGCCATTGATAAGAAAGGCCAAACAGGTGATCTACATCTACACCTTCATCTTGCAATACATCAAGCATATACATTAAAAACTCCTGACAATCTTGCTGAATATTTTGAGAGAATTGAGTTTGACCTGAACATTTGTCTAACAGATTTCGAATTTCAGACACACATTCTATTTTTGTTCTATCAGTGCTACATTTCTCTAACACAGAATTCAACAAACTGCAAAATCTTTGATCCGAATTGACCACAATCTCTTCTTTTAAAGTTTCTAGAGAAAAGACAACATTAACCACAACATTAGCATAGCAGTCAACATCAGAACTATTTTCAAATTGAAAACCAACAACATCTTCAACAGAATCCATTTTTTTTCTGCTTATAATTTCGGGTTCATCGACTTTTCGTCTTTTTGCTACAACCTCCCTACTATTGGTCACATTTCTTCGTTTCCGGCCTACCACACGTTTCTCAAACAAAGGATATTTATGCAAATGTGGCGCATACTCTCTTCTTAACCTATTGTATTCCTTAACACAATCTAGATCCGCACAAATGTTTGTGACATCACAATCAATCAAGTACAATCCCGATAAAGTTCTGACTCGTGACAATGCCACATATGCCATACCCTCCTTGAACACAGAACTGCCAATATTCACCAATTCACTGTCTACACTTAAACCTTGCGATTTATGGATTGTCACCGCATATGCCAAGCAAACAGGAAACTGCTTACGGCGAACATATAAGTCTTTTACAAGCAAAAACCTAGCAGAGCAACAACCAATTAGCTGTACTTCCTCAATGCCATCAAATTTAATTTTTAAAAATTCAATTCCATCTCTATTTCTGTATTTCTCAAAATCAACAACATTGCCCATTGATCCATTTACCAGACCTCTTTCAACATGTAAATTCCTTCTTAAAATTATACGGCAATTTAAGCACACATTCAGAGTCTTTTCAAAACCAGCAGTTTTAGATATAGTCTTCTCTAATGAATCCAATTTTGATTTCAAATTCTCAGACAAAATAATTGTTGCTCCCATATGCTCTATTCTGTCAATAGCTTCCAGTTTCACCAACTCTTGGTTTTCTAAATTCAACATTTTGTTGTTGAAGATGGCACATTCTGCAAGAGTTGGCATCAAACATATTCCAGATTTCTTCTCAGTAATTTTCCAAAAAATATTCTCAGGCACAACGTCTTCTTCTGGATACAAATTTGATATTAATCGTGCATGTAAAGCTTCTTTCCCATGCTCGGTCACTTTTCCGATTCTAACATCTTGTAGAATATTCTTATAATCTTCATCCTTCGCTTGACGCATATTTTCACGCAGTTCAGCATAATAGAAGTTTAACCATATATTAACGTTGCCAATGCTCCCTAGGCACTTCCTGGTATCTTCATGCGTGAGCATTTTGAACACAGGTTGTCCTTTCACTGGTGTCAGCTGCAGAAGATCACCGAAACCAATGATGTGTTTGCCACCAAATAACACATCATACTCTGTTTTTAGAACTTCTTGCATTCTCAAATGCACAAAGGCAAGCATGACATTGGAAACCATGCTTACTTCGTCAATGATAAGAAGTTTCATTTTCCTCAAGACTCTTGAAACTTCACAACAAGCATCTCCAGATAACTTGTGGTATTGTAATTTGTTATCATGCTCCACTGGCAGCATCAGTAGACGATGCAAAGTAATACCTTTAATGTTATGTGCTGCCAGTCCAGTTGGAGCGGTGACAACACAAGACAGCGATGACTCAGTCCTTTTCTGCAAATAACATGAAATTGCTTTAATGAGGAAACTTTTTCCAGTTCCCGCTTCTCCACTCACGTACAGTCGGACAGGCTTCAACGACGTACATGAGCACTCTTTCTTCTCATGACTTAATCCATGATCTATTTGGTTGGCAACTTCGTCATATATTTTCCTCTGCTCAACGTTGAGTTGTCTTTCCAAGTCTTCTAAGTTAACCGCATCCTCCTGAGCATGTGCCATGGCTCTTTCCACTTCAACCATGGCAGTGGCAGCTTCATTTTCGATAACTGGTCCTCCTAGTGGATCCTGACTCAATGAAACAGAACTCTGACTGTCCTGAGAACTGTCTCTAGCAATCTCGGCTGCAATCGTTGCTTCCTGCTCGATTTCCGCATTCAACATTTCTAGATATTTGGGAAAAACAGGACATTCTATGGTCTCCTTGGCGGCATTGAAAGAATCTTCGTAACAGACGAAATCTCCAAGCAGTTCCTCTTCTGCACGCCAAGGCTTGAAAAGTTGCAAAAGTGCTAAATATAAAAAATCTTTTCTTTCAGGAGATTCGCCACTCAATTTTCGAAAATAACATCAAAGGGACTCAAAGGCCTTTTAAATATGCCCCAAGCAGCCTATGAAACTCTAGCAGTACATATCAAGAAACTTAAATGACTTCAATAAACATTTTTAAACACATCAAGTAAAGCAGTTATTCAACTACATTCAAGGGGAAGTGACTTAAAATGCCCTAACACACATGAAAGCGTATTTTGAAGGCCCTTGCACCATTTTTCCATCACTTTTAACATGGCTAGGTAACTCAGAGAAACAAAATCTAAATTTGCCAAGCACACATGGGTGCGTATTTACAAGGACCTTGCACCACGGGGAAATGACTTAAATTAAAATGGGGAAAATAACATCAAAGGGACTCAAAGGCCTTGTAAATATGCCCCAAGCAGCCTATGAAACTCTAGCAGTACATATCAAGAAACTTAAATGACTTCAATAAACGTTTTTAAACACATCAAGTAAAGCAGTTATTCAACTACATTCAAGGGGAAGTGACTTAAAATGCCCTAACACACATGAAAGCGTATTTTGAAGGCCCTTGCACCATTTTTCCATCACTTTTAATATGGCTATGTAACTCAAAGAAACAAAATCTAAATTTGCCAAGCACACATGGGGGCGTATTTACAAGGACCTTGCACCACGGGGAAATGACTTAAATTAAAATGGGGAAAATAACATCAAAGGGACTCAAAGGCCTTGTAAATATGCCCCAAGCAGCCTATGAAACTTTAGCAGTATATATCAAGAAACTTAAATGACTTCAATAAACGTTTTTAAACACATCAAGTAAAGCAGTTATTCAACTACATTCAAGGGGAAGTGACTTAAAATGCCCTAACACACATGAAAGCGTATTTTGAAGGCCCTTGCACCATTTTTCCATCACTTTTAACATGGCTTTGTAACTCAAAGAAACAAAATCTAAATTTGCCAAGCACACATGGGTGCGTATTTACAAGGACCTTGCACCACGGGGAAATGACTTAAATTAAAATGGGGAAAATAACATCAAAGGGACTCAAAGGCCTTGTAAATATGCCCCAAGCAGCCTATGAAACTCTAGCAGTACATATCAAGAAACTTAAATGACTTCAATAAACGTTTTTAAACACATCAAGTAAAGCAGTTATTCAACTACATTCAAGGGGAAGTGACTTAAAATGCCCTAACACACATGAAAGCGTATTTTGAAGGCCCTTGCACCATTTTTCCATCACTTTTAACATGGCTATGTAACTCAAAGAAACAAAATCTAAATTTGCCAAGCACACATGGGGGCGTATTTACAAGGACCTTGCACCACGGGGAAATGTCTTAAATTAAAATGGGAAAAAATAACATCAAAGGGACTCAAAGGCCTTGTAAATATGCCCCAAGCAACCTATGAAACAAAGCAACATTTTAAATACACAACTTTCTTCATAATTTTCTCCCTAAAGCATACTATTCTCTATCTAAATTAAATGAATCTTTTCTCATCTTAGCAAATACTTTTTGAGTTTCTAAACAGTCTCAGACACACACCAATTTGTCTTCAGCAGAGCAAAAGTTATGCACTCCAGAGGCTGCAACCAACAATGCCACAGAAATGCTGTAATTCATCACACATATCTCTCATGTCACCCAATCAAAACTCTTCCCTCACTTTTTTCAAATCAACACCCTTCGCCCTTCTGCCCTTTCTGCCTTTTTTCCATAGCAACCACCTCCTGAAAGACCTCTCATGTTTGCAAGTTCACACAACAATGTTTCAATTGAACTCTGAACTCTCAGTACACCTGCGTATCCAGTGCAATCTTTCATAAAATGATTTTTTCTTGACCATTCAAATTACATCTTTCAAATAACTCATCCATGCACCCTAACTTTCTGTTTTCAGCAATCAAAATCCACCAATCACTGCTACTGATTAATTACCACAGAAACTCCACAGTTTTTTTCATTACATACTCCTACTGTTCCAACTGCCATTTCATTCCCACACTTCATCTGACTGCAGCAGAACCTCCTCTCACCATGTTTTCTGTCTGGATTATTGGACATACTTACATCCACTGGGCTCAAAGGTATGCTGATAACAGAAATTTACACAACCTCAATTTACAAAATGTGGAAATCAACTGGATTGGCCACAGAGGATTAAGATGTCACCAATTGATACCATTGGTGAAAACCTTTTTGCATTTGCCAAAACCTGACCTGTTAATTGTGCACTGTGGAGGAAATGACTTGGGCACTTTGACTGGGGTAGGTCTGGAAATGCTTTTAAAAGACACCTTTGACCAATTGATGGCACTTTTTCCTCAAACTGCCTTGGTATATTCAAATATATGCCAAAGACAGAAATGGAGGTGGTCCAACCAATTTTGTCCACAAATTGAGAAATCGAGGAAGCATGTAAATAAGTCTGTTTCAGCTTACATGAGAGACCATGGAATGGGCTCCATTTACAACAATAACTTGCGTTACTACATGCAAGATATCTACAGAGCAGATGGAGTTCACTTCTCAGATGAAGGGAACAGAATTTTCATTCTGAATTTAAGACTGTGCATTGGTACCTACTTGTAGGTACCTAAATCAGCCACAGGACCCAAAAGCTCTTTTCAGAGCTACCCTACATCTGATCACTCACAATTATTATTTTACTCTAACTTTTTTCACTAATTTTCACCAAAGTACGCTCCCCGGAGCGCTACCCGGTACGCGCACCGGACGCTAACCGTGCGAAAATTTGAAAAAAATTTTTTTTTTTCGCACATATGGGCCTCCTCAGCCACCCTCAGGAAACCTAGGGGGTCAGGATACGTCTACCGTGCCCCCTTCTACCCATTCTCAACATTATTTGCCCTCCATCTTGTATCTCAATTCTACCGAAACACAAAATGGAGGACTCCCGTAACGCTGCCGGTTCGCGTACCGGGGCGCGCACCGGGAAGCGCTCGCTCAAAAAAGGTGGGAAAGTAATATACAGAAAAACCACTGGAGACACTTTCACCAAATATAGATTAGCTCATACTACATACTAATCCCTACCATTTTCACAAATTTGGTTGGAATTCCATTTAGCCATTTAGCCTGTAGACCTCTCTAAATACCCTGAGGTAAATTACTTCACAAAACACATCTGAATTGTTGGAATTGACAACCAATTAAAATGTTACTTTCATTTTCTACTTTTTTTTACCTGACATTTGATTGGTTATGTACCTGAATATATATAAAGAAAGAGAGAGAAACACAGCCATTTTGACTACTACTTCCTGAAGTACATTGCAAGAGCATTTTCACTGACAACTTAAACTTGTTTTTAAAAGGTAAGATGTTATTTTGTAAATTTGAAAGGAGAACTATGTCATGCACTTTAAATTAATTTGGGAAAACATTTTTAGATAGTTATATACTGTCCCTCTGTAAGAGTTAGACATTGAGAAAGGCTTGTTTATTATAATTATGGATTGATTTAGGTTTCTGTGGTATAATTATGAATTTACTTAGGCATCTTCACAGGCACTTTTTAATAGTACTACTTCACACCTGAAACCATACAGTGCCCATAGATTACTTCTCTGTAATAAACTCACAAGTACCTGTCTGAACTTAAACCCAACAGTGCCCTATCTCTACTGATATATTTATTTTTTATGCAAATTACAGCAAGAAAATGGAAGGAGAGCAGAATATTTCCTTCAAAATTGTTCTGGAGAACAACACAGAAAAAGATATTGAGGACAATGATGACTCAGATTTCATGGATGAATCACGGGACCATGAATTAGTTCAATGTGTAGATGCAGTAGATTCGCTGATTGAAAATGAGGACATTTCCAACAATGTGTTGTTAAATGTTCTGTTAAATTTGGAAAAAGAATCACAAAAATAAATTTATATTTAATAAAAAAAAGCACAAAAAAAACCAACAAAATGAACAATCAATAAACATACAATATTTAAAAAGTCTATCATTCTTTTTTCCTTATAGTACACTCCCCAGACCGCTTCCCGGTGCGCGTACCGGGCGCTCCCCACGCAAAAAAAACTATTTTTTTTTTTTTCCCCGCGGGGCCCTTTTAAAGCCTCCACATCAAACCTAGGGGGTCAGGGAGGATCTGCTATGCCCCCTTATGGTCATGTACCCCTTTGTTTTGGCCTCCTCTTGTCTCTCGATCCTACCGAGAGACAAGATGGCGGCCGCTCCGGACTGTTTAGAATGTTGACAGACACCGGAGAGCCAATCCGCTTCGCGAAGTTCTGTTACGCATCAGGTACGCAAACCGGGGCGCTGCCCGGAGCGCGCTTACAGATATATATATTTTTTTGAACGTTAATTTCTCAAAATCCACTGGAGCACATATATTGAGACCTAGCAAAGGCACATCGGGCTACCAGTCCCTACAATTTTGCCAAGTTTCGTGGAAATCCATTCAGCCGTTCGAGCTAAAAGTGAGTCCAACCGCCCTATGGAAAATTGCATGGGAAAAATGCGTTTTGGGACCCCCTTTTTTCTCGGCCCCCCCCCTTAACGAAACCCCCCCAAATTTTCAGGGGCTGCTCAGAAACAAAATGTTCCATTTTCCTGAAAATTTCAGCTAATTCCGTCCTCAAACGCCAAAGTTATTCGACATAGAATATTCAAAAATCCCATAGAGAAAAAATCCTAACTATATATACCTACTGGCGACCGCCAGTAGGTAATATATATATATATATATATATATATATATATATATATATATATATATATATGACGCTCCAAATCCTCCCAAAAACTCCAAAGAAAGGATAAAACAGCACTCGAAGGGCGAAATGTTGCCAACACGCTAGATTTTATTCAGCGGAGAGGCACACACAGACGCGTTTCGGCGTGCTGCCTTCGTCAGTGTGTGTTACACTGCGTTTAGTGTGGACATGTTTTTTAAACATATATATAGCCAAAGTACTTTCTCTTGTTTTAGAAAAAGAAGCATGAAATTTCCCGCTCTGAAAATTCCTTTGCTAGAAACCTGGTGGCTATGCCAAAGAATACACCACTTACGCCTTTATTCTTTGACTTAGGAAGGCATCATATCAGGGACACGGCTAGAGTTCATCCCCTCTAGTTTTGGGCGCGGATTAGACGAACCCCCGAACTCCAAAATTATGCACTTGCACTTAATGAGCTAATCACCCTGGATCAGGGTAAGAGAGTAAAATGGATTTCTTATGTAAAACAGACCCTTTTTGCCTTGGGTCTGAGAGATGCCTGGCTCTCCCAGACTCCCCCCAGCAAACTGGAGCTAAAAAAAAAGGTACTGGGAATGGGTGCATTTGCAGCAGCTGCAAAATTCAGAATTAGGGAGCCTCTCAGAGGAGTTCTTTCTAAACAAGCAAGAAAAATTATATGAGCCATATTTAGATTGTATTGAGGTGCCGCGTGATAGGTCTCTATATATGCAGTTTCGTTTTGGTACCTTACCCGGCCATACCTCTGTGGTGAAATCTTGCCCATGTTATCTTGCTTCTATCAAAAATATTCCTCATGTTCTCTTTGTGTGCCCCGCATACAAGAGCTACAGACGCAAGTGGCTCAGTCCCATAGGTAGGCTCCTGGGTACTACGAGCAGCCTTATGGCCATGCGTATCCTCAAGACAGACCCTAAATTTCTTTTCGTCTGTGCAATAGCCAAATTCTTGGGGTGATCATGGGCTGTTAGGCACAAGGCACTTTCTGCATCTTTGTAGCTGTTGCTAGTCCCTGTCATTTAGTATGTTCTTATCTTTTTCCCTTCCTTTAAATTTTAATTGACTTGTATTTTAACTGGAAGGTTTTTGCTTATTTGCACATATCAAAGTGTTCTTAAATTAAATTGTAAATAGTTTTTGTATATAGTGTTAGTTTTTAATGGGTACATCGTAAAAATCTGTAACATTGTTTTTTTACTATGTTCATATGCTTTTATGATACTTGTGTCGAATAAAGCAAATTTGAATTGAATTGAAAAAGAAGCCACGGACACCCAGAGATGCTTTATCTGTTTATTCCACAACAGATGGTCTTCTACCGACGCGTTTCACCTTTACGACTTGTTCACGGTACGGCAAGTCATGTCACATTTCCGTATACATAGGGTTATAATCATTGACATAGGAATGGGCTATACAGGTCTTTAATCAATCTTAACAAGCGCCATTTTGTAATGGATATTATCGGCACAAGAAATATCTTTTTGGTAAAAAACAAGTGGGCTTTCTGTACCAACATTCTAGATTCCTTTAAACAGTTTGATCAAATCAATTTAGTCGTCTCTTGACCAAGTTAGTAGTGATGAATGTATGTATGTATGTATGTACATAGTATTTATTTAGAGCAACAAAAACCCCACGGGTACCCTGGTGCTGCGGTACGTAAAATCGGACAAATGTTAATCAGGCAGGCAACAGATACATTAGACAATACTCAGGAAGTAGAAACAGATTCTAGGGAACAGCCATGCCTTTATCCTTTTTCTAAACAGTGACAGCCTTGCAGCAGCAGTACTAAAAGCTCTTACTCCCAGTCTGACCCTGTTAAACCTAGGAACCTTCACAAGACAAGCCGAAGAAGAACGAAGATGCCAGGTGGGGGTGTAACAAACTAATTTTTCCTCTAATGGTTTTGGACCGAAACCATGCAAGGCCCTAAACACTATACACAGGGACTTAAAGTATACTCTTTGCAACACTGGGAGCCAGTGTAGCTTGGTTAGACAGTTTGAGGCAGAAAAGTCTTGCGGTTTAGCCAGAGGTAACCTTGACGCCATATTTTGAACATGTTGCAATCGCAGGATCAGGTATTTTGGGGAATCCAGCAACAGAGCATTACAATTGTCAAGGCGACTTAGAATAGCCCCCTGCACTATTAATGCTCTGGCTGACGCAGGTAACAATGGGAGGATCCTTCTCAGGGCCATGATGCGACTGAAGCAACACCCCACAGTTTTGTTCACCTGTGACTTCAAGGACAGATTGGCACTGAAAATGACTCCCAGATTTTGGACCGTTTTAGTAGGGGCCAGAGGGGTAGAAGTTCCAAGTGGCGCGAAGGTGTGAGGGAGAGGCAGAGGAACCTTCCCCACAGCACAGTGCAAGATTTCAGTTTTCTCAGAATAAAATTGTAGAAAATTCAACCGTAACCACTGTGCAGTGTCAAGCATACAGGCATGAAAATCCTCCAAAGCCAAGGGTAGGGTGTCATCCAAGGATAAGATAATCTGAGTTTCATCAGCATAGTTTATCAGCTTCACATTGTGAGCCTGAATTATATCAATCAATGGACTTAAATAGATATTGAACAAAATCGGGCTGATGGCAGACCCTTGAGGGACACCATGGCAGATGTTAGTAAAAGCTGATTGAAACGGCAGAAGGGCCACTGCCTGACACCTACCAGAGAGCTAAGAGCGGAAACAAGCCAAAGCGGTACCTACTACTCTTATCTTCTCTAGGCGGGTCAGCAAAATACTGTGGTTGACTGTGTCGAAAAGCGGTAGACAAGTCAAGCAAAATTAGTATTGCCAATTGTTCCGCAATTTGGGGGTTCTGATTGATGACAATCTTCAGATGGAGTCACAGGCAAATAAGACCGCCAGTGTGTGCTTCTCCCTAATGCTTATGCTACGTCAGATACACCCCCTCTTACCAAAAGACTCGCGCTCCCTCATAGGGAGAAGCACAGTGATAAACAGGCTGGACTACTGCAACTCCCTGTATCTGGGAGCTCCACAGTACATCATTCAGGGGTTGCAGAGAGTCCAATCTGCAGCAGCAAAACTGGTGCTTAATAGGCAGTGTCATTCATCCACCACTTTGGCCTTGAGAGATTTACACTGGCTGCCTATTAAGGAAAGGGTCAATTTTAAATCTCTCTGCCTGGTGTTCAGAGCGGTGCACGAGCTGGGTCAAGTCCCACTACAGGAAAAATGCACCTGGTACCAGCCTAAGAGGCAGCTTCGCTCCTCTAGTGCCAGTTTACTGACGATTCCTAGGTTTAAACGTTCTAGGATAGGAGGGAGGGCACTTAATGTGGCTGGTGCCCATCTATAGAATGAACTACCCCAGAACATCAGATAAACTAATTCCCTGATTGAGTTTCAAAAGAATCTTAAAACCTGGCTCTTTTCTAGGGTCTGACTTCTTTTCTCTGATATTCTGATCTGATCTATTCTACTCTGGTCAATTCTCTTTAGTCTGAAGCGCCAAGATACCCGTAGGATGACAGTTTCGGCAATTTACGAATCGCATTCATTCATTCCCTTGTCTGACAACAGATGAAGATAGTCCATCACAGTCACCAAGGCAGACTCTGTACCGTGTTCTGGACGGAAGCCAAATTGAACATCCGCTAACTTGCTGTTACTTTCTAAGAACACGGACAGGGATTTTCTGACCAAGAGTTCGAGGATCTTCATTGGGTAGGGTAGGAGGGAGATGGGTCTGTAACTTTCCAGGCGAGCAGGATCAAGAGTGGCCTTCTGTAGAAGAGGCGTAACCACAGCCTGTTTCCAGCTAGATGGCACAGCCCCACTGGAGAGTGACTGATTACAAATCTACCTGAGACTATAGAATAGATCAGAGGAAAATTCCTTCCAGATTTTATGGGGGGGAGGATCCAGTAGGGAGCCAGAGAAAACACCCCAAAGCCAGCCCACCAAAAACCTCCTCTGATATAGGTTTAAAATGATTTAAGGAGCTTGGATTAATAGTCCCAACATCCATCTCTAGACTTACATAGAGCTTCTTTACTACACCAGTGGTCGAGATAGTTGTTCCACTTTTCTGACTTTCTTCTGTTTTAGGCCCATTTATGATGGTACTAATTTTTTCCTAAAAAAAAGTCGCCAGTCTATCATAGAGATCTTGAGTTGATAGGGTCTCATTTTGTGAACACTTTGGATTAATATCATCAACTATTCTGAAAACACATTTAGACGTCTTTGATGATTTCAGAATAGTTTCTGCAAAATATTTTGTTTTAGTGCAAAAAAACGCTTTTTTATTGATGGATATGGCCGTTTTCCATGCAACCTTTTCATCATCTGTTTAATGCTTTCGCCATTTTCTTTCTGCCTGTTTACATTTCAATTTAAAAATTTTCAAGTTTTCATCAAACCATCTGGCCGAAGGTCTGCGCCTTTTTTTTACAGCCTTTCAAAGGGGCAATTTGATTGATGGTCGCCGTAATCTGACTGCAAAGATCCACGTAGTTCGCCTCTACTGACCTAGCACATTACCTTTTTTAATGCCCTTTTCTAATCCCTGCTCAAAAAACTCCTAGCCTCCCTATTGACAGGGACTTCTCGACGGGGAATGACAGTCACAAATTCAACAAAATAATGGTCAGTCCACTCCACCTGAAGTACCCTCACATGCCTAATAACACTTCCCTCACTAAAGATTAGATCCAACATGTGCCTCCCTTTATGTGTAGCCCCTGTCACCCCTTGCTGAAGACCTAAGCTCTCACAGGATTGGAGAAAATTTGAATATCCCGTGTCCAAACTCCCATTGAACCACATTTTAAAGTCACCAACTATAAGCAATCTCAAGTTAGTGAGAGCCATGTTATCAATAACATCGGTTAGTGCCTGCAGATGAGGCACATTGACAGGGCCAGGGGGGCTGTATCAGACTATACCATCTAGCAGGTGTCCCTTGGTGTCATTTAATGAAAATCCCAAAAGCTCAAACTCCTCCACTACGACGACCTCTGGTTAACCACTTTACCACATGATGCATAGTCCTATATACACAAATGACATTACATAAATAAATAAGTAAATAAAACTAGAATAAACACTTGCGTAGATCACAATTCTAATTACAATTTAAAATATTACAATCATATTCTTGTAGAAAGAGAAATCTCAAAAATGTATAACAATATTTATTATAAAGACCCTGCACTACTTTGCTGTCTAAGTTAACAATATTTATACATTGTCGGCTAGCTATTCTAAACCTTCTTATTACTGTAATATTCTAATCTAGGTGGATGGCTAGCTCCTCACTTGAATTTAAATCTGTGGGAAACAGGGTCTCAAATTCAATAATAAACATGGATTCCATAATTCTCAATTGACGTTCTCTGTCTCCCCCTCGCTCTTGAGGTCTAACTGTTTCCAGAACTACAAAAGACAGGAGTCTGTCATTTTGGCCATGACAAGCCTTAAAATGACGAGCTACTGGATATAGTTCATTATTCTGGCGAATTGCTCTCTTGTGCTCAAGAATTTATTTTCTAGCATGATGTGTTGTGCTGCCTTTGTAATATTTTTTACATGGGCAAATGAGACGGTATTTACAGAAATCTGTATTGCAGTTGAAGTTACCTTAAATCATGTAGTCTCTGTTACCCCTAGGTACTCTGATCTTAGTGCAATTTTTACTGTTTACGCAAGCTTTACATCGCATACAACAGGAGAACCCGGTAACACCTTGATTTATATTGGATTTGATATGAGATGTAATCAAATTATGACTCAGTTCGTCCTTCAAGGATTTTCCCTTTCTAATAGTTATTTGTGGTGATTCATGGAGGTATCGATCCAAAATGGCATCAGTGTCCAGGATATGCCAATTACGTTGTAATATTTTCCTGACTTTGTATGATTGACTAGAATAGGCCGTTATAAACCTGATCTGGTTGTCATCTTGACTCTCATTCCTTGTTTCAGCGCGGCCGAGGGCGAGGCTTACACGGAAGTCCCAGAGGAACAAGAGGGAAAAAAAGCAAGGCGGAGGAGAAAACGCAGATTCCACCAAAACAACACCAATGGTAACCCGTGCTAAGAGAGGAACAGAATGACTGTCGTGAACCTCTCCAAACGTGAGTTAACATCCACTGATATCAATTTATCATCTATAGGACTATCATTTTGTCCTATTAAAAACATGGACTATGTACAAACAAGCATTGACATGTTTTATTTCTTGCGCACATTCAAGCTAAAAAAGTGTTTTAGCATTCATGCAACAACAGATAGTACACGCAGTGACGCAACAACACAGAACAAGTTATGTATATCAGATATAGAGGCATTACACACACTTGCTGAATTGAATACCGATGTGGAACACCATGAGGATCTGAATATCAATTTGGACAAAATGGCTGGAATTGTAGACAATACTTGCCCCAGTGGTTTTAAACCAAAATCTAAGTTTATACCCATGGTACACTGTGACGCTATTGAGGTTTTTAAAAAGTATTGTAAAAGAATTGAAATGGATAAGATACCCTGGTAAAAATCTATTGAAACGCAATCTTACATGAACTCAAATTCAAGCACTAGAAAACCTCAGTAAAGACCCTTCTATCGTCATAAGGCAATCTGACAAGGGTGGAAACGTTGTGGTGTGGGTGAAAGAAGAATACTTGAAAGAGGGTAAATGACAACTAAATGACTCAGATTGTTATCAATTATCCTCAAGGAGTGAAGTACTGTCCTCTCATAATCTGTACAATGAACTGCTGAAGGAATGGAGAGATCAAGGATTACTGGAATGGGAGGAGTACTGTAGTTTAAGATGCAAGCATGCAGAAACTCCGGTATTATATATTTTACCCAAACTACATAAGAATCCATGTACTCCCCCAGGAAGACCAATAGTATCTTCCATAGGTTCACAGCTGGAGATGATGTCCAAGTATATAGACTTCTTCTTAAGACCTTTTGTTGTTAGTCTACCTGCTTCATTGCGTGACACAATACATTTTTTTTTTAAATGATTGATGGCTTATTGTGGGAAAGTGATTTTTTACATGTAACACTAGATGTGACAAGCTTATATACATCTATAAAACATGAATCAGGGATCCAAGCAGTACGCCATTTTTTAGGAGCAAGATCAGTTTCCCTCCTTTTACATACTGAAATGTTGATTGATATGTAAGTACTGTCTGACGATAATATTTTTGACTTTGATGACAAACTGTATAGACAAACACAGGGCATGAAATGGGCACCTGCTTCGCCCCCAGGTATGCAAATGTATTCATGGGCTGGTGGGAGGAGCAGGTGTCCAACCAATGTGATTTGTATGGGGATCCAATAGTACTTTGGACCCCATTAATTGATGATATCTTTCTCATTTGGAGAGGCGATGAATCTAGTGCTACTGAGTTTGTAAAATCATTGAATACTAACAATCTGAATATGCAGTTGACATCACACATGAGTAAGAAGAAGATAATTTTTCTTGATGTAGAAGTTGCTGTAGAGGGGAATCATTTGGCTACAAAGCTGCATAGGAAAGAGACAGCTGGCAATAGCTTATTATATGCTACCAGTGCCCACCCACACAGCTTGATTCAAAGTATCCCCTATGGGGAATTAATCAGGGCCAAGAGAAACTGTAGCACGGAGAAGGAGTTTCAGATAGAAAAATCCTCAATGTGTAAAGATTTAAGGCCAGAGGGTACACCAATAAGGTGATTCAAGCTGCAGTAGACAAAGTCAATAAATTGCAAAGAACAGCCTTGCTTAATCCTAAAACAAGGTATGAGAGTCAAGATGACAACCAGATCAGGTTTATAACCACCTATTCCAGTCAATCATACAAAGTCAGAAAAAAATTACAATGTAATTGACATATCCTGAAAACTGATGCCATTTTGGATCGATACCTCCATGAATCACCAAAAATAATTTTTAGGAAGGGAAGATCCTTGAAGGACGAACTGAGTCATAATTTGGTTACATCTCATATCAAATCTAATATGAATCAAGGTGTTACGGGATTCTCCTGTTGTATGCGATGTAAAGCTTGCATAAACAGTTAAAATTGCACTAAGATCAGAGTGCCTAGAAATAACAGAGACTACATGATTAAAGGTAACTTCAACTGCAATACAGATTTCTGTGTATACTGTCTCAGTTGCCCATGTAAAAAATATTACATAGGCAGCACAATACATCGTGCTAAAAAACGTATTCTTGAGCACAAGCGAGCAATTCGCCAGAATAATGAACAATATCCAGTAGCTCGTCATTTTAAGGCATGCCATGGCCAAAATGACAGGCTCCTGTCTTTTGTTGTTCTGGAAACAGTTAGACCTCGAGAGCGAGGGGGAGACAGAGAACGTCAGTTGAGAAGTATGGAATCCAAGTATATTATTGGCTTCAAAACTCTGGTTCCCACAGGTTTAAATTCAAGTGAGGAGTTAGCCATCCACCTAGATTACAATATTACAGTAAAAAGAAGGTTTAGAATAGCTAGCCGACAATGTATAGAGATTGTTGACATAGACAGCAAAGTAGTAAAGGGTCTTTATAATAAACATTGCTAAAAATTATTGAGATTTCTCTTTCTGCAAGAATATGATTGTAATATTTTAAATTGTAATTATAATTGTCATCTACACAAGTTTTTAATCTTGTTTTTTTTTTGTAATGTCATTTGTGTAAATAGGATTATGCATCATGCGGGAAAGTGGTTAACCAGAGGTCATCACTACTAACTTGGTCAAGAGATGACTACATTGATTTGATCAAACTGTTTAAAGGAATCTAGAATGTTGGTACAGAAAGCCCGCTTGGGTGGGACTCTTTAAGAATGGGGGTTTGTTGTTATAATTTCACGCATACACAGCTCTGAAAGATCTGGCATCAAAATTATGATATAAATTTTTCTGCAAAATACGCAAATTGTATGCATTTTTTCAATGTGGGTATTTATTAAGTAAAAGCCCACTGGGGATCAATGCTTATGATAAAAACGGTGATATGAAATGTTAAACCGTTGAGAGGGTCACTGAGATGTGTACATTTTTAATGTAACCAACAATATTAGCGAATAGTATAAACAGGCTAATATTTAAACAGTAATAGTTGGAATTGATGATCAATATGGATTTACATTATATATATTATATTGTTTTTTACCAAAAATAAATTTCTTGTGCTGATAATATCCATTACAAAAGGGCACTTGTGGGGGGGGCGTGGCCGAGAGCCGAGCATGGCGGACGCTTCTTGAGGTAGCTCCGTCCTCTGCCCGGTAATACAAGCTGAATATCCTGTACCCCGGACGGCCCCTGCGTCCCACCCGGGTCTGATGACAAGTGAGGGACCCTAGAGTGCACAGTCGGAGCCTTGAGTCCGGCGAGACTTCGTACGGGCAGACGGAGCTCCCGCGGTGTATGAGGCCTGCCGCCAGACACGCAGCCGCGGTCTCCCGTGCTGAGAACGGCCGAGCGGAGTGAGCCCTGCAGGGACGGCGTCGTGGAGGACAGTGGAGCGTAGGGGAGGCCGACTTTACCGGGGCGCTCCTGCCGTGCACAGCTGAAGCCTGGTGCCAACGTTCGTCATTTGCTGCTGTTATTTGCCACCGGCGAACAGTGATCGACGTGCCCGAGATTGTAGATGCGGACAGAGCCGCGGTCTCCGGCAGAGTGAAGGACGGCGCGAGGTGAGCCCTGCTGGGGGAGCCACTACCGTGGGAGGCGGAGAAGAGTGGAAGCCTCGTGCCCCTGGCATCTTACCCTGTACCTGACGCGACGTCCTGGGACCCTCCCGGGGCTCACTGGGCGCTGCAGCCGCCATTGTCCATGAGGCATTGCAGTGCGTGAGCTGATTTGCGCTGGCAGACGCGCAGGACAGGCAGAGTGTGTGTGCGTATGTAAGTATCAAGGACCCCCTGTTAAGGATCGACTCCTGGGTCAGGGAAACAAATTTTTTTGAAAAAGTATACACCCAGGCAGACTCTAGCTACAAGGAACTGGCTATTTAGCAAAACATATTGTGAACAACAAATAGAGAATAAACAAAGAATAAACAACAAATAGTGCAGTAGACTGATATGATATCAAATAATTATTTTTTAATTTTGATGTTTAAAAAGGGTTAATAAATATCACTTTATGTATTGGATATGCACAATAGAACATGCTTTCCTTTTTTCTGCTATTCTTCATCGTTCCACATATGTAAATACAAGTCTGGCTAAGAAAATTTATCCAAAACGACATCTTAATTTTAAGAGTCAACGAATTGATATTTTTACAAGAAAATAGGCAATAGACTGTTGTTGTTTGTTGATTGTTGTTGGTTAGTCAAAACAAAGTAGTTGAACATAACCTGTAAAGAAGTAGCCATATATTCATCTAAAATTGTGTTTTATTCTGTCTAGAAAAAGTGGCTGAACATTCATATGTCCTGATGAAGACAAAAGACTTTGTCGAAACGCGTTGACACACACAGCCCGAGTCTACCAATATTTGAAGACATTTTTAAAGAATAATTTTATTATCAATTTCCCCTTTCTTGGTTTTTATAATGTATCATGGAAATGTCACAGACAATTAATGTATCACATGTTCTATTGTGCATATCCAATACATAAAGTGATATTTATTAACCCTTTTTAAACATCAAAATTAAAAAATAATTATTTGATATCATATCAGTCTACTGCACTATTTGTTGTTTATTCTTTGTTTATTCTCTATTTGTTGTTCACAATATGTTTTGCTAAATAGCCAGTTCCTTGTAGCTAGAGTCTGCCTGGGCTTATACTTTAAAAAAAAAAAAAGAGTGTGTGTGTGCGTGTCACTCCACCGGGCGCACCACTGAACTACACGCGGCATGGTCAGGCGCTGCCAGAATAATAAGCAGTGACCTGGATATTGTGAGTGAGCGGCACTGGGACGTCCCTACTGACTGCGGGCAGGACGACGCCCTTGCATGGTGACCACGACGAGGTCTGTTGGAGGCACGAACTGAAGCAACATTTGCCCCGAGAGTTCAGAGGGCGCTGATGGCACTAGGGGGTCTTTGCCCCGACGGACACTGGACCGAGAGAGGGATACTGGCCTTTGACACTTGTGCACACGGGCGCTGGCCTGAATACCGCCACCGCTGACCACTGCGGCTGGCGGTTCCACTGCAGGTGAGGGCGACTCCTCCTGTCTACGGCCTTGAGGCGACAGCGAAGTGGCGGAGAGGATCACAAAGCTTTTATCAGAGGTGGGGAGGATACTGCACACTGAGCCTCCCTGTGTGACGGGCGGCTGGGCACCGCTTCGTGGGTGGCGGACCCCCTGGACGGACCTGAGAGATACCCGAAGCGGGCCCTGTGCGACCAACCAGTACGACGCTGCGCCCGCCCACACGCGGGACGACGAGCCACTGACGGACATAGGAGGAGTGTGGCGTCTGCGGCGATTTGTAGTGGGCTGGAGCGGGGTCGCCTGGGGTGGATACACACCGCCAACCTGGCAACGAGAATTATGGGCAGGAACAGGACCAAGATGCCCGAGAGAGGTGCCTGTCTGGTATTGCAGTCAACTGGCTCTGAGGACCCGCTGGCCTCCTCGAAGGTGGAAATGGTGCCTCCTACGGGCAAGGACTCTCAAGAGGACAAACTGGACCTCATCCTGTCTGAGATCAGGGCCTCCAGAGAAGCGCTCGAAACAAGAATGGACAACATGGCAACTGGTATGTCGTTGCTGCGTGCTGATCATAACAAGATTGCGGAGAAAGTCACGGAACACAAGATAGCGCTAGATGACCTCATACCACAACAGACGGAGCACTCCACGAAAATGGAACACATGGAGAAGCAGCTGAAACTAATTTGGGAGAGGATTGACGATGCGGAAGGGAGGGCACGCCGCAATAATGTGCGCATTTTAGGTGTTCCGGAGCGCAGTGAGGGGAGGAACCCAACGCAGTTTGTCGAAGACTGGCTGAGGGATATCGCAGGACCACAGGCACTCACACCCCTGTATAGTGTGGAGAGGGCGCACAGGATTCCGGCTAGACCACCCCGACGGGGGGCGCCACCGCGACCTCTAATAGCACGTTTGCTGAATTATAAGGATAGAGACATAGTACTGAGAGTGGCACGGGAGAAGGCGCCATTGCGTTTTGAGGACAAGACGGTGTCGATATACCCAGACTTCACCCCGACGGTGCAAAGGGCCAGGTCAACGTTTATGGGAGTGAAAAGACGTCTGAGAGCCAGAAATCTGAAATATGCTTTGCTGTTCCCGGCCCGCCTGAAAATAATTTATAACAACAAATCACTCTTCTTTGATACACCTGAGGAAGCGGCAGAATGGATGGAGGTGACACTGACGCCGACTACTTCGCAGGACCCACTTGTGGAGGACCGGATGGGGGAGCCGCTGCGCCGGGAGGAACGGCGGACCACTGAGAGCGACACGCACGGGGTGGAGGATAAAGCACGCGGCACGGAGACCGCACTCGAGATGACAGGAATCCAGGAGGGAGCACGACTGACGGAGGCTACGGAGGCTGCGTTGGCTGCCCACGATGCCAGAGGCGAGACCGGCACTGGATAATGCCTCTGACGCACAAACTGAGGTGTCGGGCTCTGCGGATAGCCTGTTACTTTTCCCAAAAATAACTGCACAAGAGGCGAATGAACTCTGAAAGGGACTCTAGAAGACTCCGACTGGTAATGTACAGGACATATGTGGGCCTTGGGTGGGACGGGTGGGGCTCGGGGGGATGTATACTTGCCCAGGGCGCGCTGTGTTGACTTCGGCGGGTTCCAGGCAAGGAAGAGCGGAACCACACCCCCAGGGCGCAGCAATGGTTCAGTCTGTTTGTCACCCCAGTTGGGTGCCTGTGTTTGGACCTCATGGTTTTTTTCTGAGTGGGGACCTTGAAGTTTGGGGATTACGTGTTTTTCTGGCACTCATGACTTACTTTGTATATATGATTGGAACAGGGCGGGAAATACTGTTCATGTTTGTCGCAGATCACCATGGGGACTCTTAGCGAATACACGGTGTGCACCTGGAATGTGCGGGGTATGGGCTCGGTCCATAAGAGACACTGGGTGTTGGCGCAACTCAATAGGCGGCGTGTAGTTGTGGCATGCTTGCAGGAAACGCATTTGAATAAGGACGAAAGTGCGAAGTTGCTAAAGAAGTGGAAGGGGCAACTGTTTGCTACTACTTACTCTGTGTTTTCCAGAGGGGCGGCTATATGGTTTAGGAACTCGGTTCCCTTTAAATTGGTGGAGGAGAGGTTAGACCCAGAGGGCAGGTATGTGCTAATCAGAGGATTGTTGGATGGTTCCCCTGTGGTGTTTGGATGCGTGTATGCGCCGAATACAGGCCAGTCGGAATTTCTAGCTGCGCTTAATAGGGTGATTGCTGACTGGTCGGAGTACACATGGATACTTGGGGGGGACTTTAATGCAGTGCCCGACATATCCCTAGATAGGTCGCACCCACCTTTACAGGCTACTGAATGTAGGAGACAGGCGGATGCACTATCACAGTGGGCGATGGGATGGGACCTGGCTGATATATGGAGGCGCATGCACCCACTGGATAAAGAGTATACCTTTTTTCCCCTCCCCATAACTTGCACACAAGAATAGACCATATGTTTTGCACCACGACATTGCTGGATGCGGTGACCACGTCGGAGCACATGGGTAAGACCTTCTCAGACCACAATCCTGTGGAGGTAGTGGTACAGTGGGGCAGGCTGCCCACGCCTATACCAACGTGGCGCATTTCCCCTGCCTTACTTGAGGACACTGTATTCAAGGCAACCCTAGCAGACGCAATCACACAATATTTCCGTATAAATACTGGCACGGCTAGCACGCGACAAATTGAGTGGGATGCCTTTAAGGTATCTATCAGGGGGGAGGCAATGAACATAAGAACAGGCAGGAGGCGCATGGTAATGGAGCGACTTAGCGAGGTGGAGGGCTGGCTGGCCATGTTGGAGAGAGAGGCGGCGGGTACGAATTTGCCCTTTACACCACTGCAGGAGGCCCACATTCAACACGCTGAGCTATTGGAGGAACTACGTGTCCTGGATTACAGGGAATACACTTGCAAACAACATATGTACGCTGAGAAATCAGGGCCCCTGTTGGCACGATTGATAAGAGACGCCCCGGCTCCCACTCCCGTATTAGAGGTTAGGGACCAGACAGGGACGCTGGCCACGACACAATTTGATATAAACACTGCCTTTCGAGAATACTATGGCACATTGTATGGTCCGCACCAGTGTATGTCGGAGGACGCGTTCGAGGAGTTTATGACTGGGCTTGAGATACCGCGCCTGGAGGGGGCACAGGGTGAGGGTCTAGCACAACCCATTACGATCGCGGAGATTAGACAGGCTATGCGAGCTCTTCCGAGGAACAAGACCCCTGGCACCGACGGTCTGCCGGCGGAATTCTACGGGGCGTATATAGACCTGTTGGCTCCACGCTTGCACGCGGTGCTCGTCGAAGCGAAGAAAGCGCAGGGACTGCCGCAGACCACACTACAGGCCCTAATTGTTTCACTGCCTAAACCGGGTAGGGATGGTCTATGCCTGGCTAACTATAGGCCTTTGTCGTTGTTGAATACCGACCACAAGATCATGAGCAAGGTATTAGCGACGAGACTAGCTCAGCATATTCCGAGATTAGTCCACCCAGACCAATGTGGTTTTGTGCCTGGCAGAACATCAATTGGGGATGGGTTGCACACCGCTTGTTTACCATAGTTCTCGAAAGGTTCGTCGAATTCACTTTAACTGTTAAAACTGTGCGTGCACAGAGGGAAACGTGCTCAGCCCAACCATCACGTACTTAAACTAAACAACATCAAAAAATGGGACAACTAGGTGTCCCAAACCTCTGGCACTGCAAAATGCCGTTCAGGCTATCTATCATTTCTTCATTTATATTCCGTTTTCTTGATTTTTCCTTCTTTCTCATCAAGCTTTTCCATCTTGTTTGTCCATTTAAACTCTGTACTTAGTCAAAATCCACAAGTTAGAAATATAGGCAATTTCCCAAGTTTCCTATGTTAGAGATGGTCCTTCCGAACCTTTTTCAAAAACACGAACTGAAGCCTGGTTCTTAAAGAAGCAGTTTTATTCAATCCCAATGCATTTCAAGCCGTCTTGGCTCTTCGTCAGGGGTCACTTTTTCAAAAACACGAACTGAAGCCTGGTTCTTAAAGAAGCAGTTTTATTCAATCCCAATGCATTTCAAGCCGTCTTGGCTCTTCGTCAGGGGTCACTGAAAATTACAACATACACATATTTTAATGTTACATCTCCTTGTTTCGTAATATTCAACACCATTCTTTACATTTGATTTAACTGATCAGTTGAAAACTTCAGTTGCATATCGCTCCCGATAAGTATTTACTTTACATTCCCCAGCTTATTTTACTGCGTTTCTCAAACCTCCCTGCTGTCTTTTAAACAGAACCCATCCTGCCCGTGTTTACATTATACTTGCATTTCCCTCTTTAGATCAATGTCTTTAGCGTACCTGCTTTACATTCCTCCTTTCTGCGATAACACCATCCCGCTAGGACGTGATTCCGAGAACTGCAATTAACCTGTTTTTGAACCTTAGTTGTTTGTGCCTGGCAGAAGCACGGCGATGAATCTGAGGAGGCTTAGCCAACTTATGCTTCATGAACGTTCACCCACTGCAGCTGAGGGATGTATCTCCCTGGATTGGCGTCAGGCATTCGACTCACTCCGGTGGGATTATATGTTTGCGGCGCTTGAGAGGTTTGGAATCCCGGCTGATTTTATTGCGTGGGTCCGTTTATTATACACCCGCCCTACGGCTCGGGTACGCACAAACAGATGCATTTCACCGCAACTGGACATAGCGAAGGGAACCAGGCAAGGCTGCCCGCTGTCCCCCTTATTGTTCATATTAGCGCTAGAGCCGTTGCTGTGCAAACTTCGACAACAAGCGCAACATAAGGGAATCAGGAGAGGCGGTCCGACCCATGTGGTGTCGGCTTACGCGGATGATATTATCCTTTACTTGGGAGACCTACAGGGGGACCTGGATCCCATCCCGGAGATGTTCCAGGCCTTTAGCGCGCTTTCGGGCCTTACGATCAGCGAGTCTAAATCGTACGGGTACAGTTTCGCTGCCCTTGGGGTGCGGGACCCATTGTCCTTTCCCCCCTACCACTTTGAGATGGCCGAGACGACCTTCCGTTACCTGGGGATACAGATTTATAGAGCAGCAACGGACATGCTTGACGGCAACCTGGGCAGAGCCGTAACAGCGCTGAAAGTGCAGGTGCAATTTTGGACCACGTTGCCTTTGTCGGTGGCGGGCAGGGTGGCCATCGCTAAGATGGTAGTACTCCCTAGGCTACTTTACTATTTCACGAATTTACCCTTGTTGGTGCCAGCTGTTATATTTCAGGCCTTGAACACAATGTTGTCGGAGCTGGTTTGGGGGCGGGGTAGACGCAGTATTGGCCTGGCCAAGCTGCAGCTACCTACAGCGGCTGGCGGGATGGGAGTCCCGGATCTATTGGCATATTATTATGCATGCCAGCTGCAGTGGCTGGCTTACTGGATTGCGGGTCGCAACCTGCATGAAATAGATATGTCTGAAACTGACAGGAAGAGAGGTGTCATACACACTCTGTTGCTACCGAAAGCTGTGATCCCTGGGCAGTCCCCTCCCCTACTCAAGATCGCCATTGCCTGCTGGAGAAGGGCTGTACGATACACTTCCTCGGCCTCCTGCTATGCCCCAACTATACCACTGCTGGGGATCCCACTGGGTACGAGACTGTTGTCCACTCGGGAGCTCGCACTATGGGCTGATGCGGGTGTGTCGCAGGTAGGTGACTTTTACGGAGAGGGTGTTCTGCTGACCTTTGATGATTTCCGCGGGGTACACCGTGCTCCTGGGGGTTCGTTCCTTCTACATGCGGGGGTGTGCGATACCTTACACAGACTTGGTCGCCGGACGGTGCTGAGCCAGGTGTGAATACCCTACTCACCATGCAGTACCTGATGGGATCGGGTAGTCATTTAACAAAATGGATCATGACTGGTATACGCGCCGGGAGAGCGATATCGCTACAACCACTGAGAGACACATGGGAAAGGGACGTGGGTAGAGAGTTACGAGAGAAGGAATGGGAGCGCATCCTTAAATTCCCCAAGACAGTATCGCGGAATCCGAAGTTTAAGTCCATCCAACTCATGATTCTGCACCGTGCATACCTCACACCACACCGACTACATGTAATGTTCCCGGACACGTCTGACGCATGCCCCCGGTGTGGTTTAGAAGATGCGAGGCTAGTACACATGTTGTGGGATTGCCCGAAATTAGGATATTACTGGCAGACAATACACGATGAACTACGCAGGGTAGCCCCTAATAGGCCATATGACACCATAGTCTTTAGCTTACTGGGCCTAGGGCCTTCGGAGAAGAAGAAAAGCGTGGCTACTCGGTTCGCTGATCTTGCATTGCTGCTAGCTAAGCGAACTATTACCATGAGGTGGAAGTCGCGAAGGCCGCCTGACACTGACGTATGGAGGGCGGAAGTGGTGCGGTGGGGTAAGGCGGAAGGGTTGGCGCTGCGGCTAGAGGAGCGTAAGGGCCTAAGAAAGACTCCTATATCGTTGGAGTGGAACGCCATGATGTTGTCCTTTGAAATGATTGGCGGGGAGGAAACGTCTGAGTTGTTGTCTGAGGCTGACTGAGATGGGGTGATTATTGCGGGGAGATACATGGTCAGACTCCCCGAACACGCAGCTGTCCCGGATGGAGGAGACTCGGGGTTGGCACGGGTGCATTTCACGTCGAGGTGGACGAGATGTAATTGAAAGGTGCTTTGTCTGTTCCCGAATGGTGATACGACACCTATCCAGACTGAATGTAAGACTGCTGTGAGAAGTCCCGCCATGTAGATATAATGACTAATATGACTATATGTGAGTGCCTGGGTGGGTTTTTGGGTGGGGGGAGTTGGGTGGGTTGAGTTGGGAATGTAACAAAAAGAAAATAAGAAAACAAAATATTACATATGCATGTACAGTACTGTGAACATTTCATTACTTCGCAATTTCTGGGACCAGATTCTACTGTGTGATTTTCTGCAATTTTATCCTGCAAATAAAAAGTTTAAAAAAAAAAAGGGCACTTGTGAAGATTGATCAAAGACCTGTATAGTCCATTTCTATGTCTATGCATACAACCCTATGTATACGGAAATGTGACATGACTTGCCGTACCGTGAACAAGCCGCAAAGGTGAAACGCGTCGGTAGAAGACCATCTGTTATGGAATAAACAAATAAAGCATCCTTGGGTGTCCGTGGCTTCTTTTTCTACAACAAGAGAAAGTACTTTGGCGATATTGTGGGATTCCGAATTCCAGCCACAGACTGCTGCGCGGTCAAGCCCCACACTACCATAGGTTCGTGCAAACATATATATATATATATATATATATCTTCACAGCAAGGATCTGTTTGATGGACCTCTGGCGATTCTTTGTCTCGGTGCGAAGCTCCAGCAGAGCCATGCTGTTTAATTATTCCCCAAAAACTTCCTTCGAAAAAGAAACAGTAGCACGCACTCACACGATTCTGTGTTGCCCAAAAATTCATTTAAATACCCAGCAGCATCCAGTTTTCGAAGGAAATACCAACGCGTTTCGTTACCAACAGATAACTGGGTCCCGGTAAATATTACACATTTGAATCACCCTATAAACAGTGACGAAAGTGAAAAATAAAACAGCTATGTGACTTCTGATGTCACGCGATGTTGAGTAGCACAGATTTCTGGTATTTGTAGTCATAAGACATACATGGTGTCATACTTGGTTTAAAAGGACTGCTGTGTCATGTCACAAAATTTGTTTATGCTTAAACTAAGTTGTTTCTTTCTTTATGTTTCATGCACGTTCGTTTTACATTTATTTATTATTCATTCCCTTTGACTATTTTCAAAAACTGGCTTGTACCTCGATAGAGGGAGTCTGCTTTGTTTCTAAAATGTCAACTTGAAACTTTATTAATTTCACTTGTTTGCACTGCATCGCGGTTTGTGCAGTACCAGCTGGCATTCTATTTGTGATACTATGTTTGGAAGGGAATGCTTGTCTTGTTTTGTGAGCTCGGTTATAGCTTTATTTTTATTTATATTTCTATGTATCGGAACTCCGATTCCCTCTATTAAGAGAGACAAACAAAAAGACGATTCTTTGATATTTTATGTGTCTCACAGGTTGTCTTGGGGCCAGGCTCGTTCCGCATATGTTTCTTTAATTAAGCCCTTCAGTGGGGTATTCAACCTTCTAAGAAGTCACATTCATTATTAGTTTGTGACTTCTATTCTCTCCCTAGTGCGTTATTATGTTATGTTTTTTTGTGAGTTCTAGCCCTCTGTTGGGCGATTTGTTAATTATATTATCTGGAACGGCATTATCATTTAACTACTGTTTTGATAGTAATTTGATGTGACAAAAAAGAAAAGACATTGAAGAAAAAATATTAAAGAAAAAACATTACCACTGCCTGTACAAGTATTGTAACCCGAGAGAAACTCCCCTCACACCATGCCTGTCACTGGAAATCAAGATTTGTTTCCCCTGCATCAGGATGTAAATCATTATATCATAATTGTCATTTACGCAGTTCTTTTTAAAGATGAACATACAATTCCTCACTTTGATTGAGGCCCCCCGGAGTGAAAGTTCTAAAGTTCTGTATTTGACGAGATTCTCTGCACCTCAATTTCTTCTCCCGATCCCCACCTCTCACATTTGGGGGGATTGTTTCGAGGACATTGAATCATAAGGATTTCCAGTCTCCTTCACGGCTTAGTTCCATATGTTTGGCAACCACGTTGCTCCTGTCCTTGTTAATCGCTGCTCGTACGTGTTTGAGTATTCTCTTTTTCAGCTCACACTTCGTGCTACCTATATATTTAAGCAAGCACAGACATTCGATCACGTACACGATGAATTGGCTTTTGCACGTTATTAGTTCCTTTATTTGTCATGCCTTGTTGTTTGGTAACGTAACTTCTGTTGTGTTTTTAGCAATCTGGTAAACTTTGCATGTGTGGCAATTTAGGAAACCCTTTGTCCTTAGCCATTGCGTCCCCTTCTTTTTGTCCTGATTTTGATGGTGGCTATGTACCAATTTGTCTCTTACATTTTTGGCACGACGGAACATGATATTTGCATGTTTTCCCATTATTCTACCAACTGTTGGATCCAATTGTAGGAACTTCCAATTTTTCCTGAGGCTTCCTACTATTTGTTTTGATTCCCTGGTATGATCTAGAATCAGTCTCACTGTTGAGTCTTCCGATTGGGTAACATTAAAGTTTTCTGATACTTTACGTTTTTCTTCCAAAATGTCCTGTCTTTTTTTCTCGTTGGCACGTGTCCAGCATTTTTTGATTACGCCTTCTTTGTATCCACGATGTTTGAATCTCTTTGCTGTATTTTTACTGTGTTTCTCCCATTCTTGTTGTTTAGACCAGATGCGATGTAATCTCAAAAATTCACCATATGGGATATTGTCCTTCACCGATGATTTGTGAAAACTATCCGCATGTAAGGTGGCGTTTGTTGATGTCTCCTTTCTATGAAGTGTGGTTTCTAATTTGTTGTTTACAATGTAAATCTCCGTGTCCAGGAATATAGCTCTTTTATTACTGATGCTGTACCTGAATCTTATTTTAGCATCAGTTGAGTTCTAGATTTTGAAATATTCCTCAAATTCCTGCGCTGTACCATCCCACACTATTAGGATATCATCAATGAACCTTAGCCACTTTGTGACTTTGTTTACAAATCTGTCGTTGTTGGGATGCCACGCTATTTGTTGTTCCCACCATCCCATTGTGAGAAACGAGTATCCTGGACTAAAGGAGAAACCCATTGTGCATCCCTTTGTCTGCCGGTAGATCTCTTCACCAAAGAAAAACACATTTTGGGTGAGACACATCTCTAACATATCCATTAACATTTGGTTGTGTTGTTTAAATTGGATATCTCGCTCCTTTAAGAAAAAGCCACATGCCATGAGACCAATGTTGTTTTCAATATTTGTGTAAGCGATAGTACATCCATCGTGATTAACATATAGGATGATTGCCATGGTAGTTCTTGGAGGTGTCTCAAAAGGTCAGTTGTGTCCTTAATATATGAGCTTAAATTAAGCCCAAAAGGCAATAAAAAATAGTCAATGTAATTTGCTACTGTTTCCATTAATGATCCCTTAGCAGACACTATGGGTCGCCCTGGTGGTTTTAGTGGGTTTTTATGTACTTTGGGTAAGAAATATACAGTTGCAGTAATCGGGTGCTCGGTCACCAAGAATTTTCTCTCATCGTCATCAATCAGATTTAGATGTTGCTATTCATAGATTTTCTTATCCAGCCTCTCTTTGAATATTTGTGTTGGATTTGTATCCAAATTCCTGTAGTATTCTTTACTCTTTAATTGTGAGTGGGCTTCTGATACATAATCAGTGGTGTTTAGGACGATGATGTTTCCACCCTTTTCTACCATTTTTATAGTTATGGATTTGTCCTCCATTAATTCCTTTAGGGCTATTCTTTCTTCCCTTTTCAAGTTGTCCTGGTATTTTGTTCCTCTGATTTTGTAGATATCCTGTACCACAGCTTCTTGAAAAATATCAATCTTGTCCCCATGAGGTAATCGGGGATCGAAACGTGAAGGAGGTTTTTTGCCACTCAGACCCGCCCCCTTAGGTGGGCATGCCATGGATTAATTAATCATATTTTCCTCTTCCATCACATCCAAATTTACCAGGGTGAGAAAAGCCGGCATATACGTTGTTGTTAATACTGGTTACCCCAGAGGGACATTCATTTTTTTCTTTTTCAACTTTGTGAAATTAGCCATTTCTCGATTCTCATGAAAAATTTTAGCAAGTTTGATCTTTCTTACATATTTGTAAATGTCAATGCGTGTCTGAGCTATGTTCATTGGTTGTGTTGGACAAAAATGTATCCCATGTTTTAATAAGGATATTTCATTATCTGAGATTGTACGTGTCGATAGGTGTCAGAACCCGACAATTGGGCTCGCAAATATGTAGTTCAATATCAGTCCAAGATGATTCCATTCTCCCCGCCTATGTTACATGGTCTGATAGGGTCCGAGCCTGGAGGGATAAAATGGCCGCCAAAGTGGCCGTGATGCTGTGAGGTTGACGCTCTAGTCGTTTAGCCTCGTTTTGGTTCTGAGAGTACGAACGGAGCGCGAGCACTAGAAGCTACGCACTTCACCTGAACTGTTAGCGAAGGCGAACCTATGTGAAATCCTTGAATCCCTTAGTTTACAAGAATTCCTGTTGTAGTACTCCATTTGTGTTGTGCAAGTGTTGAGGAAATAAGTGTTACGGCGCATTAAATCAAGCGCGTAACAATCCTTCCCTGAACCCGAGTTCGAGTTAAAAGTTATGAAGTAACTTCCAGAGGCATCGTGTGAAGAGTAGGAGTTGAACCAGAGAGGCGGCTGAAAGAAGTTTGAAATACCGCAGCAACCGGAGGAGAGAGCTTACTTCGCATTTACCTGAGGAGAGAGCCAAGTTAGAAACGCTCACGGAAAACAGAAGCTAAGTAACAATTAACTGTGTTTGGCCAAACTGAAGAGTAGTGCAACGCAGAATGTCTTGATGGAAGAAAGGCTATTGTATAAAGTTACCTAGTGAATAGAAGATGAAAAGAACTGTTACCTGAAAAAAGTATAATTCTGAATTATTGTTAAAAGAAGGAAAAGACCTCGATACTCACCCAGCCATAGTCCTTGGCCGAGGCAGATGAACTCCTAAAGGACAAGAAAAGGAGAAGGCTTGGTCAAGGGCTATACCTAATAACCACAATTCCACAGAACCCCATTACAGCGCTATCGACTAGTTAGTGAAGTAAGTACCTCTTAGGTAAAATAATAATAAGGTAAATAACAGAGTAGCAGAAGGGGGTCATTAACGCATTCACTATTTTTTCTTGACTATACAGTGACAACTGACTAGACGAGGAAAAGCCAACAACAACTAAAAGAAGGGAAGCAAGGTCCAGAATAATAAGAGTGGGTTTTACAAATATAATCTTAGAATTAGTAAGTTAGGTTAAGGAGTATAGGGAATTAATGGTGTGTTACTTTTCCAGGTTTCTTGACATGCAGACACCCAGAAGGAAGTAGTCTGAAGAAACCTTTCCAGACCAGTCTCTTCTCTGTTTATTATTTTATCCACACCCCCTTCCCTGAGGATGATGTAGGGAGGTTCTGTTAAGACCTGCTGGCATCGTCTTTGGGGATTTGGGTATTAGCATCTCTGGTCCTGTGTAAGAAAATCAAGAAGATATCAGGTAACTTGCTTGGAGCCCTGACAGAGTGAAGTGCCCAAGTTTATTTTTGCACCCCAGCAGAGATGGCAGAAGGGATAGATATCCAATCCTTAGGAACCATTTTAGATGCTATACACAAGGAACTGGGAGCGGTAAAAGAGGAAAACCGAAATTTAAGACTGGAGGTAGTTAGCGCCAGAAAAGAGACAGCTGAGTTAGCCTTGAGATTACACCAGTCTAGTAGTTTAGAGAGAGAGGCCATGAATCCAGTGTTAGAAGCTGCAAATAGGTCAACTACACAAGTCATACATTCCCTGTCCCCAGTTATACCCTTGGCCGCTCCTGAAAGGTTTAATGGGGATCCACAGAAAGCACAGATATTCCTCTCACAATGCTCTCTACATTTCCTATGTCGTCCTTCTATTTTCTCTGACGCGCAGTCAAAGGTGGCCTTCATTCTCTCATATCTAAGCGGAGATGCGGCTGCCTGGTCCATGCCCCTGGTCACGCGAGAAGACCCTCTGTTGAGGAACTTTGAAAATTTCAAACAAGAGTTTCTTCGAATATTTGATCGTAGGAGGATTTCACAAGTAGTGGACAATGAATTACTTGATTTGCGACAAGATAATCGAGATCTAATAGCATACCTGGCACAGTTTAACAAGTTGGTCGTAGAGACGGATTGGCCCGAGAGCAAGCGAGCAGCAGTTTTCTACCGTGGACTGAGAGACAAACTAAAGGACACGTTAGCTCAAATTCCGAACCGACCAACTGAGATCTCGGCCCTCATCGACTTAGTTCTTGAAATAGATTTCCGTCAGGGGGAGCGAAGCGGTGAAAAGAAGAAGGATTTTCGAGCAATCGTTCCCAGGTTTGATAGAGCACGGTCCGAAGGAACAAGAATCTCAGAGGCTGCATCGGGTACAGAACCAATGCAAATTGGAACCATCAGAGGACCACTAATGAAAGAAGAAAAAGATAAGAGAAGGACAAATAACTTGTGCATGTATTGTGGTTCGGGTGGACATTTCGTCCGAAACTGTCCAAAGAAGCCAAAAGGAACCTTTAAGCCGAAGGAAAACTAGCAGCACCACCTGTGGATGGAGTTGAACGGGTGGGTGCAATTACAGAAGAGACTCCGAAAGAACATCACGTGGCGAATACCTTGCAAGCGGCGCTCCACATTTGATTCTGTCAATGAAGGTGATATTCCGATCAACAATCCTAACTGAAGTATCAGTTATGATAGACTCGGGAGCGACAGGAAATTTCTGTGATTTGCGCTTTGCGGACAAGGTGGGAATTCAAGCAATAAAGAAAGAGAAGAGTGAATCAGTCCGAGCAGTAGATGGAACTAATCTATCATCAGGCCCTATTGTGAGCCATACCGAGCTGGTGCAACTGATTACCAACGATGGACACCAAGAACAGATTCAGTTTAATTTAATAGACGCTCCTCAGTTCCAACTAATTCTTGGATTGCCATGGCTCACAGAGCATACTCCTACGATAAATTGGAACTCCAGAACGGTTGTAATGGATTCAGACTACTGTTGTGAGAATTGTTTTGTTCCAAGAACCACCGGTACGGAGGTTAACCCAGCCCACGCCTTGTGTCTTACGGGGCATTCTATGTGTGCCATTGATACGTACCAGATTCCAGAGGAGTACAAGGAGTTCGAGAACGTATTTAACGAAGTGGAAGCGGAACTCTTACCTCCGCATCGAGTCTATGACTGCAAGATTGATTTGGAGCCAGGAGCAAACTTGCCATGCAGTCGTGTTTACGCGTTGACGGAAAAGGAACACCAACATTTGAAGGAATACCTGGACAAATATTTAGCGAATGGCTTCATCCGACCATCACAGTTACCTGTCTCGTCACCCTTATTTTTTGTGCCCAAGAAGGAAGGGGAATTGAGAACGTGCATCGATTATAGAGCAATTAACAGAATAACAAAAAAGAATAGATACCCCCTACCATTGATTTCGGTCTTACTGGACCAAGTCAAAGGAGCTCAAATCTATACGAAACTAGATCTACGAGGAGCCTACCATCTAGTTCGAATGCGTGAAGGAGATGAGTGGAAGACGGCCTTTCGGACTAAATGTAAATGTAAATGTAAATGTAAATGTACAGGAATTTATATAGCGCAAATCACCAAGCGGTTTCTAAGCGCTTGCTTAGGGAACCCGTCCTGGTATTCCCCTGTGAGATAACCCCAGAAGGGTATCCGCAAGGTGAAAGCCAGGCATCCCGCCGCGAGGGGCCGTTGTGGAGATTAAGCAAGCTATTGCCCAGAGTCGCAGAGTGTGAACCCTTGAATCGAGTAGGCACCGGAGCGAGAATTGTCGAGTCCATGGACATTTTAGGACTCAAGACCCCGCCGAGCCGGGAATTGAACCCTGGTCCTGGGCTGACCTCTGCTTCCAGGTCTGCCTCCTCTAACCAGTGAGCCACACTTCTCCACAAGATTTGGGTTATTTGAATACCAAGTAATGCCTTATGGATTATGTAATGCTCCAGCTGCATTCCAGCATTTTATTAATGATGTCCTGAAGGAGTTCATCGATCAGTGCGCCATCGTATACATCGACGATATCTTGATTTATTCCCCCGATGTGACAAGACACCATGAGCAGGTGAAAGGAGTTTTGAGAAGGTTGCAAGAGAACAAGCTGTTCGTGAAACTGGAAAAATGTGCATTTGATGTTTCTCAGGTAGAGTTCTTGGGATTTGTCCTTTCACCATCTGGCATTTTGATGGATCCTAAAAAGGTGGAGGCGGTGACAACCTGGAAATCCCCGACGAATGTTAAAGAGGTCCAAAGTTTCATTGGATTTGCCAACTTTTACCGACGATTCATTAGTGAGTTCTCCGGGAAAATCCTACCTCTTACCAAATTGCTAAGAAAAGGAACAAGATTTGAGTGGTCAAAGGAATCAGAGGAGGCATTCCAAGCTTTAAAAGAAGCCTTCACCACTGCACCCGTGCTACTTCATGCCAATCCATCAGAACCATTCTATGTAGAGACCGATGCGTCGGATCAGGCTCTTGGTGGGGTTTTGTCTCAACGCCACAAGACCACGGGTCACCTACATCCAGTAGCTTACAGATCTAGGAAACTGACCCCAGCGGAAATCAATTATACTATTACCGAAAAGGAGCTACTGGCTATCAAGGATGCATTCAAGGAGTGGCGGCACTACTTGATGGGAACCCAGCATCAATTTACGGTATTTACCGACCATCGCAACCTGAAATTCTTGAAATCCGCCAGAACGCTCACGCCAAGACAACTCAGATGGTCCTTGTATTTTGCGGATTACGACTTCGTAATTACGTTTCGCCCAGGAGCACAAAATGGGAAGGCAGATGCACTCGCCAGGTTGGGTACCGAATCTCAAAGAACAGCTATAGACATTCAGCCGATCATTCCTGAAACCAGATTTATTGGAGCTACAGTCTCAATCAACATACAAAGGGCCATCGCTGAGAACATGAGTTCTGAGGCTATGCAGGACTGGGTTAAAGAAGATTCAAACAGAACAATCATTCATCAGATGCCATATCATGGGGAAGCCCTTTATGTGCCAACGACTGAACTGCAACAACAAGTGATGCGTGAGTGTCACGATGATAAGTTAGCGGGTCACAAGGGAGAAAACAAGACCGAAGAGTTAATTAAGAGACACTACTGGTGGCCTGGGATGTCAGCTGATATTGAGAGTTATGTTAAGGCCTGTGAAATCTGCGCGCAGGGAAAATCTGAACGACAAGCTCCAAAAGGATTGTTGCAACCCCTACCTACCCCTCCTTATCCTTGGCACACGGTTACACTAGATCTTATTACTGATTTACCTTTAAGCCGGGGTTTTGATACCATTCTAGTGGTAGTAGATGCCTTTTCTAAAATGGCCCACTTCATAGCCTTAAAAGGTATTCCATCAGCCAAGCAGCTAGCAGGCCATTTCAGTTCCCAGGTAGTCAGAATCCATGGTATACCCAAGGTGGTCATCTCGGATAGGGGTTCCCAGTTCATATCCCATTTTTGGAGGGCCTTTATGAAGGGTTTAGGGACTGAAGTTAGGTTCTCCACGAGCTACCATCCAGAAACTGATGGACAGACAGAGAGGGTGAACCAAGAATTGGAACAATATCTTCGGCTATTCCTTCTGAAAGAGGAAATTCAGTGGGCAGACTATTTGTGGTCGGCAGAATTTGCCCATAACAATGCCAAAAATGGTTCAACTGGCTTCTCCCCCTTCTTCTTGAATTATGGACGACATCCAAATGCATCAATTCGACAAATGGAAGTAGCAGTTCCTGCAGTCAAGGAATTGTTCTCCCAACTGAATCAGATTCAGCAGGAAGCTGTAGACAATTTACGGATAGCCAAGGAAAAATACAAGGTTTATGCGGATCGGAAGAGACGCGCAGGTCCTCCATTGTCAATTGGAGATAAAGTGTGGTTGAACACTAAACATTTGAGACTGAAAGGAAATCGGAAGTTTCAACCTCGCTTTATTGGTCCGTACCCAGTGGAGAAGAAAATTAATCAGGTCACCTATCAATTAACATTGCCTCCAAAGATGAAAATTCACCCAGTCTTTCACGTATCGTTACTCAAGAGAGTTTCTGCAGGATTGAGGATTCAATCACCTCCTAAGCCAATCCAGCTCGAGACAGGAACTGAGTTCGAAGTAAAAGAAATTCTGGATTCTAAGGTATCCAGAGGGAAACTATACTACTTCATCGACTGGAAAGGTTATGGACCAGAGGCGCGATCGTGGGAGTTGGAGAAGGATGTTCACGCTCCCAGGCTGATCCACTCTTTTCATCAACGTTACCCTTTCAAACCCAGACGGAAAAAGCCTGCCTTGTTGGGGGGTACTGTCAGAACCCGACAATTGGGCTCACAAATATTTAGTTCAATATCAGTCCAAGATGATTCCGTTCTCCCCGCCTATGTTACATGGTCTGATAGGGTCCGAGCCTGGAGGGATAAAATGGCCGCCAAAGTGGCCGTGATGCTTTGAGGTTGACGCTCTAGTCGTTTAGCCTCGTTTTGGTTCTGAGAGTACGAACGGAGCGCGAGCACTAGAAGCTACGCACTTCACCTGAACTGTTAGCGAAGGCGAACCTATGTGAAATCCTTGAATCCCTTAGTTTACAAGAATTCCTGTTGTAGTACTCCATTTGTGTTGCGCAAGTGTTGAGGAAATAAGTGTTACGGCGCATTAAATCAAGCGCGTAACAATCCTTCCCTGAACCCGAGTTCGAGTTAAAAGTTATGAAGTAACTTCCAGAGGCATCGTGTGAAGAGTAGGAGTTGAACCAAAGAGGCGGCTGAAAGAAGTTTGAAATACCGCAGCAACCGGAGGAGAGAGCTTACTTCGCATTTACCTGAGGAGAGAGCCAAGTTAGAAACGCTCACGGAAAACAGAAGCTAAGTAACAATTAACTGTGTTTGGCCAAACTGAAGAGTAGTGCAACGCAGAATGTCTTGACGGAAGAAAGGCTATTGTATAAAGTTACCTAGTGAATAGAAGATGAAAAGAACTGTTACCTGAAAAAAGTATAATTCTGAATTATTGTTAAAAGAAGGAAAAGACCTCGATACTCACCCAGCCATAGTCCTTGGCCGAGGCAGATGAACTCCTAAAGGACAAGAAAAGGAGAAGGCTTGATCAAGGGCTATACCTAATAACCACAATTCCACAGAACCCCATTACAGCGCTATCGACTAGTTAGTGAAGTAAGTACCTCTTAGGTAAAATAATAATAAGGTAAATAACAGAGTAGCAGAAGGGGGTCATTAACGCATTCGCTATTTTTTCTTGACTATACAGTGACAACTGACTAGACGAGGAAAAGCCAACAACAACTAAAAGAAGGGAAGCAAGGTCCAGAATAATAAGAGTGGGTTTTACAAATATAATCTTAGAATTAGTAAGTTAGGTTAAGGAGTATAGGGAATTAATGGTGTGTTACTTTTCCAGGTTTCTTGGCATGCAGACACCCAGAAGGAAGTAGTCTGAAGAAACCTTTCCGGACCAGTCTCTTCTCTGTTTATTATTTTATCCACACCCCCTTCCCTGAGGATGATGTAGGGAGGTTCTGTTAAGACCTGCTGGCATCGTCTTTGGGGATTTGGGTATTAGCATCTCTGCTCCTGTGTAAGAAAATCAAGAAGATATCAGGTAACTTGCTTGGAGCCCTGACAGAGTGAAGTGCCCAAGTTTATTTTTGCACCCCAGCAGAGATGGCAGAAGGGATAGATATCCAATCCTTAGGAACCATTTTAGATGCTATACACAAGGAACTGGGAGCGGTAAAAGAGGAAAACCGAAATTTAAGACTGGAGGTAGTTAGCGCCAGAAAAGAGACAGCTGAGTTAGCCTTGAGATTACACCAGTCTAGTAGTTTAGAGAGAGAGGCCATGAATCCAGTGTTAGAAGCTGCAAATAGGTCAACTACACAAGTCATACATTCCCTGTCCCCAGTTATACCCTTGGCCGCTCCTGAAAGGTTTAATGGGGATCCACAGAAAGCACAGATATTCCTCTCACAATGCTCTCTACATTTCCTATGTCGTCCTTCTATTTTCTCTGACGCGCAGTCAAAGGTGGCCTTCATTCTCTCATATCTAAGCGGAGATGCGGCTGCCTGGTCCATGCCCCTGGTCACGCGAGAAGACCCTCTGTTGAGGAACTTTGAAAATTTCAAACAAGAGTTTCTTCGAATATTTGATCGTAGGAGGATTTCACAAGTAGTGGACAATGAATTACTTGATTTGCGACAAGATAATCGAGATCTAATAGCATACCTGGCACAGTTTAACAAGTTGGTCGTAGAGACGGATTGGCCCGAGAGCAAGCGAGCAGCAGTTTTCTACCGTGGACTGAGAGACAAACTAAAGGACACGTTAGCTCAAATTCCGAACCGACCAACTGAGATCTCGGCCCTCATCGACTTAGTTCTTGAAATAGATTTCCGTCAGGGGGAGCGAAGCGGTGAAAAGAAGAAGGATTTTCGAGCAATCGTTCCCAGGTTTGATAGAGCACGGTCCGAAGGAACAAGAATCTCAGAGGCTGCATCGGGTACAGAACCAATGCAAATTGGAACCATCAGAGGACCACTAATGAAAGAAGAAAAAGATAAGAGAAGGACAAATAACTTGTGCATGTATTGTGGTTCGGGTGGACATTTCGTCCGAAACTGTCCAAAGAAGCCAAAAGGAACCTTTAAGCCGAAGGAAAACTAGCAGCACCACCTGTGGATGGAGTTGAACGGGTGGGTGCAATTACAGAAGAGACTCCGAAAGAACATCACGTGGCGAATACCTTGCAAGCGGCGCTCCACATTTGATTCTGTCAATGAAGGTGATATTCCGATCAACAATCCTAACTGAAGTATCAGTTATGATAGACTCGGGAGCGACAGGAAATTTCTGTGATTTGCGCTTTGCGGACAAGGTGGGAATTCAAGCAATAAAGAAAGAGAAGAGTGAATCAGTCCGAGCAGTAGATGGAACTAATCTATCATCAGGCCCTATTGTGAGCCATACCGAGCTGGTGCAACTGATTACCAACGATGGACACCAAGAACAGATTCAGTTTAATTTAATAGACGCTCCTCAGTTCCAACTAATTCTTGGATTGCCATGGCTCACAGAGCATACTCCTACGATAAATTGGAACTCCAGAACGGTTGTAATGGATTCAGACTACTGTTGTGAGAATTGTTTTGTTCCAAGAACCACCGGTACGGAGGTTAACCCAGCCCACGCCTTGTGTCTTACGGGGCATTCTATGTGTGCCATTGATACGTACCAGATTCCAGAGGAGTACAAGGAGTTCGAGAACGTATTTAACGAAGTGGAAGCGGAACTCTTACCTCCGCATCGAGTCTATGACTGCAAGATTGATTTGGAGCCAGGAGCAAACTTGCCATGCAGTCGTGTTTACGCGTTGACGGAAAAGGAACACCAACATTTGAAGGAATACCTGGACAAATATTTAGCGAATGGCTTCATCCGACCATCACAGTTACCTGTCTCGTCACCCTTATTTTTTGTGCCCAAGAAGGAAGGGGAATTGAGAACGTGCATCGATTATAGAGCAATTAACAGAATAACAAAAAAGAATAGATACCCCCTACCATTGATTTCGGTCTTACTGGACCAAGTCAAAGGAGCTCAAATCTATACGAAACTAGATCTACGAGGAGCCTACCATCTAGTTCGAATGCGTGAAGGAGATGAGTGGAAGACGGCCTTTCGGACTAAATGTAAATGTAAATGTAAATGTAAATGTACAGGAATTTATATAGCGCAAATCACCAAGCGGTTTCTAAGCGCTTGCTTAGGGAACCCGTCCTGGTATTCCCCTGTGAGATAACCCCAGAAGGGTATCCGCAAGGTGAAAGCCAGGCATCCCGCCGCGAGGGGCCGTTGTGGAGATTAAGCAAGCTATTGCCCAGAGTCGCAGAGTGTGAACCCTTGAATCGAGTAGGCACCGGAGCGAGAATTGTCGAGTCCATGGACATTTTAGGACTCAAGACCCCGCCGAGCCGGGAATTGAACCCTGGTCCTGGGCTGACCTCTGCTTCCAGGTCTGCCTCCTCTAACCAGTGAGCCACACTTCTCCACAAGATTTGGGTTATTTGAATACCAAGTAATGCCTTATGGATTATGTAATGCTCCAGCTGCATTCCAGCATTTTATTAATGATGTCCTGAAGGAGTTCATCGATCAGTGCGCCATCGTATACATCGACGATATCTTGATTTATTCCCCCGATGTGACAAGACACCATGAGCAGGTGAAAGGAGTTTTGAGAAGGTTGCAAGAGAACAAGCTGTTCGTGAAACTGGAAAAATGTGCATTTGATGTTTCTCAGGTAGAGTTCTTGGGATTTGTCCTTTCACCATCTGGCATTTTGATGGATCCTAAAAAGGTGGAGGCGGTGACAACCTGGAAATCCCCGACGAATGTTAAAGAGGTCCAAAGTTTCATTGGATTTGCCAACTTTTACCGACGATTCATTAGTGAGTTCTCCGGGAAAATCCTACCTCTTACCAAATTGCTAAGAAAAGGAACAAGATTTGAGTGGTCAAAGGAATCAGAGGAGGCATTCCAAGCTTTAAAAGAAGCCTTCACCACTGCACCCGTGCTACTTCATGCCAATCCATCAGAACCATTCTATGTAGAGACCGATGCGTCGGATCAGGCTCTTGGTGGGGTTTTGTCTCAACGCCACAAGACCACGGGTCACCTACATCCAGTAGCTTACAGATCTAGGAAACTGACCCCAGCGGAAATCAATTATACTATTACCGAAAAGGAGCTACTGGCTATCAAGGATGCATTCAAGGAGTGGCGGCACTACTTGATGGGAACCCAGCATCAATTTACGGTATTTACCGACCATCGCAACCTGAAATTCTTGAAATCCGCCAGAACGCTCACGCCAAGACAACTCAGATGGTCCTTGTATTTTGCGGATTACGACTTCGTAATTACGTTTCGCCCAGGAGCACAAAATGGGAAGGCAGATGCACTCGCCAGGTTGGGTACCGAATCTCAAAGAACAGCTATAGACATTCAGCCGATCATTCCTGAAACCAGATTTATTGGAGCTACAGTCTCAATCAACATACAAAGGGCCATCGCTGAGAACATGAGTTCTGAGGCTATGCAGGACTGGGTTAAAGAAGATTCAAACAGAACAATCATTCATCAGATGCCATATCATGGGGAAGCCCTTTATGTGCCAACGACTGAACTGCAACAACAAGTGATGCGTGAGTGTCACGATGATAAGTTAGCGGGTCACAAGGGAGAAAACAAGACCGAAGAGTTAATTAAGAGACACTACTGGTGGCCTGGGATGTCAGCTGATATTGAGAGTTATGTTAAGGCCTGTGAAATCTGCGCGCAGGGAAAATCTGAACGACAAGCTCCAAAAGGATTGTTGCAACCCCTACCTACCCCTCCTTATCCTTGGCACACGGTTACACTAGATCTTATTACTGATTTACCTTTAAGCCGGGGTTTTGATACCATTCTAGTGGTAGTAGATGCCTTTTCTAAAATGGCCCACTTCATAGCCTTAAAAGGTATTCCATCAGCCAAGCAGCTAGCAGGCCATTTCAGTTCCCAGGTAGTCAGAATCCATGGTATACCCAAGGTGGTCATCTCGGATAGGGGTTCCCAGTTTATATCCCATTTTTGGAGGGCCTTTATGAAGGGTTTAGGGACTGAAGTTAGGTTCTCCACGAGCTACCATCCAGAAACTGATGGACAGACAGAGAGGGTGAACCAAGAATTGGAACAATATCTTCGGCTATTCCTTCTGAAAGAGGAAATTCAGTGGGCAGACTATTTGTGGTCGGCAGAATTTGCCCATAACAATGCCAAAAATGGTTCAACTGGCTTCTCCCCCTTCTTCTTGAATTATGGACGACATCCAAATGCATCAATTCGACAAATGGAAGTAGCAGTTCCTGCAGTCAAGGAATTGTTCTCCCAACTGAATCAGATTCAGCAGGAAGCTGTAGACAATTTACGGATAGCCAAGGAAAAATACAAGGTTTATGCGGATCGGAAGAGACGCGCAGGTCCTCCATTGTCAATTGGAGATAAAGTGTGGTTGAACACTAAACATTTGAGACTGAAAGGAAATCGGAAGTTTCAACCTCGCTTTATTGGTCCGTACCCAGTGGAGAAGAAAATTAATCAGGTCACCTATCAATTAACATTGCCTCCAAAGATGAAAATTCACCCAGTCTTTCACGTATCGTTACTCAAGAGAGTTTCTGCAGGATTGAGGATTCAATCACCTCCTAAGCCAATCCAGCTCGAGACAGGAACTGAGTTCGAAGTAAAAGAAATTCTGGATTCTAAGGTATCCAGAGGGAAACTATACTACTTCATCGACTGGAAAGGTTATGGACCAGAGGCGCGATCGTGGGAGTTGGAGAAGGATGTTCACGCTCCCAGGCTGATCCACTCTTTTCATCAACGTTACCCTTTCAAACCCAGACGGAAAAAGCCTGCCTTGTTGGGGGGTACTGTCAGAACCCGACAATTGGGCTCACAAATATTTAGTTCAATATCAGTCCAAGATGATTCCGTTCTCCCCGCCTATGTTACATGGTCTGATAGGGTCCGAGCCTGGAGGGATAAAATGGCCGCCAAAGTGGCCGTGATGCTTTGAGGTTGACGCTCTAGTCGTTTAGCCTCGTTTTGGTTCTGAGAGTACGAACGGAGCGCGAGCACTAGAAGCTACGCACTTCACCTGAACTGTTAGCGAAGGCGAACCTATGTGAAATCCTTGAATCCCTTAGTTTACAAGAATTCCTGTTGTAGTACTCCATTTGTGTTGCGCAAGTGTTGAGGAAATAAGTGTTACGGCGCATTAAATCAAGCGCGTAACAATCCTTCCCTGAACCCGAGTTCGAGTTAAAAGTTATGAAGTAACTTCCAGAGGCATCGTGTGAAGAGTAGGAGTTGAACCAAAGAGGCGGCTGAAAGAAGTTTGAAATACCGCAGCAACCGGAGGAGAGAGCTTACTTCGCATTTACCTGAGGAGAGAGCCAAGTTAGAAACGCTCACGGAAAACAGAAGCTAAGTAACAATTAACTGTGTTTGGCCAAACTGAAGAGTAGTGCAACGCAGAATGTCTTGACGGAAGAAAGGCTATTGTATAAAGTTACCTAGTGAATAGAAGATGAAAAGAACTGTTACCTGAAAAAAGTATAATTCTGAATTATTGTTAAAAGAAGGAAAAGACCTCGATACTCACCCAGCCATAGTCCTTGGCCGAGGCAGATGAACTCCTAAAGGACAAGAAAAGGAGAAGGCTTGATCAAGGGCTATACCTAATAACCACAATTCCACAGAACCCCATTACAGCGCTATCGACTAGTTAGTGAAGTAAGTACCTCTTAGGTAAAATAATAATAAGGTAAATAACAGAGTAGCAGAAGGGGGTCATTAACGCATTCGCTATTTTTTCTTGACTATACAGTGACAACTGACTAGACGAGGAAAAGCCAACAACAACTAAAAGAAGGGAAGCAAGGTCCAGAATAATAAGAGTGGGTTTTACAAATATAATCTTAGAATTAGTAAGTTAGGTTAAGGAGTATAGGGAATTAATGGTGTGTTACTTTTCCAGGTTTCTTGGCATGCAGACACCCAGAAGGAAGTAGTCTGAAGAAACCTTTCCGGACCAGTCTCTTCTCTGTTTATTATTTTATCCACACCCCCTTCCCTGAGGATGATGTAGGGAGGTTCTGTTAAGACCTGCTGGCATCGTCTTTGGGGATTTGGGTATTAGCATCTCTGCTCCTGTGTAAGAAAATCAAGAAGATATCAGGTAACTTGCTTGGAGCCCTGACAATAGGTTCATAACCACTAGTTCTTCTTTATCATCTGGGATATCCATCCAATTTATTTCAAGGTCTTCTGGCACATGCTCCTTGTTTTTGTACCTATCTCCTCTGACCCACTTTCTCCGTTTGCCTCTTCTTGGTTTTTTTTTGCTGATGCGGATGTCCTGGGCACCCATTTGCGCCCTCTTCCCCTTCCTCTTGAGGCTTGATACTGATTTTGATTTTGTTCCCAGAGTCTTTGTTGGAGGACTAGTCTCATGTCTCCTAAAACATTTTTTTAGATTGCTCCTCACTCGATTGTACATCATTTGCAAGACAACCTGTGAGACACATAAAATAGTAAAGAATCGTTTTTTTGCATGTCTCTCTTAATAGAGGGAATCGGAGCTCCGAAACACAGAAATATAAATAAAAATAAAGCTATAACCGAGCTCACAAAACAAGACAGGCATTCCCTTAAAAAAATAGTATCACAAATAGAATGCCAGCTGGCACTGCACTAACCGCCATGCAGTGCAAACAAGTGAAATTAATAAAGTTTCAAGTTGACATTTTGGAAACATAGCAGACTCCCTCTGTCGAGGTACAAGCCCGTTTTTGAAAATAGTCAAAGGGAATGAATAATAAACAAATGTAAAACGAACGTGTATTATACATAAAAAAATAGACAACTTAGCTTAAGCATAAACACATTTTGTGACATGACACTGCAGTCCTTTTAAACCAAGTATGACACCATGCATGTTTTATGACTACAAATACCAGAAATCTGTGCTACTCAACATCACGTGACATCAGAAGTCACATGGTTGGTTTTTTTTCACTTTCGTCACTGTTTATTTTATAGGGTGATTCAAATGTGTAATATTTACCGTGACCAAGTTATCTGTTGGTCACAAAACGCGTTGGTATTTCCTTTGAAAACTGGATGCTGCTGGATAATGAAATGAATTTTTGGGCAATACAGAATCCTGTGAGTGCAAGCTACTGTTTCTTTTTCGAAGGAAGCTTTGGTGAATATATACATATATATATATCAAGCTCTTGGGGAATGTCCAACAGTCAGGCAGCACTCAAACACAGATGAGCTTTTCCCTATCAGCTTTATTCAGGTAAAAACAGTCACGCTGATCCATCGATTTAAACAGAAAAGTGCAACCCTGACGCTTTTCGAGACTTTCTCTTGATCAAAGGGATACTGCAGTTAAATAGCACACTTGTGGCCACACCTTCCTTTATCTATCCTATCGTGAGTCCTTATTGATCGGCTTTGTATGAGCATTCACGTTGTGTTATGGGAGGTGTGGTCCGTTTTTATCCCTCAATTGGTGGTGCTTCAAATTCACTGCAACTAAAAGGCTCCGCATGAGCCCCGGGGAGCGCGAAGTTCTGAATCCTCATCTGTGCCCCACGCTATGAGCCCCGCTTGTTTAGGAGTTCCGTGGCCCCCTGTAGTTGAGGTGGTGCAAGCCCTGTGGCCGGACGCCTGCACATAAATCAAGCTCCTGGGGAATGTCCAACAGTCAGGCAGCACTCAAACACGACAAGCTTTTCCCCATCAGCTTTATTCAGGTAAAAACAGTCACGCTGATGCGTCGATTTAAACAGCAAACTGCAACCCTGACACGTTTCGAGAGTTTCTCTTTATCAAAGGGATACTGCAGTTAAAAAGCACACTCGCGGCCACACCTTCCTTTATCCATCCTATCGGGAGTCCTTATTGGTCGGTTCTGTATGAGCTTTCACGTTGTGTTATGGGAGGTGTGGTCCATTTTCATCCCTCAATTGGTGGTGCTTCAAATTCACTGCACCTCAACAACAGGGGGCCACGGAGCTCCTTAACAAACGGGGCTTTCAGCGTGGGGCACAGATGAGGATTCAGAACGTCACGCTGCCCGGGGCTCATGCAGAGCCTTTTAGTTGTAGTGAATTTGAAGGTGTGGCCGCGAGTGTACTTTTTAACTGCAGTATCCCTTTGATACTAATACTTTCAATTGAACAATCCCCAAGATACATCTCCCTCTATCACCTAGTATGCAATCAAAGCTGTTTTGAGGGGCCACTGAATGGTGGCAAAAGCGGGGCTTAACCAAAAGCGAATTTCAGAACGTGTGAAACTGGAAACAGAGCTACACGTCTTAGAACCAACTCACAAACAGACCCCACTCTAGCTCTTCAGCGCAAGGTAATGGCAGTGAAGGGGAAACTAAATGCAATCTAAGCCAACAGAGCCAAGCTGACACTTTTGAGACTGAAAAAAAATCTTACCCACTAGACAATAAACGCACTGACTACAGGTTCAATGGGAAAAAGAATACATTGAAAATATTCTTGACCCCACGGGAGACCTGGAGACATCAGAACAGGGGAAGGCAGATATTTTTGGAGACTTTTATAAGTTGCTCTATACTGCTTTGGCCACAAGCTCCCGAGCTCAATCAGATTACCTTGACAGGGTGGACCTATTGAAATTTACGGCAGCTCAAAATGAGCAACTAGCAGATCCCATCGGGGGGGATGAGGTACAGCAAACCATAAGCTCTCTAAAGCTCTTTAAATCCCCTGGGCCAGATGGACTGATGGCACACTTTTATAAAACATTCAGCGTAGAGCTTGTCCCACACTTCTCTTTTTAATCACATAGCCGAAGTAGGATGGGTAACAGTGTCCATTAGCGAAGCCATAACCACAGTTATCCCAAAGCAGGGAAAGATCGGACACTTTGTAGTGCCTACTGCCTGATAGCCCTTTTAAATCTGGATGCAAAGTTTTATTCCAAGATTTTAGCCTCCAGCTAGAAAATATTATGCCCGAACTAATTCACCTGGACCAATCGGGGTTTATTAAGGGGAGACAGACCCATGACAATGTAAGAAGAATCATCCACCTAATAGAGAAAGTCACAAAAAAGACATCTCAGCGGTCATGCTCAGCCTGGACATGGAGAAAGTGTTTGACTCTGAGGCAATTTGGCTCTGTGAGACCTCCTTACCATGGTCTGGGTGAATTACTCCAAGCCTAGTTCAAGGGTCTTGGTAAATAGAGTGAGCTCAAAACCCTTTCGATTGGAAAGAAGAACCTGACAGGGCTGTCAGCTATCACCCCTTCTTTTTGCCTTAAGCATTGAACCCCTTGCGGCAATGGTTCGAGCTAATCAGCTAATCACACAGAGCAACAGAGAAACATAAGATCTCCTTATTCGCAGATGATATCTTGCTCCCCCTGACAGATCCACAAAACTCATTAAATGCCCTACAATGCAAATTTCAAATATTCAAAGAGGTGGCAGGCTTCGGCATAAATTTGGCAAAGTCCTTCCTACTCAATCTAATCCTAGCAGATAGAGTAATGGAGGCCCTAATCTCTCTTACAGTGGGCAAAGAAAGGCCTCACTTATATGAGCTAACTATCCACCACTCCTACACAACCTGAAAACTGACTTAAAGAGTTGCGCCCAATGTACCTATTGTGGCATGGAAGGATCCATTCAGTCAAGCTGGTGGTACTGCCTAGGTTCCTCCCCTTGTTTCAGAGTTTACCCATAGAGCTATAGACCTAATACCAGAGGGTGATCAAGACTACACTCAGCATATTTATCTGGCAAAACAAACGTGGCTGGCTCCCCTTTAAACTACTCCGAAGGCCCAGCTCAGACGGAGGGTTAGTACTCCCAGACTTTAATCTCTACCATGAAGCGGCTCAACTTAGAGTCATCATTGAGCAGTCCCAGAGGGAGTTAGACAAGCACTGGCTACACATAAATAGGGCAATCACAGGTAAAGTCATCTAGGACCTCTTGTGGAGACAGAATATGCAATGTTACATCGCATGCGATACATCACATGCCATTACAACACGGTTATTACAACAACCACATTGTTACATCGCATACCATTAGGACGCAAGTTGGTATAACGACTTGCTGTAGGGGGTGCTGGATGTTGGAATAGTATAATTTACTATCCCAACTCCAGTCTGTGCAACAGTAGGGAAGGTGTTGGATTTTAAATCCAACTCCTTCTGCCCCCTACAGCAACGTAATGACTTGCGTTGTAATGGTCTTCGATGTAACAACGCTGTCGTTGTAACAACTGCGTTGTAAAGGCATGTGATGTATCGCATGCGATGTAACGGATGTCTCCCGTGGAAACCGAAAAAAGACCACCCTCTCAACCCATGCCTTAGTACCCCAACAGGGTCTACTCTGACAGAGTGGGGCGAAGTCCTCCGGAAAGTGGCCCTGACGACGTTTCCCTCCCCCTTCACCCCAATTCATTATAACCTTGCATTTCCCCCAGGAGCATGTCTGGGTGAATTTGATGCATGGGGAGAGGGCAATTGCTTAACATTCTCACACCTCTTTCACAACACAGACATGCTCAACTTTGAGCACTGCCAGCAGGACTTTGACCTCACAGAGGGGAGTACTTCCGCTTCCGCCAATTGCACCATTGAGCATTGCAACCAGACACATGGGCAGCAGCCATGAGGGAACTCACCCCGCTGGAAAACTTTGTGAAAATCATCACTGGTACTGAGGGATCATAGCCTTTTTATATGATCTTCCCCACTGCTCCATGCACTCACATCCCCCCCACATATGATGTTTTTGGAACACACCCTGGGCCGCGCCATCACAGAAGGAGAATGGCGGCAGCTGTGACGGGATGTTCACATGCATAACCACTCATTAGGCCTCTGGGAAACACATTACAAAATCCAATATGATTGGTACCTATATCCGACTAAATTGAAGAAATACTTTCCAAATACATCTGATAGGTGCAGAAGGGAATGCTGTTTCCTGGGCAATATTTGCCACATCTGAAGGGACTGCCGGAGTATCCCCCCTTTCTGGGGTGAAATCTTAGCACACATTAAAGAAATCTTATGGTAGCCACTTTCAGACACACTGACTTTTGCATTGCTGGGACTTAGATCTGCAGCACTGAAATACCAAACAAACGCAGATAATTGTATACTTTGGCTATGCTTGGGGGTGGCAAAGACCGCGGTGGCAGCCGCGTGGAAGATACCAGACACCCCAACTGTAACCCAATGGCATGCCCGATTCTGGCAAGAAGTAGCAATGGAACAGGTGAGTGATACTTTCAGAGACAACTTCTAAAATCTTGAGTACACATGGGGATCCCTAATAGGCTACCTCTCAAAAGACCTGCCACTATTAACCTGTCCATCACAAACCCGAGCATTGCACCTCTTTGAATTCTAATCACACCCTCATACAGTACCTAATCAAATCCCGGAAGCACAGTAGACCCGTAACACATGTCAGAACCAGCAATAATCCTGACAACCCTGCAACACATCCGAGCACTATTTGAGTAGCTAGTTTCATTTTGATTATTTACTTAAGTTTACTCATTGTTTAGATAAGGCAGGGAGGGGGAAGGGTATGGAGGGGTAGGGGCCTGTTAAGTCAATAATACAGAAACGGGCGAAAAGAGGACAGCTGATTTTTTACGAAAACTGTATTTGGAAATAGCAAAGAAAGTTGATATGACGGTCCTCATGTTGTGAATGTATTTCAAGCTTTATTGATAACATTCCGCAATAAGAAGAAATTTGACAAAAGTGAGGCACCAGCGGCACAAGGGGCTTGTAAATAAGCTCCTTAGTCTTTTTTGTTGTTGTTGGAAGTCGAAAATCTCCAGCGGGGCAAGGCAGGAGGCTGTACCCATTGAGAGTTCCACAAGGCCAGTTACTCTATTGATTGAAGACCGCTGCACAGGATTTGCATCTACGGAGAAGAACGTAGCATAAGCGTGAAGTTAGTCCAACCGGCGATGCACCCTGGGCAGTTAGACAACCAGGTTGGTCCTGGTCCTTTCTCGGCTCTCAGAGCAATTTTCAATCTAAATCTCATGTTTTAGATTGTGGCTATCTGGGCACCTTAGGACTACCACTAAGGGTTCTGGACTGGGGGGGCACCACCTCCGGGGTTAGACTTCACTCAGGCTTGGTCTAGTTGTGGGTTCAAGATGGTGGAATCTTTTTCTGTCCCCTTAGGTTCTGAACAGGAGGCCAGCTAACCAGTCCTCTGAGAGTCCTTCTGGAAGTCCAGAAAGTAAACTGGTGCATTGCTCTGAGGGTCCCCTTTTGATACATGGCGGTTCCTTTGAAGTAGTTTCTAGAGAATTCCCTTCGAAGGGCCAGACATTTCCTGCTTCACCTGCTCTGGCTTCAAGCTGGATGCATGAATAACACACGTCCTCTGTGTGAAGGCAGAGCGCAGCCTATTCAATTGTAACTAGTGGGGCTGAGCCCCCCACTGTTCCAGTTGATGGCCCATCCAGGCACACAGAAGCACTCTACTGTGTGGCTCTCTGGGAGGAATAAACAAAGACTAACTGCCAACTACACCAAGTCATGTGACCTAGGATGGGCTGCAGGCCCCAACTGGTTGAGGGCAGGAAAATGACAATGTTCTAAAAGTGGCTTTTCAGAATTGTAATTTATAATCCGACTTTACCATTAAATAAGATTTTATTTACAATTTTAGACACCAAACAGGAAATTCTAGTTTGTTCCCAATCAAATGTTATCACTGTAACAATGTAATAAACCAACTTAATGTTATCATTTGGGAAGGTGTAGGCCTTGCAATAGTGAAAGATGAATTTAAGCATTTCTCACTACCAGGGCATGTAAAACTGAAAAGTACTTGCCCAACCTTTTAATTACAATTAGGGCTCCCGGTTTTATGGTATTTATTTTTTTGATATTTCTGTCTGTATTTATCTAAATTAATTTTTTGCTAATTTTGTCTGTATTTATCCTTTTTTATTTTGTGTTTTCTGTATAAACGAAGCTGCAATGGGTATTTTTCCACATTTATTTAACTGATAAATCTATACTTTCATTTTAATGTCCAAAAGCTCTCAGCAGTATACAGTGCAATAGTGTTATGTGAAAACATTTGCATTGTATAATAGCATAACTAACTGTAGATCTGCACTTAATTAAACTTAATTAGGCAATCTATTGTCTTTTTTAAGCTCCCCTACCTCTCAATCTGTACACCTCCTGACCTGGCACTCATGATTGATAGAAAAAATATCCAAATAAGTCCATATTTTTCTGTATGTAAAAATAAATACAGACATGAAAATAAATATTTTTCTGTCTGTATTTATCTGTAAAAATCACTAAAAATTGAAAACTGTGAGCCCTAATTACAATGGCCCCTGGCCTAAGGGCGACCTAGGGCCTACCTTAGGGGTGACTTATATGCAATAAAAAAGGTTTTCAAGTCTTGGCAAGGGAGGTGTATTCCCAAGTTGAATTGGCAGTTTAAGACTGCATTCAGGATGCAATTGTGGAACTAAGCCATGTTTTAAGGGGCTACTTAAGTGGGTGGCCCAAAAAGTGCTGCAGGCACAATACTAATGTTTAATTTATGTTCCCTGGGTATATGGTATCCCACTCTACAAAGACTTATAAGTAAATTTAATATGCAATCAGGTGTATGCCAATTCTATCATTTTAGCACTGGTTAGCAGTGGAAAAGTGCACAGACTCCTAACAACAACAACAAAAACGAATTACAGCAGATCGTGGGGGGCAAAGGCAACAAGGTTTGGGGGTAACCATGCAGAGAGGGCCAAGTCCACCAACTTGTTTATAGATAGATATCGGTACATTAATTGGCAAGCGCAAATTGTCATTTTCCAATGTAAAATGTGGCTTTGAGTTTGCAAAATAGGCTAGTTGCACATCTAAACATCTAAGGTCAATTTAGGTGTGAAAATGGCTTAAACACTCAACTGAAATAAAAAAATAGCTAGAGTATAGCTAGAGTTATTTTGCTTAATTTGTCTATAGAAAGTATCTCTCATTGCTTTACCAACAAGCATTTTTATATTTTCTTTGTTCTTTTGTTTATTTCTACTCTTTTTAGACCAATCCACCTATCTGTAGATCCTTTCAGGATAGAACACAATCGGCTGAAGCAGCTGAAATCTTTGGGAAGAAATGTGGGAGATTGAGGAATTTCCTGGGGAAAGGGAACTGGTATTACATGAACTCCTGGTAATTACTTGTTTCCTGAGAGAACCCCAGTATTCTGCTTGTTACTCAGTTTAATTCTGAACCCAGAGTTACCGGTAACATTGGTATTAATAACTCCAGGGAAAACACTTGACAGGGAGGAGCTTGGGCCATTCATAATACAGGTCCTGGTGTTTAAGTCATGGAGATGAAACACCTAATCCTGCAGTGCACAGGCAGGAAGTAGATAAGAAATCGCAAATTCACAGTACACAGTAGTTTTAAAAGTAGACGCAGAAGCAAACACAAGGTTTAAGTCCATGGTCTGTGAGGAGTGTTTAAAAAGACAATTGACATAAACGTTGTAAGTAGGTGAATATAAATTAACATGTGACTGTAGAGAAACTTTACATCTTGAAGTTTATTTCAGGGATAAACATTCACCCGAGCCAAGATAAGTATGAAACAAACATTGGCAAAGCCAATAAGTCTTGTCAATGCCTGAGCTATTGGCCTTGTCAATGTGAAAGTATTTTAGCTATGTTTTCCAGCAGCACATCTGCTGTTTAGTATGGCTGAAAGTTACTGAAAGCCCAGAATGACAGGATGTTGAGCCAACGCCAAGCCTCTTCGTTCCCCATGTTGAGTTTATTCTCCTGCCCCGCCTAACACAAAAAACTGCTATTACGTAGCCTGCTCTGGACGCATCATAGAGCTTGTTTCAGTGTCTTTCAGCCATGCTGAACCACAGATGTTCTTCTAGACAACATGGCTAAAAGACATTCACATTGACATGCCCAATAGCTCCCTCATTGTTGAGATCGAATGGCTTTGCTAATGCTTGCTTGCTGTTGAGGGGGTCTTGCTGAACAAATGTGGAAGTGATAGTGAGAAACAGTTGAGGAGCTTTGAAGTGAAGTGGGGATATATAAGTAACGGCCAGAGCTCCTGACACGGGAACTAGGTTCAAATCTTGGGGTAGGCTAACCAATTTGTGATTCTGTGCAAATCACTTATGCCCCCCTGCCTATGACAACGAATGTGTCATTGTGTAATGTAACTGATGAGCACTGAAAGTGCTCCAATACCATTGGCTGGTGTTAGCACTACGGCAAGATGAAGGATGGAGCAAGCGCTCCAATGCCATTGGATCTTGCACAAAATAAATAAACAAGTTTTGTTTGTGTTTCAACAACTGTTTAAGAAATGCATTTGTTTATGTACAGGTGAATACATTTTAGTAGTGTGTGTGTAAGCGTATGAGGGAGAAGGCCTGAAAAACACAAGTGCTCGAGTGGAGTGCTTGAAAACAAAGAAAAAATAGCTCTACAAATTGGGGGCAGGAGACATGTAATTGGTCCATGAACTAATTGAAGGCCAAACACATGAAGAGGGCATGACACCCACTTGCCATGATGAATAGCATCAAACAAAATGAGAGTAACACTGAAGTTTACCAAGGGTAGGAGATGGGCAGCCTGTAAGCCCACAGACAGAACACAACACGTCTCTTCGAGACAGCACATGCGATGGCTAGCAGAGACCTAAAAATGGTTAATGGCCTATTAACGTTACTAAGGAAGTGTGACAAAACTTTACACATCTTTACATCACTAACTTCGTATGTTTGCATCACTATTCCTCTGCCTGTAAGAGATGGAGAGGGCCTATCATAAAGCGTTCCGTAAATTTACTAAGCTTTTCCCTGCAGTAGTTTGAGGGACTCAACCTTATCATGTGGAATAAATTCAATAATTATCTATTGGGAGCAGAGATGTGACACGAGATTTATATGTTCAAGTATGGTATGCGGAAAAAAACCTTTCTACCATGTTTTTGACCTTGTATGTTTTGATTCGGTAATTCATGCAACAGTGGTGTACAGATAATACGCCAAGAAACATACATTCTTTGGACTTCTCCCAGTGCTTACCAACTGAAACAGAAAGGTAGAAGAAGACAAGACCTGATAGAACATTATTGAAGCCTCGTTATTGCCAGGTCGAAGATGAGGAACTGTGTAGTCATGGGCTACCAGGTGTGAAATGTATTGAAATCATGAGTTGTGCAGAATGTTTGGGTAGTAAGGCAGTCTTGAGTTAGCAACCAGCGGGTTATTTATGGAGGAATATGTCATGATCTGTACTAGGTGGAGCTGGAAGCACCTCTACTGTAAGCAACAGAACATAAAACAACAAAGTAGCATAGAACAGAATAACACTACACATTTAGGGTAGGACATAACATAAAAAATCAAGTAGACATATAAAACCACACAACACATCCCTACCACAACAAAATACAACAGGACAAATATATATAAACATTTTTGTCAAACAACACCACCTCCAGAAACTTAAAATTCAATTATTCAAGTTCTGGCTTGACCGGCTCGACATTTTACTTTTCTCAGGGCAAAGGGCGGATGGCAATGGCTTTGCTAGTACCACCACCGGTTATGCACAGTGATGCAAAACTGTGGTGACAATTGCTATACAAAATGAATAATGTTAATTACTTCATATACCTTACTGCAATCTATGACATTTTTCTGATGTGTGAGGTGTGATTAATTTAAAGTGAATTGCAACATTGTGACATCTACTTTAAATAAAGAGAACCCATGTAACTTAAGTTTAGATTGGACTAAAAAGCTTCATAATAAGTGAATAGGTCTATTATTGTAGTTTCTCTATTTATGATAAATTCATATACACAAAACATGAGAGATATGTATATACCACATAAACATTTTCTACAAGGCTGCCTTACCTTAAAACAATGGCAAATTTGGAAATAACATAATCCATTCTATATTTGCAATAGAAATCAGAGCTTCCTCACACATTCCCCTATTAAAATCGGTCTGCGTTGTTAACTTTCACAGCAAGTATTCTCTGTGTAGCTTTCAACACCTGAACAATTAGTCTAAGTATTTGACTGATTATATGGGCTGTTTTGCTTGCTCTATTGCTAGTTCTAAAAGGGATACTCAGCAGAACTTGCATTTTTTTCGTTCATTTTGTGCTGTCTGCATGAGTAATTACCTCCCTGATTTCTGAGATGCAATTGAGTAGCTTCCACATTAGAAAATTCCAAAGATTGATAGAGCCATCTCTCCTAGAGGATTAGCTTTTAGCCGAGTAGGTCATTCAAATAGCAAAATGCTCCTAAGTTTAATTTTCTGTGCTTTATTCGCCAGGTATGTCTACTACTTAAAGGAATCAAAAAAGGCTTGTTAGCCTTTAGAGAAGGCGACTGGCCGTGCAATCCACTTTTGTGTTGTAACAATGTGCACTGAACTGCTTGCAGCCTTGTTCACAATGCTTGAAGATAACACAGGCGTCAACATGTGCAACCTCCCCTCATTAATCCTTACATTTGGTCTGTTAATGACTGAGGGACACAGTACAAGTGGGGTGAGGCGGAATCCCAAGTGGGGATACCGCCGCTCCAGATTAGAATCATACTGGTTGAGATACCGGACTTAGAGGCTTCTGTGGATATTTCCCTCCTGCTGAAATCAGGGAAAATATGTGGGGCATGGAATTACAAGATCAATTAAGTTTTTTCCCCATATTCCAGCCAGAGCTGTCTCCCCACGCGCAGTCCCACCTACATTTCCCGTGCTAATTTTCCTCCTGTTGAACAGACCTGTAACCACACAGTCATTCCAAGTGCCACATGCTTTCTTTCCCCAGTTCCCCTGGAGACTCATCATGGGTGGTAACTGGACGGGAGATACTGGTCCAGATATCTCTCCCTCTAATGACTGGGCATTACATAATGAGGGCCAAGGTGACATTTGTTTAGTATCAAATATGGGAAAGTGCAGGGCTTTAAGCAGGGCTTTAAGTGGGCCGGGTCTTACCCAGTCTGAGCACAGCAGTTTTTTTTTAAGGAGGCCTCGAAACGGGTCCCTATAGGGCTCTGTTTTGTGCCCTGGCACAGGAGGTCCGTTTTTTTAGAGCGTTATAGGGGAAGGGAAATCCTTTAAAGAGAGTCATTTTCTCTCTGGATTTCCCTTCTCTTTTCGGAACTAAGGAGCAGCAGCATTGTCGTGGTGTCACCAGGGCTTTAAGTGAAACCTTTTTCAATATTATATACAAGCCACAGTTGCTGCTTATTTATCTTATACAACTAACAACCATTGACAAAGACAATAGTCCTGACTTGTTGTAAGTATGATGTTACTTGTATCCTATATCTTGATGCAATGACAGAAACAACAAAATACTAGTCGGCGGCACACTATGCTTTAGCACAAACTTTTAGCTTATGTGTTTTTAAGCCACGGCCCTAATTATACTGGTCACCCCCCCTTGAGAGACCCCTCAGTTTTTTCATCCCACTTAAAGCCCTGGCTTTAAATGGGCCGGGTCCTGCTGGTGCTCTGTACCAGCAGTTCTTAATAGCAAGTGCTGAGACGGGTCCCCTATTGAACTCTCTATTTTTCTCCACAGGATCAGGGTGAAAACAAAATATTAGCTCTGCAGCAGTACCACTGCCTAAAACCTTTGATGTAACTTCGAAGAATCTCGTTTTAGTTGTCTCACAGTCTCATCATTTCAGAACTGAAGCTTTTTTTTCACTTTTATATATAACACAGCCATAGCTGTTGATTATTTATTTTTTATGCACCTAACAACCATTGACAAAGCCAATAGTCCTGGCTTGTTGTAGTTATAATGTTACCTGTTGTATTACATATCTGGATGCACTGACAGAAAGAGCAAAATACCAGTTGGTTGGCACACTATGCTAAAAACAGATTTTTAGCTTACTTGTTTTTAAGCCACACCTCTTATTAAATCGGCCACTCACCTTTGAGAAACACCCCAGTATTTGCTTCGCACTTAAAGCCCTGGTAAAGGGTATTGACTAGAACATGTTTGAAAAGATTTTGAACTATTTACACATGGGGTCAATTCACAAAAATACTATTGAGTACAGAAAGAAGAACTACAGCAGTACTCTTTTATATAATATTACACATCTTTGTGAAGCGTCTCCAAAACCTCTAACCCCCTATTAGAAAAAATGCAAAGAGAGTCTATCCATAGTCTTCTCTGTTTACAATTCTATATGAATATCCTATGAAAATTTGCATCTTAATCTCATTTTAAATGGTTTGTCGGTCAACTTTCAAGGGCTTGTGAAAGTATGTAAAAGTGTACTACAGGAGAACTCATAACACTAATAACACTATGTCCACACCTACTCCAGTAACACTTGGTGTACCGCAAGGATCATCCCTTTCACCAACCCTGTTCAACCTAGTCATGGAGCCACTTACCGCACTGCTTCATGCCTCTAATGTGCAATTCCAAATGTATGCGGATGATACCCAATTCTAACTCAAACTACAATCCCCTGATGACCTCAAACTTCTCAACTCAACACTTAAGGACACATAGACATGGTTAGCAGAGAACCATCTCAAACTTAATGCTCTGAAAACAGAATTCCTCCTAATAGCACTCCCCTCCAAAATCCCCATCGTCCAGGATTGGTTGAAACACCTCACTGCAGTCAACATCCAGCCTATCATAGTAGACTCAGCAAAATCCTTAGGCATCACCCTTGACTCCAATCTCAATATGCAACGACATATCAGCAATGCAACCAAAGGAGCTAATTTCCAAATCAATTCCTTGAGAAAGCTGAAACCCTTCCTCCCAGCCAACGACTTTACAACTGCAATCCAAGCGCTGGTGATCCCTCGGATTGACTATGGAAGTGCCTCCCTCTGCGGTCTCCCACTATCAACAACCGCACCACTAAGAGCCTCTATCAATGCTGCAGCAAGGCTCATAACTGGATCAAAAAAAACGCTCACACATATCTCCTGACTTAAAATCTCTTAACTGGCTACCGCTTGAAGCCAGAATACACCTGAAAATCGCATGCATTACTCACAAGGCCTTACATCATAGCTCGCCCAGTTACATTGTCTCAGAAATTGACAATCTCAGGAGGCTTAAGAGCCACAAGAAGCGCAGAAACTCTCCTTCTGAAACCTCAAAGATTCAACAAGAAAAAAACGTACAAGCGCTCCTTCTCAGGGATGGCCCCCAGGGTCTGGAATGCCCTCCCTCCAGAAACTAGACTCGTCTCATCCACTGCATACTTCAAAAAAGAAGTCAAATCGAGCCTCATGGCTAAATTCACTTGAACTTAAACTTTGCAAAGACTACTTGCCTATGTTTCTCCACTTTGTATTTCAGTACCTGATTCGACCACAATATCATAATCACACTCTACTACCATGCATGGTTGGCATCTTTGCACAAACTGCCTTGTTAAGTTTGCCTGTCTTTTGTCCTCCTTTCATATGTATGTAAAGCGCTCTGATATCTGTAAGGATCATGTTCGCGCTATACAAAACCCTGAAAATAAATAAAATAAATAAAACTCTTTTAGGTACCCCAAAATGCATTTACGAATAATCCCTATGACCATCACTATTCGAAAGGATGACTTATTCACGGAAAAAAAATAAATTCTGAAAGAGCTCTGTAGAATAATTTTTCCCTCTTCAGTAGAAGCCAATACACTTGATTCTTGTACAAATTATTTTATTTTATAACTAATCTATTGGCTGGTGAAACAGTAGGAGTAAGGGAGCTCACATCTCTGCCACTGGGGCTGAAATATTCACTATAATTTAAGGACGGGGAAGACTTTATCTGTAGTTTTCAAGTTACATTCCTGGCGTTGGTATAATCCATTACGCTTAATTTGCTACAGTTTGGATGAACGTGCATGCAGCAGCCAGTGGGAAGCTTTTTTCCATAAAAAAATCCATTTTCCATATGCCTGAATAATGACAAAATACTTTGTAAGAGATTACATGGGGAGGTAATTCATCTAAACATCACATGGGTAATCATAAGTAGGCTAGGCTGTTGTACGTCTTATTAATCTAGGGTTGGTGAAATATCATTAGCGTGATCCTTCCTGTCTCCAAAAACTGCACATTGTTATACCTAATGTGCCATCGTAGAACAGCATCTAGCTTTCATTTTAGCCACAAAAGATTATTTAAGCACATTTTGAAACATGTTTCAGAGTAAACAGCTATTTTTATAGGAATGCAAATAAATTAGCTATAATATTGAGCTAAACTGGCTAAATGTTCACAAATAATGTAATATATTTTAATTTGTGGCATTAAATATTTCCTTTGCTGCGCAGTGTATTCACCAAGCTTATATGCCTTTGAAAAATTGTTTTGCAGTTCCCATGCCTGGTACTAGATTTAAATTAGCTCTGCTCGAATGTCTCTCTCAATAAATTTGAAAGCCTTTTTACATTAGCTACACATTTATTTAATTGAAATTAACACTCTCCAGACAAACCACAGATGTTGCTCATATTTAGCTTAATTCCTCCTAAACTGCGGTACTAATCTGTGCAATAACACCGTCCTGTACCTAGACATCTGGACAGTCAGATGATAGAATGAAAAGATATTAGAATGTATAGCACGCATGCCTGCAAATGCGCACAATTTCCAAACCATATACGTTATGTTAGAAAACAGGCAAATGCAAATTGACGCAAATTGGTCGAAAAGTAAGCTAGGCTAATTGAGTGATGAACATGATGTGATGTACGTGGGATGTTTAATTTTATATGGTCAAATATAAATAAGTTTTGTTATGCTTGACTAAGTTGATGAGAATTCATGACTTTATTGAGCAGTTACTTTGCCTACACCATGCCAATCTATGATTTCTTTCTTTCCTTGACGTCTGGGGCCTTCTATTTGTGGCATATTGCTTCTTAACAGCAGAATATTGATGTTCTGCCAATTCCGCCATTAATATTTCTGAACAATAATGCGCCAAGGGTATACTTTCACTCTTTTCGAAAACATTCGGACGGTATCATGAATAGTTGAGCTGGCTCACTGCAGGGCCGAGTGCCAGTGTTTTTATCCCATTGCCCTGTCTGAAGCTCAAACATGGAACTCAGGGGCATATTACCAACAACTAGCGATCATTTTTGTCTCTAACTTGTTTAGAGACAACAATTATCGCCGCAAATCGGCGATTTTTATCGCAGATAAACCTTGCTATTAGCAAGGTTTATCGCAAATGCGATAAAAAACGGCCGCAATGCATGAATATCGCTGAAAAGTCAGCGATATTCATGCATTATCGAGCAAATGCTCTTAGCCATGTTATCCACCTCCCATTGGATAACATTGCTAAGAACTGCTCCTGGGCAGGTGTTAGCTTTTGGAGATATTCGCGCTTAGCGCGAATATCTCCAAAAGTTGGTAATAGGAGATAGCGATGTTAGCGACTGTTTCCAGTCGCTAACATCTTGGCACGCCCACTTTGCATGTCATTAGTGATAAATATCACTGACATGCAAAGCGGGGCCCAAGATGGTCGCTATCTCCTATTAGCTGTCGCTAACTGGTGTTAGCGACAGCTTGGTAATAGGGAGATAATTTTATCTCCGCTTTCTTGGCTTTTAAAGCCAAAAAAGCGGAGACAAACCCCCTTGATAATATGCCCCATAGTTGTTTTTTTGAGTTTATGCAAGAACAAAAGATAGTACCTCCCAGACACAGAGAGGCCATCAATGCTCACTGTTTTGTGCCTTTCGCCGTCTGCAATCTACGAATTCACCCAAACAAGCATTGGCAAAGCCAATAGGTCTGGTGATGGCCACCAGCATTTTGGTAATTCTTGTTTTGGTGTGTTATGGTTTTTGCAAAAAATGTATTGTGCAGGAAGCTTACAGGCCCCTAGAAATGTAAACAAAGCATTGCCTAAAGACAAAAAAATTGTCTTGGTCTCACAAAAAGCACACAGATGTTGCTCATATTTAGCTTAATTCCTCCTAAACTGCGGTACTAATCTGTGCAATAACACCGTCCTGTACCTAGACATCTGGACAGTCAGATGATAGAATGAAAAGATATTAGAATGTATAGCACGCATGCCTGCAAATGCGCACAATTTCCAAACCATATACGTTATGTTAGAAAACAGGCAAATGCAAATTGACGCAAATTGGTCGAAAAGTAAGCTAGGCTAATTGAGTGATGAACATGATGTGATGTACGTGGGATGTTTAATTTTATATGGTCAAATATAAATAAGTTTTGTTATGCTTAACTAAGTTGATGAGAATTCATGACTTTATTGAGCAGTTACTTTGCCTACACCATGCCAATCTATGATTTCTTTCTTTCCTTGACGTCTGGGGCCTTCTATTTGTGGCATATTGCTTCTTAACAGCAGAATATTGATGTTCTGCCAATTCCGCCATTAATATTTCTGAACAATAATGCGCCAAGGGTATACTTTCACTCTTTTCGAAAACATTCGGACGGTATCATGAATAGTTGAGCTGGCTCACTGCAGGGCCGAGTGCCAGTGTTTTTATCCCATTGCCCTGTCTGAAGCTCAAACATGGAACTCAGGGGCATATTACCAACAACTAGCGATCATTTTTGTCTCTAACTTGTTTAGAGACAACAATTATCGCCGCAAATCGGTGATTTTTATCGCAGATAAACCTTGCTATTAGCAAGGTTTATCGCAAATGCGATAAAAAACGCCCGCAATGCATGAATATCGCTGAAAAGTCAGCGATATTCATGCATTATCGAGCAAATGCTCTTAGCCATGTTATCCACCTCCCATTGGATAACATTGCTAAGAACTGCTCCTGGGCAGGTGTTAGCTTTTGGAGATATTCGCGCTTAGCGCGAATATCTCCAAAAGTTGGTAATAGGAGATAGCGATGTTAGCGACTGTTTCCAGTCGCTAACATCTTGGCACGCCCACTTTGCATGTCATTAGTGATAAATATCACTGACATGCAAAGCGGGGCCCAAGATGGTCGCTATCTCCTATTAGCTGTCGCTAACTGGTGTTAGCGACAGCTTGGTAATAGGGAGATAATTTTATCTCCGCTTTCTTGGCTTTTAAAGCCAAAAAAGCGGAGATAAACCCCCTTGATAATATGCCCCATAGTTGTTTTTTTGAGTTTATGCAAGAACAAAAGATAGTACCTCCCAGACACAGAGAGGCCATCAATGCTCACTGTTTTGTGCCTTTCGCCGTCTGCAATCTACGAATTCACCCAAACAAGCATTGGCAAAGCCAATAGGTCTGGTGATGGCCACCAGCATTTTGGTAATTCTTGTTTTGGTGTGTTATGGTTTTTGCAAAAAATTTATTGTGCAGGAAGCTTACAGGCCCCTAGAAATGTAAACAAAGCATTGCCTAAAGACAAAAAAATTGTCTTGGTCTCACAAAAAGCACACATTGCCGCCATAGTACTCCCAGGCACTAACGGGTACTACTTTGTGTGTTGATGTGCTTCTTTGTAAAAGGGCAGCAAGCCATAAGTCATAGTGTAGGTAGGCAATGGCTGCAGTGGGCTGACACATTGCCCCTTGATGCAAGCTGGAGTGAGTGGATGAAAAACATGAATGGCAGCACCACAGACTAACGGACAAAGGAGCATATTATCAAGGGGCTTTATCTCCGCTTTTTTGGCTTTAAAAGCCAAGAAAGCGGAGATAAAATTATCTCCCTATTACCTAGCTGTCGCTAACACCAGTTAGCGACAGCTAGTAGGAGATAGCAACCATCTTGGGCCCCACTTTGCATGTCAGTGATATTTATCACTAATGACATGCAAAATGGGCGTGCCAAGATGTTAGCGACTGGAAACAGTCGCTAACATCGCTATCTCCTATTATCAACTTTTGGAGATATTCGCGCTAAGCGCGAATATCTCCAAAAGCTAACACCTGCCCTGAGCAGTTCTTAGCCATGTTATCCAATGGGAGGTGGATAACATGGCTAAGAGCATTAGCTCGGTAATGCATGAATATCGCTGACTTTTCAGCGATATTCATGCATTGCAGCCGTTTTTTATCGCATTTGCGATAAACCTTGGTAATACCAAAGTTTATCTGCGATAAAAATCGCCGCAGCTCAGCGGTAAAATTTTGTCTCTAACCAAGCAATAGCGATAATTATCGCTATTGCTTGGTAATATGCCCCAAAGTCTGGCTGAAAACCCCTATAGGTAACTATGTCATACACATAATTATTGTAAAATCAAAAGGTCTTTGTTAACACAGACTTAAAAAAGCCGATTGGTCCTCCATTGACTGCCAGCCCCTTCCCTTGAAGAAAAGAAGGAAGGAAAGAAGGGAGGAAGGAAGGGAAGCAATGAGGGATGAAGAGGGAGAGGGGGGAAGGGAAGGGGAAGACAAAAAAGAAAGAAAAAAAGCACAAAGCAAGAAAGAACGTGAAAGGCAAGAAGCAGGAAAGGAAAGAAAGAAGCAACGAAGAACAGAAGTAACGAAAGAAAGAGGAAGGAAAGAAGCAGCAAAAGAAAGAAGAACGAAATAGGCAACTAAGGATAGAAGCAACAAAGAAAGAAGGAAAATAGAAGCAATGAAAGAAAGAGGGAAAGAAAGAATCAATAAAAGAAAGAAGGAAAGAAGGACAGAAAGAAGTAATGAAGGACAAACAGGTAAGGTTGCAAAGATACAGTACCCTCATGAGTTTATATTCAGAGGGCATGTGAGCAGCTGGTATGTTGTGAAAAAGCAATAGTCAGATAAACAAAGGCTGCTTCAAAACAACATTGACAGAATACAAGAACTGATAAAGCTGGAATGTGCCAATTGCTCCCATCTGGTAGAAAGCGGCCAACCATCACATCAGACTCAACAACAAAGATAACCCTAAAGTAATGATGAAGTAGATGTGCTGCTTGTGAAAGGGCTGAATGCAGTCAATCAAAGTGAAGGTAGCCAGTGACTGAAGTACACTGACCCACTGCCCCATAGTGTATGCTGTTGTGCGCGGTAGCAAAATATGAATGACACCAGAAGAGACCAATGGATAAAGAAAGGTGGCGGAAAGGCCCTTTATGTAAGTACATTATACGTATAATTTTAGTAAAACCAAAAGATCTTGGCTAATGCCAGATCTAAAAACAGTCTATCTGCTTTGTAGGGAGCCAGTTCTCTAGGGGCTGTAATACTTAGATGATGCACTGCCCACATCTGCACTTCTATCCAAAAACAATGGTTTTTGCCCTAGTCACCCCAACACATCTGGGCAAAAGCAAACAGAAATAAAAACACAAAGGGATGTGTGGGGATCGATCATAAAAATGACAATGCCAGAACAAATTGTATTAATTCCTCCAAGTGTGAACCTAGTCCCCTTGTAATTACTTTGAAAAATACAACCACTCACAAACTTTCCACAATTTTTCCATGCCAATTTTTATGTCTTTTTTTAGATATTTTGACACAGCCAAAAACATTACACGTACAACATAAGAAACTCAGGAGCAGATTTACAAGCCCCTTGCACCTCTTTTACGCTGCAGTTGCGTCACTTTTGTTACCCAGCGGCGGTGCAAAGCCAGTGCAATGCTGCAGGGTATTTACAATGTGACGCATCTGGGAGATGCGTCACGTTGTAAAGCCCTGCGCCACATGAAGGCCTCCGGGGGGGGGAGCGTTCTGGTGCCGGAACGCCTCAAGTGGCTGAGTGAAATCTACAAGATATCACTCAGCCACTTTTTAAGGCCATGCTGCATCAAAACCCTGCGCCTGCTTGAAGCAGGCATAAGGATTGACGCAGCATTTTAAGGATGGGGCACCCCCGAGCCTTGCTGGAGCTGCGTCGCGCTAGCGACGCAACTCCAGCAATGCGCCGCCTTTATGGCAGCAGATGTGTCATGCATCTGTCCATTTTTGCCCTAAGGTGTGCAGCGCATCCATGGTGGCGGTGCCGTGACTCACAATAACTGACGCATCCCTGCTGATATGCAGGGATGTGGCAGTTATTGTAAATCTGCCCCTCGATGTTCAAAAATATTACTAATACTTTCCTAGCCACATGAAGGCCTCCGGGGGGGGGAAGCGTTCTGGTGCCGGAACGCCTCAAGTGGCTGAGTGAAATCTACAAGATATCACTCAGCCACTTTTTAAGGCCATGCTGCATCAAAACCCTGCACCTGCTTGAAGCAGGCATAAGGATTGACGCAGCATTTTAAGGATGGGGCACCCCCGAGCCTTGCTGGAGCTGCGTCGCGCTAGCGACGCAACTCCAGCAATGCGCCGCCTTTATGGCAGCAGATGTGTCATGCATCTGTCCATTTTTGCCCTAAGGTGTGCAGCGCATCCATGGTGGCGGAGCCGTGACTCACAATAACTGACGCATCCCTGCTGATATGCAGGGATGCGGCAGTTATTGTAAATCTGCCCCTCGATGTTCAAAAATATTACTAATACTTTCCTAGCCATCCATTCTAAACCTGGTTGCAACACAATACAAATATGTAGGCAATTCGAGGGGAGATAGTGAAGGAAGTAGCACTTAGGGGCCACGTGCGTTACTTACAACCACCTGCTATGCCTTCCAAAGAATGAAGAGTCCGTCAGAGAGTAGAGAATACAAACATACATCTTTTATTACCAAGTCTCTGCAGAGGAGTCCATTATGACCTGCACCCTAAGATGTCTGCCGAGGGACTGGCCCCCCAACAGTCTACAGTGGCTAATCATTCCTCCCGAGAAGCCTCCACAATAGAAAACTGCCAGCCTGGGCCAAACATGAACAAAGAGGCACAGCCGGATGAGCTAACGCCTACCAGATGGGTACATACTATCAGGAATTCAAGGCCACAGTGCTGGGTCTCAGCTTCTCCTAACATGGGAGCAGAAACTACACATTCAGATAGGTATGCAAGAGCAGAATAGCCTATTCATTACCAAGTCGAGAAACAGCCTTGAACAGAGGAGAAAATAATAACGAAATACAGTGTTCTGCTGAGGCAATCAATATGAGCAGTGAGGCTTAACTCAAGCACAGTCTAAGCAGCCTGTTTAGGGATTACGAAATGAAAAATGGAGTCACACTCGCTAACTGAGGCCTGCACATTACTGGGATAACTCAGTGGGTTGCATAAAGTGAATGCAAATGGCTTAAAATAAAAGCACAGGAGCACCACACATCAATTTCAAAAACTGAGAGAACAATTGTGAAATGTATATACAACACAAATATTATTCAAAGTTTTCCTTTTATTCCTATTTCTATTGCTTTTCAAATGTGGTCGTAAACATCAGTTTTCACAACGATACAGCCAACGCATTTTGTCCTACTAGAGGACTTCTTCAGGGCACTGATAGATTGAAAAGGTCAGTCTCAGCAATGAGTAAAGTCAAAGGATAGCCAGAACTGCAGCCTATGTGTCCTTCCACATCTAAGACACGGTTATCTGGAAAATTCGGTATCAAGTGTATATGCAACTTTCCTCATAGTCATAAGGATCAAGAAGATACAAGAATCAAGAGTGCCGGTTAGGTCCAATGCTGGGGCACCAACGGTTACACAAAATAATACGTAAGAAAGGGGATTACACCTAAGCTTGACAATACTGCATTTAAGTATCAGTCAGTTAGTAGATTCCTTATCACGAAGGGAACATACCATAGATGCAGGTGGGACCGCAAGGAAAAGGCACGCATATGAGTGTTAATCTTGCAAGCCTAATTGCAATCATTCTGTTGAGTCACATAGAACACAATATCATTAGCCCCAACAACGTGTGCAGCAGACTCAGTGTGTGTCAATTCAAAAACATTCTGTGTGTTTCAAGACAATGCCGGTAGCCAATATTAGGCTAACATCATGTCTCCAGTGGCCAATCGTCACGGCAAAAAGGAAGGAGATAACTCAGTGGGTTGCATAACGTGAATACAAATGGCATCTATTTAGCCACGCACTGCAAACCTAATATAGTTTGAAACTAGTGCATTGCAGGAATGGGAATTTCAAACCAAAAGTCCTTTACACACAAATATGAGGGAGGCTTCCACCTCCACTTAGTCTGTGTGTTGTGTGTATTTGTACATTACTACATATCTTTTTTAATCCATTGGGCTCCTCCTCTTCTTCTGGTCGACGCGTTTTGGATAACAGATTAGGGCCTCATCAGGACATAGGCAATAAAAGAAAGAAAAAGCCCAGTGATACGCAAAGAAGAAAGGTAGGCGTGACTTCAAACTGTTCTGCTCAGCTGCTGGGCCAGCAAATGTACTGAGCTGAGCAGTTTGAAGTCATGCCTGTCTTTCTTCCCAAGACCTCTGTGGCAAGCTTGGAACCTATTTCCACCTCAAGATCAAAAACCTATATGACAACTTCATCCACTATCCAGCAGGTACCAAAGACGGCCCCCGCCCCCCAGAAACACCAGCCAGCCCACCATCTCCAACTGGACACCAATCATGGCCGAAGACACCGCCTCGACCATGAAAAGCATCCACTTGGGGGCCCCCATCGACCCCTGCCCCCCTCACATCTACCACAGAGCCGGGGCCGCCATCGCACCCGAACTACAATGCACCATCAACACCACCTTCAAAACAGGCACCTTCCCAGACAACTGGAAGCGCGCAGTAGTCAGACCTCTGCTCATGAAGCCCACAGCTGACCACACCGACCTCAAGAACTATCGGCCCATCACACTCCTCCCCTTCGCAGCTAAAGTTGCAGAGAAAATAGTCAACAGGAAACTGACACAATTCATTGAAGAGAACCCCGTTCTCGACCCGTCCCAATCCGGATTCCGAAGCAACCACGGCACAGAGACCACCCTACTCACCACCACAGTCGACATCTGCACCCTCCTGGACCAAGGCCACTCCGCAGACCTCATCCTACTCGACCTATCAGCTGGCCTTCGACACCATCTCCAACCGCACACTAGTCGCAAGACTACACAAGGCAGGCATACAAGGAACAGCCCTGGACTGGATCCGTTCATTCCCCACCGGAAGAAGCCAAGGGATCAGACTCCCACCCTTTCTCTCCGACCCCATGAAAATCACCTGCAGAGTCCCACAGGGTTCTTCCCTGAGCCCTACCCTCTTCAACATCTACATGGCCCCCCTCGCAGCTGTCGTCCGACAACATGGCCTCAACATCGTATCCTACGCCGACGGCACCTTGCTCATCCTCTCCCTCACCAAAGACCCCGCCACTGCCAAACTCAACTTCCAGAAAGGAATCTAAGACGTCGCAGTCTGGATGACGAACAGCTGCCTGAAGCTCAACGCCAAGCAGACAGAAGTCCTCATCCTCAGTACCACCCCTTCTGCACGGGACAGCACCTGGTGGCTGACTGCCCTCGGAAGCCCACCTACTTCCTCACACCACGGCAAGAACCTCGGCATCGTACTCGACTCATTACTCACCATGAACCGACAGGTCAACGCCGTCACCTCCAGCTGCTTCAACACCCTCCTCATCCTCCGCAAGACCTTCAAGTGGATCTCCCTGAGTCAAGGAAGAAAATCACCCACGCACTCATCACCAGCAGACTAGACTATGGAAATGCACTCTATGCCGGCATCAACAAGTCCCTACTCCGCAGACTCCAGACAATACAGAACACCGCCGCCAAACTCGTCCTCGGCATCCCCCGACACGAACACATCAGTCAACAGCTACAAAGTCTCCACTGGCTCCCTGTGGAGAAAAGAGTCACTTTCAAAATCGTCACTCACGCCTACAAATGCCCTACACAACAACGGACCCAAATACCTCTACGACAGAATCAACTTTCACGCACCCAAAAGAAACCTCTGATCTTCCAACCTTGCACTGGCTGAAACCCCGTGCATCCACAGAGCCAGAGCAGGTGGAAGATCCTTCTCTTACATTGCAGCCATGACCTAGAACAAGCTACTGGCAGACATCAGATGCGCCCCTTCCCCGAACATCTTCAGAAAGACCCTCAAAACCTGGCTCTTTGGCTAAACAGATCTGCGGACCCCTCCCCTACCTCAGCACCTTGAGAGTAGCATGCTTACAATTCCCTGATTGATTGATTGATTGATTGAGACCGCCACGGGCACCCATAAGGCTAGCTGCGCCACTGTAACCATTTTAATAATTCTCTTGGTGATCATTTGCTCACATTTTGACACAATGCAACTCTTAATATAAATTTGGGTTGCGATCAAATTAATTACAGTACTTGATCACAAACCAACAATACTGCACTGCTCTGATTAGCTCCAGAGAGAGCAAAAATACATATTAAGCAGTGAGGCTGTAGTCGAGGAAATGTTTACTATACCTCTATCAACTAGATTCAACTAGATTCATACGGCTTTGGGACATTTGAATTTGGGCAGTGGAAACTTTTGAACGTGATGTAACAGAATATCTGTGAAACATACAACTACGTGATCCGCAAAGCCGCTAAAGACCAGAAATAGTGCAGTGGCAATTAAAGCCTAAAGCCAGTGTGCTTATATGAAAGAAATTAACAAAAATGTTTTTGAAGTTTATCCGCATCACACAATTGAAAAAAAATGCCAAGCAGCACTGGCAATTAGAAATTATATACATAGTTCAGAATTAACTGAAACATTATCAAGGGCTAGATGACAACATATGTGTCACTGGTGCTATTTCATTTCGTTGGTGGAAAGTTAAGGTAGTGTTTGGCGCAATTTTTTTTTCCAAAAGCAGATTTCTGGAGCTGGTACTGTGAGGCAGGAGTATTTTGGGGTGTTTGTCGTGTGGCATTTTGCTATAGAAGTGATGTGTTATGTTGTTTATTGTGCTGATGTGTTCTGTACTGCCTTACCGCAGTGTGATGTTGTGTTATACTGTGGTTGTTATGTTGCCTTCTGCTTTGATTGGTTTATGGTAGGGTGCCATTTCACGGTTTGTGTTGATATGCTGCTTCGTATATGTTATTGCTTAATGTTCTGTAGTTTATTGTAAATCATGTCAATAAAAGCAGTACATTTGCAGCTAAAAGCAGAATATGACTTTCAAGATCCTGAGACAAGCAAACATTTACCACTTGCTAACGTGGTAAAATAGCACTTCTCCAGCTCTTCAAGCAGTGGCGGCTCGCAGAGGGAGTGCTGCGGGGTGGTGGGGTAGGGTTTGGGAGGGGCGGGTGGGGCAGGGTGGGGAGTAGTGGAGTCGGACATATGATGTCCAAGAGTAAAGTAAGTAAATAAATAAATACAACTATTTACCTTCCGCTGGCTGCATCGCCAACTCAGTGATGCAGCAGGCGCAAGGTAAATAGTTTTATTTATTTATTTACTTGCTTTACTCCTGGATTTCGTATGTCCGACTCCAGTACCACCCACCCTGCCCTCCACCCCGTAGCACTACCTCTGCGAGCCGCCACTGTCTTCACGTATTTAAGCATTCAGTCAGCCTAAGACTTTTGCACAGACCATATCTTTGATTAGCATTTGCAATACTCTCTTTATGTAATACAGCCCCTAGGCTCACAATGTCCAGTGCAGCAGGGGTCTGAGAACAAGAAGTGTCCTGGACAAAATGAGAGTTTTACTTCTGTTTCCATTTATATTGGACGTGGTCTCACGTTGAGGGTTGGCCGGTCCCTTTTGCTACAAGGTCAAGGCTGTTTTGCGCATGCCATCTCTATAGTGGCAGAGGCACCAAAAGAGAATGGCATTAAGGATATGAGCTAGACCTTTAGTGAGTGCTTATGATTATTTCAAGCATTTCCAAGCCGTCATTTTTTCTGTCTTAATGTTGATGTTACATCCCTTCATAGGCAACATGTCAGTAGAGTTTAAAATTGACCTCTCCTGTTCTCTACCCCATTACACACGTGACACTTACCTCCAATGACAGTTGTCAGAAGGTCACATTTGGCATTAGGGGTGTAGATAATTACTGGAGCAGGTTGGTTCTAGAAACAGGGCTCCAAGAACATTGTCTGTCTTTCACTTCAGGACTTACAGTCCAAAGGTCTATACCTCTGGAGTTCCACATGGCTCATTTTTGAGTCCATACCATCGTCTAGAAGGCATTTTACTTCCTATGTAGAGGACAGCCATACAGCCTTAGTGACCAATGAGAAGCCCTTTCACACATTCTTTGTATCTTAGACACATTCTATAGCAGGTAAGCCATATGATGAGGAAGAGGTGTGGCGCCCCGGCCAGGGCGACTGACTCCGGAAGCTGAGGATCACGGTTCGATCCCTGGCACCAGCGGCAGATTAGCCCAGCACCATGTGACTCTGGGCAATAGCTTGCTTAATCTTCCCGACGGCCCCCAGCGCCTAGAGACCCTAACGGGTGATTGTGCGCTTTACAAATGTGGATTATTATTATTATATGATTTAATCTCTGTTGAAGGCAGGAGCCCATTAAGCTCCTTCCTATGATCTGACATCCTGCATATTTGTTCTTTGCCTATCTTTTTCACTAGGAAATTGTCTTTCATGCCTGATGTGAGCACTTTAGTCCTGATTTATTACAGGGAACTAAAATGAAATTAGTCAAACATTTCAAATGCCCCATACAGAGGGTTATCCCTACTGGGGGACCCACCATGTATTTCACCTTTGGTAACACCCATTTTGAAGTTAGTCTGAACAGGGCCCTCATTTACACCTTGGTGGTGTCTCACAGACATCCGTGGAAAAGCTACTGATTTGCTGGAAAAAACTCTCTGCACATCAATGTTATTTATTATGTTGATCCTGAAAAGGAACTCCTAACTTGAGATCAAATTCCTGAACCCACATTCATAATGGACACTCCATCATACCCTAAGGCATAGTGAACCTGCTGGACATTTTCCTCCAAAAACCATGACAAACTTGTTGATACTTTATTTGGTGTCCTACCTGCCACTGGTGTGCCAGAAACAGTACATCTGATACACTGGGGATTAACCCCTTCATTGCGGAAGACAGCTCCAGGCAATCCTGTGCAATTGTGCTAGTGTGCTCCAGGCCCTACTAGCACACAAGGCAGGACATTCCTCTGGTGCAAGCACTGGAGAGATTTCCTTTCATTTATTTTAGCAAGAGCTTTCCCAGCTTCAGAGGCTATTTTATTTTTTGTCTTATGACGTGTGTGGCGTGAAGGCATCATTTCAGAGAAAGTGGATTAAGCAGATCGGCTCATTTCACTTTCACTGCTTCGGTACTTGGGGGTATATCCCAGCCCCCGATCATTGAAGCAGATAGGAGAGGTATTGTTAGAAAGAGGAGAATCTCCCCTTTCTAATGGTACCTTTCACTAGTGTCACCCATCCATCGGGTTAAGCCCCATCCTTCCAAAATAGCCCCAGCAGTCTTTCTGCCCCATAAAGCCCACTAGACCACCAGGCACTATATTTGGAGAGGGAAGAGATGCCTATGCACTGGGCTAATGCTTCCCACTCCTCTTGGCTCAAAGGTCTTTCTGCCCCAGGGGGCAGATTTGAGGTTCTTTTCTCTAATCTGCCATCCAGGGGTAACAAAAAGTCCACTAAACAACAGGGATTCATTTTTAAAGGCAGGATGGGTGAGGGAAGCTCCGCCAGGCATTGGGCTTAGCCACCACCCATCCTGATAAATTCCCAACAGTCTTTTTGCCCCCCGTCGGGGCAGATAGGAGGTGTTTTCCACCAATCTGCCCCCCAGTGGAGGGCAGAAAGCCCACTATATCACCAGGGAATATATTTGGGAATAGCGCCTTCTTGCAATGGGCTAGTGCCCTCCCCTCCTCAGGCACAAAATTCTTTCTGCCCCCCTGGGGGCAGGTTGGAAGTTATTTGTGGAAAGGATGTGGCCTAATGGCTAGAGCGGTGAACCTTGAAGGTAGGGAACCGTGTTTGAGTATCGGGATGGATGCTTGACATCCTGTGATTCTGGGCGAATCACTTCGGGTCAGATGCACAACCTTTTTTAGCCTCCGCAAACGGGAGATACTCCAGTTTGCGATCGCAAAAAAAGGTGATGGCATGTACAAATGCTATTTTGCAAGTCACTGACTCGCAAAATAGCATTTGCCACTCTCTGTATTAGGAAGGGTCGCCCTTTCCTAATAGCCAGCCATGTACTTTTGTTTTGCGGCCGCAAAACCCTCACAGTTTACCACCTACTTCAAGTAGGTGGTAAACCACATGCAAACAGAAAGGTGTCCCCTGGGGACCCCTTCCCCTTTGTAAGCGAGAAAATATTTTTTAAGAGCAGGCAGTGGTCCCAGGGACCACTGCCTGCCCTTAAAAATATGAAACTGAAAAGTTTCATTTTTCTTTTTTAAATGCATCCTGTTTACCTTCAAGGAACACAGGCTGCAGTTTTTTTAAACTGCTTTATTAAAAAAGCAGTCACAGACATGGTGGTCTGCTGACCCCAGCAGGCCACCATCCCTGAGAGTGCCAGCCATTCCTAATGGGGTCGCAAATTGCACCTGCCTCGTTAAGATTAATGAGGCATGCAATTTGCGACCCCATTAGGAATCACAAACAGTGTCTGAGACACTGTTGTGCCTTCCAATTTGCAAGTCGCAAATTGCGAGGTGCAAATGTGACACCATTTGCGAGTCGCAAATTGGTGACTTGTACATCTGGTCCTCAATCTCCCCGTGCCCAACAAAATAAATGTGTCCATCTGTAACGCAATTGGGGCTCATGTAAAGTGATCTGATACCTTCCGGTATAGTTCACGCTATATAAAACTCATGGGAAAAAAGGCATGAAGACATACGTTTTGATAAATGCCCTCTGAATCACATGGTTGTATGGGTACCCACAACAAAAATTCAGAGATGTACAAATACCTACTGCTCATAAACTTTGCACCTGATGTATATTTCAAAACTACTTAGGTTTCTTTGACGTCCATTTTTCACATTTGATATATTACCATCTGAATTGCTCTATACCAGGTTCACAAAGAAAAAACATTGTAAGGTGCAGTTCATTTCATAGCTCTGGGTACATCAGGTTTTTAGAGGACCTATAAACCCTATCCATCCCCTCAACCAGAAGGATCTAGTGAACATAATGGTATACTGCTTTTGTAAATTGGCCAATGTGATGAGAAGTTACAAATGGAAAGGCTGTCACAAATGGCCATATTCTGTGCTCATTTTCAATATTTTTTTATTTCAACAATTTATTTGGGAAAACCTTGAGGGATCTACACAAATGCCCCCTTGCTAAATTTAGAAATGTTTCTACTTTCAGAAATGTATAGCTTACCCGGATTACCCATGGGATTCACCCTGGTTTGCATCACAAACTTGAAGTAGGTTGAAAGCACAAAAATTAGGAAACATGGGTAACCTCTTTGAAAAATAACAAAACTGTGGTAAAACCATTGTTTTTTGATTTAGCTCTGCATTTTCCTGATAGCCGGTAAATGGTGATTTAAGCATAGCAAACATTTTGTTGATGACATTTTTTAGGAAAAAAACAAAGCTTTTAGTAAATCTCTTTTTTGCTATTCTTTCCCAACAAACTATCATGTTTTGACTGTTTTCATAGTCTCCTTCAGTGGAATCCACAAACTCTGGGTTTCCTTAGAATCTGCAGAATGTTTTAATAAAAGGACACACATTTTGCATGGGTACCTTATGTCGAATAAAAGTAATAGAGGCCTAAGTGCGAACTATGCCAGAGAGCCAAAAAGTGCTCAGCACTGGGTGTGGGGGAGGGGGGGCTGGACTAGCAGCAAAAGGTTTAAAATACCCACTTTATATTAAAGTATTTAAGGCCTATTCATTCAGCGGAAATAACATTTAGATTGAATATATTCAAACAGCAGGATGAGATAACGTAATCACCTTATTGCCTTAAGCGGGGCCACAAGTGAATCCATGAATGAAAGAAAGCGGTTTTTTACGTTTTAGCCACAAACTTATGACATTTCTTGCTTCTGTCAAACCTAGGCTTGAGGTTTCACATATGAAGACACAGTAGTCACTAAATAGAAAACACAAAAGCAATGGGTGGAATGTTTCCAAAAGTTTCTACTTCTGACAATAATTTGGGCCACATTTTAGCTCATCATTTTTCATCCACTATGCATCATTTAATGACCACCCCCATGATAATCAATCTTGATCTACTCCAATAGAAACATTTCAGCCTGAACTGCCAGCTAAGGTCCCTTCTGAAAATGAAAGCCCAGATGGATTCAGTCTATTTAAATTGTATTTTTGAGGCATTACTAGATCTCGAAGTTACAGGGGCCATAAGTCCGACATCCGAACATAACCGTCACACTTAGGACATACATTGTTTTGGCTCTTGAATTGAACATTTAGAATCAGTTTTTTAAGAAGTCCTTAATATCAAGGTATACTACAGACACCATAATATGCACTAAGTAACATTTGTACAGATGACTCATTCATTGTAATATATGTATTTATATATTGATATATTACCTGTAAATTGTGATTAGTGCATTGCTTCACGACTTATAAACTTTATTTGATGAGTGTAGAAAAAGCAGATATTAATTACCAAAAGAGCCTTTGTTCAAGATAGACTTTTTGAACTTGCATCTATATTAGAAATGTTGAAGTACCTCACTATCACATTAGCATATCCAGGGTTAAAGAGGAATATGAAAATAGCTCGAGGGTGGAATATATATCATAATTTTGGTTGCACATGCCAGTCCTTGAGCACTCATCGTAACGTCCGCCTTCATTCCAAAAACTATAAAAATTGCTTATGTCCACTGTGCCCTATAAACATTCACACTAACATAAAGAGCAAGACACAATAGGACACAGGTGACGTGTAATTTACACAGCCACACATCACTATTAGAGTCAGTGTTAGACCTGCCAGCCTTCCCCTAAACAGTTTGCCTTCTTACCTCCATTTGTTGCTGAAATACATTTTTATTGGCCTTAGGACTCTGTACACTTTACCAGTGCTACAGTGCTAAAGTGCTTGCGCTCACTTCCTTAAACATGGTTTGATTGGTATATAGCCAATGGGCATATTTAATTTACTTGTCTGCCCCTTATAACTTGGTATAAAATGTACTCAGGGCCTATAAATTAAATGCTACCAGTTGGCCTGCAGCACTTATTGTGCCACCCACTTAAGTAGTGCCCTAGAATATGCCCCATGCCACCCATTGCAGCCTGAATTCAGTGTTACACTGTCATGCCAACGTGGCATTTAAACCCCCTTGCCAAGCCTTATACTCCCATTTTATTACATGTAATTCACCCCAGAGGAATGCCCTTGGTAACCCATAGGGCAGGGTGCTATGTAATTAAAAGGTTGGAAATGTACTTTTAAGTTTTACATGTGTTGGTGGTGAAAAAATCTGCATTTTCTTTTCGCTACTGTGAACCTAGCCCTTTCCATAGGATAACATTGGGGATTCCTTATCATATTTAATAAGCTGTAATTCCTAATTGTGAGCAGGTAGATATATCATGTTTGGTACCTACGAAATTGCAATGATTAACCCTATTTAATGGTTGTTGGATTTCTCATTACAATTTCGAAAATGGCACTTTTAGAAAGTTGAATGAACTCGGTGGTGGTATGCACACCGTTTTATCCTTTTTTACTCCAGTATATTTCATATTTATCATAAGAATGCGTGCGTACTGGGTAATGCCTTGCCCTGGTAGCATATCAATATGATCGATGCTGTGGGGAGCGAAGATTCGTTCCACACCCAGTCGCACAGCGGGAAGTGGATATACCAGCTACCTTGAAAACGTTCCTTTTTAAATTCATCCTTATTTATTACCGTTTTTTAACAAACTTTAGTCCCCGTAATTTTAAAAGAAACGATCTTCAACCCTCCTGTTGCCTCGCCTCTCCTATCTTGCACTTTTAAAATTACGGGAGGAATGCTTAGATTTATGTTGGCGCTTCCGTGATGTATTATTGAAAAGGTTTTAACTGATTTATTCTTCAGATGTTTGTTTAAATATATGAGTTCTGACAGAGGTTGTTGTTGTATTTAATCTGTTGTCATATAAGTAGATGACATTATTAAGTATGTTCTTGTAAAATACACGAGGTAATGGCTATTTTCTATTGATATTTTCAGGGACCCCTGAAGAAGGGCTTATGTAAAGCCCGAAATGCATTGGGTAACAATAAAGAACTGCTGCTTTGAACGTACCACGCATTTCGATCGTGTTTTTGATAGAGGCCTCGATGGGCACATCTTTAACATGTGAAGCATTCGAAAAGCAGGATTCGAATACTTGTGGATTAAAAAGATGAGTTTAAAATATGGACTAAAGTTTGTTAAAAAACGGTAATAAATAAGGATGAATTTAAAAAGGAAAGTTTTCAAGGTAGCTGGTACATCCACTTCCCGCTGTGCGACTGGGTGTGGAACGAATCTTCGCTCCCCACAGCATCGAACTTTTAGAAAGTTGTTATTTTCTTGCCCTTAGTCCTTTGTGTCTGCCTTTCTTGGGCCACATGACTGGGTGCATCTTACAGTTAGACTTTGTGAATTCCTCCCAGACAGTCACACAATTGAGGAATGAAGTGCTCCTCAATGGGTCCTCTGCTGGCAGTATGGGGGGTGGAGCTGAGCACAGCCCCACTTACACATGAATAGCCTGTTCTCTGCCTTCACACAAAGGACCTAATGGCCTTGTATTTTCACTGCAGCCAGCTTGAAGCCAGGGCAGGGGAGTAGAAAATTCCATGCACTTCAAGGAACCTTTCCAGAACCTTCTCCCACCTTCCAGAAGATGGGGACCCGGGTATAAAAATATGATCTTCAAACCCACTCTTTAGTTCACCACAAGACCTGTGGAAAGACTTTCAGAGATCTGCCTGCTGCTGTTACCAGCTGTGAACTCTATAATACTACAGCTGTATCCAGAAGGACAGCTTTGCTGCCTGGAGCCTGCTTTGAGCAGTGAGAGGCCAGCCCTGCTGTTGAGCCCTGGTCTTTACATGCACCTAGGACTACCAGAAGTGACCACAAGGGCTAGTTTGCTTACCTTCTGTTCAGAGCCATAGGGACATAAAAGGTTCCCACCATCTTAAACCAGCATGTGGACCCAGCCTGAGTGAGTCCTGATGTCACTAGTAGTGAACCATCAGTCCCGGACCTTTGGTTGTGGCGCTAAAGGTGCCCCGATGGCCAAAAAACAAAACTGAAGACTTAGACACATTTTGAGTTTGAGAACCAGGAGTAGATCAGTACCACTCTGCTCATCCCGAGGTGCATCGCCATTCGGATTGACTTTGTGGCTTCTCCTGCGAAATTCTTCTCTGCAGCAGCAAATACATTTCTGTGGTCCTACGCCAAAAGGTATCGTAGCTTGTGGAATTTCCTTCAGCTACAGCCCTCTGCCTTGTCCCACTGGAGATTTTCGACTACCACTCCGGTGACTAAGTCCGATGAGAAATCTTCACTGCGGCTTCCTCCCTATGCCATCCATCCACTGACAATGCTCCCTCCTCAAACACCTCCTGAAGTCTTGCCCTGCTGAACTTTCCCTTCTCTGACACTTTTTCTCCGGATTTCTATTAAGTCCACGGTAAGTGTTGACTGGGCAAAATCAGCTTTGACCTGGTCTCGTGCGACTAGATGTCCATGGTTTGAGCTTTGATGTTTTAAGCGCTAGTTTTCACTTTTTGGTGTTGAATAAATGTATTACAATTCACTCTATTTTTCTAAACAGGTTTGGGATTTTTCTTTTGATGTGTTTTCACTTTATTACTGTTTCTGTGCTGCAAAAATACTTTACACATTGCCTCCAAGTTAAGCTTGACTGCTTTTTTGTACATAGCTACCCAGGATTAAGCTACCCAGGGTTAAGCGCAGGTTAATTTAGTGACTTTTTGTGGTTCACCCTGCAAGGGATTGTGGCTGTTGCTTGACCAGGGCTCACAACCTAGTCAACAAGCAACACAATTTCTCACAATCATCTAATTTGTAGGGGTACAATTTGCACTGTTTTAGTGCATCTGGGGTGCGCTAATCACAACTACCCACAATTTACCTCCGAAACTTGCTCCATGTTGTACAAATTAATATAAGTGGGCAAACTTTAACCCTTTCGGTGCGCGTGTGCGGAGGACGGGCGGGTGACGTCCGAACCACGCCCATCCTTTATTTCACTCGCACCACGGCGAAATTCGCGCTGCGGTAAATGGGTTAACAGAACATTGTGCTGGTAAACAATCTTTTTTTCCTGATGCAGACATGAGTTTGCACCAGAAAAGGGATTAGCCCTATAATTTTAATAAGAGCCTATTTTTTCACGTTTAGACCGCCAAAGATGAGGTCTATTGACTTTGCCCAGTTCTATCATAAATTAGCCTCTATGTAAACAAGACCTGGCATAGTGGTATAGTACTGTAGAGTTGGTGGGAAATCAAAAACGCCTTTAAACTTAGTTTTTTGGCTAAAATGATATTTATGTAGTAGAGATCTGTAGGTTCATTTCAGGGTCAAATCTTGATAACACACTCAGTTCAACTTATCTCAACCCAGGGTGCATCTTTACTGGCAATATTAGTGGGAGACGAGCTAGAAAATCCCACAAGTGTTGATATTGTCAAATAGATCAAGGTCTGAGATGTTTCAGTAATGTCTTCCCAGTTAGAATTACTTGACCACAGAGACCTGGGCGAGCCTGTTGTAAATGCATGTATTCATTTTAATTGACCCTCTTCAGTTCACCGTTGATATATTTAAACAGGAGAAGTGTCTTTTGACCCCCTTTTGCAATTTATTTTTACATGTGATGGTGGTAGGGTTCTTTTAAACAGAAGAAGCTTCGGAGGGTCTAGAAAAATAAGATTCATACTGCCAGTCTAAGTGATATCCAGGTTTGCAGAGAGTGCAGACTGTTCATCGGTAGTAGAGACACCCATACATTCGATACGAGTGTTCATAATGTCATAGAAGTGAATGATTTTTCATGCAAAGTGACACAATTACAGGACTTGCATTGCGGCAAACCAGCAAATGTAGGCCAGGCCAACATTTGAGTTCAAAGGGTGTAAATTCACTGTGGTGCAAAAGGAAGGGCCTTGGAAGTTCATGGCTGCACTGCTTGCCTCTGCACATCACCTCTGCACCCACATATTGAGAGGAAGCTGTTTCCTCCAATCAGGTTGTTTTGAATAAGGTACAGCACACATCCGCTTGGACTCACCTGGGACTTCTTAGTGGCCAGATGGCACGTACACACACCAAAAGAGCTCTGGAAGAAATCACCACACAACAACAAGGGTCTCAAAGATAGTTGCTCCAGTGGCATCCACTAGTAAAGTGAGTGTGCAGCTGTATGGGGTAACCATAGCACATTTACAAGCATTCCTCCCACCTCCTTCTGTGTGTTTTTGGGAATTCATGTGCAGTAGAGTCGGATTTGCTAGCAGCACCTTTTTTAATAATGGGTAATAAATGCCCTTTACCAGAGCTCCCTCCAGCCATGGACACAGTGAAATAATGGGCTGCAGGGAGTCAACCGTCCTTATGGTGTCTTTTGGTAATAATTTGGAAGTTTCCGAGATTGAACACCAAAGGAGGACCTGAAAGCTTTCTTCGAATACATGTTGATTCAAGCAGGACCGAGGTGAGGTGACGTAAGAAGCACACTGTCATGTCAGCTGGGTGTGGACAAGTTCATCCTATGACTTACATTATTGTTGCAACATCTTCTTTCACATACATACATTCCTGTGAGCATCAGTGAGAAAATAAGCAAATGAGTGTTCCTAGAAATCCGCGACCGATTAATTAAATAATCTGCCTATTTCTGCGCGTCAAATTGAAATAAATTAACAATCACAGGGAAATTAGAATCTTTTTTTTAGACAAATAATAAGAAGGCGCAACTGCGGGAATTTTGGCAATTTTAATGTGAACGATTTAGATTTAGTGGTGAATGAAATCCCTATCGAATGGTATTATTCGGTTGAGAGAAAACTGTGCAGGACTAAATACCTTGGAAATCGTCTCCGCTCAACTATTCATCAGTATTTTATCATTCTTCTTGTGGCACTTCCATGACTCTTCCAGAAGAAAAGGCGAAGTACTGAGCAACAACAAACTTTTTAGACAAACCTTTCTCAAAAGGTAGTGTGTGAGTTTGAGGAACACTAGACATGCGCGTATTCTGTTTCCCCTGTTTATGGCTTCTCTTACTTGCATCTATTATGTCTCTAGAATTATGTTGTGATTTTTTTCATTTTACTATAGGCTCGAGTTATGCTGGGTCTGTTGGCTTAGTGGACTAATTCATCTACCGTAGGGTCCTGTGTTTGGCCTCATGGTCGCAGGTTAAAATCCCAGCGGGTCCTCTCAGCCTTTCATCATTATGAGGTCAATAAAATAAGTACCATTGAGTTGGGTACCAATAAACATCTGTTATTAAGCGCCAAGCTACCCTTTCTGGGTGAAACTGCGCTTTAGACATACACAATATGGTATGTCTCTGCAGTGTTAGAGAACAAACGGATTTCGTTTTTTATGTCCCCTTAGCCGTCAGAGAATTCCAGGAAAGTACTGATCCCAAAGTAACTGCTTAGAAGCAATGCATTTACAAGTTATACATACGCATAAGAAAACTGTGTTGAATAGGTCTATATTATAAAAAAAAAATTTGCAGTCGAGCTGATTGTTATTTGCATAACATGCATATCATTCCTATAAGGATTTTTTCAACATTCAAGGACCTAGCTAATCCCCTGAATCCAAAGCCAAATTGATAGTGTAGTCTATCTTGGGGGCCCAAGGTCAGTTTTTAGTTAGAAATTCTTTGTCTCTTTGGAGGCAACATATGTGACCGATAGAGACAAAATCACAAATATTGGAGTTCACAGACATTCATTTAAAAAATCTCGATTTTAATCATGCCATGCATGCATGCACACACATGATCAGACCACATGGACACAGTGCCAATGAATGTTGAGGTTTGTGGATCTGTAAAAGTCAAAATAAAGCAATGCGCAAAGGTAACCTATGAAGAAATGAAGCAGGGTCCTAGCTTAATAAAAGCGGAGTAATAGGGTTATTTACTTATTGTAACGACATTAGTAAGGAAGACACTCCTCTTTATATAGGATTATCTTTAGGTGATCCCTAAAATATCTTCAACGTTAATGAACCTAGGAGCCCTAAACCAATGGCTTCAGGCTGTAGAGAGGGTACAGTCTCTGTACCGCTGGGGATATAATGCTTTTTTGACCAGGAGTGGCAATTGGTTGTGTGAGCCCACAGACATTGAATCATACAGTGAATTTGCTAATTTCCTCCTTAGGCTCTTACCAGCAGCCAAGGCAATCGTTCAAATAAGTGTTGGACTTCTCCAGGACAAGACAGATCACTACTTGACAGCTTTCCACATTCCAATACCTTTGTTAGAATCAGCAGCCTCACTCAAAATTAAGACTTGGCCTAAATTCATGAAAGAACACTGTAATTCAGAAATCTCAAAACATACCTCACATCTGGAGCCTGACACTAATTCAGCCCTTGCTAATCTTAGTACTTGTCACTAGTCTCAAGGCAGTCACCCAGGTTCTCTTTACTAGTCGGATAGATGACAATAGCATCCTCTATGTCGGGATCTCAGTTCAATGCTGAACAGGCTAGAATTGGTTCAGAAGGCCATCAGGCTTAATTTTAATCAGAACTTAAACTCACTCTCAAATCATCTGTCAGCCGTCAACTGGCTTCACGTTCACAAACATGTCCATTTCAACGTATCTGTCATACTTGCAAGGTTATGCATAATCCTTAGTAATAGCATTCACTTCCATGTTCCATCCAGACACCTGTGATCCACATCTCTCCTGTTTACTCACATGTCTCACATCCAGAGCAATAGAGCTGGGGGGCTCCTTCTCCTATATAGCATGAGCAGCCTCTAAAAAGCTTCCCTTAGTCATCTGCTCTACCCCTTCGCTTCCTGACTTCAAGAAAAAATAAAACCTTCCTGTTTTTACCACCTCTGTGGTGATCAGGGCTCCGAGAAATGTCTTTCTTCTTTGAGACCCTTGGGGATGACATGTACGCATTACAAACACTACTAACATAACAGAACGTAATGTAGTTTAATGCAACATAACATAGCATTCACAAACATCCATATTAATGAACAAAGAAACACAAAGGGGCTTTATGTACCAGATGTCTGATTTTACTTTTGAAGGCAGAGAGGGCTGTATTCAGCACCTTTGGATGCAGCTACTGCACTCCAAATTTCTAAAATATACTGCAACTAGCTAAAACTAGAGGGTTAGAAGACCGCTTTAGGGTCAACCAGAGCATAAGGTGCATAGAGGGAGTCCTTAAGGAGCATCAGCTATGCAGTGTGGGTGAGTGACACTTTTAATAGAGTCCTGCAAATCGAGCAAAAGAAGAAAATTTAGGGGAACTTCCAGGGCAAATGAAAAAAGGGTGAATAAAACACATACACAAATAGTCACAGAATTTGATCCTTCGATTTAATCAACCAACAAAGTAATTATGCCAATATTCAGATAACTAAGAGATATATTTTAAGTCAGTAATGGAAACAAAACTAATGGCTTCATTTAGAGTTCAGAAGAAGGGTTACTGTCATCAAATACCTGACGAAAATACCATCCACCATATTACATGTGCATTATATCCAATGGTACTTGTAATATGGCAGTTGAGATATCTGTCATGTTTGTGATGGAGCAACCTGTCGGCTGAACTCTAAATCAGGCAGTCAGACTAAGGTTAATGGTTACAGACTGCACTAAATAGGAGTTTGTGGTAAGAGTGAGATTTGTGTGACAGTGGAGAAATGACTGCAAGAGGCTGCTGGACTAGAAGGAACTTGAACAGACGGAAAGGATTATGGTGTGAATGGATCAAGAGTGAGGGTGGGAAGTGGGGACGGATAAGGTAATTAAAAAGGTGAAAGATGAGACAATCTAAGGAAGAAATAATGCAAGCCATCAAACACCTGAGAAATAGGAAGGCAGCAGGACCTGACAATATTCCTGCAGAGGCACTGAAGGCAGACATTGAAACATCCGTTGACATGCTCTACCCCATGTTTGGGTGGAACTGGGAAGAGGAAAAGGTGCTAAAAGACTGAAAGGAAGGATATTTCATCAAGATCCCCTAAAAAGGTGACCAGAGTAACTGCACAAACTACAGAGGAATAACGCTTCTATAAATCCCAGGCAGTGTTCAACAGAGCAATCCTCAACAGAATGAAATAACAAGTCAAAGCTCAGTTGTGAGACCAGCTAGCCGGCTTTCACAAAGATAGATCCAACACAGACCAAATTGCAATACTACGCTTCATCATTGAGCAGCTGATGGCATGGAACTCCAGGCTCTATGTTAACTTCGTTGACTATGGGAAGGTATTCAACAATGTGCACAGAAAGACCCTTTGGAAACTCCTCCGTCACTATGGTGTGTTAAATAAACTTGTCATCAGTCATCAGAAACTCTTACGAGGGAATGACATGCAAGATAGTCCATGGAGGACAACTCACAGAAGCCTTCAAATTGAGGACCGGAATCTGCCAGGATTGTTTGCTCTCACATTTTCTCTTCCTGGTGGCCATAGACTGGATCATGAAGACATTCCCAAAAAGGAGAAAAAATGGCATCCAATTGACTCCTTGGACGCAGCTCGATGACCTGCACTTTGCAGATAAACTGGCCCTACTCTCCCATACTCGTCTGCAAATGCAAGAAAAGACTGACAATGTGGCAGCCACATCAGCTCAAATTGACCTCAACATAAACAGAGGAAGAACAAAATTCTGAAGGCTAGCAAGGCCAGAACAACCTCAGACATACTTGCAGGTGATGCACTGGAGGAGGTTGAGGCCTTCACCTACCTGTGCAGTGTCATAAACAAGGAGGGTCGTTTTTTGTGGACAAGGAAACCCAAAAGGGCCTTTGGACCATGGGTCATATGTTTATTAAACAGAACAAGGGTCCTAAGGAATTTCAATAGAGAAATAAATAAAAATATAGACCACAATAAGTACTATATTTTAGCTTCCAAACCCAGCCGGGCGAAGAATATTTTATTTTAGAGATAACAAGGGATTAGTTGACCTGAAGGGGGTCAAAATAGGAACGTTTGGATGGGGCACAATCCTGTACCTATCCCAAGAAAATAGAAAAACCATAGAGTAAGAAAAAGGTAAGTAAAGAAGGAGGTTTAACAGGCAAGTAAAAATTGTTTTGGAGCAAACAGTGGCTTGCGAATTAATGATCAATTCTGTAAGTCTCAACATACAGTGTATACAGATAAATATGTACAATAAGTTGCATGTAACACTGTTTTAAAGCGTCAACGTTTCGATCCCTAATGCTCCTAATTAACCGGGATCATCATCAGGACTGTTTTAAATCACTGCCTGTTTACAATGCGAACGCCTGCCAACTCCATGAGAGGCTTCGTTGGGCATTGGACTGTATTCGGACAGTTGCCGGTTCGTCTGGAAACTGTACGGATCCACGGTAAGGGTCGTGAGGTCACGATTCTTCCTTCGTGGGGGGTTATGGAATGGAGAGTTTAGTGTACTCCTTGGGTTTTCAGGTCCGGGAGCCTGGTGCTTGCTTCATATTGGAAGCGGCGGTGGGTGGGAGACAGGGACACGAGGGTCTTCTCCCCCTTTTAATTTTAATGGACGGAGTAAAATGACTCCTTGGATTTTGAGGTCCGGAAACTCGAGGCTTTCCTTCACAATGGAAGTGGCGGTGGGTTGGGGGAAGAAACACGATGGTTTTCTCCCTCTGCTGTAGCAGCGCGAATCCGCTGTACCTTAGGTAGTGGTACATTGTGGTCTATATTTTTATTTATTTCTCTATTGCAATTCCTTAGGACCCTTGTTCTGTTTAATAAACAAGGAGGGTGGCACAGACGTCGACGTCAAGACAAGAATCAGCAAAGCAAAGGCTGTCTTCATTCAGCTATAGATGATCTAATGGTGCAAACCAAGATGAGGTAATGTAAAATCACTCCTATGTGGAGCAGAAACTTGGAGGACAACAGTGACCGCCACCAACAAAGTCCAGACCTTCATCAACACATTTCTAAGGAAAATCCTCCAAATCCACTGGTCAAACACCATCAGAAACAACAACCTATAGCAGGAGACTTTCCAACTTCCTGCTCATAAAGATATCCTGAGACGGCACTGGGTCTGGATAGGTTACACCCTCCCCAAGCCCGCATCAGACACCACAAGGCAAGCCTCAACCTGGTGCCCTCATGGAAAAAGAGGAAGGCCAAGAAACATCTGGCGCCAAGGCCTCGAAGCCGACTGGAGTCAGATTGAAAGAAAATCACAATACAGAGATGCCTGGAGAGTCCTGTTAGATGTCATAGACCCCAGGAGGGGTTGTAGGCATACGTAAGTAAGTAGAATGATCAGGGAAATTCAAATATTTGGTTTAAATGAAACAATGAGCATCAGTTGTGGGATATGTGATTGAAAAGTGACACATGAGTGACTGATAAGGGAAGGGAACAATGATAGAAATGAAGTGGAATCCTAATTAACACATAATCCAGGTACTGACAATAAATGGGCTAACATTGCTGATCTGTGGTACATCCAAAGGCGAGCCGGGGAGCAGACATATAAAAGCTGCTGATATGATGACCCAAATTGGGAGGTCATGGGGGAGAGTTTGGGTAATCTCATGACGTTGCTATCAGGCTAACATTGATCGGTTCATGTGTGTTCAGTTGTTGAGTTAGATTTTTCTTAAGTTAACGTTGCATTGTCCTAATCCGCATAATAAGAGCAAAAGCAGAATCTGTGAAACCTGTAGATAACTAAATGCCAAGCATGCTCAATATGTTTCCTGATGATATAGGAATGTTGAACACCTCTCCATTTTCACTGCTTACATTCTCCCAGTATACCAGAACCTAGTATCTCAGTTAACTGAAAGCTGCTTAGAAATAGTAATGTATCAGACCTGCCAAATCTATGCAGTAAAATACATCAAGTACATGCCAAATGGTGACATTTAATCTGTAAAATATATACTGAAATTGATGTACTTATATGCAACAGAAAATGCAAATAAAGAAAATTAAAAAAAAGGGAGGCCAAGGTTCCAAAATCTGTCCATGATGACCCAGAGGCCAGCACAGTGCAGGACCTTGGAGATGGTATGGATTAAGCTGGTCCTGGTGAGCAGTGAGCAGAGAGTTTAGGAGAGAAATCCCTCAGTGTCTGCCAATCTAGTAAATGGTTAAAATGCAGCCGCCTTCTTGACACGACCTCCGCCATTTGATACTGCTGGAACGTTGAATATTGGTGACAGATGGACTGCTTGGATAGAGAAATTTGCTGACTTCATTGTTATGATAGAAGGAACAGATAAAAAGAAGATTATCAAGTACATTGAGAATCTTGGTAGTGAAAGTGTAAAAGAAGTCATAAAGAAAATGCTGTCATCTGACAAAATTACATACCGACAAATCAAAGCAACCTTGAATGTCACTTTAAATCCAAAGCCGAATGTAGATTATGAAAGGTACATCTTCAGTCAAGAACAACAGAAAGGTGGTGAGGCAATCAACAAATTTGTTGAGCGACTGGATACGCTGATCAAATACTGCAAGTACAATTAATTTAATGATGAGGAAGCTATATGGCTCATAGTGATTGATGGATACTTATCAGATTCGATCAAACGATGAATGTTAAGAGAAACTCTTAGTCTGGAGTGATTCTCATGGCTACCAGAGCTGAAGGGTGTGCTGGTTGACACGCTTCTGACATGAATGATGAAGGTTCCCAGAGTGATCAGTCAAGCACATAAAAAGTGAGTCCATGGCTGAGGGTCACAGGATGATTTTTCCACAAAAAAGTAGTTGTGCTGTAGGTGTGAATTTTTGTTTCCACACAAAGGTAAATTTCCCACCATTGGGAAGATCTGCAAAGGATGTGGAAAGAAGAACCATTTTGTAATGGTCTGCAAGGCAAAGGAAAATATAAGTGTATCATGGCATGGAGACAAAATGGCCACCCAAGCATTCCAGAAGCTGCGTTCGATGTAAGCCATTAAGGTCAAATGACCACATCAGCTGAGGGAAATCGACTCCAAATGAAGTCGATCAGCATCTAGATCATCATCAAACAGTTCTTCAGTATAAATGTCTAGTGAAAGTGAAGAAGATGATTGTGTTATGTTTATGTTTACCTCAGTAAAGCATGCTCATGTTGTCTGAAAATCACGCTAAAACTCAATGGTTGTTCAATACCTTTCCTTATTGATAGTGGTGCAACAAAACATATTATACATGAGGAGAAATATACTGAACTGTCTCAATTGCTCTGACTTATGCCATCGAAAACTAAAGTGTATACATGGGCTGCATCAATGCCTCTAAAAGTAAATGTTCATTTGTTGCAATGATGAAACACAAGCACCCATTCATGAACTTCAAAGTATGGCATCAAGTGCCTGTTTACTCAGCTTCAGCACAGCTGATGATATGGGACTGATATCCATGTACTAGGACATGAATGCTTATCACAAAATAGTAAGTCAATTCCCTTCATTTTTTCATGGGTTGGGAAATGCAAGACTATGAAATCTCAATTAGATAATAATGAAGACGTCCATCCTATTGCTCAAAGAGACAGATGAATTGCCTTTCACTTACAGGAAGCTATTAAAAAAAATATTGATTCCTTACTCAAACATGATATCATTGTGTATTCGACAGGCCAACTGCATGGCTTTCTCCCCTAGTCATAGTATCCAAAAAGGACAATGAAGGAGCTCTACATATTTGCATGGATATGCGTCAAGCAAACAAGGCATTCGAAAGAGAAATGACATCTAGGTCTGGACATTGCTGACATGATAATGCAATTAAATGGTGCAAAGGTATTTTCTCACCTTGATCTGAATAAAGGATATGATCAGTTGACACTCAAGGAGAATTGCAGGTATATTACAACTTCTTCTACAAATATTGGTATGTCTTATTACAAAACACTACGTTTCACTGACGAGCTGTTGCAAACTGTCATTTAACATATCATTCAGCCTGTCATGAATGCTTTCAATTATACTGATGACTATATGACATATATTGGTTTTAGGAGATACACAGAAGGAGCATGATAAAGTTCTCACAAAAGTATGTCATTTGCTCGCTAATGCAGGTTTAACTTTGAATGCTGAGAAATCTGAGTTCGATAAGACAAAGTCAAAATTATTTGGCCTTATCTTTTCTGATGGGGCATGTCACCTGACCCAGCTATAGTGCAAGCGTAGTCAACTGCCAGTCCCCTACAAGATGTATCCATGTTACGTTTATTCCTTGGCATAGCCAGCTATTGTTCAAGATATAGACTTTTCCACTGCCACTGCACCATTAAGAGACTTGATGAAAAAGAATATTTATTTTCATTGGTCACATGAATGCAAGCAAAGCTTCCAGACAATCAAACAAGCTATTGGGAGCGCTATCGAAATAGCATACTTTGATCAAAATCTTCATACTGAGGTTGTTGTTGATTCTTGCCCTGTCAGGTTAAGCACCCGTCTTGCACAGCACAGAGGACAACCAAATGCTTGAAGATGTATTGTGCCATATACAAGCCGAAGTGTGTCCCAAACTGAATGTGCTTATTCACAACCTGCAAAAGAAAGCTTAGAAGGGGTGTGGTCTTGAGAACATTTCCATGTATTCTTGTATGGGAAGTCCTTGACTCTTATGACAGAGCATCAAGCATTGTTGTCCATCTTTATCAATCCAAAGGGAAAAATCCCTACTCACAATGAACATTGGAGTCTGAGATTGCAAGAATACAACTAAAAACCCAAGGAGATGATGGACGGAGTACTAAAACTTTTCAGACACTCACCCCCACTTACAGATCTGGGTTGAATCCATCATCATTCTTTAGCTCCCCTCACCACGTCAGTTCAGACCCAGCCATATGCAAATCAGTCTTAACCCTGAGCCTCATAGGAACAGTCCAGCCTGAACTGCCAAGCTAGGCCTTCCCTGAACCAGAAACAAGCATCCTGGGACCGGTTCCAGGGTAACAACCCTCATCAGCCAGGCTAGCTTGTATCCAGTGGCAAAGTGAGCTAGGGACCCAAAGTGAGCAAGGGACCCATGTCTGGCCACACCCTGCCAACTTAGGGTGAACCCAGCAAACACAAAGAGATGAGGGATGGATACAACTACACCATCATGTAGTGTCCAAGGACAGATAAACACCCTACTGTCTACTTCTCAGGAGCACCTCTACAATGCCCTTGAACCCATTCTAAGACGGCTGAAACATACATAAATTCCATTGTGAAATCATGCACCACAGCTTTAATTTCGTTGGAACAAATTGTCACTGTCACAAGATATTGACATGGTAAAACTGAAAGACATTATTACACATCAGTCTTGGTATCAGCACGCTCAACCTCTTACCAGTGACAGTGAATACCAGAAGTTTAAAAATGTCAAAAATTAACTGTTCATTACTAAGGAAGGCATTATACTAAGAGGTTCGGGAATTATCAATCTGCAACAACAGATAATTTAAGTGGCCCATAAAGGACATCGTGAAATTGGTGCCACCAAACGAGCTCTTTGAGACCAAGTCTGGTTTCCATATCTCAAAGAGAGAGTTGAAAGAGAATTGAAGGCCTGGCATTTATGCAACTGCCTTTCATCAAAAACCATTCAGCATACCAAAAAACTTGTCAAAGTTGCCAACGCATGCATGGGTAAAGTGTTGCTGTTGACTTCTTCAATCCTCTTGACAACGGACATCACCTGATGGTGATCATTAATGAATACGTCTATTGTCCATTGAGAGAAGATCTCTCTTTATCAGTCAAGAAATAGTCATCAGAGATTAGACGGCATCTTCGCTACATAAGGTGTTCCTGTGATCCTGAAGTCTAACCATGGCCCACCTTTTAAGAGTCAAAAATTCAGAGACTTTCTCAATCATCTCAAAATGAAGCATCAGAGGAGCACACCTCTTTGGCTACAAGCCAATGGCCTTATTGAACATGTCATGAGTACTCTTAAGAAAGCTGTCCAGCATGCTGTACTAGAAAAGCTTGAACGTAAAACTGCCTTAACCCCTTCGATGCTGGTGACGGAACCGTTCCGTCATCAGTTACGGCTGAGCTGTGCTGATGACGGAACGGTTCCGTCACGACCCCGCCCTGTTCTGGAATGTCCAGCACAGGGCGCGGCTAACGCGCCGCACGGAAGCGGTTAAATTCAACTCCTCAAGCTTAAAGTTCAAATCCTCACTCGACCACAGGTGAAAGCCGTTTAACCTTGATGTTCAGGAGAACCATGATTAGCAAGTTACCTCAATGGACCAACAGAAGATTAAATACTAAGTAAGAAACCCACATTAAAGATTTGGATCGTAAAAGGAAATTCAAGGCCTAGGCAGACAAGCGTCGACATGCAAAAGACATTACGTTCACTAGAAGAGATCGAACGCTTGTTCGTCAGCATAGTAAATGAAAGTTGATCCTCCTTTCAATGCTGATATATTTCTTGCTGTGACCAGCAAAGGACACATGGTGACCGCACAACATCCTGGGAAGTCCATTATGTGAGATTCCTTGCATTTCTGACATGTGAATCATTGCTCGTCAGGCACTAATTTCAATGTAGAGACTGGGTCTGAAAAGACAGTGTAGTTGCCCTGACTGCAGTTGTTACTGTTTAGCCAACACAGGTCACGGACAATTCTACTGCCTGCTCCCAGTTTCCAAAAACACGGTGGGGATGTGTGATCAAAGCACCACAAAGACTCATTAAAGAGCTATGATTGTGTATATATTTGTAAAAAAAAAAATTCTTTTCTATTTAACAGAGGGGGAGATGTGAAGTTGTGTGAGTGTGCAATGACGAAACCTTCATGGCTCCTGATGGACTCTGTAGAACTGTGACATAACTGTTAGAGTGTATTGAAGTGAAAGCAGATTTAGAATGTTTGAGTTGGTGGTTACAAGCAGAAGAATGAAGACATGTTATATTAAGCTACATGTGTGATGTAGTCATTAATCAGTAGCCGGGCTGGTGAGGATGCTACATGTCATCTGCAATGAGCCATAAAACGCTGTCGCAACAAATGATGGATGGAATGCTGAATAAATAAAACATCCAACCCCAGTCAAAAGATTTGGGTTAAATCCATTGTTCTTTTGCTCACTAGGCTGCCCCAGTTTGGACCCAGACATATGCAAATCAGTCTAGACCCTGCTCCTCATGGGAACAGTCCAGCCCGAATTGCCAAGCCGGGTCTTCCCTGGACCAGTACAAGCATCCTGGGACCAGTTTTGGTGTATCACCCCTCATCAGCCAGACCAGCTTGAATCCAGTGGCACAGCAAGCAAGGGACCCACGTCTGTGCATACCTAGCCCACTTGGGGAGAACAATGCTGAGGCAACAAATGATGGACGGATAGCTGAATAAATCAAATATTCACACACAGTCAAAAGCTTAGAGCTAAATCCATCACTCTTTTGCTCATGATACCAGTTTGGACCTAGCCATATGCAAATCAGTTCTGACCCTACTCCTCATGAGAACAGTTACTAAGCAGGGTCCTCTCTGAAACTAAAACAAGCATCCTGGGACAAGTTTTGGGGTATCACCTATCCTGAGCCAAGCTTGATTAAACCCAGATCTGTGACTGCAGGTGAATTTGTGATTTGTTCCGCATTCCGTCCAACATCTGTTCTTTTTCCTTTTGTTGCCTTAAGTGGGAAGGGTATGCCCAGACATGGGTCCTGTACTCACTGTGCCACTGGATTCAAGCTAGCCTGTCTGATGAGGGGTGATAGCTCAAAACTAGTCCCAGGATGTTTGTTTCCAGTCAAGGAAGGACCTAGCAAAACCGTTTGGGCTTGACTGTTCCCATGTGGAGCAGGGTCAAGACTGATATGCATATGGCTGTGTTCAAACTGGTGTGGTGAGCAAAAAAACGATGGATTAAACGCAGATCTGTGACTGAGGGTAGATGTTTGATTTGTTCAGCATTCCATTCATCATGTGCTATGAGCCGGTCCCATGACTTGTGGGCTTTGATATTTGATCATGCAACGCGTTGCAGGCACTTCTTTATGGCTTGGAATTAATCCTAATGGGATGATCGTTTTTTTATTTCTATGTTAGTGTTTTGATTTTATATTTTTAATTTAATATGTTTCCATTTGCACTTTTGTTTTGCCTGTTTTGTTAATAGGCTATTACTAAGCTCAGTGGTTATTCAATATGGCACCTAGTAATACAAGCTGATCACATGATGTGCGGGTCTGGTCTCCCAACTTACTTTGGCCACAGATACAATTCAGCTGTTCACTCACTTGGATACTTCTCCCTGAATAGCTGAACTTTAAAGGGTCTACCGTGGTAGCAGATTTGGTGTGAGAAACTTTGGAACTTTGAGTATTGGAGGTGAGAAGTTACTCTTTTGGGAATTTGTTGTGGTTTTGTATGGATATTGCATTTGAGTTTGTGGTGCATACGCATGGGCGTAAAATCCGTTCCGCTCGCGGATTTTGCGGATTTTCGGTAAATTCGCAATCCGCGAACTCTCGCGAACTTGCCGAAAATTCGTAAAATCCGTGCGAAGCAGGCAGCATAAACCTTGAAAATTATGATTTTTATCAGAATAACTCCTCAGGTTGACATTTGCCTGTACTTTTTCTTTGCAAGGAGTCCATTTTGGGGGGTGGGGGTGGGAGGAAGGAAGTGCCCCACAGTCTCCAACTTCCTGTTCCTGTCCACCAGACTCCTCCCAGTGCTTTCTTCATGTGCTGGTCACTTTGATTTGGATCTTGACCTGGAAGGATTACTTTTTGTGGATGCTGCTGGATATTTGGATTTTTGCAAAACTGAAAGCACTCAGCAGGTGCAAAAGTTCAATCTTATCATTAGTAACCATTCCCTGTAGTGCTTCCTGAGGGGCCCCTTCAGAGTTCAGTTGCCTACTTGCAACTATAGGTCACAAAGGTCCTGTGAAAAAAAGTGCACTGCAACAGAAAGCAAATTACAGATAAGGAAGCAGGTGCCAGCCAGACTGGAAGTTTAAATTCAGTGACACATTAATCAACCCCAAATGAATTCATGTCAGTTGAAGCAGGGCAGGTGTGCTTGCTTTTTTTCACCCCCATAATCTACAGTGATAAACCAACCAGAGGGTGGCAGTGATGTACCAGAGGGTGGCATGGGTGTACCAGAGGGTGGCAGTGGTGATACAGAGGGTGCTGTGAACCTGTGATGATGAACCAGATGTAGAAACAACATAGTCGCGGCCGTTGCGAGCCGACAAGTAAGTTCGCAATTGCGAACTGGTACAGAACCCTCGCGAACTGGCAGAAATCCTTGCGAACACAAAAAAAATCCGCAAATTCGCGAGAGTTCGCGGATTTTGCGGATTGCGAATCCGTAAATACGCAAGTTCGCGGATTGCCAATTCGCAAAATCCGCCCATGCATCCACTGGTGCAACATTTGTTTACAGTAGGATATTACCAGTCCAATACGCTGAATTTTGTGTACCTTTTGGTGATACAGGAATTTCTAGGTCCTCACATGATTGTCTCATGAGTGCTGCTGCGGTAAGCAGTGGGCCTTCTTGGTTTGGGATTGAATCACTATCCAAGACCACTTGGGTGTTTTCCTTTGTGAAGGTGCAACTATATGTGCTTTGCTCTTGTTAATGATCAGTGATGCCCTTAGTATTTCCAGGCATATCTTTTGAGCTTCCATTTGAAACACCTCAACAACAATCTCTTTGTAGACATCACACGTTGGGTGCATGGGCGATTAACTTGGCTGGAACGTGGCAGCTTACCATTATTTACCCAAATTGATTGTCTATGCTTAAAATGCAATATAATTAGTCCTATTTTGGTGCAGATCTTTACAGTGACTATAAGGCATGACATGTCCCTGTTTAGCAATCTGTACATATGTACTGCTATGTTCTCCTACAAGCCGTGGATGCCCATGCATTGTCGTATATCAAGCAATGAAAAAAGTTTCGAAGCGGCACATGAATTGCTTTGTTGAAGAGTCAGCCTAGTACAGCAAAACAAAAAGTTAAACTTAAAATCCCCCCACCCACCTCCCTGTCCGATGGTCCTGTTGTATGCCCGTCCCATCCCTGCCTCTTGATCTTGATGTCCCCTACGGGGCCGTTGGGGAAGTGCATTGTACCGTCCCTAATTATGTGAGCCGCAACACTCTGAGGTATTTGGGTTGTGTTATTTCGTTGAACTCTGTTGAGAGCAGTTTCAAGAAGGGACTCCAAACTCTCTGCCAAGTGGTTTCGGAGTTATTCAGTGTGGCCGATATTCGTTCCATCCCTAGTATGTGCCACATTTGGTGTAATCAGCCTACATTTGTAGGGAAGTGGGTGTCCCCCAGTGCATCAGTGTGTTCTGTAAAGGTGTCCCCAATGCCAAACGCAACAGTCCACCTCTCACACTTTTGAGTGGGAATGTGATCGGATTAGGGAGACCCAAAACCACTTATACTGGGAGCCGCGGAATCTCTTTGTCAAATAGCGCATCCAACTCGTCGAAGTTTTTGGTCCAGTAGCTGGATAACACTGGGCATTCCCATAGAATATGAAGCAGTGTCCCTTCCTTATCGCACCCTCTCCAACAGGTGGTACTTCTATTCAGGTTACCTCTGTGAAAACGCACAGGTGTAAGGTACCAGTACAGAGCTGTTTTCATAGCTGTTTTAATACTGGCCACGTCGTTGCCGGTGTGTTTTGCTCTGTAATAGATTCCTTCCCAATCCTTTCATGTGAGGTCACGTCCTAGTTCCCTCCCACACCTCCTTTTACTTGGCGTGGCCTGGGGCAGCGGGCAGGACAGAATCATATCGTACATTTCAGAGATCAGCCCTTTATCTGTGAGTTTGGTAATTAGCCTTTTCTCATATTTCGTCAGTTTGCGGCCCCCCGCTCCTTATTCTCCTCTTGAAGCACCCAGTGTCTCAGTTGCAGGTACCTAAACCTTTCGGTTTCGGGAATTCCATAATCTAAGTTCATTTTAGGGAAGGAGAGTATGCCTGAGATATCAAAGAGATGTCCCACCGATCGGCATGACGTTCCCTGCATCTCCGCAAACACCATATCGGACCTTCTGGTGAGAACTCACTTTTCCCAAATAGGGGGTTTAGGGAAGAGGGAAATGTTGTAAGTTTTCTTGGAGCTCGCTACTCCTTCCCATATTTTCAGCAGTGACTGGGTGACTGGCGAGCCCATCAGGCCGCGAGGGTGCTGCAGTCTTTTCAGAAAGGGACCCTTCTACAGAGGGATACCTGCCAGCGCTCTATCCTGAAACAACCAGCGTTTCTCAGATTCCGGTCTCACCCATTCACAAGGTATCGCAGTTGGGCCACCTTATTGTAGTTGAGGAGGCCAGGTATCCCCAAGCCCCCGTCTTTGGGGCGCATGTACCCTAGAGCTTTGCCCATCTGCGGGCGGGCCCCCTCCCACACAGATTTGTTGATGCTGTGCTGTAGTGAGACAATCACCCCCTCGGGGGGCAGCGCTCGAAGGGTTTGGAACAAGTACAGTGCTTTTGGCAGCAGCGACATTTTAACTGCCGCTACAATCTCTAATAGGGAAAGGCGATGCTTGCTTCAGGTTCCCAGATCCTTTTCAGCCAGCGTAGTTCAGACAGGTCGTCTGGTGTACTGTGGCCGCTACTTCCAGCCCTAAGTATGGGATAGTGTCCACGGTTCAAAAAAGTATTGGGAGATACCCTTTATGGAAAAGGGGATGGGTTTACATGCAACAAATATAAGGGTCCCCGGTTTTTAACATAGTAGACCTCAGGGTTTATGCCCACCAAGATTTTGATCTTATAAATCAAGGAAAGGGGACCCTTATATTTGTTGGGATAGTGTCCACCACTCTGATGCTGGTTAGCCACCCCGCGGTTGGGTCCGCTGTGGATCGTATAGGGCCAGATTTAAGATCAGCAATTTACCTACATTGACCGGTAACCCGAGACCCTAGCAAATGCTTCTAACTCCTCTAGGAAGGCGGGGAGTGAGGCCTTCGGCTCTGACAGTGCCGCTATCCCATCGTTTGCAAATAAGCTTATGGAGTGTGTTTCCCCCCCCCCAAAATGGTATGCCTCTAATACCAGGACAAACCCTGACCCTCTACGCCAGTGGCTCAATGTTCAGAGCAAATAAGAGCGGAGACAAGGAGCACCCCTGTCTAGTCCCTCTTTGAATGGTAAATGGTCTTGAGGTGGTGCCATTGACTCTGATGGAAGCCATAGGCCCATTGTAGCAGCACCGCACCCAATCCCGAAATCTCTCCCCTAACCCAAACTTTGCCAACACATGCCCTAGGAATCCCCAATCCTCACGGTCTAACGCTTTTTCAAGATCCACCGTTAGTAAAAGCCCATCCATTCTTGTTTGATGGGCTTTGTCTATGAGGAAGAGAATCCTTTTGGTATTGTCTTCGCATTGGCGGGATGGGATAAACCTGGCTTGGTCAGGTTCTATTATATTCGGCATGTGTGGACTGAGGCGTGTTGCGGTATACTAGTAAATAGTTTGAGATCCACTTTGAGTAGAGAGATCGTCTGGTGCAAGCCGCATTGTTGACTATCTTTACCCGGCTTAGGTAAAACCACTATCGTCGATGGTAGCATCGAGGGCGGGATCGGGTGTGGTCTTCCAAGGGAGGTAAGCAACCTTGTCAGCACCGGTGCTAGAATGGAACAACATTTCTTGTAAAAGAGGGCGGAAAACCTGTCTGGGCTCGGATGGGAGCATCTTATATTGCTGCCTGGCCCAGATTTAATGAGGACATCTGGACTGACTGTAAATAGTTGGCGATGTCCTGTTCAGATGGTTTATCTGTGGTATAGAGGTTCTCATAAAACTCTCTAAAAGTTTGGGCTATCTCTTGGTCCCCCACAGCGTTCACCTGACCACTCCTATGCAGAGAGGAGACCATTGTCCTCTGTCTTTGGGCCCAAAGCCTGTTTGCCAATAGTCGGTCTGTGCGGTCGCCCCCAATGTAATAGGAGTGTTTCAATTGGACTGCTGCGTACTCCGCTCTATCTAAGTCGATGCCAGCCAGCTCTGCCCTCACCACCTTCTGTTGTCGCCAGACCCTTGGTGCACCCGTTCTACTATGTACCCGCTCTAGTTCCTGCACCTCAGCCGCGAAATTTGCCCGTGTCTCTTTGCATTCTTTGTTTTGGGCAGCAGAGATCGCTATGAGCTCCCCCAGTAGTACCGCTTTCATTGCTTCCCAAAGTGTGGTGGTAGCCATGCCTGGTGTGTCATTCAGAATGAGATAGTCAATGATGCATTTGGAGATTTGTTGTTTTACTGTTTTGTTATGGAGCATGGATTCTTCGAGTGTCCAGCTACCAGAGGGGCGTGATCTTGGCGTTATACGTAGCTGTATTGTCAATGCGTCGTGATCTGTGAAGGCTACAGGTTCAACAGTCGGCACGTGCACCACCCTGTTAATCTCCTCCATACCCAAGAATCAGTCTAAGCATGCATAAGACTTGTGGGCATGGGAGTAGAACATGTAATGTGTGGAGTTGGGATAGGCCTTCCTCCAGTTAGGGGCATAGAGTGAACCTATCACTAGAGCTTGGGTGCCGGGTTGAATAGTGTACGCCAGGAGCCTCCCCTTCAGTTCAGCCACTTTCTCCTTCACTATCCCCTGGCAACGGTGGGATATTAGAATGGCTACACCGGCTTTTTTCTCCCCTGTGGAATAGAAGTACTGTTGCGGGAACACCCTCGAGCTCATGCAGTGGTAATCCTTAGTGAGGAGATGTGTCTCCTGGAGGAGACATATATCAGCCTCTGTGTGCTCTAGGTATGAAAATATTGTGCGTCTCTTCACTGGGTTGTTGAACCCCTTGGCATCAAGTGTAATGATGTTCACTACCTCCCGAGTCATAAGGAGGGGGTGTAGGTTGAGCTATGCTGGCCACAACAGTGAATGAAGCCCTCCAATGAATGGGAACCACAATTCTGAGGATCAGAGTTATGCAAGGTCGTGTGTCAGCCCTGGTGGAGGTACTCAGTGAGTCTCCGGGACTCTCTATCACTGCCGGTAACAGCAGGACACCAGCGTACACCCCAATCGCTGCCTTACTAGGGGGTATTCGCACTTTGTGGGCCGAATCGGGCGAACAGGAGTGGGGAGATGAGATGAACACGTCTTACCCGCTCGCCATCTTGGCCACGCCCCCTATTCTGTAGAGACCAAACTCGACCTTCCTAGCTGCTCCCAATTGAAACCTTTTACTTATTAAATGTAATAAGGTAACCCAATGTTATCATTCGTCAGGTTTAGGCATTGCAGTACTGCAAAAATGAATTAAAGGGAGTTTCAATGCCAGGACATGTAAAACTTAAAGGTATATGCCCTGAGTTTTAAATGCACTGCACCCTGCCCTCTGGGCTGTGTAGGGCCTACCCTAGGGGTGACTTACATGTATTAGAAAAGAAGACGTATGTCTGGCAAAATGTTTTTGCCAAATCAAAAAGCCAGTTTGAAAGCTGCAATGGCAGGCCTGGGACATGCTTGAAAGGTTTACTAGGTGAGTGACACAGTAAGTGCTACAGGACCACTAGTAGCATTTAATTTATAGGCCCTGGGTACAGGAAGTACCACCTTACCAGGGACTTACAAGTAAATTAAATTTTCCAATTGGGTGCAAGCCAATGTTACCATGTTCTAGGGAGAGGACACACGCACTTTTGCACTCACCAGCTGTGCTAAAGGCTAGAAAAAACAAAGTCAGTTAAAATAGGAGGATGAAATGCAAAAAATTAGGGGAAATCACACCTAAGGTGTCATTTTCAGCAATCTGGAAGTATGAAAATGACCTCAGAATTAGAAACAGTAGCCTTGTTACCTATTAGAATAAAAAACAAATTTGTGATCTGCATTTATGTGTATAATTATTTTTTTTGCTAGCTAAAAAAATATTTTCCATCATTCCATCCCTCCTCTCTCTCTCTCTTATCCCAACCCTTCCTACTATGAACTCTCAATTCTCAAAATGTCACCCCTCTTTTTTAGCCATGTCACCAACTCATAAGCACACACGCCCACTATTTATAATACAACTTACTACCTCCCTTTTAGAAATCTATTCCTTTCATTCTATCCCTACTCCAAACTCCCCTTTTCAAATCAGTGCCTACGAATCTATCCCTACCCCAAACTCTACTAAACACGAATGAAATAAGAGTACAAAACTAACAAAATCAATGCCCAAGAAAAAAATAATAACCACTAACAATGGGTTCCGGAGTAGCGTGCTACTCACCGAAAAAGCTGTTCAATGCCTCGTCAGGTTTTGTAAGCGCTATATAAATTAATTTACATTTGTAGCTTGCAGCACAATGCTCACAATTCAGTGTTACTAAAAGCTGGTGGTCAGACATCCAGTGCGGGTTACAATACGACTTTAGAACGTTTTATTATAGTTGCTTGCTTCGGAGTCATGTTTTGCCAGTCCTGTTGAAGGTGTTTCATGTATATCAGGTGCTGAAGTGAAGCTGTACTATATTGGCTCCGCTGCCTTCAGAAGGACAAATGTAGTCCAGGAAATCTTCGGAAACTGAAGCAGCAAATCTGCAGTGGAACCGCCCCCGTTTCTGGAGCATGTACCTACCATGCTGTTTCTGCAGTCACCCCTGATGGTAGGAGTAATTGCGCTGATGTCTTTGCCTGCTAAATTACCCAGGTGAAGGTGTGCATTTATAATAATGGGTGGTAGTTGAGGTGCAGGAACGTGACCTGTTTCTGTTGACGTGGATAGACTGATGATGCTGGCTCTGGCCGCTTTTGCTTTAACGAGTGCTGCATGTTCATGGAAGTTGCTGAACAGATGGGAGAGTCTGTAAGTCTATTCCAGGTAAGCCACGTCTAATGAGAAGCGGCGCCAGCTTGCGTTTGTTTATGGCGGTGTGTGAATATTTGTCATGTCACTTATCATTCTCTGATGTAGGGTGTAATAACACTCACGGGGTGCAGCTCCAGTTTTCAGACTCGCAAACAATGCAGGAATATCATGAATCCCAGGGGGTATCCAGACAAAAGTGTTTGATACAGAAAAGCAGCCGGCACCCAGCAACCTTTAAAAAGGGTGACCTTGTAAGCAGACAATGGCCTAAACGTATGGACGAATTGCTCCTAATCTGAACGTTTTGGCAGGTGTGATTAATAGCTTTGTGTTTTTAAGGTGTCAATGCTTGTGTTTACAAGTCTCAATTCAGGTAAATATCACATATTTAAGGAAGAACAGCTCGCAGAAACACAGCACTCAGTGGCTGTTCTGCGTTACTTTGCGCCGTGTATGTTACATGGATGGATCATGGGCCTTCTCATGCATCCAACCTTGTATTTTGACGCAAACCCAGATTTATAAAGACTTGTTAACCTGCGTTTGCATCATAATGGTGTGCCTACTTCACATAGGTGTAACCAGGAGAAATATATTTATTTCTCCTTGTAACTTCCTCCTTCCTCTTTCCATGTGTGCTACACATAAAGTGAGGACTATCCTCTGAGGATTGTTTTTGTGCCGGAAGTTGTAGCTTCCTGCCCAAATTACAATCCTGCCCGTAACACAGGCACACTTGCACTAAGGTGCAATTGTGTCTGCGTTGGTGCTGTGCAGGACAGTGAGACAGCGCAGGGAGGGAGCAGAAATGCTCCATATCTTTTGCAAATATGGCGCATTTCATCTCTCTGGTTCACGCAACATACCTCAGCAACTTACCTTGCTGCGATGCGTTGTGTGTAATAATTGTAAATGTGCCCCAATATGAGGCAGAAGAACATTGACTTTGAGAAGGGTGAGCTTTGGCAATTCAAGACAGAGCTCCCTCTCCACCAAACTGAAAATGAAGCAATTTGATCCGAAAATAAATTAGGTATATGCATTGCACTTCACCAATGACTGGTCTTAACATTAACCGTGGGCGAAGAGCTCCGCTCCGCCCGTGGAGTGTGCAGAGTTTTGCCTAGATAAAGCTCTGCACACTCCGCGGCAGAGCAAAGCTGGCCCGCTCCCTGCCTCCACCCCATATTAAAAGCAAGCATTTGCAATGCAATAGGTCTCGCAATTACATTGTTTTGAGCTATTAACATTGAAAATGTTATTGGTTTTGTTTTCCCCTACATGAAGCATTAATCAAGTACCCCCTGTTGACCCCCGCATACAGCCATACATAGAAACTGCACTACAAACGTGCACACATGCATGCACACGCTGAGAAACACGCACCCCGTGAGACAGACACACTAATACATGGAGGCAACCTGGGTAAACAAGCACACATTTTATGAAGGCTATTCGGTGCCCTCATCCCATTCCTGGAGCTCCAATTTCCCCCCTTCCTAGTTATGCTCACTTATCGTTCGCGGACCTTACTACAGCCTTTGATTCTGTACAGCATGGAAGATTGTGGGAGATTCTAATAGATTTAGGGGTTGATTCAAACATCGTAGCCCTTTTGCAATGAATGTACCAGGGAGCCTATGCCAGTGTTCGCTATGGCCAGGGTGGGGAACGTACCGGTGTATTCCCCATCCAGAGAGGGGTCAGGCAAGGCTGTGTCCTGGTCCCCTTCCTTTTTAATCTGTATATAAATGGCCTTGGCAAAGTATTTCTTAATGAGGGTATAGACTTCCCGTAAATTGGAGGGCGACCTATTCCAGCCCTCCTTTATGCGGACGACGCGGTCCTAATGGCGCGTACACAAAATGGTTTGCAAAGGGCCCTGGATACTTTCAATGGCATTATGAAGGACCTAGGTTTAAGCATTAATGTCTCTAAGACATTCATTATGAGATGCGGTAAAGGGTTTCAGAGGGTAAAGTAAATTTTCCTGGAGGGAAACAAGTTAGCCTCTATCAGGAATTTTACCTACTTCGGCATCTTAGTAAATCAGAATGACACCTGGTCTCAGATGATAAACGCGAAAAAACTTGTTTGTACCAGAACAATTACAGCCCTTGCCACCTTTGCCAAACAACTAGGGAGGAAACCGCCAGTGGAACTTTTGAAAATATATGAAGCAAAGTGCATTAGAGCCACAATGTATGGGGCAGGAGTGTGCGGTTTTGTTAACACTCAGCTATTACAGCTGGTGGAGAATTCCTTTTTTCGATATATATTGTCAGGTCCCCCATGCACATCCTCATAAATATGTCACAAGGATTTGGGCCTCTCTTTTATTTCAGATCTTATCAAAATGTAACCAGTGCTTTTATGGCATAGGATTTGGACCAAGGAGCAGACTAAGTTGAATAGGGTGATTTTAAAGGATAGCATGAGCTTGGACAGGGCAGCTAAGATTCCTTGGATCAAATACATATGTAACTTTATGAAGGATATAGGTCATCCAGAATAATTTTCTGACCCCTCTACTATGATATCAGTATCGAGAAAGACTCTAAAGTTAAAAGGCCTTCAAATATTGAGTTTAATAAGACTGGCAGATGAAGTGTTGAAACCTAGTGTAAGAATGCATCAACTAACTCTCACCTGTTTGGGGATGGACCCTTATTTGTTATTCGCACCTGGAACTTTTGATAGGATGCTTCTAACGAGATTTAGACTGGGTATTGCTCATAGATTAATGTCAATACCAACTATGAACGACTGGGCCCGAAATTTGATACCCTGCCTGTGTGATAATCACTCTGAGCAGTCTATGATTCATCTAGTTTTATTCCGTGAGTTCTATACAGAGTTGAGAAGAGAGTGGTTACTTCCACTATTAAATTCTTTGAGCGTAAGGCAATGCCGCCCAGCTTTTATTAGGCTGCGATTTTTGGAAAATGAACATACTGCGTGGAGGGTGGCTACGTTAAAAAAAAAAAAATGACCGCTGTGGAAAAGTATGGTATTTGATGTGAAAGGTAAGGGCATTGTCCGTCCGGATGGTGCACATTTTAATGTTGTTGTGTAAATACATTTTAACCTGTTAAATGTATTATTATTTTTTTTAAATATTTTTTTATTGAGTTTTCCCCTTTTTTCCCCCCCCGTAACATGTACAGAGCACAAGGACAGTAAGATTATACATAATTCTTATATAACAGTAATTATTTCATACGGAGTGCATCTTTTTACGGTTACAATCTTAAATTCAATCCTATTCATCAGAGAAAAGAAATACTCAACTATAATTAGTTTCAGAGGCACTGGGAGTACAGTAATAGGCAAGACCAGAAAAAAAATAAAGAAAAGAAGGTTAAATATATAAGAGAAGAGAAAAGAAGAGAAGTAACATAGTAACAAAATATCTATCATCTGACATTCCTTTCTTTCCATCGTGTAATCGGATCCCAAATTTGCACACCAACATTCTTCCCTTCTTCCCCTTCCTTGCATATATAGCAATTTCTAACTTATATATTGACAATAATTTGGCTAACCACTGATGAAACGTCGGGGGGAGGGGATCAAGCCATACAGAGGCTATACATAATCGCAAAACTGCCATTGCCAAAAATATAAAACTTCCATCCCTTATCTGCCCCTCTGCTTCAACTCCTAATAGTATTATTGATGAAGTTAATACGATATCTAATCCTAATGCATTATTTACAAAGTTCTCTATATCTTTCTTTGTTTCCTCCAAGCGGGGACATAATGCAAAAATATGCTCTAAATCAGCATCTGGGTTATCACATCTGAAACATCTAGTACCTGATGCCGCCCCCCACTGGGCAAGTTTAGCTGGTGTATAATACAAATGATACAAAGTTTTAAAGTGTTGAGACTGCAGTGAAGCTGCACACAATCATTTTTTACCCATATCTAATGATAAAGAAAACTGGGCACGGCCTATATCTAATCCAGTTGCCCATTTATCCATCCATTTCTCCAAATCATCCTTCTTCAGCTTTAACAATTCTGAATAAAACCTCTTAATCGTACAGTTTGTGCCAGCTTGTATAACCTCCAATATTGAGTTCTTCGCAAATCCCGCTGCACCACCCTTTTTTTATTAATAAAGCTTCTCACTTGGAGATATTTAAAAAATTGTCTAGTCTCTAAACCATAACTTGCCTGTAACTCCGAGAATTGCATAACACCTTGTGGGCTTAGAATGCCACCCAATTTCCGAATTCCTTTCCTCCCCCACTCTTTAAAAACTGCATCGGAGAAAACCTCACTAGGAAGAGTAGGGTTTCCATTAATTCTTGTATAAGCATTATACTTCCCTATACCGAATCTCTTGGAGAATGCTTTCCAAATGTTGTAAGCTGGTAGAATAGTGTTGAATCTTGTCCTTTTAAAGTAACTTCATCTGTGTATTTCAGCAATAAATTTTCTACCTCCGATCCCATAACTAATCCATAGATAGCTAATGTACCACATTCATCCTGCCCTTCTGCCTCTGCACCTCTCATCAAACCTCCCATATAGTGTAATGCTGATGCCCAATAATATAATTTTATATCTGGCAATGCCCATCCTCCCTTTTCTCGTGGAAGTACCATATACCTGAGTGCTCTCCTAGTTTTCCCCTTAGCCCAGATGAATCGGTTAATCATATGTTCACAGATCTTAAACCATTTGTTTTCAAAAATTAAAGGAATAGCTCTAAATATATACAAAAATTTTGGAAGGACCATCATTTTGACTATATTTGTTCGACCAACAATTGAAAGGTGTAAATTATCGAGTCTATCCAGTTCCTTACTCACTTTAGTAATTATTGGGGCAATGTTTTTTTCTACTAGAATATCAAGATCAGCAGTGATATTCACTCCGAGATACACACCTGTTTGCACAACTCTAATATCATTACAGTATGTATGGGAGTTTTTAATTATTTGCATCTTTGATGTATTTAGAGAGTATCCAGAGATACAACCAAACCTCCGAGCCTCAATCTCAATCTGCCCAATAGCCTCTGTGGGGTTTGATGTAATTACCACCACATCATCGGCATATGCAAGAATCTTACATTCCCCCAAATGAGTAAACACGGGTGCAATTCTGTCACACATCTCTATCCTGCGAATTAATGGGTCCATATACATTGCAAATAGCAGTGGGGAACATGGGCACCCCTGCCTTGTCCCCTGTTTAATCCTGAATTGCCGAGTAGAACCTGCATTAATTCTTATGGAGGCAACTGGATCAATATATAAAGCTTGAAGTGCTTTAACATATCCCTCTTTAATCCCTGCCCTCTTTAAAACATGCCACAGATAGTCCCAGGAGACTCGATCGAAAGCCTTTTCGGCATCTAACAACATGACCGCCATCGGGTCTCCTGTGACTTCCGTGACATCAAGTAGAGTAATAACCTTACGTGTGTGATGTGTTGTGCCCCTTCCAGGAATAAATCCATGTTGATTATTATTTACAAGGTTTCCTATTACTTTAGCAAATCTTGTTGCCAGTGCCTTAGAATAGATTTTGGTATCAGTGTTCATTAATGTAATCGGCCTATACGAACCAGGGCCAGAGGCAGGTTTTCCTTTTTTTAGGATTAAGACAATGTCTGCTCCTCCCCATGAGCCTGGAATAGATTCCCCTGTTTGAGCTGCCTGCATTATTTTCACCAAATCGTCTCCCAGTATGTCCCAGAATACTTTATAAAATTCCATAGGTAGCTGATCAGGCCCAGCAGCTTTCCCCGATGGGAGATTTAATGTAGATGTTCTAATCTCAGCTGCGCCCAAAGGTTCTTCCAATCTCTCTGCTTCCCCTTCTGTAAGTTTTTCCGTTGGGATTCCCTGAAAATACTCTATTAATTCCCTAAGGTCAGTAGGCTGCTGATTATCATATAACACCTCATAAAAACCCCTGAAAACTTCTCGGATTTTTTCAGAATCCGTATGTAATCCACCCGTTGTATCCCTGATCTCTCTTATCACTCCTGATGCTGCTATTTGTTTAGTACATATAGCTAAAGTGCGTCCCACCTTCTCTCCTAACTCATGACACCTCTCTCTTTTAATCGTAAAATTCTCAGCAGCCTTATTCGCGATTTCTTCTTCTGCATCATTTTTTGCTTTCATCACCTTAATAAGTGCTTGTTCCACTGCCACTCCTGTAGATACAGCTTGACACAACTCTTCCTCGGCTTCCAGAACCAGCCTAGCTAATTCATTGGTCTTGTTTTGCTCCTGTCTTCGTTTAAATGTACTAAAGCTGAGGGTCTCCCCACGAGCACCTGCCTTGAAGGCATCCCATACCATTCCTAGGGGTGCGCTTCCTCTGTTAAATTCACAGAAATCTTTCATCCAGTTGGTCATGTGTTGTATATATTTGTTGTCCTGTAGGAGACCCCTTTCAAATGTCCAAGTTCTTTCCTTTCTCAGTCCTACTGTTGCCTTTAATGATAAAATTAACGGGTTGTGATCACTGAGGATTCGAAGGAGTCTATCTATTTTTAACTTAGTGAGTGATACATTTGAAATGAAAAAATAATCCAGCCTTACACAAACTCGATGTGGAGCTGAATAATAAGTAAATCCTTTTTTATCTAATCTGGTTTTCCCCCATACATCTGTCAAGACATTATTCGTTACCAGGTTGACCAATGCCTGATATACTCTTTTTTTCCTACCTGAGTATCTTCCAAAAGAACCTACTCCTAAACCATCTGCTCCATTGATATTAAAATCCCCGGCCAAAATAATGCGAGGGGCCCAGACAGCAAGTTCCATATCTAAAAATTGTAGAATCTCTGGATCATCTTCTGTTGAACCATACACAACCCCCAGTGTGGTCCAGTCCCCGTTAATCATACATTCAGCCAGTGCCCACCTCCCCCATTGATCTTCCAGTTTCTTTCTAACCAATACATTCTTGTTCCTTGACAGTATAGCTACTCCTCTAGTTTTGGTACCTTGCCAAGAGTATACTATTACATGGAACCCCAGCTGTTCTAACAGGTGTACCTGTGAGGCCATGATATGTGTTTCTTGCAGGTATATAAAGTCTACATTCATTTGTCTTAAGGCGATTGATATTCTTTGTCTCTTCTGATAATCATTCAGCCCACAAACATTCCATGTTACAAATCTAGTGTCCATTACATTTTTCTACCATTTTTCCTTACTACCAAACCCATGCAAAAAATTAGAAACCATTTTATCTCTAAGCTATCCACCTTTATTTTTCTTTGACATATGTTATCATTACCTCTTCTACAATATATATTCATCTGCTTTTTTAAAACACTATGCTCTGTACTATATTCTGTGCTATACTCTGTGCCCGGTGCCCTGTACAACCCCCCCTCCCATCCCCCATTTCCCTCCCCAGACAGCCCCCCTTGATTGCCCACCCCCCATACTGGCAAATAGGTCTGAAGGACCTATATCTGACAGCCGAGACCTCTAGGTCATCACATCTCCCCCCCTCTCCCTTATTAATCTCACCATCTTGAATCCCGTTTTCCCTGATCTCTAACCTACAATCCCTGTTAGAGCTGGAGTTTTTTCCTTTTGTGTAAGTATTTTATATCATACTTCCATTATTTAAATACTTAACATTTAGTTTCACTACTTCCTCCGTGACAACTCCCTGACTGCCACCGTTTGTCTGTTCTGCTCCCTACTCTCTCTGAGTGAGGTGAGGTACTCCTGAGCCAAAATTTCAGAATAGAAGACTTTTACATGTCCATCAAGTATTACTTTGAGACGTGCAGGAAACATTAAATAAGCCTCACAACCTATATTCTGAAACGGTGTTATCAACTGCCTCATGAGCCATCTCCTCTCAACCGCAGTATGGCAAAAATCCGGTCTTGCAAAGAAAGATATATCTTTATATGTTTTTCTGGATTGTGGTTTCGCCTTGCTCATTATCTCCTCACGTAACAAAAAGTTACCTACATAGACCAAAATTGCACGTGATTTACTAGATTTACTAGACATGTCACCCCTTTTCTGCGTCATAGGAAACCTATGGGCTCTTTGCACCTCACTTTCCCAATCCCATCGATTCATTTCCGGAAATGCCCCTTTCAGCAGGTCAACCACAAAAGCCCGTATATCGTCCCCTTCCTTCCCCTCCTCCACCCCAAGCAGTCTTATGTTGTTACGTCTCTGTCTATTTTCAAAATCTTCTAATTTCCAAAGCACATCTGAGGAAGTCTGTTCTTGTTTCTGTTTGGTCTCCTGTAACTTTACCACATCCTCTTCCAGCTTTCCTGTCCGCTCCTCCACATCGGTGACTCTAGTAACCACCTCTGTGTATAATTTGTTCATCTTTCGCAATGTGCCCTGCATTTTTTTATTGGCGTGCTTTGCTCTTTTACCTGCATTGTGTGCCATTGATTGTGCCAGTGATTGTTTTTGTTTGTGCCCGCGACCTCGCTCTGTGCCAGTGATCTCGCCCAGCATTGTTGTTGTGCCCTTAGCCCGTCCCTGCCGCTGCTCCCCCGCGGCCCCACCCCCGCTCCCTCCAGCTCCCACTGACCCTCCACACTAGCCACCCCCACTAGCCACCCCGCTCCCGCCTCCCAGCTGCTCCTCCCTCCCACAAACATACCTCTGGCTGATAACGCGAGACAAGGAGCTGTGACCATCCTGACCCAGTCAGAACTGGTCGCTCCTCTCGCAGCTCGTCCCTCCTGTGCCAGCTATCTGTGCATGCGACCTGCATTCTGTGCCTGATATCGCGCCCTCCGTGCCAGCGACCTGCTATCTGTGCCAGCGACCTGCTATCTGTGCCAGCGACCTGTTTTCGGCCCGGTATCGTTGCCTGCATTGCTCAATTTTGTGCCAGCCATTTGTGCCAGCGACCTGCATTGTGTGCCATTGATTGTGCCAGTGATTGTTTTTGTTTGTGCCCGCGACCTCGCTCTGTGCCAGTGATCTCGCCCAGCATTGTTGTTGTGCCCTTTGCCCGTCCCTGCCGCTGCTCCCCCGCGGCCCCACCCCCGCTCCCTCCAGCTCCCACTGACCCTCAACATTAGCCACCCCCACTAGCCACCCCGCTCCCGCCTCCCAGCTGCTCCTCCCTCGCCTCGCCCCGCCCCCTTCACTCTCTACTTATGACAGATGCACTTGCGCGCAGCGTTCATGCGCAGTGGACGCGCCCTAAGCGCGCCGAAGGCGCGCCAAAGGTAAGCCCGTCTACGCCCGTCCGCGCCTGGACCGCGCCCAGCGCAAGACCCCCTGGCCCTCGTATCATCCACTCCACCCGCCTAACGTACGACGCCGCAACCCTCACTGCGCTCAACACCGGCCGCCTCCCCGTCTGCCACCAAGCCGCCCCAGGATGCACCCATGGTCCCTTCACCTGTCAATCCTGCAAGTTCTGCTGCATCAGGACCCACTCTACATCCACAAACGCCAAACAGAGCTCAGACAGTAACCACCTGAGATGCATCCTACTCAACACTCGATCGGTCCACAGACACTCCATCGAACTATGGAACCTGCTGGACAACACTACGCCGGACGTCGCCTTTCTCACAGAAACCTGGATGAACGCCTCATCAGCACCCGACATCGCAATAGCCATCCCGGACAGCTACAAGATCAACCAGAAAGGAGGAGGCATCGCCATCGTCCACAAGAACACCATCCGCATCACGACCAGCTCCGACGATACCCTCACAGCCGCCGAACACCTCCACTTCCAGATTCACACCGACCCCAAGACCACACTTAGAGGCACCCTCATCTACAGACCACCAGGACCCCGCGCACAATTCAGGGAAGACATCACTGACTTCATCAGCCCACACGCCCTCCCCTCCGAAGACTACATCCTACTAGGGGACCTCAACTTCCATCTGGAAAAGAACTTCGCTAAGCCAAAACCTTCCCGCCAAATCATCGGACCCTAATCAAGCAGCCATCAATCTCACACAATGGATCACCTACTGCGCTGAAGAATTAGCGCCCTTGAAAAAGCAACACAACAAGCCAGATAGCAAAAAAGCCTCCTGGTTCAACGACGAACTCAAGAACTCCAAAAAAGAACTGTCGCACCCTCGAGAAAGCCTGGCAAAAAAAAAACAACCACAGACAACATGACCGCCCTCAAGGACGCCACCCGCAAACACCACCAGCTGATCCGATCCACCAAGAAATCTGCATTCAAGGATCGACTCGACAACAACGCCCACAACAGCAAGGAACTCTTCAGCATCGTCAAAGAGCTTACCAATCCCAGCGCCGACACCAACGACATCACTCCCTCTCAAGACCTCTGCGACTCTCTAGCCTCGTTCTTCCACAGTAAAATCGCTGACATACATAACAGCTTCGGCGACCAGTCCACTCCCCTCACCACCGAACTGAAGCACCCCACCACCACCCTTTGCGCCTGGAACCCGAGCACCACCGAAGACACCATCCACTTGATGAACTCCATTCACTCTGGATCCCCAACCGACCCATGCCCCCATCACATCTTCAACAAGGCCGACTCCATCATAGCACCCCAACTCCGGGATATCATCAACTGCTCCCTCAACACCGCTACCTTCCCAGAAAGCTGGAAATATGCCGAACTCAGTGCCCTCCTGAAGAAACCTACAGCAGACCCCACTGAACTTAAGAACTACCGCCCCATCTCGCTCCTCCCTTTCCCTGCCAAAGTCATAGAGAAGACCGTCAACAGTCAGCTCGCCGCCTTCCTCAAGTCCAACGACTCCCTCGACCCCTCACAGTCCGGCTTCCGAGCCAAACACAGCACCGAGACCGCCCTCATCGCAGCCAGAGATGACATCCGAACACTACTCGACAACGGGGAAACAGCTGCCCTTATCCTCCTGGACCTCTCCGCAGCATTCGACACGGTCTGTCATAGCACCCTTGTACAACGCCTCAGCAACGTTGGGATACAAGGAAAAGCATTGGATTGGATCATATCATTCCTCGCCGGAAGAACCCAGAGAGTCCGCCTCCCCTCCTTCAGATCAGAGGCCACCAAAGTTATCTGCGGCGTACCACAAGGATCATCGCTCAGCCCCACCCTCTTCAACGTCTACATGAGCCCCCTTGCATCCATCGCACGCCAACACAACCTCAACATCATCTCCTACGCTGACGACACACAGCTGATCCTCTCCCTCACCAAAGACCCAAACACCTCCAAAACCAACTTACATGAAGGGATGAAAGACGTAGCCGAATGGATGAAGAATAGTCGTTTAAAACTGAACTCAGACAAGACGGAAGTCCTCATCCTAGGATCATCCCCCTCTGCATGGGACGACTCATGGTGGCCACCAGTCCTAGGCAACGCGCTCAAACCAACGGACCATGCTCGCAACCTAGGATTCATCCTAGACTCCTCCCTCTCGATGACCAGACAAGTCAACGCCATCTCATCATCATGCTTTAACATCTTGCGTATGCTCAAAAAGATCTTCCGATGGATCCCCACCGAAACAAGAAAGACGGTTACCCATGCACTTGTCACTAGCCGACTGGACTACGGAAACACCCTCTACGCCGGAACCACAGCCAAATTACAGAAAAAACTCCAACGCATTCAGAACGCCTCAGCCAGACTCATCCTAGACTTACCCTGCCACAATCACATTTCCGGCCACCTGAGAGACCTTCATTGGCTCCCCGTCAACAAGAGAATAACATTCCGTCTCCTCACCCACGCGCACAAAGCCCTCTACGACCTAGGACCCAAATTCCTCAACACGCGCCTAACCTTTTACACCCCCACCCGCCAACTAAGATCGTCCAATGAAGCCCTCGCCGCGATGCCACGCATCCGAAAAACCACCATGGGAGGAAGATCTTTCTCCTACTTAGCGGCCAAAACCTGGAACTCTCTCCCCACCCACCTCCACCTTACACAGAACCACCTCTCCTTCAGAAAACAACAAAAAACTTGGCTATTTGATAAATAACGACCCCCCCTAAAGCGCCTTGAGACCCTCCGGGTGAGTAGTGCGCTATACAAATTCTTTACTTACTTACTTACTTACTCTTTGGCTTTCTTCCCTTGCCTCTCCCTGGATTTGCTTTAAAGTAGTAAATAGTAACTCAAAATTAGATTTAGAGGTAGAATTCGAGTTAGAGTTAGAGTTAGAGTTATGATTATCACCCCTCGTATCTTCTTCTAGATTATGATGTTGTTGATGTTGTTGGGTACCAACTTCATCTTGATAAACCTGTAAGGAGGCTGAATTGTCCCAGTCAAGTTTCTTGACAGCTGATAGTTGAGGAGAGCTTTGATGGTTCTTAGCACTGTTACGCACTCTAGTCTTTATTCTGATCTTATCTGCCCTCCTTATTCTTCCTCGCCCTCGCCGCACAGTCTCCTGGTCTGCTTCAGATGATTCTTGATTCGAATCCTCATTATGAGACTCAGGGGGGGGGCGAGGAGCTCTCGGAGTCTGTATCAGAGCCTTCAGTGGTATTCAGGTCTGTGTCTATTTCAGATCCCTCCCCCCCCTCATCTGCTTTTATGTCGTCATCATCGTTACCAGTGAAAAAGCAATCGTCGCTTGGTGACGCCATAGCTTGCATAGGGATTTCCACTTCTGCTGTACTAAACACTAGGCTGGAGTCAGCATTCTGAGTTAGAGCCTGCTCATTGCCTTTAGTAGCAACATCATTGGTAATTCCATCATTATTTAATTGCGACAACAATGCCGCGCTGACACCGATATCAGTGGCTATATTCTCTGACTGCATCCGGTCTGCTGGAGATGGTGTATCTTCACCCCCAGCACCGAAGTTCTTTTCAGTCATTTGCATTGCCTCAAGATTAATTATCGAGCTCCTTGTATCAATATTAATGTCTTTACCGCTAACAGTCCCAGTACCACCGAGATCATCTTTTGTTGCTGCCAGGGTACTTATCACCTCAAGTCCCAGCTTCTCACTCATATTGGATGCACATACCTGCATATGAACGAGGAGTTCCTTATTCCCTTCCTTTGGCGTCTCTCTCATTGTGCCCGTAGTATGTAAATCACTCTTTTGACAGTCTGCCCCCCGCGCAGCATCAGAACAATCAGGTTCGAGTCGCGAGTCCGCTCCATCTGTCATACTCCCTTTCTCGGGAATCATCTCTGCAGGCTGCGCTGTAGACGGCTGCACGTCACTTGCAGTCCTGCCCTGCTGACGTAGTTCGTTTGAAAAGCCTCCGGATTCCGCTGCTTCTGTAAGCACAACGTGTTTGTCTGTCCACAGAGGATCAAGGTGGTTCTGCGTGCGATCCAGCGTTAGCTCCGGTGTCAATACCGCGTGTGCTGTTTCCAAGGTCAGAAATGGGTCTGGGACTGAAGGCGGGAGGGGCGAAAAGGACTCCATTATGGTGGCTTGACGAAGCGCTGTCTCTCTTCCTAGTGGATCCGTCTGTTCCTTTTTGCTGTTACATGTCTTCCTTTTTTCCTGCTCCGTTTCTCTATCTTTCATTTTTTGAGCTTGTAGCTCCCTCGCTGCTTCTCTGCGCAGCTGCGCTTTAGTCTTCATCCTTGTCCTCGAACTGGACATCAGGGCACCGGGGTCACTGGAAGTACCGTCCTCATCTTCCCCCCACCTATTTCAATCTCCCGGGGTCTGCCTTTGCTGCCTTGGCGATCTGTGTATTTTAGGGGCCATGACCCGAATCAGCTTACCCCACCCGGAGCGAAGATAGTTTGTAGTGTCCACGAACAATGAAGCAACACTTTGGGTCAGGCTTCTCCTTGTATTCGTCCGTTTCCCGCCGATTAGGTACGGTACATTAATGAGGTCTGTCCATATATCCGGCAGTTCCAGCATTCCAAAATATTCTATGTCTTTCACCTCCAGTCGAACACCAAAAGTTTACACCTTGATTAAGTCAGGAATAACAAACATCTAGGAGAGGGGAGGGTGCGACTCACCCCTACGGTCTACTGGCGGCCATCTTGCCTCAACCCCTATCATTAGGGTTCCTATAGCACTGTCTAACCTGTTAAATTTATAATTATATTTTTATGTGTGTTATTGTATTGTGCTTTTATGATTGGTATAACAACAATCGAATAAAGCTGTAATGACTGACTGACTGAGTAATGTTTACCGGTCCCATTAAGTAGTGAGACAAGATACCTAACCAGCTAAAACAGGATATGAACTCACTCACTGCAGAAGCATCTTAAAAGAAAGTTTAGCAAAACACACTTCTATTCAGATCTGGTGATGGTGCAAAATTCAACTAGGGATTAAACTATAGTAATCCAGACAGTACAAAAAAAGTCAAGGTCAAGAACGAGTAGTTATAGAAGGTGGAGTTCCGCTAGTCACAGCATCGTCCATGGCAGTTTTACAGTGTACTTTTTTAGTCTAGCAACTGTATGGAGATTGAAAGGTGGTCACTTCTCAAAGTAGGGCTCCACACACCTGAAGCACATATTTTGCGTATGTTCTGAAAAAAGCCGGAGGCATGCATCATGTACTAAATGTACACTAATGCTGCAACCTATCACCCACAATTCACTGTAGGTACATCAATGCTCTTAAACATCAACCTAAGCTCACATTTTTCAAACAACACCTATCGGTCCCCTTCACCCATGGCTCGGCCATCTCAACTTTCTTAAGCTTCCCTCGAAGACTCTCTCTGTCATCTGTCCTCAATCATTCACAGATCTGTCATGTTTACTCAACAGGTCTCACTCAGTGCTAAAACCTTGTGGTTCCCGTCATGTTTGGGACTTCCTCCAGTGTTAGTTTAGACCTCTCAGAGGTTTCAAACCTTACTATTCCATCGTGCTCTCTGTGCCTTTCTAAAATCTGTCAATGAAGGCACTTTAACTGCATGATAGGCCTAAGGCTCATAACTGCCAAACAGTACCATGTTAGGAGGAAACTTACGGCCACCCACAGATCTTTCAGCAACAGCACCTTACAGGGCGAGATATACACATTTATATTAACAATTTCAAAAGAGAACACCAAGTCGCAGAGTGTAACGCGGTGTTTATCTAAAAAGACGGTGCGGACTGCAGATGGCATGCAGCCAATTGGCAAGGTATGTGGCCATAGAACATTAAGGCACCGGCTCCAAACATTCCCCTCCAGAATAGCTGTCTGACAACAATATCAAAATACGCCTCTAAGACCCCTCTTTTCCCTGTACCTGAGCGGTGATGCTGATGCTTCTGCACAGGGCAGCAGTACAGCTGAAACAGGACAGCATGATGTCAGAGGAGGCTGCAGGGAGAGCTCTGGAGTCAGAAGGAGGTGCAAGGGAATGAGTCTGATATAAGTGACTTGAATGACCTCCACCTGACAAAGAGACCGGAAGGAGACACAGAGCTCTCGCGAGACTCCAGCGAATCCGCCCACCACTGATTCGAGCTTTTGACACTGAAATATTAGAGAGGAACTGTGTAGAGTTCTTCTGTCAGTTAGATACAGCATCAATGATTTTTTTCCATATAGTGCTAACTCGACTCGAAGGCATTGACGCCTTTTACCCGAGTATCAGCTGCATTACGGAAGGCCAGGTTAATTATTTTGTACCACAACATACAAATGGCATTACTTTGCATCGTGGAAGGCAGCGGTGCCACCTGCTCTCAGCACTAGAGGCACGCATTTTAACTTTATGATGCTGGTGCATTAGTGTTCCTGTTAGTTCTAAACATGATTTTTTCCTTTGAGAGGTCGGGGGCAGTGAGCTCCTCCGCGCTAATTAGAAACACATGACCCCATAAAGATAAGAAAGTGCTTCACGACAGCCGTGAAGCAGATGAGCCTGTCCGGATAGGCCGTCTGAAATAGGTAAAGGGCAGTAGTTACAAAACCTCATTTCCTATGGCATGCCACCGTTTAGCATAAACGGTGACGCTAGACAATGGAAATGAGGGGCGGGCTTCAAGCCCCTTTCTCAAAACTCCTCTCTAACTATAAGTCTTGCCACGCATGCAGCGCATGCGCTGCAACACTAGGCGAGACCTAATGAATGAATACTACAAAAAGAAGTAAAAAAAAGACTTACCTTCACTGCGGCGTCCCTGGGCTACCATCCTCCTCTTCCTTACGTCTAAGGTTGATCTGCGCATTCACACACGCCCGCGCATGCGCATTCCTTGCGAGAAATGCGCATGTGCAGGAGAGCACGCATGCGCAGATCACCCTGAGACGTGAGCAAGTAGAGGACGGCAGCCCGGGGACACCGCAGTAAAGGTACGCCTTTTTATTTACTTCTTATTGTAGTTTTAATTAATTTTTAATATGGGGGTGGAGGCGGGTGGCGGAGTGGAGCGGAGTAGAGTGGAGTTCCACGGAGTTTGTCCCCAACTCGGTGAACCTCCGCGTAAGTCCGCTCTGCCATCTCCACCCAGGGTTACTTAACATATTCCAAAAAGCCAATTAAACAGCAGTTGCTGTTTGACCAATATGCTGTAGAAGAAAAAGTCCATTCCCACAAGCATGACACTGACAGCATAATTTATCTCAAAGCCACTTGCAAAATCAGTTGTCCCCTGTTCAGAAATCGTGGGAAAGGAGTTTTGGCATTTGAGTCTTACAAGCAGCGTTATTAAAGACAGACATAAAACACAAGGCATATTTAAAACAACCAACGTGGAATCACAGATTCCTAATGGGGTGTGTGGTTGTACAAAAGTGAGAAATTCTTCTTTTGTTAAAAAACCCCTCACTCACCACCTAGTGGTGACATGCTTCATCATCGGGGTCCACCCTAATGACCTAGCGTCATCAGGGTGTGCTACAACACCTGTTTACAGTGGAGCAGGTTGTGAGTGAAGGTGCATGAAAAAATAATAAGTGTGTTAAAAATTGTCCTGGTTTAACTTGGGAAAAATAAAACTTTATTTTCAAGCAACTGGACAATGTTAAAAACAATGGCGAGATAAGGTGAGGGTGATTATGAGCCCATGTATCTCTATGTGTGTCTGGTCTACATGTTTCAACCGTAAAGGTATAATTTAACCAGGTTTTCTTCAGGACCAAAAAACCAAGGGAATGGATGGTCTGCGTCCCCTAAAAGACGCACCCGGTCCTACTCTCTGGGACCACAAAATGGCAAAAGTGTGCCTGTGGTGTCAGCTTGTATCACAATGGGTAAGCCTAAAAAATGATCAAAATACCTGTAAAAGAAGATGAAGACAAATGTCAAAATGTAAATTTCTACATGCCTGTTACGTTGTGCAGTGCCTCAAAGTCGTGCCTGCATGCTGTCACTCCCATTAGGAAAATTTAAAATTGCTTGGCGTCGCAAAAGTCAGGGCGCAGAGAGTTGCTGGATGTGCCTTTTCTCAGTGAGAGGATGTGGATGTGCATGGCCGTGGATAGGCGGTTGATATTTACCACAACTTGCAAGCTTTACAATTGTACGTGCTGCGTGGTAACTATGTTTCTAAAAAACTCACGCGCTTCTCATCATTTTAAGTGGCGTGATAATATCTCGCATTCAGAATCGTGAGGGCGAGGTCATATCTTATAGATAGTGCATGTGCTGCCATACTTCACATACTCAACATAAAACAGACTCACTCACATTAATACAAGTAGGACATACAAACAGTTGATAATATGAGGCTTACTCTCAGTGGGGTATTGATAGGCATCATAGGGCAGGGAAAGGTTATCCTCACTATGAAACGTATTCTGAAACAGAAGATCGGTAAATCGTTTCATGAATAGCGTTTTGGGGAGGCCGGCAAAGAGCACTGAGCCGTGTCTGGAAAAAACGTTACGGAGCTTGGTTGAAAAGCGGTGCCCGTAGAAGTTCTATGACTATGGGCAGGTCTGACAGGCTTTGAACTTACAGTTTTGATGAGAGGTATGAGGCCGTTAACCTACTTCCGTCCGCCGCCCTGCTACAGTGAGACCGGGAGCTCGGGAACTGAAATACGGAAGTTGGGCTTCCGCGTAGGGCGGAGCTACGTTCCGGTCACGTGGGGCGTTGCTATGGGCGCCTGGGAGACAGCATCGAATATGGAAGCTGTATAGGTTCATACCCAGGCTTTCTCGGAAGGAGTTCGATGCTGGGTTGAGGGACCGATACCAGGGTGCTAAATTGGATGGCTGGAATCCTAAAACAATACTTTATGAGAAAGGAATATCCACATTATGTATCGGCATGTTTGGAATCATAATTTCCAGTAGTTAAGATGAATACAATGATCTCAGGTTATACATGGGTCATCGTAACACTGTAATAAAGATGGGTGATACTAGTGTCATTCAGTACAATGCTGGTGAATTTACAGGGTGGGTTACCCAGTGGGGTGAACATATAGTTTGGCGCTATTAATAGGAATATGGTTGAGGTGGGGTAGGGAACACACAGTCGGTCTGATTCATTTTTGTGCTGATACCAAACGCCCGGGTATGTTAGTACAACTGTGGCATGACTGTCATAAAAGTGGTTGATACTAGTGCCGTTCATTACCAGAATGATGGATAATTGGGTAGGTTGCCCAGTGGGGTAAACCTATTGTATGGCGCTATTAACAAGGATATGGTTGTGATGGTGTGGGGAATACAAGGTAGGTCTAGTTTATTTTAGTACTTATGCCCACGGGATATTGTCATTAAGGCCTGTTTTGTGGGTCGACAATCTATAGACCGAGCGTTGCTCTTTTTCGTATAAGAGCTGTTGTGTATTGGGTCCAGATGGGATCTGTTCAATGATGGTCCATCTCATATCATTTGGTGTGTGGTGTGCTTCTAGAAAATGGTCTGTCAGTTTTGTCGCATTCTTCTTGCAGCGTATGGTGCTGCGGTGCTCACAAATGCGTTGCTTGACTTTGCGTGTAGTCATGCCGATGTAGGATTTCCCGCATGCACACTTGATCAGGTATACAACATTTGCACTGTTGCAGTTCGTATGTGTTCGTTGTTCCCAGACCTTTCCTTCCTCCAAATTTAGAGTCTTTGTGTTCTCTGTGAGGTGACACACACTGCAGTCCCCGCATTTAAAGTGTCCTGTTACTGGAGGAAGGTTCCACACCTCTGTGACACTTGGGTTCAGATTAGTTGGTTTCACTTTTGGTCTGGTGTTGACTAGACTGTCTTTTAGACTGGGTGCCTTTTTATAATTCTATATTCTTAAGGCAAGTTGTCCTGCACCCCCTCCCTACCGAGAAAGATTTTATGACTGGACCTAATAGTAGATAGGCTGATTAGCAACATCAGAATCCACTAGCAAAATGTTGATAGGTAATTTGTGCCTACTGTTTGCGAATTGACTCTTAGACCATCAGGACAGTAAAGGTTAAAAAGTAAAATGAAATAAGAAGAAAATAAAGTACTTTGGCCAAGTAGTTGAAAGGTCTTGAGGAAAAACAATAAAAACCCGTAGCAGTAGTGTGGCCAATATAGGAATGAGTAGGTTACTAGGCACCATTGCTCTGGCCCCTTCTGGCATTTTCAGCATCTATTAGCATCCCTTCATGCCATAATTAATGACCTGCAAACTCCCTCACAAACCAGAGAAGCTCTAATCAGATACCAGAGTTCTGACCATTATGTAGAGTGCAATCCATTCTAGGGATTGCAGGACAAGCACTCCTCTCAGCCATGACCACCATCTTGAACTACAGTAGCTTCATTGAGTGGGAAGCCTAGTGGCACCAAGAAGTCGATTCAGTGGATCTGAACCCATGTCGAGGGGACCGGTGCCATCCTTGGAGGGCTCTCGTGAGGGACTATGCCATGGATCGACCACAGGAGATGAGAGACCCTAAAGAAGCCGGGCCCTCTCATGAAATGGGACCTGTGAGAGACGATCAAAATATAATTCTATTTGGGCTTAACAAGCCTTTTTTGCGCACAGAGACTACTTGGTAGAGAGCTGAGAGGTCTGATTGGCACTGCACAAGAACCTTTTCTCCATCAAACATTCAAGTGTAGGTGCAAGACATTGGAGGGGACCTTGTGATAGGAGACAACTTTCACTTGGCCTGGAAGCATGACAGGAGTAGAAAGAAAAGCACAGCTTAGGAGGGGGGCAATGTCAGGGTCTGTCAAAACAAAAATCTCAGAATTGAGGATAGTAGATGTATGGAGGTGCCTACACCCTGACCTAAGTGACTTTGCATTCTTCTGTCATATTTGCCACATATTCTCACATGCACTACATACTAATTTTGTGCAAAACAACAAATTAAGTGCAAGATTTCGGTACAGTGACTAAATATCGAGGGACATACTATAGAATGCCCAAAATATTGACTCCAAAATATCGAAGTGTAGAATATAGAATCCCTATCTATAAACAGGTAAGTACTAAAATATTGAATCCAAAATATAGATAGTTAAAATAAGGTTAACTAAAATATCGAATTTTTTAAATGTATTAAACATAATATAAAAGTAATTAAATAATAAAAAGTTAAATAAAACATACTTAAAATAATGTAAAAACACTTAAAATGTAAAAATAATAAATGTAATGTAAAAAAGAGTAGAGAATTTGTTGGATAGTGAGAGAGTAAAAATTACTATTCCCACTCCAAAGAGTGCAACAGTAGGGAAAGTGTTGGATAGCTGGAGGGTAAAAATTACTATTTCCACTCCAGTGAGTGCAACAGTAGGGAAAGTGTTGGATAGCATAGGGGTGATAATTACTATTCCCACTCCAAAGAGTGCAACAGTAGGGAAAGCGTTGGCTAGCGGGAGGGTAAAAATTACTATCCCCACTCCTGGGAGTGCAACAGTAGGGAAAGCGTTGGATAGCGGGAGAGTAAAAATGACTATTCCCACTCCAGTGAGTGCAACAGTAGGGAAAGCGTTGGATAGCGGGAGAGTTAAAATTACTATTCCCACTCCAGTGAGTGCAACAGTAGGGAAAGAGTTGGATAGCGTAGGGGTAACAATTACTATTCCCACTCCAATGAGTACAACAGTAGGGAAAGTGTTGGATAGCGGGAGGGTTAAAATTACTATTCCCACTCCAGTGAGTTCAACAGTAGGGAAAGCGTTGGATAACGTAGTGGTAAAAATGACTATTCCCACTCCAGTGAGTGCAACAGTAGTTGAAGCATTGGATAGTGGGAGGGTAAAAAATTATTATTCCCACTCCAGTGAGCGCAACAGTAGAGAAAGCGTTGGATAGCGGGAGGGTAAAAACTACTATTACCACTCCAGTGAGTGCAACGGTATGGAAAGCGCTGCATAGCGTAGGGGTAAAAATTACTATTCCGACTCCAGTGAGTGCAGCAGTAGGGAAAGCGGTGGATAGCATAGGGGTAAAAATTACTATTCCCACTCCAGAGAGTAAAACAGTAGGGAAAGTAATGATTTAATATTAAAAAAGGATTATATTAATTATCAATACCAATAAATAAAAATAAATATTTACTTTATTTTAATTAAATTACTTCCCACCCTGTTTCCCTATAAACCCACAACCCGCTCCAAATATTAAATAATACAATTAACATAATTATCAAGTAATCAATTAATAAAAATGAATTTACCAATTAATAGAAATGAATTACAAATTAATAAAAAATAATTATCAATTAATAAAAATTAATGATCAATTAATAATTAATTATCAAACAAATAATTATCAATACATATAAATAAATAAAAATATTTACTTTATTACAACTAAATTACTTCCCACTCTATTCCCCTATAAACCCACAACCCACTCCAAATAATAAATAATACAATTAACATAACTATCTATTAATCAATTAATAACAATTAGTTACCAATTAATAAAAAATTAATTACCAATTAATAAAAATGAATTACCAATTAGTAACAATTAACAATTCATAATTAATTCTCAATCAATGAATTATCAATACATATAAATAAAAATTAGTATTTAATTTTCTATAATTAAATTACTTCCCAACCCTATTCCCCTATACACCCACAACCCACTATGGCATTAAATTACGTAAAAATTAAATTACATAACATTCATTACTGTAAAAAAATGAAATATACATTACAAAAATAATACATAATTTCCACACATACACTACCATAAATAACACTAAAAAAAATCGATATTATGGAAATCGATATTTTAAATTCGATATTATGGAAATCGATATTTCCTACCCCAATTTCGATATTCTGACTAACTTTATTTTGGTGATTCAATAGTCTGGCCTATCTATATTTTGGAGTCAATATTCTGGCCTGTCTATATTTTAGATTCTATATTTTCGGCGTTCACCACTAATTTCACACACCTTAAAATGGTACCTGAACAATGCTAGCATTTCCAAGATTGCTGTTTCAGACGAGATGCACACTGGGTGTTAAGTTGGGGGGCAACAATGTGGCAGTCACCAGAGAATTACAGGTGGTGCATGACGTTGAACACATTGAGAGACCTAGTAAATAGTTAAACCTTAAAGACAGCAAATGAAGAATACTTTGAGCTAAACACGCTTCCTGATCTGTCCCTGCACTCAATCTCTAGGTAGGTAATCAAATCAATAGAAATAGACTTCCCCAGAGAATATAGATTGTTGGATGAAATACTGCAGAAATCAAATGACTTTGAAATCAGAACAAGTAGAATCGTAGAAGGAGGTCCCAACAACAACTAACGATCATTAAAACAAGCTCAAAGCACATAGAATGATGAACTGGTCCTCTAGAAACATGGCTAACTCTTCTATGACAAAGTGGACAAAGTGAAAACCCTCTTGGCAAGGAAAATATGCCTATAAAGGACTAAGATATATTTCCAATGTCAAAAAGAAAGATGGCACTTGGGCCATAAAAGAATAGGACAACCACCATAAATTCTATGGGGCCCATTAGGATGTCTGACATCCGTGACCGCCCGCCACCTATTTCCCCCCCGCAATATTACAATGGCGGGGGGGACCGCAGCAGATGTAAACATCATCCGCCGCTTTTCGGCCCCGGTCGCCTTTGCGGCCAGGCGGTGAAGGGTTCATATGGCTGGCGGTGTCTTTCAGACACCGCCAGCCATATTAGGATGGCCTCAATCAGATGCCTTTCCGTGGCGGCAATGCCGCCAATAAAAGGCAAGCGGGCTTTACTTCGGGGGCCCCCTGCGGACCCCCATGGTGAAGGCGAGGGGGGAGTGCACATGGGGGGTACCTGTGGTCCCCCCTGCATTTGCATACACAAAGCGGCAGGCACCGCGCAGTGCCTTCCGCTTTTTGTATGCAAATGCATGCTGTGCATTTTTAACAATGCGGCGGGCAGTGCTAACAGCACCGCTCGCCGCAATGTTAAAAATGCATGATGCGCCCGCCAGTGTTGCGGGCGCATCATAATTGGCATGGCGGGACCGCCGCTCACGACGCTGGCGGTCCCGTTTTCCACAGGGATGGCGGGCGGGCTAAGTCCGCCCGCCATCCTAATGGGGGCCAATGTTTCTTGATCTGGATGGAGAGGAAAGCCCAGCTTCCTTAGCGAGCTGCTTTAGTAAATACAACCAGGCTGGCCTCATTGAAAAAGCAGAGGAAGTACCTTTAGTCCTCCATAGACTTATCAGAGATAAAGCAAGAATTTAAATCAGTACCCTAATGGAAATCAATGGGCCCAAACAACCTCCCAATTGAGTCTTATAATACAGTTCTTACTCAAAAAATCTACAGGCCTCACCCCAACTATGGGAGAATTAGAACAGCCTTAATTAAAAAACCAGGCAAGGATCTACAACAGTGGACATACTATAGACCTAAAGTGATCCTGAACACAGATACAAAGATTTTCACTTAAATATAAATGATGCACCTAGAGGACCTTCTGCCCCTCATATTAGACCCCAATCGTATAGGGTTCATACATATCAAACAGGGTTCTGGTGTCCGATAACGGCTTCACTTAATGAAAAGGTACAATGTAAGAAAATGATCGCCATCATACTATCAATGCCAAATAGACATTTGAACATATCAGCTGGAGATTTCTAGAGATGATATTTGATATACTTTAGATGGGTCCAAAAATGAAAGACTGGATCCTCACATGACATAAAGCTCAGACAGCCTCCGTTAGGGTTAATGGCAATCATTTCCTGTTATTAGGGGAAGTAAACAGGGATTCCTGCTTGTGCCCCTACTGTTTGCCCGATTGGTTGACCATCTGTCTATTTGGATCAGAGCATTGAGAGAGTGGATAGAAACAATACCTTTATGGGAGAGACATATAAGGGTTGACTCTTTTCATGGTGATTTGATCCTCACCTTCTCTGATCCACTCACCCCCTCTGAGCTGTCACTGAAGTAGCTGGACCAGTTTGAATTAATTTCAGGTTTCAGGGTCAGTTATCATAAATCGCAAATAATAAATATCTCGGGACAAGCTTTAGACAATATTATGTAGCCTAGACCCATATCATTGATCTGGCAACTGTGTTCAATGTGCATATTACTTATCATTTGGAGAAGTGGACCAATTCTAATTGGCTTGACTCCACAAAAACATCATGGAAGATCTTACGCACTGGCTTCCACATTTTGTGCTTGAGACCAATGAACATTGTCAAAATAACTATGTTACCCAGGGCACTACATCTTTTTCAGGTCCTCCCAACACCCACCTCTCTCAAACTGATAGGATCCTTGCAAATGAAATGGAAACGTTTATATAGGGAGGCAAGAAACCATGCATTACAGTCAGGTTTCAATGACACCAAAGGAGAGAAGTGGCTCAGCGTGGTACTTATTATTGACTGGCCATCTGTGATGGGGAGGCAAGAAATCATGCATCACAGTTAAGCTTCAGATGACAAGATGGGAGAGGAGTGGCTCAGTGTGTTTCTTATTACTGAGTGCCAACCTATGTGCTGTATCAGAGTGGGCGTGAGAGAAAGAAATACACACAGAGGCTACATATGTGTGAAGTTGTAGCACAGCAGCAATCTTCAGACTTGCTCTGGTTGGTATAGCTCTGAAAACCATATCTCTCTACCCCAACAAAAACTGAAATGCAGGATCAAAATGTTGCATGAACAGCACTCATTTCCCTCCCATAACCACCCTCTCATACTCAATTCTGATGTTATTCCTGCAGCTAAAGGTGAGCCTTTCCACTGGGGAACCACTGGGGACCTGATGAATAGATAATCCTGAGTGAACAGTTAAGGCAAAGTACTCACAAATTCTTTTAAGAGTGGGAAAAAGACTACCATATCCCAGAAACTAGAAGACTCTAGCATCTTCATTTGAGACACAGGGGGCCATACCCCCCAAAGAAACAGAAACTTCTCGTCACCTGTGAGTCTTTGAAAAGTTTGTCCATAACTTCCCAGGCACAAAGGATCTTATGAAGCAAACACAAGGAGATGATGGACGGAGCACTGAAACTTTTCAGACACTCACCCCCAGTCACAGGTCTGGGTTGAATCCATCATCCTTCTTTAGCTCACTTCGCCACCCCAGTTCAGACACAGCTATATACAAATCAGTCTTGACCCTGTGCCTTTTGGGAACAGTCAAGCCCGAACTGCGAAGCCATGTCTTCCCTGGACCGGAAACAAGCATCCTGGGACCGGATTCAGTCTAACAGCCCTCATCAGCCAGGCTAGCTTGCATCCAGTGGCAAAGTGAGCAAGGGACCCACGTCTGGGCATACCCTGCTAACTTAGGGTGAACAAAACAAACACATGGAGATGATTGATGGAGCGCACAAACGTTTCAGACACTCACCCCCTGTCACAGATCAAGGGTTGAATTCATCATCGTTCTTTAGCTCACTTTGCCACCCCAGTTCGGACACAGCTAAAGGCAAATCAGTGTTAACCCTGTGCCTCATGGGAACAGTCCAGCCCGAACTGCCAAGCAATCTCTTCCCTGGACCGGAAACAAGCATCCTAGGACCAGTTTTGGGCTAACAGCTCCCATCAGCCAGGCTAGCTTGCATCCAGTGGCAAAGTGAGCAAGGGACCCACGTATGGGCATACCCTGTCAACTTAGAGTGAACAAAGCAAACACAAACTCAGGATCTTATCCATCAAACATACCAGTTGATCCAAAACAGTAAATTAGCTGACAATTTAGCCTTCAACACAGATGTAATTCAGAAATGGGGATAGTCACCACTGACAAACCAGTAGGAAAGGTTTCAGCTTCTACTAAATCTAGGCCAACCATTTTTTACAAAAATGAAAACCTCAATAAAAATCCCAGAAAAAATGCCAAAACAATCTGTAAGTATAAATGTGCAAAAAAGTGGTTTATTTAAATAATGATATTAGAACAAAATTATATTAGTTTCATTTATTTTATATTTTATTATTCAAAATCCCACAGATACAATTAAATCCTATGTGATGTACAGCAAAGAAAGTACATGCTGCAAGAAAACACACTAGAAATTTCCAAAATACCATTCTAATGTATGTAATGGGAGGGCAGCTGCAGAAAATTAAATTGTTGAAAACATTAATAGCACAATCATCCCCCAAATGTAACTGAAATTAAAGTAAGAGATGTACTGCAAGACCTTAGGGAAGCTAGTACGAGCTCATAAGAGCCTACAGGTACAATTAAAAGAAATATAATACCAAATATTCTGATTACGCCACATGCCATATCCCTTCCATAACTAATTTAAAAAGAAAAAAGAGTCATAGGCAGAATTAGAGAAGCAACCAGAGAAGCAACTGTGGCTCCAAGAAGATATAAGGATATAAATATCCCTGAAATTTAATTGTAATATACAACAATGAAACTTTCAGTTTACATGACAACACCAAAAATGAAAGAATTAGAAATATGTATGCAACTAATAGTAACCTGCTAACATTAACTCAGATCAACAGGCAAATAATAGATGGCACTTCCAAATCATGCCCTCCACTATTCATACAAATCTACACAATCCATTGAGAATGCCACAACAAAAACATAGCCTTGGTCTGCACACTTTGACTAAAAAACAAAGTGCAACATAACATGAACTACTAACTAAAATAAAATTGAAAACTATCAACTACTATCAGCAAAATATAATCATTTCTTCTGAGCAAGTGATGATTTCAACAATGTACCTAAATACAAGGGTGTTATTATCTCTTTAGTGAAAGTATATGGAAACACCTCCAAAATGTACACTAAGGCCCCCATTAGGATGGCGGGCAGACTTTGCCCGCCCGCCATCCTCGTGGAAAACGGGACCGCCCGCGAGCTGAGCAGCGGTCCCGCCTTGCATATTATGATGCCCCCGCCACAGTGGCGGGCGCATCATACATTTATAACATTGCGGCGGGCAGTGTTTACACCAGCACCCGCCGCAATGCTATAATTGCATGTCATGCATTTGCATACACAAAGCAGCAGGCACCGCGCGGTGCCTGCCGCATTGTGTATGCAAATGCAGGGAGGTACCACAGGTACCCCCCATGTGCACCCCCCACCTCGCCTTCACCATGGGGGCCCACCGGGGGCCCCCAAAGTGAAGACCGCCGCTTTCCGTGGTGGCATTGCCGCCACGGAAAGGCATCCCCATGCTAAAATGGCAGGTGGTGTCTGATAGACACCGCCACCATATGCACCCTTTTCCGCCCTGGCCGCAAGGCGACTGGGGCGGAAAAGTGGCAGACAGTGTTTCCGTCCGCCAAGACTGATTTGCATATGACTGCGTCCAAAATGGGGTGGCGGAGTGGGCAAAATAACGATGGATTTAACCCAGATCTTTTGACTGGGGTAGAATGTTTGTATTGTCAGCATTCCGTCCATCATTTGTTTGCTGTAACACCTTCCTGCTACAACTTTTCCCCTCATTCACATGTTATCCAATAAATGTGTGCATGTCCTTGCTCCCTCCTTTCTGACCACCATATTCCATGGACCTGCCACCCTTCTGTATACTCTGAGAGTTCTGTTTATCTGCCACAGGGCCTCCCACCTGCCTAACATGGGCATATGGCTGCTGTCTTTCTCTGTCACATCCCCCTGCCTGTCCAAGTTCCATGGCCCTATCCCCTCCTACCTGTCCCCCATGGTCCATTTTGCTGCCACTCCCTTCTGCTCCATGTTCTTCTGTGCTGTGACTGCTCCTCCTGTCTGCGCTGCATGGTTTGTTGTGAAACCCCTGCCCTCTTTTGCCTGTGTCCAGCCGCCACCTCTCTCTTCTGTCCTCCATGGTCTTGTGTGCATGCCAGCTCACTCTTACCCACCATGGCTGCTGTGCTGCCATAAACCCTCCCGCTTGCCATACATGGTCTTTTGGGCTGCCCTAGCCCCTCCCAACTGCACTGTGTAGTCAGATTGCTGCCCCTGACCCCCTAATGCCTTCCCTCCGTTGTATCTGTGTATGTCATTATAGTCTCACTGTTGCCCTCATTGGTATGTTGTGCTTCCAGTGCCAATCCCTCCTGCCCTCCATTGTCAGCTTGCTGCTCCTGCCCTCTTTCCCCCTGTCCTCTGTTTTGCATGTGCAGAACACTATTGCCTCGCTCCTGCCTTGTTTGGTCCACTGTTGTTCCACTGCCCCCTCCCCCTGCTCTTCATGGTCCGTTAAGCTGAAAATGTCCTTCCGGTCAGTCTGCTGTGGTCAGCTTGTTACTCTTTCCTCTTTCCCCTCTACTCTCTGTTGTCCATGTGCATGGCCCATTTCCCTCCTATTGCTTTCCATGGTCAGTTGGCTGCACTACCATCCTGTTTGCCCTGTGCGATGTATTGTACTGCTGACACCCCTGATTCTTGCCCTGTAAGGTTAGTTTGGTGCCCATCTTCTGCCTACCCTCTCTTATCCGAGTCTGTGTCCCTACCCCATTCCTTCTGCCATCCTTAAATAAATGTACCTACCTTGCCAACATTTTTTACTTAGTAAGAGGGAGATTTGATTTTCCCCAATGACTTACATTGAAAAAGAGGATATTTTAGGACCTTTTGGGCTTAAAAACATTGTTAGTCAACTGCCTGAATTGGGTCTGTTGGCATGGTTAGTTGTACTGTCACTGCCTCTTCCTTCTGCCCTCAATGGTCTTTTATATTGCCATTTCTTTCCTGTACTGCATGGTTGGTTTGTTGTCCCTGCTCTCCATAGTCCATTGTGCCGCCAATGCCCCTCCCACATGCACAGCGTGGTCAATTTGTTGCCTCTGAACCCTCCTCCATAAGAGGGTCTTATTCCCATAGAAACTATGGTCAATCCCCTTAACAACTAAAATTGACATATTTTATGAGTTCTCAAATTATATTAAAGCACTTTTAAACAATTTGCTATCTTTATGTTTTTTTTTATCCACTTGATAACTTGATAATATTGTTACATTCTGCCTTGTGCTTTTGTTCTGCTGTATATATATTATTTATTTATTTCCTGGAACTGGAACTGGAACTTTGCTCCTGCGTGAGCTTCCCTGGTTCTATGTTCCAGATTCCTGGTTTGACAGTTGTATCCTGCTCTCCTGTCTATTGGATGCGCTGTGCCTTTCTTCCTTAAATAAACCTATTTTTGGATATTCTACTGTTCCTGCATTTCTTTACAAAATTGGCGACGATTTGGAGCACAAGAAGAATATTGCTGCAGCTTAAGGGGCACAGGAGCGAAAATTCTTCTTAAAAAAAAAAAAAAAAAAACGAACCCATTTCTATTTATCCTCATCATTTTGAACCTACTCGGCCTGCAGTAACTAAAAAACTGTATGCGAAGATCTTACCGGCAACTTCCTGGTATGTATTTTGTGGAAATCGTTGATTTATGAAGATTTCTTCGAAAATGAAGTAACGCCGCTGCTGTTGCCATAGTTACTGGATCTTGCTGCAGCAACGTCATCACGTGTATTTCTACAGCCGATTTGCCTTGTTTTACTACGTGCTCAACGACGTAATAGAGCGTCTGATTCTTATGATACTGGCTTTATCCTCCGAAGGCTGACGCGCTGTGCACCAAAAAGCCGGTTTGAATCATCTTTAACCGGAAGGTGTGCGCTGACATTGTGAACCTTCAGGGAGCCTAGAGGTATCGTCAAAACATCGGAGACTCTTTGGATCACAGTGAGGGATTTTAAAATTTCCTGGATCGTTCACTTTCTTTTGAGAGCCTTGGGAGCATGTTCTAGCCTTTATGGTTGATGGCTCATTCTCATTTTGCCTAATGTACGCTGAGCACTATATTTTAAAGGAACACATTGGATCAACAAGGCTGTTCTTATTTTAAAGAGGCTATTCACTGCAACCTCCATCATTATTTTTTTGTATACAACATAAGACGGATTTACGCAGCTTGGCAGTTTATGTTTCCACTTTAACAACTGTTTTAAACCACGATCTCCTTTTATGATACATTCTAGTTTACTCAAAACCATAATTATTTTGAAAGTTTTTTTTTTGTGTTCATGTAATATTCTATACTGTCTAGCATTGTGTTTTTTCTTAGTCATTTTGAGAGTCATTTTGAGATTTGAAGTGGTACATACCTTACGTTTCTTTCCTAGCTTAAGTTATTATATTTTGATGACAATGCAATTTGATCCTCCCAGCAAATTTTTGCAGAGTAAGGGTGAACCGGCTATTCCATGGTCACGATGGAAAGAAGAATTCATTACCTATTTAAAAGCTATTGATGGCGAGCGAATGTCTGCTGAAAGGAAAAAAAATATTTTTCTCCATTGTTTAGGTTCAGAGGGTCAGAATGTCTTCAGAACAATTCCACCTATACGTTCAGGGGGCGATCACAATGTGTATGATGAGGCATTATTGCGCATTGAAAACAGGTTTAAGCCCAATACCAGTGTTGCATTGAATATATACAAATTTTACACTAGAGCTCAGGAGGAGAATGAAAGTTTTGATGACTTTCTTACTGCTCTTCGTGCTTTGTCTTTACATTGCAACTTTGGTTTGATGACTGATGAGATGCTCAGGGACCAGATCATTGTTCATGTTAGAAGTAAGAAGGTTCAAGAGCAACTTTGGATTTTGGGTGACCCCAGTCTAGAAGTGACTATTAGTACCTCCAAAGCACTTGAACAATCTGAACGTTGGATGAAAACTCTTGAAAGTAAGACCTCCTCTGGTTTTGTTAGTAAAATAACGTCTAGCACAATTGAACAGAGTAATGTGAACATTATCACATCTGCTGGTTCTTCGTCCAATGGCAAGCCTAGTATGGGTGCGAAGAGTCAAGTCAATTCTAAAAGTTATTATTGTTTCAGATGTGGTCATCCCAGCCACATTGCTTCGTATCCACGTTGTCCTGCCATTGGAAAAGAATGTACTAAATGTGGACGTGTTGGTCATTTTGCGAAAATGTGCAAAGATTTTAATGTGAGAAGGGATTCATCTTTTAGTCATTCTTCTAAAGGTAACATTTCTACTGTGTCGCAAGGGGTGTCATCTCATGATGATGCTCAGTCCAAACTGGAATGTGGAATTGTTGTATCTATTCGCAATTCTTTTGATTTCAAGTCTGCTGACAGTTTGAGTTCTCCTGATTGTGTAGTAAATATTTTAGGTAAACATCTCAAACTAATGGCTGATTCAGGGTCACCATGGACCATCATTACCAGAATGTATTGCCATGAAATTTTTGGGAATCTGGTAGATCAAACGAATTTATGTGAACCTGATATTGTGGCACAAAATTTTGATGAGTCCTACATAGATTTTGTTGGCTATAAGGAAGTCTCAATTGAGTTTAGGGGGAATAGTGCATGGATCAAAATGTATATTGCTGTCAAAGGTGTGAATGTTTTGGGCTGGAGGGATCAAGCCAAACTGTGTATTACGTTGAATCCTAGGGATAAAGATCCTGTGTCTGTTGTTGCTATTACTTGTGATGTTACACATTCAGACAAAGGTGGTTCCAGTAGCAATGATGTCATTTTGTCTGAGTGTAGTAAGGATGTTATTGAGAATTCAAAGAACATGAATATTCAAGAGAAAGATCTTTCTTTATTGTTTCCTCATGTTTTTTCTGAAAATCTGGGTAAACTTAAAGGTTCTTCTCATAGGATTAAGATCAAGAAGGATGCTATCCCTGTCAAACAGAGGTTGAGGGGTGTACCCATTAGTATCAGAGCTGAACTCAAGGCCTTATTAGATGACATGATCCAAGGAGGTGTCATAGAAGAAGTAGAGTCTTCTGAATGGGTTTCGCCCATTGTTTTAGCACAGAAACCTGATAAAAGTATCAGGTTGTGTGTAGATTTGAGGGCACTTAATGCTAATTTGATCACTGATTGTCACCCGTTGCCCAACATTAATGAGATGGTGTGCTTATTGGATGGTGCATGTGTTTTTTCCACCCTTGATTTGCGTTCCGCATATCACCAAATTGAATTGACTGAGGATGCTAAACATTTTACTTCGTTTATTACTCCTTTTGGTCTTTTTCAATTTAAGAGGATGCCTTTTGGCTTAGCCTCCGCCGCCTCAGTTTTTCAAAGGGCTATGCATCACATTTTTAAGGATGTTTGTGCTTTTGTTAAGTGCTTCCAAGACGACATCCTTATTTTTTCCAAGAATATGGATGATCACCATGTTCATCGCAAGGATGTTTGCAACAAGTTAGGTAACGCTGGTCTAACTCTTAAATTCAACAAGTGCAAGTTTTTTTGTAAAAGTGTGGAGTATTTGGGTCACACGCTGTCTGCTGATGGAGTTGTTCCCAAGCGTTCACTGGTTGATGCCATTGTGAACGCACCTTCTCCTGATAACAAAGAGAAACTACTTTCTTTTGCTGGGTTATGTGAGTATTACAGTAAGTTTATTCAGAATTTTGCTACTAAGATGGAACCTCTCAGGGAACTAACTAGGAAATCATCAGAATTTGTATGGTCTGATAGGCAAGAAACTGCTTTCAATTCTATTAAACAGGATATTGTGAATGCTCCCACCTTGAAATCTTTTTCTCTCAACAAGAAGTGTGTTATTACTGTGGATGCAAGCTGTTATGGACTTGGAGCAGTTTTGAGTCAAGTTTCAGGTAAAGAGGAATGGTGTGTTGCTTTTGCATCCAGGACTTTATCCATCACTGAAAGAAGGTACGCTGTCATTGAGAGGGAGTTATTGGCCTGTACGTGGGCTGTAGAGCATTTTCGTAATTATATCTGGGGCAACAGGTTCATCCTCAAGACTGATCACAAGCCTCTGGTAGGAATTTTATCTCCTGGGGGTGGTTGGAATTCAACGGCTCGTATCGCACGTTTGTCTTCTAGATTGCAGGAGTATGATTTTGAGGTAATGTATGTTCCTGGAAGAAGTAATGTCACGGCTTATTTTCTCTCCAGGTTACCTTGCTCTGACCAGGGTGCTAATTCTGATAATCATGAGGTTGAGATTGTTTCTGTTGTTAATGATTATGTCTCCAGTGAATTCAAGGGTGTGTCTGAGGCTGAGTGGATGTCCGAAGTTGAGAAGGATCCTGTTTATTTGTTTATTTTTGAATGTTTGGAGAAAGGTTGGCCTAAGGATAAGTCTGTCATGCCTGAGTTTGCTCCTTTTTGTCAGGTTGCTTCTGAGATTGAGGCTGTTGGTAAGATTTTGTTTAAGGCTGGCAAAATGATTCCTCCTTCCTCGTTACATAAGAAAATCCTCTCCTTGGCCCATCAAGCTCATATTGGTATGTCTTCCATGAAACGTCTCATTAGGGCCAATTTTTGGTGGCCTGGTCTTGACAAGATGGTTGAAAGAACTGTTCGTGAGTGTTTGGATTGTGTGAATAGTGACAGGATGCTTAGAGTATCTTCGGCTCCTCTTAGTCCTGTTCCTTGGCCTGATCATCCCTGGCAAAAACTTGCTTTTGATATCTCAGGCCCTTTCCATCGTCTTCCTGAAAATGCTCGTTTCGCCTTGGTCTTAATTGACTATCACTCCAAATGGCCGGAGGTGAAATTTGTCTCGTGTGCTACTACCTTAGTCATCATTTCTTTCCTTAGAGAGGTTTTTGCCAGAGAAGGGTCTCCGGAGATTTTGGTTACTGACAACGGTGTTCAACTCATCTCACGTGAGATGGAAGATTTTCTTGTGTCTTGTGGAATCAAGCATCATACTACTTCTCTGTATGAGCCTAGGGAGAATGGCCAAGTTGAAAGGTTCAACCGTGTTCTTAAAAATGCGGTGGAGCTGGCGTGTTGTTCGGGTGAACCCTGGAGGAATGTGGTAAGGGAAAGACTTTGGATGTACCGCATCACCCCGCATGCTGTCACTGAGGTTAGTCCATTCCAGCTTCTGAGAGGGAGAAGTCCGAGTTCTGATATCTGTCCTTGGTGGGTTAAGAAGATTGATGCGAATGTTGACCACCTTGATATTTTGCAAGTTGCTAAACGTGTTGAAACCAAACAGAACACTATGAAGACGTTGTTTGACCGTAAGATGAATGTGAAAACTCCTGATTTTGTTGTTGGTGAATGGGTAAGGATCAAGAAACCTTGTTTTACTCTCAAAGGTCTGTCCAAGTTTAGTAATCCTATTAAGATTGTTAAAGTTTATAGGAATTCTGTCATCACCCAAGATGGAAGAGTTTGGAACATAAGGAAGGTCGCTAAGTGTAAGTTTGTACCTTCAGATGCTGATCAGATTTCTGGTCAGAACAAGAGTGACTGTTTACTTCCTTCCCAGTCCATTGCTCATAGGGTTAAGAGTAATGCTAGACCTGTAGTTCTTCCTTCTAGGTTTCTGTCTTAGTTTTTTATTTTGTTTGTTTTGAAGGAAGGAGATGTGTTACATTCTGCCTTGTGCTTTTGTTCTGCTGTGTATATATTATTTATTTATTTCCTGGAACTGGAACTGGAACTTTGCTCCTGCGTGAGCTTCCCTGGTTCTATGTTCCAGATTCCTGGTTTAACAGTTGTATCCTGCTCTCCTGTCTATTGGATGCGCTGTGCCTTTCTTCCTTAAATAAACCTATTTTTGGATATTCTACTGTTCCTGCATTTCTTTACAAATATATTATACTTAAGGGATAGAATATGGAGTTACAGCCAGAGCTACAGACTTTGCAACTGGGGAACCAGGTTCGAAGTTTGGCATTGGATCGACATCCAGTGATTCTGGACAAATCACTTAATCTCCCCATGCCTAAAACAAAAATGAGTATGTCCCTCTGCAATGTAACTGATGCTCAGGTGAAGCACACCTATGCCTTTGGATTAAGTCTGCGTTATATAAAACTTCAAAAAAAAAGAAATAATTAAGCGTGTTGCACACTTCTGACATTAAGCTACACGTAGGCTACATTTGTGCTACATTTGGGCTCGTTTTTTCACTGGTGGCCATCTTGGGAGTCTTATTTGTTATTAAGCTCCCTACTTTCATCATTTACTGCAGTATCCTCAGTAGAAAATGCTTTCAGTTTTCTACTTTGATTCCATCAAGATGGCGTTCATATGTGTCACATCTTTGGCATAGATTCAAATTGTTAGTACTCAAGTTGCTCATTGGAACACTGTAGTAAATTTGCTGATTACAGGGGAGTTAACTGGCAGTCTGCTGCTGGCGTTGAAAGCGCATGCTCCATGTAAAGTGTGCATCTGTTGAAAGTGCATGTTTTATTCTGCATATTTCAGTCTATTTTAATTAAATAGAAGAGGGAGATATTTGAGAACTCACTTAAAATGTGTCCTAACTTTTCTTTCTACAGCACTAACTATAATTTCTATGACAAAATCAACCCCCTCATTTTGTTCCTTTATTAATTAACTGTTTTAAAATGTATCAGTTTGACTCAATCAACATGGCCTCGGGTGTGCCATAATTTTGTTATGAATAACACCGTTAGCGCTCTAGTTGTTCTGTAGAACACTCTGAATGGCTGCAGTAGAATAGAAGGATATAAACTGTTGGACTTTATTTTCATAAGGCTGAGAAAGATAGTGTGAATTTACAGAAAGTATGCTCTTATTTTAGCTTCTGGAGGACCTTCCATAACTTCTATGGGGAAATCACGAGAAAACAATTTTCCCTCAGACATGATTCTTGGAACCCCAGCAGAAGTCTTTTCCACTGGGTAAAATCACCTTACAACACACCATCACAATTCCTAAAGTTAGCATGGCACCATCAACAAATTATTTATATTGTAACACAAATCTGATATCAACCTTTATACGTTCCTCCTTTTTGTGACCCCCAAAACCTGCCATATACTACAATGCATTTCAATAGGGTGCTCTCATGTATATTGATCCCAAGAAGGCTGCCAACACTTCCTGGTTGAATTGTTGGCAGCCATTCAAATCTCAGTAAGATTTCAGTAGGATTTTGGGCTCACAGATGCCTGCATTTTTTAAACCTAAATATCTCAGTCTCAGGTTACTTTATTTCGACATTCTTGTCATGAAAGTTCTCCGACAAACATTCAAATTATGACATGTATCACTTATAATACAATAAAAAGACAAAAATGTATCATAACTCTGATAAAACCAATAAAAAACTGGCCAACGGTATTATATAAAACTGGCCAACAGTATTATAGAAAAATGACTATAAATAAAATGTACAGTGGAACAGTAATAAACTTGCAGTGTAGTACATTAAATGTTGTCCACGTAAACCCCCACTCCTCAAATGCTAAAGGTCACAAAACCTATTAAAACCATTATATATCGGTCAACTGTCATTCACCCTCTGGGCTCTTTTCCTAATACCCCACATATGGCCCTAAAACATGGCCACCATGCATGGAAACAGGAGCCTGGCATCAGACTTCAAAATTCTGAGTACATCCCTATGGTTATTAATTCCCAACTGTTTGCAGATTGGACTCAGCCAGTTTTTCCTCAGCATCACATAGAGTGGACAATCAAACATTACGTGGGCTAGAGGTTCTTGGTAAATTTTGCAACCAGGGGAACAACATGTAGGCACTAGGCCACTATTCCATTTTCCAGTGAAGTCATGCAGGGGCAGGGTGCCAAACCTAACCTGGATATATAATTTCCTGTCCCTTGGGAGTACTATGAGGTCTAGGTAGGCCTCCAGGGATAGATCCAGTTTGGGGGCCATAGATCTAGAGTAAGCTTCCCCCATACACCACTGCGCAATTCATCCTAGATTACCCACGTTTTTCCAGGGGAGCAGGGAGGGGTCATTGACTTTCAAGATATCCCCAAACCCGATGGCCGTAAACAAGTTCTTAAAACCTCTTAGCCAGCTAATTTTGTTAGAAGTATCCCTGCCGCTTACATCCTCTAAAGCACTGGTGTACGGCAATAATTTAGGGGTTGACTTAACCCTTAACCAGAACAACAAGGGATGCAACTTAGCTTTGGTGGGGAGGGAATGCCTGTCCATGTCCAGCATAAGAGGAAGCAGGGGGGTACTCTGGGGCAGCATCCCTAAGCTCCTAAGGAATTTATGTTCTGAGCTAATAAGCTCCTCCAATTGCCACAGGCCCCATTGTTCTGACCCATGCATCACAGAGCTCACCACAATGCCATCATATACATGCAAACCGGCGCAACAGGTTTAGTGAAAGATGAACAATGCCCTTTTCCCTAAACCCTGATTAACTGCTTATGATTCATAATCATCTTTGATATATGGGGATTAAATCACAAGCTATCTGACAACTATAGGCCTAAATATTCAAAGTCACTAGCTCTCTCAAGCTGCACTCCCCCAAGAGAGGGCCTTTCCCTATAGGACTTGTGGGGGTTCAGGGTCAAAAACTTGGTTTGACTTATATTTATTGCTCAACCTTTGGCATCACAACATTCTTCAAAGCAGTTAAGAAGGCTAAATATCTCTGAAACTACTGAAGGGATTTACACCAAATGCTAAAAAGCACACTTTCTGAACCAACATCTAGCTTTCTGCCACATTTGGGGTAATTACGGTCAGCTGTTCGGGCCTTAGTCAAGTTAAAAAATCCCTATAGACATGATATGGGTAAAACGCTTTTTAGGACCTCCCTTTTTTCTCAGGCCCCCTTGACAAATCAACCCAAACCTTTCAACACCACAGCTGAACCAAAAAGGGGCATTTTGTGAAAATGTTGTGAAGATTCGTCAAGTGGCGCCAATGTTATTGGCAAAACAAAAAACACTTTTCCTATGTAAACTTTGGTCCTAACTGTAACTAGTAGAATAATTAGTAATAGTTAGGACCTAGTTTCCATAAGAAAATAATTTTTGTTTTGCTAATAACTTTAATACCATTTGATGATTTTTCATAACGTTTTGAAAACGAATTTGCCAGTCAGTTCAGCTGCTGTCTTGAAAGTTCAGTCAAGCCAGGGGCCAAGAAAAAGGGGGTGCAAGTCCCAAATGTGTTCTTCTCCTCAGGAACTTTAGACACGTCTACAGTCCAAACCTGGAATTACCCCAAATTTGGCAGAAATGTAGATCTTTGTCCAGAATAAAGCCTTTTAGTTGTTTGGTGTAAATCTGTTCTGTAGTTTTTAGGGATAGTAACCAAAATCCAATTTTGTATATCTAGTGATGCAGATCCTCCATATATCCTTCGGTCCCTGTGCTGTAATTTGATTGACTTCAAACACTTCAACCAGGAAGTGTTGGCAGCCTTCTTGGGACATGACATTATCCGAGTACCACAAAAAACAGTAAAAATATTATATATATATAGAAAAGGGGGCAGGGTAGGAATACCCTGACGCCCTGGATGGAGTGGTGGGGTCCGCAACCAATGGGGTTTAAATAAAAGATTTTTTCTATTTTGCAGCAAAATTGCAGATGGATCCGTGATATCACAGCAAAATTTAAAAGAAAATAACAAGCGTGGCCTTCCAAGCTTGTTTTTAATTCTGCCTCTGGGTGGGACGAGTTCTGGGGACATGCCTTCTTTATTAAATATAAGGAGGTGGCACACGTGGCTCCCCTCCATGAACATTTTTATGTCGACCCCTATACCCTTGGGACCACCACCTCCCTGGGGCTAAAATAACATGTTAAAGTTGGAGGTAGGCCAAGGGCCCCATCCTGTGCCATAGAGGGCTCCAGGGACCTGTGGTCAGCCTGCAAGCAACAAAGGAGGGGGGCACCCTATGACAGCTACCCCCCAGGACTGGCTCCTGCTTTGTCCCAGGTAACCCTCTCTGGGATATACCTGTGTGCTCTGACTTGGCGGGAGCTTTGACAGCTCCTGCCAAATCTGAGCAAGCACAGACTTCGCTGTGAGCAAGTGAGTGCTGTGAAACCGCTCCCGCTAGCTGAGAACAGAGTTTTCATCTGTTTCCCTGCCAGTTGTCAAGCGGGCAGGGTAACAGACGACAAGATTGCTCTCACAGCCAGAGAGCTGCATGTTTAGCAGCTCTGTGTCTGTGAGAGCAGTGCTGGCTCCTGCAGGAGGTGGGGAGCTGGCTGGGGCTATGGGTGCCATGATGCGGCCCCCACTGTCTCCAACGGTGGTGACTGGGTGCCCTGTGTATGCTCCATGGCACCCACCAACAAAAGATTAGTCACCTACAAACAAGAGATCTGTCTGGGGAGGGGGCCACTTAAATTAGTGCCGGCCCCCGGGGGATTGTGTCCTCAAGGCTTAAATCTGACCAGGGAGTGGTGCTGTGCATCCCCCCTCCCACTTTAAAGAAAGTATTTGGCCCTGGGGAGGTGGTGTTCCTTGGGGCCTGGAGGGACTGCACAGACCACCATTATTTATAAGTTAGACCTGGGGAAGTGGTGGTCCCTGGGGCATGTAAAAGCTACAGGAGGAGGGTCAGTCCATTCGACCCCTTCCTTTAGTATAGATAAAGTCCCAGAGAGGTAGCAGCACCCGGGGCTCTTGAAGCTCACTGGAGGGGGGTTTCCGTCACCTCCTCCTCAATATCAGATATGTAGTGGAGGTATTCCCTAAAGAAGAAAATACCTGGTCAATCTGGGTGCGCAGAGGAGGGTAGGTATCTGGCACTTCACGCGCAGGAGCCATTTACAGCTATGCGCTAACCTTTATTCCGACCGTTGGGATGATTTTGATTGATCCGTATGGTTGGACGATCATTTTTATCTTTGAACTAGATATTTTCCTCCTTTAGGGAATACCTAAACTACATATCACAGTACAGATGTGGGATAGGTTCCCTACCTCCCTTGGTTGGTCCTGAAGAAGCCCCATGGATCTGTTCTGGAACATTGGACAAGAAATATGTTGACCTGACTAAACTATGCATACGAATTTGAAGCTACTTTGGTACATTACGCCCTCACAGTAGCCCCAAACATTCCTTGTTTTTTAATCCTACCCAGAGAACCATCACACTAAAAGTCCATGGCTTTCTCCTATACAGTTTTATCTTATTTTTCCTCACTCCTACATACACAATCACCCCACACACCTCATACTTGCACCATTCATCATACTGCTCAAACAACAACAAAAGATCTCCACCAAATGTTTCGTGAGGACAATAGGGCATTGCAGTGCATGCCCTACAAGGAGCAATGCCCAATAATGAAGCATGACATGCCCAGGGATGTGTGAGGACATCAAGAAATAGTTTGTAGCATTCGCTTACCAAGGTTCGCTCACCGTTTTGTCTCCCCCTCTATTTCTTTTGATAAGAACAGTACCTTTCCAGTTGGTCTGATTCTTGATGATGTTAGCCAGGAGTTTCATGTGTCAATTGAAGAGGGTTGGGCTGAAGGATAAGCCTTGAGGCACACCTCAGGTGATGTTCTTGGGAAACTAGGAGTAGGGAGGGAGGAAGACCTTCTGAGTTCCTACTGTGAGGTAGGATGTGACCCACTTGAGGGCTGCTCCTTGGATTATGATCTGGTGGAGTCTGTTGTGTGATGGGATATGGTGTCAAAGACTGCTGAAAGGTTGAGGAGGATGAGGGCTGCTGTTTCTCCATAATCTAGCAGGATTCTGATGTCTGTGACTGCGATTAGGGCAGTCTCAGTATTGTGGTATGCTCTGAAGCCAGACTGGGAGGGATCCAGAAGGTTGTGGTTCTCCAGGTGTCTCGTGAGCTTGAAGTTGATGGCTTTCTCAATTACCTTGGCCCGGAAAAGGGAGCAGAGAGATGAGTTGGTAGTTCTTAGGTTCTTCTGGGTCCACGGATGGCTTCCTCAGCAGCAGCTTCATGTCGGCATGTTTCCATTTCTGGAGGAAGTGGGTCTTGATGATTGGGTAGTTGAGGGCCTTGGTAAATTCTTTCCTGGTGGGATGATTGCCGAGGTTAAAAGTATGGTAAGTATGGTAAGTATTGGGGCTCTGGAATTGATCAATCTCATGATGGATGCCGTTTCCTTTCCACTGAGGATGTTCCACAAGGTGAGCTGGTGTCGGTGTACGCTGGTCGGCATGATGCAGTTGATCCTCAGCCCTCGGTTGGGGTGTCTAGTCTTGGCAGATAGTGTTAATTTTGTTGTGAAAAAAGTCTGCTCGGGTGTCGCAGAGAGCTTGCAAGGGTGTGATGTTTTCGGTTGCCTCTGGGTTGATGAACTTCTTGACTATTTTGCAGCCAGCTGCGTTAGTACTTTATTATTTGATTAATTAAATCATTACAATCTACGTAAATGAGACAAAACTTAAAAACATAAGAAAATATTTTTCACTAGGCTACTCCCATTATTCTCAATAAAAATAAGGCAGTTAAAATATAAAATGTTTCTTCTAGGACACGGTAACCTTCACTTAAGTACAACCACATGGCGGCATTGTTTCAATAAATACAGTTAATAAAAATAGAGGTCACTTCTAAAAGCAACAGGTAGGCCACCAAACCTGAGAATGAGCATCGTAGCGCAAAAGGGAAGAAACATGTTCATGGGCAGAGGTGGAGTCAGGGAATGTGAAACAACTGGCAGACTGGGAGATGTATAGTCCAACAATTCAGCCTTAATTTGCTGAATATGTTATCTGAGTCAGGTTTAGCCTGATCTGTGTTATGGCCTCCCAAATTTAATGTAAAATTCTGAGTAACAACAGTCAATAGTCAATGAAAAGTCATTGATGCTACGTCCTTTCCTCAGTTGCACAGCTTTAAAATTCCACAGGCCCTTTAACAAGATTCTGCTGTTGTCAGGGAGGCACAGACGTTTAAAAAATAAGAAAAAGATGGATTCAGGTTCTACGTTGTGAGACTGGGGCAGGGTGCACCGGTTTTACTGGAGAGCAGCTTCAAAGATGCACCATTGTTATGACCACATGTGTTTGTTTCCTAGTTTTAAAACAGGACCTGCGATTTCTGATTAAGCTTGCTATATGCAAGATGGATAAAGAGTGTAAGGCTAATATTTAAATCTGTGTTCTCTGGGTTCAATGCCGTGATGATACCCTGCCTACAAGACCAAACTCCAAATCTGTTTCACTCAGGCCTCAGTTTTGATCTGCGGAAGGACAACAATGCTGGGCAGAGTCATTCAACATGCTCCAAAGACTCGACCGATACCCCACAACCCCTGTACAGAAGCTCACTATGTCCAATAATTCCCTGCTGTTGTTGGATCTGTCCTTGATGCAGATGGCTAGGGTGGCCTTGTTGGTGTACTTCAAGAGGTGGTGGTATCGGTTGAGGGCGTTTTTGAAACGTTTTCGGTCCTCAAGGGTCTTGCTGGCATGTCATCTTTCTGGGTTTTCAGTTCTACCATGATCTAGTTGGGGTGTAGTGTTTGTTTCTTGGGGTTAGTGGGTTTCTTCAGTGCTTCTTCATCAGCACATGCCGTGATTCAGTTTGCAAAGTTGTCTGCCGCTTGTTCTGTGTCTTCGGTGGTGGTGGGTAGGCATGAGTTGAGGTCGTTGGGCCATTGTTGCTCTGATTCCTTTGCCCAGCTGTGATGTGTCTCACTGGCGGTGGAGGCAAAGGGGCTCTGAGTTTATGAAGTGGATGTAATAGTAGTGGGTCCATGTGAGCTCCTCGGTGTGGGCAGTGACAGCTCCTCCATAAAGGTGGAGGAACGTCGCCCCACTGCTATTTTGGCAGTGCAAAAAATAAAAATAGAATTAAAACACCAGGATGTTACTTTCACTTTATTTTTCTATGCAGGACTCAGAACCAGGTCGGGTGTGGTTGGGCCCTCTCATGCCAGAGAAGAGTGAGGAGTGGTTTGCACTCCTCTAAGTGTGCATGAAGGTTTGAGTGGACCTCTTTGGCCGGCCAAACCGTCATGGGCACTTAATATGTTGCCCGCTGGGCTATTTTGCGGAGCCCCATGGAGAACTTGCCCAGGCTCCCAGGCACTGCCTCAGCAGCCAAACAGGCTGCTCTGACCATTATTTCGTCAAAAGAATTTTCCCTTTGGGACACCTTAATGTAGGAACAAGTTTCTCAAACACACATTTACATAAACCAAAAATACCTTGACACTATGCTTATAAAGCAATCTACACAACAACTTAAATTATGAAAAAATACTGCACAGTTTATTCATCTTCAATACAATAATTTTAAAAAGGGAAAAGGGACAGACAATTAAAATAAGGAAACAATAAAATTCCTATTTGTAAAAAGAGGGTAACACAAAGAGAATCAATTCAGTGCAGACATCAGAATTATTCTCCAATTAATGTAAGATGAATCCCTCCTTGTATTCGTACGACGCGTTTCGGCGGACCTTCTAATAAAGCCACCTTCATCAGGATTACATATACTGTCTTCCCAGATAGTTCTCGTAATCTTAAAAGGGACAACACCGGGCAAATGCCTCCTATGTCCTAGATAAAAACTCCTCTCAATGCCACCGATCTTTCTTAACCACTTGGATGCTAAGGCATCTGAAGGATGTTAATGTAATTTCCATTGAAATCATTGGAAACTCCATGACGAGCTGAGCTCGTCATGAGCATCGAAGGGGTTAATTAATTAATCATCAGGGTTGTAGTATCTATGTAACACAGGATCAATATCTCTGGTACAACTTGGCTGATAGGAATACGAATAAAAACTATTGATAAAAATGATAAAGCCTCTAGACACGCGGTAACCAGGCACTTTCCGATATATTTATCACTCACATCCACACTTTTAGATAATGGCGTGACTCAGAAAGTCCTATTTATTTTTGACTCCCAGTGTAATGACGGTTCTTGGATAAAAGATACCGCCGGTATCGAAGGGTCTACGGCGTCCCGCGTGTCATCCAAAACAAGCCTGCAGATGACCATTCACCATGCTGCTCATGCAGCGTTGTGATTGGCTGGCAGAGTACAGAAGCCTGGGTGCTTCCGGTGCTACCAAACAGATGAAGAGGACGGAGGAGAGGCTTGCAGTAGCGCGGCTGTAGGGAAGTCAGGATCCGTAAATAACACAATAACCAGGAATGTGTTTGTAGGAGAGAAGGTTTAATTCAGCTTCTCAAGTCAGAGGCAAACAGTTTATGAATAACATTCTCCCCGTGATCCAACTCCCACAAGCAAAACATAACAATTCCTAAAGAGAACACTATCTTCCACGAGCACGGTGTGCACGTGGAAGATAGATGCATAACAATATATATGCAACACATCTTCCCCCCTTTCTTTTTTTTCTTTTTTTTTTTACTTCTCTATAGTCATAACAAAATCTTTGAACCTACCCGGCACATGGTGTTCCCTTTTCTCCTTTTGGTTTCCCATATTTTCTTTAGAACAACTTGGAATAGATTTAGGAGAAACACCAGATCGTACATTCTCCCCCAATTCGGACTCTTTTGCAGTTTGGCAGAACAATCAAATCCTTTATACAATGAAATCCTATTGAAGTTCCACACACTTCCACCTTCTATTCTGACTGCATTCTTAAAGACCTCAATAACCTCCTTAGGATCTGACCAACATTGAGATCCTTTAGATACATTGATGTTCCTTTTGACTCTAACAAAATCACCAATGACCACCTTTTGCTTGCTCAGATGACCTCTTTTCTTATCCATGTTCACTTTCATTTTGCCTTTGTACCGCTCAACTCTATCCTTTACCACACCATAATCAATATTGTTCCATTTACTACTTGAATCTTTTCCTTTTAACCACCATGGAACCAAAGTAGTACTAGGCTTCCTCCCCCTCAAAAGTTCAAACGGGCTGACTAAAGTAACCGAATTAGGAGAAGTCCTGTGAGACAGAAGCATGGAACCTAAAGCATTCTTCCAATTCAGACCACTCTTTACAGAAAGCTGAATAGCCTCTTTCACCACCCGATTAAAGCGTTCCACCTGTCCATTAGGTTCAGGATGGAAAACAGCAATCCTCTTGTGAGTTATTCCACACTTATTGAAAAAAAACTCTATGTCCTTACTAATAAATTGCGGACCATTGTCCGTGACGATTACTTGCAGAATGCCCTCTCTGCAAAAGATGCTATCTAAAAACTCAATAATTCTCTGAGATGTAACCTCTTTTACCATTTTTATTTCAGGCCATTTAGAAAAGTAATCGATCAAAACAATACCAAAACTCTCTTCTTTAGGCAACACATGAAAGGGCCCAACAATATCAATGCCCAACTTCCTCCATGGCCCATCTGGAAATTCCACAGGAATAGATTCAGCACGCAAAGGAAAAGCAGACTTGTCACTGTTTGCAGCACAACTACTACAAAGTCGTACAAATTGTTCAATAGAAGAATCAATCCCCGGCCACCAAAACATTTCCTTAATACGCCTTTGTGTTAAGGAAATACCCAAATGTCCCTCGTGGCCAATCTCCATGATGGTGCGCCTCAGATTAAAAGGAGGAATTATTTTATCTTCCCTTAGAAAAATGCCATTTTCAATAGCTAACTCACCATTAACTTTAGCGAAGCTCATTAACTCCCCAGACAATTTCCTCGTCTCAGGCTAACCCTGAACAATAAACTTCTTTACTTCACTTATCACAACATCTTTCTCCAGTTCAGAAATCCATATTTCCTCCCTCAAGACATGCTTATCACTACCAATCAAGTTCACATCCCTAGCAGTAAACGCTACTTCACAATCATCTTCTTGAAACACACCTTCATCAACAATGGGCAACCTGGACATGCAATCAGCGTGGATATTGGCCTTACCCTGGACATACTCAATACTGAATCGAAAAGATTGTAATCTTGTGGAAAGTCTTGTTAACCGCACCGACATAGACCTACCTCCACCCGGGGACATCAGAAACACAAGGGGCTTATGGTCCGTTTTAATTACGAACTCAGTTCCCCAAAGGAAACTTCTAAAGTGCTCAGCCCCCCACACACAAGCTAGTAATTCCCTCTCGATCACAGAGTAATTCTTTTCAGCTTCCCTCAATGCTCTAGATGCATAAGCCACTATCCATTCATTATGACCATCCCTCTGTAAAAGAACTCCACCCAGTCCTAAATTGCTTGCATCCACCATCACAATACATTTATTTCCAGGGATGAAAGGTTTTAGGCACGGAGCATTGACAATAAACTCCTTTCGTGCATTAAATGCAACAGACTACTCTCCAGACCATTTAAAAACAGCATTCTTCTTAAGTAGGCATCTGAAAGAATCAACCTTGACTGAGTAGTTGGGAATACATTTAGCATAAAACTCAGTTAAGCCCAAAAACGCCACTAATTGTTCCTTAGAAGATGGAAAGGGTGCATTCACAATGCTTTTAATATGCTTCCCTTTAGGCCTTATACCATCCCCACTGATAGTATGACCTAGGTACTCAACTTCCTTCTTCTTGATGTTACATTTATCTAACCTGAGAGTGAGACCCTTTTTGGCTAACGCAGCAATAACACAGTATAAATTGCGATCATGATCCTCATCACATTTCCCGTATACCAAGATGTCATCTTGGAAAGCGATGGCCACATCCAAACCATCTAAGGTATCCTTCATTAATCTCTGAAATACAGAGGCTGCACTCGCAAGACCAAAAGGCATGCGGCAATACCTGTAGAGACCCTCAGGGGTAATGAAAGCAGTCATATTTTTAGATTCTTCTGACAAAACCACTTGGTGGTACGCACTAGTCAAGTCAATACACGAAAAAACTTTCGCGTCCGCTAGAGTGGAAACCATCTCATGTAAATTAGTTAAGCGATGGGCATCCACCCAAATAGAACAATTCACACTGCGTAAATCGACACACAATCTGAGCTCACCAGAAGGTTTGACCGAAATCACAATCAGGGAAACCCACGGTGAGGATTCAATAGGTTCTATTATGCTATCATTACATAGATTTTTCAACAAATCCTTTAATTTACCACGAAAAGAAATTGGAACATTTCTTACTCTATGTCGTATGGGAACAGAATTCTCGTGTAGCTTGATAGTGTGCTCAAACCCAAGATACTTGCCCAATTTCCCACTAAATACATCAGGAAATTCTCCTTTTAGCTTCTCAACTAAAACATCACTATTTTGCGTATGTGGTTCAACAGAAAATACAGGCGGATTTGCCCTAGGGTCGAGCTTAACTCCTAAATCAAATTGTTGTGGCCATCCAAGTAGTGACTTCCCACTTTTTGTCACATAAACCTTGCTTTGTGCATGGTTTTTGCCAAACCCCAACTCAGCTGAGAAATATCCCACTAAATCAATTTTATGGCCCGTATACCCACCAGGAGATACATCCGGTGAAATTAAGTACCTCCCAGGCCAATTGTCCTCAAACATCTTGTGGGAAATGATAGTAAACCAAGCACAGGAATCAACAAAGAAGTCTAACTCGATACCATCTATTTAGACAATACAAGATGGAAATTTGGAAACGCCATCAACACAACATACATTAACCCCTTCCATGCTCATGACGAGCTCAGCTCGTCATGAGGCACACTGGAGCTGTGCTAATGACGAGCTGACCTTGTCATGAACAATGGGAAATCTGGGCATGCAGCACAGGAGGGGAATTGCCTTAGCATTGAAGGTGTTATTAACTGTGTTGATGTCATTCTCGCCATTACCCGTACTGAAATCATCACCACTTGAATAATGCATGTAATTAAACTTCTTCGGTGGTGATTTACAAAATTTAGTAAAATGCCCTTTTCTATTACATTTACCACAAACTTTATCAATGCCAGGACAATTCTTGAAATTGGCTAAGTGCGAATTACTTCCGCATCTAAAACATAACAGTGTGTGACTCCGTTTCTCACCATACTGATTCGCACTTTTATGACTAGCATCATTTTTGTTGGAGGTGTAACTCCTTTGACTGGAAGTCAATCTTGGCTTATTCTGTTCTTTCAATTCCTTATTTACATTAAAAACATCACTCTTATCTTTATCTCTAATCTCCTTAACAAACTTTTCTGAATGCTCAATAGACTAAGCAATATCAATCGCGGCATTCAAGGATAAGCCAGGAGTAGACCATAGTTTCTCTTGAACTTTTTTACTATTCGTACGCATCAACATCTGGTCTCTTAACACCTGGTCATAAGAGATATGCTCAAATGCACAAGAAGCTGCGAGTGATCTTAGAGAAGATACATAATCTTCAATAGACTCCTCATCACGCTGTTTGCGAGAATAGAAAATGAACCTTTCCATCACGACATTTTTCTTTTTCCCAAAACGAATGTTAAGTTGGGTAGATGCATATTGATATACATTAATTCTACCCGGGTTAATTACATCAGGAAGGGTTTTAAATTCTTTAAGTCCAAAACCACCCAAACAGTGTTTCAAAAGTGAAAGCTTCCTCTCTGCTTCACAATCCTCAAATTCCATGACTTCTACATATGCTAAAAACATGGGTTCCCAAACTTCCCAAGACATGGGAGGTTCACCTGAAACAGTCAAAAATGAAGGAGGTGGTAAACTACCAGACATTTTACCAATAAAAAAATAATAATAATAATTAAAAAAAAAATACTAATGTAAAAAAAATAACTTAATAACTCATTGACTGTGCATAAATTCGAATCACCAGTAATGTTATTGCAAATGTGGCAAAACAATGTTAAATTAGAATCAGCACTATTATTATTGCAATTGTGGCAAAAAAAATGCTAAACCTTTTCCGTGTTTACCATAAAACGAGCACAACAGTAACTTAACAGGTAAACGATTGACGCGTTGCTAAGGAAACAAAAAGCAACAAAAAAAAATGATTGCCGACGTGCTTAGCGTGATGATGTAGAACCTTCCCACAATCCTTAGCGTGTCAATCCAGGACACAGAGAAGACGCAGCTAAGCAACTACGTGAACATTCGTAAAGAAGAATCTCATGAAATCCGTTGATCCGTGTCTGCCATGCTCCAAAATGTAAGTTCAATTATACACAACAGTTTTGAGAGGATATCATGAAGAAAAAAAAAAAAAATCAATCAATCCTTAGATATACAAATCAGCCGTAGGTGCGATCCGCTTCACAACTTTAAAGTACACCATTAGACTGCCGCAGGAGCAATCAGGGCTCAAGTAAAATAAATTGTAATTCCACTACTTGGCTGATAGGAATACGAATAAAAACTATTGATAAAAATGATAAAGCCTCTAGACACGCGGTAACCAGACACTTTCCGATACATTTATCACTCACATCCACACTTTTAGATAATGGTGTGACTCAGAAAGTCCTATTTATTTTTGACTCCCAGTGTAATGACGGTTCTTGGATAAAAGATACCGCCGGTATCGAAGGGTCTACGGCGTCCCGCGTGTCATCCAAAACAAGCCTGCAGATGACCATTCACCATGCTGCTCATGCAGCGTTGTGATTGGCTGGCAGAGTACAGGAGCCTGGGTGCTTCCGGTGCTACCAACAGATGAAGAGGACGGAGGAGAGGCTTGCAGTAGCGCGGCTGTAGGGAAGTCAGGATTCGTAAATAACACAATAACCAGGAATGTGTTTGTAGGAGAGAAGGTTTAATTCAGCTTCTCAAGTCAGAGGCAAACAGTTTATGAATAACATTCTCCCCGTGATCCAACTCCCACAAGCAAAGCATAACAATTCCTAAAGAGAATACTATCTTCCACGAGCACGGTGTGCACGTGGAAGATAAATGCTTAACAATATATATGCAACAGCGGCAGCGAAGGTAAAGGTAAGCTTATTTTTCCTCTACAATTTTTATCCATTACCCACCTCACCCGCCCCATTCCGATGCAGTGCCACTGGGTGTGGGTGGGTTTTACTCTGTTGCTGGCCGAGAATATAGGGTCGAGCATGCGTCCTACGATGTTCATGGGGTCAGTGACCAGCTGTTTGAGTCTGAGGTTTGTAATACTTTCTAGGAGATTTGAGTCGATGGCAAAATGGACAACGAGGTTGGGGATGGCGTTGCAGAAGTCAGAGCTTGGTACTGGAGGTCTGTAGGTAAGGGTGATTTTTCTGTTTGTTCAGAGTTGGAAGTTGAAATTATCGATGAAGGGGGTGGAGTCTTCTGTTGTGGTAGAGCATTTGAGATTCTCTGTGTAGATTATAGCGATGCTGCCTCCGTTTCTGTTGGGTCGGTCCCGGTGTGCGATCTATCGGCTGTCGCTGTGGTGATGTCTTGAGCTGATTCAGTGTGCAGGTATGTTTCTGTGATGAAGATGGCACCAGGGGACGTCGGTCATGATGGTGTCCCAGAATTCTGTAGCGTGTTTTCCGAATGGGTGTCGCATTGATCAGAGAGCAGCGGATCTTTCCAGCGATGTTGGCATCAGCCTTGTTAGTGTGTGTAAGAGACGCAGTGTGACTGATGGGTGTGACATGGTTGATATACTTGGAAATGCAAGTGAAGTGGCAGTTCAAGCAAAATAAAGGGCCTTTGATAGTCCTGGGGAAGGCATGGACCCAGTTTTTATGGATCTGACATCCGGTGTTCAGGGCTCGAAGTTCGTCCCTGGTAAAACAGTGGCAGTCCATGGGAGTTGGGGACCTGGTGCTGGACGTGGTCCAGGCATGTACATGGAGAGCCCTCTGCGTGCTTCCACTACATGGTTGCACTGTGGTACATGCCGGAGGGAATTGGGGGCTGTGAAGGAGAGAATGGTGGTGGACCTCCATGAGAGAAATACCTGACACAGCAGAGAGAGGAGCAGGAGGTAGGAGTGTGGAGGACTACTGGCGGGTCAGTTGGAGGGGGCAACCGTGATTCTGCACGGCAGTAGGGCAAGAGACAGGGTAAGGGGCAACGCAGGCTAGACTAGCCTGGGGTGAGGGCAGGCAGACAGAGAGGGCACGCATGCTGGCCAAGGCTGCCTGGGGGTTGGTGAGCGCTCCAGGGCAGCAAGCTGCTGAAAAAAAAAGGGCCAGATGCTGGTGTGGGCGCAGGGAAGGCATGGTGACTTACCTGAAATTACAGTGAAAGAGGGGTGGCCAAACCTCTTCTGGGCACAGACGGGTGTGCACGGGCCTGCTCTTGGCCTAGGCTTTGCCTGGGCACCACGCACATGCATCCTACGATACTGGAGTCAGTGTTCAGCTATATCCCTGGTGGTGGTGGGAAAACCTGTCAGCAAGTGTCCTCCCAGTGGCAGAGGCTGCTGGGAGATGTGGTCTCCATGGAGGGTCCGTGAAGTCCAGGGATGCGGGAGTCAGCGTTTGGCTAAAAGGCTGGTGGTGGCGAAGAAAGCCTGTCAGCCAGTCTCCTCCGAGTGGCAGAGGCTGCTGGGAGATGTGGCCTCCATGGAGGGTCTGTGAAGTCCCACAAGTTGGGAGTCGACATTCGGCTATGAGGTCTATAAAACCTGTCAGCAAGTCTCCTCCTAGTGACAGAGGCTGCTAGAAGATGTGGTCTCCATAGACGGTCTGCAAAGTCATCTTTCTCCACCACTGGGTATTTTCTGAATGTTTGTATTTCTCCCAATCAAAGCATTTTATCAGCATTTTGGATAGGCATGACACTTAATTTGCATTTAAGCTTAGGGCCTTATTTAGCGTTTGTTGGACGGGATACCCTGTCACAAGCATGGCAGATGTCCTGTCTACCATATTTCAAATACATTACAGTCCATGGCACCTGTAATTCGGAGGACAGGATGTCCTTCACATGTTGAGGGAGTACCCCATTCGCCAAACCCAAAATAAGGTCTTTAGTGCTTTATATGCACATATTTGATTTCTCTTTGCCTCTCCTTTAATTCGTTTTTTTGATTTTCTTTGGCTTATCTCTGCTTCTCTATTTCTTTAAGAGTTAAATATTGAGCAGTTGATTTGCTTCGTTGTCATGAAACACTCTTGTTTACTATGACCCATGTGTTGACAATTAGGTCCCTTACCTTTACTTGGACTTCCTTTCTGCTCCTGAACATTTTTCGAAAGAAATATGGTCAATAATCATATGATTTTCCTTCCTGTTTAGTTTTTCTTTTCAACTTAAATCTTTCGAAGACGTGGAAGAAAGGGATAAGAGATAATCTAGGACCATCTGATGTACAGCAAGCAGTTAAGAGTGCTGCATTAAATAAAGCAGTCTTATTCCCGAATCCCACCGGGACGCCGCATTGAGAGAATCCAATGGAAATGAGAAATGTTTTTCGATGACTTGAATCCCTTGTGTTTTCAAAACGAGCATGTTATGAATCATAGTTTTTATTGCTAATTGTTTATTACAATATTTCTGACAGTGTAAAATGGCATCCACTGTCGTATTAATTACAACGAAGTGCTAAATCTACCCATGGTTTGAGAGCGTATTCTACTGGTTTTAAATACCTGTATTTGATCATATTTTGCATCCATTTTGTAAGTCATTTTCGAGACTACTAAAAGTAGTACTGGAATATGACCAAAAGATTTTGTTCGAATTGACGAGGTGGTAAAAACATGACAGTATCTGATTGCTAAGTGTTTCTGTTGTGACAGATGGAAAAGTACTGAATGTAAAACAAACCTAAACAAAAACCTATACATCTATATGAATAGTAAGGACTGGAATAAGACAACGTGCAACACCATCAACAAGAAAACACACGTTAAAGCGACGTTTAAGGAATTAGGGTAATAGAAAGAAAATAAATAACATATACACTGTGTTTTGTGTGAATTTACAATATACATGAGTGTGTTCGATAGCCTGCAGTTACATACTGTTTTCAAAACGTTTCCCGTATATAATTAACAGGGGACCAAATTCTATAAGTAGCTATGACTTAAAATTATAAAATAGCTGGTGTCTCGTTTTCAAAGATTCTGTTCTTATGCATTTTAGGGCCTTAAGTCTAAGGGGAATACAGCATGCAGGAATACTGAAGTATACTTTGTCGTCCCATGTGCGTTCTCAAAGAAATTGACAATTACCACAGGAATAGAAGTTACTGGACCTGATTCCTGTCGAAAATCCCCATTTTGGGCCGGTTTCCGACCCAGGAGGAGGGAGCAATAGGTGTCATCCACCTTGACGCAGGGGACTGAAATCCCCCTTCAGCACACGAGGATGAAGGTGGCCTCTTCATTTGCAATAACTGCCTCGGTGTTGGCTTCGAAGTAAAGAGAGCCAAAGGAGATAAAATACTCTAACGGAGATCACTGATTTTTGCTGAAGACAGAAAGGAAATGCCCATCAATGTCTCATGTTTTGTTTAAAGTATATATCTGCAATGATGACATCATAATTACATTCTACAACAATGCTGATAAATCCGAAAGACTTTTCAGACTTGAATACAACTCGGTACTGTCAAAACTGAGGTTAAATGCATTTACTTTTATGGAAGATTTAATGAACGTATGTAAGGAAATCAAGTATGACATCCAGTGGAAAAGAATTGTGAATTAATGGAAAATATTTTCTTATCTCCTGCTTGAGAACGGAATAAAACATTGAAACATCCTACTAATTGTTGATCAGCATAGTTCATCTTAAATGAGGCATGTGATCTTGGCTATATGATAAGTTAGAAGCTGATAGCAAAGGGAGTGGAAGGATATTGAGAGAAAGCCCACAGAAAGTTGTGGAAGGTTGACTTTATTGTAGAGGTGAGGGTAACTGAGGAACTTGGGAGAGAGTGCCATGATGAAAAGTCATCTCTTTTCAAAAGCATAATTAATGAAATGAGAGAAGGATGGGCATTTGCTAGACCACCACATTTAGGGGCCGATTATGATCGCGGACGGACTTGAGTCCGTCCGCGATCACCGAGGATGAGGGAACGTCCGCATGGGCTGCGGCGTTCCATCCTGTGCTATTAGGATGTGACCGCCACCCTGGCGGTCACATCCTCTATTTTTAACATTGCGGCGGGTGCAGCTTCAAGCTGCACCCGCAGCAATGTTAAAAATGCACGCATTGCATTTGTATGTAGAAAGTGGCAGGCACCGCGCGGTGCCTGCCGCTTTCTGCATACAAATGCAGGGGGGTACCATAGGTACCCCCCATGTGCACCCCCCACCCCCCCTTCACCTAGGGGGCCCGCAATGGGCCCCTGCAGTGAAGATCCGTATGCTTTCCAACGGCGGTAAACCCGCCACGGAAAAGCATATCTTGGCAGCAATCCTAATATGGCCGACGGTGTCTGAGAGACATCGCCACCATATTAGAGCTTTTCCGCCGTGGTTGTAAGCCAACCGCGGCGGAAAAGCGGCGGACGGAAACCAGGACCCACCAGCCATCCTAATGTGGCGGTGGGTCTTTGGTGGGTCCGCTGCAGTTTTTCCGCATCCTCCGGGCCGGCGGTGGCTTCCGCCGGCCCGGAGGATGCGGAAATTCCGCAATCATAATAGGCCCCTTATTGTTTAAGAATGTTAAGAATGGAAGAGAGTAGTGAACAGACAGTATTTCAACCTGATTACAGTGGATGCTCATTGAGTGAAAGCAAAAACACACCCCAGAAGAGAGTAGATGGCTAGAACAGCTCCAACAGAACAAGAACTCCACGGAGATTCACACTCTTTCTGCCCTTTCATTAAACCACCACATTCTAGAATTGCATTAAACACTCTATAAATCAAAGTCAGGGGACCACACATGAAGCAATCAATGACTTTACAGGTCCCCTCATTACATCCACTTCTTAAAAAAAACAACAAAAAAAAAACAAAGCGAGAGAAAAAAGGAAACTATAAACCAACTCAGCTGTACATGGGATGCAACTTGTGTAACCGGGCCCTCTGGAGAAATCTAGCAGACTCTCTCACTCATTACCCACCATCTTTTTAGGCTTCTCTATGTCAAATCAGAGGCCCCAGACTAACCTTTAGCTTGAGCAGACATCTTGGGGGAGCGATGTGGATCCCCTCTTCATGCTTCTGTGCTCACTGCCTCCAGGTTAGTGTACCCAGGCGATGAGGTGAGTTTGGAGGAAAGGTGAAATAGGGAAGTGTCTTCTGATCGCTATTCAATTTTGTCTGAATTATGTTGGAAACACATCTGTCAGTTCTTGCATTAGATCTATCAAATCTCCATCTATAAATAACAAAAAAACATAAAATCACATCTCTTCAATACTTGAGTTTTGCATCCTAACCACTTTTGTGACCTTAACCAATTATCAGAGTTGCTTGTGGTTTCTTACATCGAGATCCTAAGTATTTTATTTCTGAAAAATGTGCCTCTACTTTTCAGGTATTAGCGTTAATGAGTTTTAAATGTTTCATTTTCTGGAGAAAAAAAAAAACAAGTCACTAGAACTTCTAGCAAAATTATTTTTGTAGTGTCATTTATAGAATTGTCAACTTTTTAATCAGTTCTCATTACCTTTTGAAAACATTTTGTTGATTGTAATAACTAGGTTGTTGTTTACTCAAAAATGAATTATCGTTGATTATTTGAAATTGTCCTTGAAGAACTGTGGTACATCTCACAATTATGTCCGTAGTTTCACAGTGTTTTCTTTTTTCTAGATACCTCACATCGTACATTGCGGGAATGCTGGATTCAGAGCCGTAGGAGAGGTGAAGAAACTGAAATTGGCTCATCAACAAAAAATCATCAACAAGGCACAGGTAAGTACTTATCAAGGTGAGCAGAGACAAAGCATAGTTGAAATCATGGGTGCAGCCTTTATACTGCAACACCCAAGATCTCCTCTGAGACTTGACCCTCTCTCAGGATCGTAGGCAAATCTCTGCTGTCATGGGAGACTGAAGCCTCCCAAACACATGGAGCAGAGGAGACTGTATTGTCCAAGTGCTCATGATACATGGACACCCCTGAAATCAGTAGTGATCAGCAGGCCGATACCTGGAGTTGCTAGAATAGATAGATTTGTGGGCTAAAAGGTGAAGGGCTGAAGGTATGCAATGAGGGTTCTGATATCAAGGCAAGTAATCAGCACCATGGCTAGCTTTAAACTGCGATGTGCCAGAGTTTAGTCTAATAGGAAATATTGGCAATTTACATTTACAAAATTCCTTCCTAAAGTTGACTTCCCATTTGTCACATAGACTTGACACACATTTTCATTTGTGACACTTGTATTAGTTTTTATGGAACACTGACCTTGATTGCACAAACGAACTTCGTGAGAACTCTATCACACTGTCTTGGCATTCAGTGCAATGCCTTCAAGTGTGTGATACAAATGCATTAGTTATTATGTCCATATGGCAACGCGGCTATCTGTGGAATACAAAGAAAAGGCAGCCTGATCACAATCAGGGCCCAAGGAAAGGATACACTTTTCTATATATATTTTTGTGTTTCCAAATACAATCAGAGGAGATGGTTCTCCTGACTTCAAGAGGTTCCTGCATGCTGAAGCTTGCACCTAGCAGCTGACTGTCATCTCCATGAGGGGTCTCCAGTGCGTGACCAAGAAGGGGTCCTACACTCTTACCCACCAGGTAAAGGGGTTAAATAATCCAAAAGGGTGTTTCTTGGCAGACCATACCTTCACACCTTAGACACTTAGCTTAGGTTTTGCATCATAGGAGTAGGCTAGATTTTTATAAAAACTGTATATGTATGCAAATATAAGCTGTCTCAACAATATGGTAGAACTCTTCATTTTATTCACTGTTTTGCCACTCACTATAACTTTTGTTTGCCTCTGTCTGTTAATCATTGCAGCACATATTTTCTACAAAAGTCACTACAGTTAATTAAATATTGAAAACATCCTTCCATGTATTCTTTGTATATTTCTCTAAGCAAAAGAGAGCACAAATGACTGAGTGAAAAGTTCTAGGTCTGTCACCACAATTCCCGAGAGAACAAGGTTGTCATGTTCAGTAGTTGCCAGAATTGTTCGCTCTCTATCTAGGTCTAGGGGGGCTAACGGTGGCACTGTGAGCTAGTTTGTCCAAGGAACAACATATCCTGCGCAGTGCATGGAATCATTCTGGTACCATCCTACATTTATGTCGTCCCCAAATGTGCAGTTTTTATTGATTTGTGGAAAGTATCACACAGAACACCCCTTTCAGCATGACACTAATGCTGTCCTAACATTCATACCATTTTTGCCATGAACTTTGGCAATGATCACAAGCTCACAAAACTTGCTCTCCCATTCCATCACAATACCTGATTTCTTACCATGAAGAAGATCACCCAGCCTATGACAACATCAGTAACATCACTCTTCTGATACTGAGACACCTTGACAGAGCACACATCAGATATTCAGCACTTCTCTGTTTCATTGTCTCATCCAGGATGTCTCACACCACACTGAACTTCACGTGTGGACCTGTTGTTAACTCCACTGGACAGACATTTCTGAATTAGTTTTCAAATTGTATACTTACACTTTTCTGGAATCATGCTTTCTGAGAGACAATTTCTTTAAAGTGATAATGATGAAACCTACGCCACACTGAGTCAGTAACATTCGGAAAGGAACCTAATTGGCAGCTTTTATCAATATCTATTTGGCTGTGACCAGTCAATGACAGACAATAAAGCAAAGAAGAGGTCAGTTTATTGAGCACCAAAGCTCTTCCCATAAAGGAATATTTCTTGTACCGAGATACAATAGACGTGTACGAGGTTCCATTTACTCTTGTAACAAATATTAGAACATTGGAATGTCGGGAGCTCCATTGAAAACAATGGAATGCTACAGACTTCTAATGGCAGTTAGAAGTCCGGAGCTCCAACACTCCAATGTTGTCCTTCACAGCTGTTGCTGTGAACAAAGGCCTCAAGGTGTCCGAGGGTATTTTAGTCCCCTTGGGCTCTGTGCGCCTTTGTTTAATTTGTTACAACATTCTGCCCTCGAGTGGCAGAATGTTCTAAGCCTTATAGCCCTCCATAGCTGGGTTATACTGGCATTAAGTCCAACTTCCTTGTTAAAGGCTTTCGCTCTGTCCTTTAACATTGGAGTGATCCTTTAATGACCAATATAGCCCGCTACGTTGGGCTATAAGGGTACATGACAGTTTACACCATAGGGATATGTTGTTTTTGGCCCAGGTCATGGGCATTATACAGGTCTGTTAATTTAAAGTTAGAACAATAAGACAGTCTATGAGATTTCAAAGCTTTTCTCTAAAAGTGTCTTCTGTGTTGTCACTAGTCATCTATGGGAAGTATGGCCTAACAAAAATCCAAGGTAGCAAACATTGTTGTCAGCACAAAGTCTGTCTGAACGTTACTGGGGGTAGGTGTGTGGGTTACACATGTTCACTGTAAACTGGCAATTGCTGCAGTAAAATCATATTTGAAACTGAACTTTAACCCCAATAAAGATTACATCTAAAACTCAAGAACTCAGGATTTTCTTTCAGAACTAACCTGAAGTAACTATTTTTATTGGTGCATGACTGTGGGCCTGATGCTCATTGTACCAGTAAGGATGTTATGGGATTAATATTTTGGTGAACAGTATGTCCATCACCATTGTGATGAAGTAACCCGTCTGCTGAAAATTAATTCAGGCCCTGCAAAATAGTACCTTACTGCTACAATCAGCATGTTTACAGATCATGGGCCTGCATGCTTGACATTGAGGGCAAATAATTAAAAGAAAAGTGTGAAAGACAGTGGGAAGAAGAAAGAAGCAAAGAGTATGAGAGGAAGATGCAAATGTATGTGAGTGAGTGGGAAAGGATGTGAGGGAACGGTAGGAGGTGTGGTTTGGTAGAAAATGATGCAACTATTGAGGTAAAAATATTGGGTAGCATGAACACATGTCAAAAATATTATAGATAACAAAATATCGTGAAACAGAATATCAAATATAAAAATAAATATTCTTGGTATATAATACTGGTTGTAAGTATAGTGTTATATTTAATATAGATCACTTTAGCAAAGCTGTAATAAACATCTTTTATATATTCATTTTAGATGTCCTTACTGTTAGTTTCATTTTTGTTGTTTTTAAAAATCCAGCTGTGTATTTTGTTCATAATTGAATTAATCATTCATAATGTAGAAGTGGGTTGTTGGGTTTGTTTGATTATTAATTGTGTAAACTATGTAAATGTTCTTTAATTCCTTTAAAATTAAAGTGTTAATTTAAATTTATATTTTATTTATTGAATATATATTAGTAATTTATATTTTGCAAGCAGGTTGTTTGGTTTGTAGGGGACCAGGGTGCAGAGTAATACAATTATATTTAATGTATATGTTAATTCACTTTTTATGGTTAATTACAGTTTTAGGCAATTAATAATCTTTTTTCTTTTCTTTCTTTATTATTTTACTTATATAGGTTTAATTTCGAAATTATAATTTAGAATTAAAATTGTATACTGTTCTTAGTTATTTATATATTAATAACAGTTTGTTGATTTTGTAGGGAAGTTAGCTCAGAAATTAATGAAAATATATTTTATAAATTATTTTTAAATTAATTATGCGGACTTTTTATTGTATATCTGTTATGTAAATTATTTGTTTCATTCAAATTATGTGAACTGGTTTTTATATTTTTATTTTATTTGTTTTATGTCTTTAATATTTTAATTAGTTTTTTGTTTGGTTATTTGGGTTGTAGGAAGGGATGTTAGTTTAATTTTTTTTAAATTTAATTTATCTTTTAAATGTTTTTTAAACTTTTTTTAAATGTATAATGTATGCAATATATAAAATGTGATGTAAAATGTACTGTTGTTAGGTATTTACATGTTTTTAGCAAATATTTTTGAGTTGTATATGTAACATTTGTAGAGTTCAACAATGTTCTACTATTGCATATGTTGGAGTATGAATAGTAAATTTAACCCCTCTGAAGTCCACCCTTTCTGTACTATTGCTTAGAATGGAGTGGGAATAGTACATCAAAAACCCTTTGTAGTCCAACACTTTGCCTACTGTTATTTAGACTGGAGTGGGAATAGTAAATCTAGCTCTTCCAAAGCCTATCACGCTCCCTACTGTTGCTTAGAATGTAGTGGATATAGAAAGTAAACCATCTGAAGTACAACAGTTTACCTACTGTTGATTATATTGGAGTGGAAATAATAAATCTAACTCCTCTGAAGTCTATTGCTTTCCCTACAGCTGCTTAAATTGGAGTTGGAATAGTAAATCGAACCCCTTCAAACTCCAAAGCCTTTCCTGCTAGTGCACAAGTTGAAGTAGGAATAGTCAGTTAAACCCCTCTGAGGTCCAACAGGTTCCCTAATGTTGATTAGAGTGGACTTCTATTCTTTTTTTTATATATGATTCAATTTTATTTGGTCATATGTTTTAATATTTTGGTTTTTGCAGTATGTATATTATTTTGAGAAATTTGTTTTAAATATTTTTTATATTACTTTCATTTTTATCAATATACACTTGCTTAATTGGTTTGGTTTGAAAGCTTTATTCGAGGTATATACTCATAAAAGCACAACATACATTTAAAATACATGACAGTTAAAATATTTGTTCATATTTGTACTTATACATATTTCTAAAACAGTTGTGCAAGCTTTTACAATATTAAAATTAACACACATTTAACAGGAGTCAATTGCATTAGTGGGAAAAGCCCTCCGCCTAATGGACCACGCCCACCCCAAATACTTAGCTATTCCAAGAACAATAGGCTCATCGGTGGAGGTACAGATGATTCTTAACGCCTCAACACCACTAGACGTCCCAAGATTTTTACAAACTGGAGCTAACCATACCCTTCTTGGAGTGGCGTAGGCTTTGCAAACGAATAGAAAATGGCCTATACTTTCATTAGCTGCACCACACGCCGGGCAACACAAGGTGTTCAAACTCTGCCACCTAGCCGTCAAAGATCTCAAGGGGAGGGGCCCAGATCTTAACTGGAAAACTAACTTCCTGTCCATAGGGACAGTAATACTGTCCCAATACTGTTCTAACACGGGACACATTTTGATTTCCAGAAAACGGCCCCCCATCGAGTCAGATTTTATGCCCCTCCAGAGCCTACCATCTATCCAATCCCAATATAAAATCTTAAGGGTATCTTTGCTTGGAAAAACTTCCCCCGTGGGATTGTCCCAGAGGTTGGAGAGGCCGAGTTCACCCAGCATAACCCTGAGATTTTTCAGCCATGGTATCTTATGAAAGGTATCAACTTTGATTGTTGCCAGAAACCCATCAGCATAATGCTTGATCTCAGGGGTAGTCCAGAGATGTCTCCAATATAGGATAGGACGCAATCGAGCTCAATCACTAACAGATCGTCTCCCTAAATCAAGGCAAAGCGGGATTAGTGGGGTACTCTGGGGAAGTCCCGTAATTCCCCTAAAGAACCTATTCTCTGCTATCTGTAGGGAAGAAAGCCTTTCGAAGCCCCACAACTCTGCCCCATATAGGGCTGACCCTATAGCCTTTGCATCGTATACGGCAAGGACAGGTTTTATTGGTTTTGTTTTTGATTTTTTATGCTCCATCCAAAGTGCCCCCGAAATTTGCTGGTGTTTCAAGACCGCTTTTTCTATATGATGAGACCAACCCTGGCCATTTGCTATCTGCACCCCCAGGTAAGTAAACTCCCTGACCACCTCAAGCTCAATATTATTCAGGAATATCCTAGGGCGAGATTTACAGCTTGCAGAAAAAGCCATCAGCTTAGTCTTGCCCACGTTGACTTCGAGGCCATGTTCCACGCAAAAACCATCGAAGATATTTAGGGCACGTTGTAGCCCAGCAGGGGTCTTAGACATGATTAGTGTATCGTCAGCGAACATCAGGATCGGGACCCTGAGGCTCGCTAGCGAAGGTGCATCTACACTAACATTCAGCATTCTACCCACAATTCCATTAATGAATAGTGAGAAGAGCAAGGGTGCCATTGCACATCCTTGGCGAACCCCCCGTTCAACCGGAAAGTCGACGGAAGATTCACCATTCAGACCCCACTGTACTTTAGCGAAATTGCACTCGTGCAACCTCATGATTAGAGTGAGCAATTCGGCTGGAATACCTATTTTGTTTAGGACTGTCCAAAGCTTGCTCCTTGGGACTAAGTCAAAGGCAGCCCGCAAGTCGACAAATGTGACATACAGGCTGCCCTTGCCAAGCAGTACCGTCCCCCACCGCAACATGGTGAAGCGAAACACTTGGTCAACCGTGCTAGTAGCCCGCCGAAAACCTGCCTGGTAAGGGGAGAGGGCATTATTCTCATCCACCCAATCCATAAGTTTGTTTACCACCATCTTCCCTACCACTTTTTGGATAGTGGCAATCAAACTTATTGGCCTATAATTAGCCGGGAGGGACCGATCTCCTTTTTTATAGATGGGTATGATAATTGCTCCCTTCCATAATTCTGGGACTGCCGCTCCTTTAGCAATGGCATTTCCCAATAGGAACACATACCTAACCCACCTTGATTTGTCATTTTTAAAAACATCCGAGGGCATCCCGTCTAAGCCCGGGGCCCTTCCCCCTTGTGCAGAGCATATTGCAAGTTCAACTTCTTTGGGAGTGAACAGATTATCAATAGAAAAAACAACTGGAACCTCTTCCCCTGCCCCCGCCTTCTTGGTCTCTGCATATGGGGTCTAAAATAATTCACCCAAGCCGCTTCTGCAACATTATTATCTGGTTTACTAGGGGTGCCACCTCTACCCCACTTCACAATCTTCCAGAAAAGCCTGGAATCCTTTGCTCCAGAAGCCTCCTTTAATTCAGCCCAGTATTCTTCGTCCCACTTTTTCTTCGCCAGGGAGATACTTGCATTATATCGCTTCCTGGCTGCACTAATCGCAGCCCTATGCCTATTTCTAATGGCCCTACCCAAGGCTAATCTAGCTGCCCTACACTGTTGGTTAAACCACCTAGCTGGTTTGGGAGGTAGTGTACAATTTGCCTTGCATGTTCTCATAAAGTGCGGTCTTAAGAGGGAAAAAGCTTATTGTGGATGTCTGTAATTTCCCTAGACCCTGGGGCTGTGGAGTTTGCTACCTCCATGGAAGCGAGAGCATTGTCCACCTCAGAGCTAATAAAATTCATGGATTCTGCGTTCGCTAACACACTTGGCCATTTGAGTCTGCGCATGTCATTGGCCATAACAGGCAGTAGGCCATCACTTGGCCGCGAGTTGTGTGGCATAGCCATCCACCAATTATGGATCACACAGAGGGGATTGTGATCACTTTCCAACCTACCCTTGATTTCCATATCACAAACCCCCCGCCAAAGATTGAGACTACATATAACGTAGTCTATCCTGCTTCTATTGTGGCCATTGTCAAAAGTGCAAGCACCTTCCTGGTCACCCTTTGTCCTCCCATTTAGGGCTCTCAGCCCGTACTCTAGACACATTGCATTTAGTAGCAGTATGTCCTTCGTCCACCGTTTGACAGGAACTAAATCTAAAGATGGTACTCCCCATAATATGTCCTCATCTTGATCCAGGGGATCATCTGTGCTGTCTAACGGTTCAAAGGTCCTATTTAAATCCCCAGTTACTACTACTCTGTTACCCAGGGACTTTGTTCCTAGGAAGGTGGACAAGGCCTCTAAAGTGGGGGAACTCCCAGTGTTGGTACCTCTGGCATAGATGTTATACAAGTCTATCACACCCCACTTTTCTGAAGACATTCTTAACATTAAGATGTCACTACAGCCCAACTCCAACACTTTAATTGTAATATCCAAACCCTGCTTTATCCAAACTGTAAGGCCTCCCATTGGTCGACCCCTGGCACCTCTATTTGCTGGAATTGAAAAATTTAAATAACCAGGAAGAAAAATGGGATCACAAGCCCATGTCTCCTGTAAAAAACACACTTCGAACCCATTAATAAAATCTAACCAGGTTTGTGACATCAGCTTGCTACCCAATCCTGCAATATTCCAGGAGATAAACTTCCCTGTACTAGGACCATCCCTACATACTGCTTTTAACAAGGGAGAGATAGAGAGATTCGTTAAACTACCACCATGCCCTTCACAATTTTGGACATTGTCCATGGTGTTGTACTCCACTTCCTGGATACCAATCATACTGGGTGAGGGTAGTTCCCCACTCTCCTTATTTTGGGTACACTCCCCACATACTTCCTCCACAGATACAATATTTTCACCAGCATTCTTTTCGTTTACCACCACATTAGTGTTCAAAGCAGATGCATTAGAGTTCCCACATGAGTTCCAACGATTTCTACCTCCCCTACTATTCAACAAATCAAACTTTGGTCAACAGCCCCAACCCAAATTATACATACCATCAGGAAAGTTATAGTTTAGGCCATTATGATGGTTTTGTCTTTGTAATGGTATGGCAAAGGGAGTAATCCCTAACGAGAGGGGATTGTTAGGGCAACTTAAATCATTAAACACACCCAAATGGGCGCCTATTGGTCTTGGGTAAAAACAGGTAAGATCGACAATACCAATTCCACCACTACTTGTGCCCCAGCCCTGCCTCGTTATCCAACCTGCCACCCTAGGGTCTTGAAAATTGATGACAATACAGCCCCCCCCAAAATTTTTGGGAGTGCAACCAACCCAATCGGTCCTCCTTACCCCTATTATCAGCCCATCAACTTCCCCAGGTAGTGGTCTATTTACCCTTAACCAGTGCATTACCTTGTTTTTTAGCATCTGGAAGGTTTCTCTTTGTCCACCCAGGAGAGGTGGGACGTTAGTAAGGACCACCACAAAGGGATAGGAGTCTGGGGTAAGATTCATGGGGGGTTTCTTTTGAGGTGGCTTCATCAAAGAAGGTATAAGGGGTCTAGTAGCTGTAGCAGCAGGACGAGATATAGGAATATTATGTGGTGGCTGGGAACTGGTAGGTACAGCATTGCTTATCCTAGGACTTATATTACCCCCTACTCCAACACTAGGGGGGGTTTTGGGATACTTGGTAACGGTTGGGAACCATTCAGGACAAAAGTGGCACTTTTAGGGCATTCTTTGTTCTTGCCCATAGGCACAGGGTCAGGGAGCTTAGTTGTTTTTCCCAGAGCTACTGGCAACGCTAGCTGGCACTACAGAATTGGTCTGTTGACTTAGTCCCTTACCCTTCGGCACACTTATAGTACTGCCTACTGGAAGGGGTAATTCAACAATAGGCACATCTTTAACCTGCCCAGTAAGTTGCTGTAACTTACTACTCTCACCCATCCTGAATTGGGATTTAATTAATGATTTTGTGGTGAAAAAATTATCTAAAGTAGCCTGCTCAAAATGGTCTAGCCGGTCTACTAACCTACTAACTCGTTCCTCGATGGGAGTCAGGAGAGTCCTTAGCAGCCTTGCTTAATTATTTTTTGGGGTTTAGGTAATGTTTGTGAATGTCTAACTTGTAAAACTATTGCTTTTATGTTTATAAAAAATATATATGTGTATATTCTTTGTGTATTCAGTGCAAAGTTGTGAATAAAATATTTTCATATGTCTTTAAATGAAAAAGGTGACATGTTTCTGATGGTTGTATTTAAGTTTTTTAAATGTTTACTTTATTTTTAATGGTATTCTTACCTTATTTGGGTGGCATTCTCTTTCACAAAATATGTTTGACAAAATATTTTTTGTCATTTTTTTAAATGTTTTTTTTGAAGTACACACATCACAGCAAAGCAATAAAATTGAAAACATAAAAGCCATCGGGTTTAACACAAAGAGAAAATTGCAGAGGAGTATAACATAATACTGGTACAGTTAGTAGCGATGGTAACTGTGTCATGCCCAATGGAGGAAAAGCGATATCATAGTTAAAAGACAATGACAAGGTAGCCCACACAAACGAGGTAAAAGAATTACCCAAGTAAAACCGCCCTGCTGATGCATCAGACATGTACAATGGAGGAAGAGCGATATCATAGTTAAAAGACAATGGCAAGGTAGCCCACGTAAATGGGGTAAAATAAGTACCCAATTAAAACCGCCCTCCTGATGCATCAGACATGTACATAACCCTGGTTCCCCTTCTTACAACGTGGGGGAGAAGTAAAGGAATGAAACAGAAAGAAGAATAGGCCACTAAGGAGAGTCAGCTAGGGTCAGGCTCTGTGCTCCAGCATCCGAGGCTGGCACAGTGCCAATAGAGAAGAACCATCAGCAAATACTCAACCCCTATGATCCATCTGCCAGGAAGCTAAGAAGGTGGCATCCCATGTTGGCAGAATCAAGACTTTTGGATCCCCCCAGGCCTCTTCCCCACTGATCACCTCCCTTTCACAGTCCACCCACTTCATCAGGTCTACAGTAAATATTGGGACCCATAGTTAGTTGCCTGTGGGCAAGGATCAAGACTAGATCTAAACATCAGTAGTCTTTCTAGATGCCTAGTGTTCTTGAAGGCCTAGCAAGTACAAAGAAGGTCTGAAAAGAAGTTCTCTGTCTGTGGCACCATGAACCACGTGGAGGACCATCATCCAAAAGGGTAGTACGAAAGGGCAAGACCAGACCATGTGGAAGAAATCTGCATCCTCTATTTAGCAACGAGGACATTCTGAGGTCGCAGCAGGAAACATAACATGTATACGATCGGGAGTCAGATTGGCCCTATACAGATAAAAGAACTGAATGAGTTGGTAGTGGGATTTTTTAGATATTTTAGAAATGAATACGCAGACCCTCCTCCTTGAGGAATCTATGCGAGCCACTTCTAGATCTGCATCCCAACAAGAGACTTAGGACATGGACGTGCTCCTCCCAATAAAGTCCTATAAAGTAATGTGACCATCTTTGTGCAACCTGTAAAAAGGAAGAGATGACACAGCCAGCCATGTTTGGGAGGTTCTGCAATGCTGGTATCCCACCTCTCAAATATCTCAAATGCCAAAGTGCCAGGGGGGATGAAATGGACAACTGGTATATCGTAGAATTCCCGGAGCCAGCATATGCCTAAGATTCCCTTCATACAGCAAATCCGGAGAGCAGTATTAAACCACGCTAAGGTACCATACCATGTCTCGCTCCCATCTCAATGTTGGTGTTGTGGGAATAGGACCATGTCAAGACCATCCTTCCTCAAGGGACATACACAGGACTTGGCCCAATGGACTTCAATGCCAGAGTGAGAAGCGAAGTTCAACAGTGCACCCACCACTGCTAGTAGGTTGACGCCTCTCCCCTAAGATACAACAACATGTCATCAGCCTATAGAGAAAGGAAAGTACAGTTAGAGGCCACGCTCATGCCCTGGTAGTGTAGTCCCTGGCAAACCGTACAGGCCAAGGGCACCATAGCCAAAGCAAATAATAAAGGTGACAACGGGCAACTTTGCTGAGTTCCCCACTCCACCACAAAGGCCTCTGATATCAAGGGACCGGAGCAGATCCTGGCCAGGGGGTCAGAATAAAGAAACGTCATCCATTTAGTAAAGGGCACCCCCAGGCCCAGGCCCATGCTAAACATCCTAGCATACAGGAAGTCTAAGCGGGGTGAGTGAAATGGCTCCCTAATGTTAACTGAGATAATCGGTGCTGTCGACAGTCCAAGGCCAAAAACAATTGCCAGATATTAGACATAGTACAGTTTAGTTTGATCCGGGTGAGCCAGAGAGCACATATAGGTGAATAACTGTGTCACTAGAATTTTACATAACATTTTATAATCTGCATTAAGCATAGAAAGAGGGTGGTAAGAATCAAGAAGGAGAGGGTCTTTTTAAGGGAACCCATCTAGACCAGGAACCTTACCCCTTGACATCTCCTTAATTGCCCCTTTACCTCCTGCTCAGTCATATACACACCCAATTGAGTTGCCACCACCGATTCAAGGGACAGTGGAGAAGCTCCCATAATGTAATCTAGCATTACCCTCTCATCACTTGCCACTCCCGATGAGTATAGCTCCTGATAGTGCTGCAGAAGGAAGTGGGCGAAATAGAGAATCTCTCTTGGTGTACGGTAGGTCCCCACAATGATGTACTGTGGTGTGTGCACGGTCCAGCTCAGAAGTTAAGGGCCAATAGAGAGGGGGCAAGCAGTAAATCAACAGACCTCAAGGGCCCCTGGAGCAGTGAAACCTGGGATTAAATAGTAAAAGGGGCCTTCCCCAACAAGCAGGGGTGTAACACAGGCCCCCAGAGCCCCCGCGGTGGGGGGGTCCCAAGCTCCATGGGGCTCCCTCAAGTTTCGTTATGCCACTGTGCAGAGCCAGGGTGCGACATTGACTTCAGTGATGTGCTTCTGGTTGTTTGTATGTTTATGCAGCGCTGAATTTTGCATTAGTAAATCGGGTAATTGCCATTGCTCTCTGCCCCACAGAACCCCGCCTTAGTTCAATACTTGACATGTTTTCTCAGTTCTGTAAAAAGTGACAGGAAGTGCTGAGAGCTATTGTGTCTTATCTGCCATAGTGGCGCGAGTCTTTTTCAGGATGGTGTGGTCTCTGTCAGCCTTCTTGTGGCTCAAAGATTGTTTGAAAACCTTTTTAGTGCTCTGCACTCTGTGTTTGCGCATGCCAGAGGGTGCTTTAGCGCTATGGAGGTCTACATCATGGAAATAAAGGAATACGCGTACCAATAAGGAAGGGATAAAGCTAGAGACCATTCGGAGTCTGAGTTTAACCGGTAGGCAGGCAATTGTCAGGCTGGATGAACTTAGCTGTCTTAAAGGACCATGTCTACTTGTAAAGCGCCTGGTCGCCAGTGTGGATCTTGGCGCTGTCAACATCTCATCTCATACACCCTCTACCTATAAAAATAGAATTCAAGGGGTCTGATTGTTATGTATTCACCAACAAGCTTTGAACATTATCATTAATGGTGCCATACCTAACATGCAAACAAACATTTCAAGTTGACTTAATTCGGAAAACCATACATTGAAGCAAACGAGTACAAACAAAATTTGCATTCTTTTTTCACCAGTTTTGTGTAAGCCTCACTGGATGTATTGCAGAAGGGGTACACCGTGTAGGAAGCTGGCTCTGTATGTACTAAACCAAAGTGGAGTATAGTGTGCAAAGAGTCCAGTGGAACCCCAAAGGTAGGCAGAGGTAAAGTTAGATAGCACCTTACTCTATATTTGTGGTAGTGTGGTCGAGCAGTCAGGCTTTATCAGAGGACAGTGTTAAGCATTTGTTGTACACTCTCAGTCAGCAAATGATGTCACACACTCAAAGACTGAACTTCCGACCAATTGTTTTTGTATTAAAATATTCTTTTAGTTATTTTATTTCCTCGAACCAAGCAAGCCTGGCACAGGTAAGCAATAAATACTTTGCGTTTATAATTCAGTTTGTAAAACAGTTTTGATTGCAACTGTAAATGTACTTTGATTTGACTTACAGTATTGTTTCATGGAAATGCAATGCTTTGTAAATTCAGTATATAGACTTGAATGGGGTTTTCAGTAAAATACCAGGTAAGTTACTTTTTGGATTTCTTTTCCTACACAGAGTAGTATCCTTAGATACTACTCTGGGACATTTCCTGTAAACAGTGTTTGTTAAACAGTACAATTTTAAAGAATTTCTTTAGGTTTTCAAACTCCACACTTGAAAACTTTTCTAAGAAAAACAGTCAATGTTGTCCTGTGGAGGAAAATAGTGTTATCGGTTTTAAGGTAATTATTCGTTAGTGGGAGTTGAGGTTCTGGGGTAGACTCAGGGGTTCCCAGGGTCAAGGTTGCACTCCCATTAGACCCCCCATAGGCACTAGGGTGGCCCGGTGCATAGTGTTGAGGCCCAATGTTATCCAATGGGAGATAGGGGGCCTCCGGTTGGTAGCTGCTGACTACCAGGTCACAAGGTTGTGGGAGAAAAGCTCCTGTTGTTAGGCTCAGGGTAAAGGGGGATCCAGTTTAGTAAACAAAATGCACCCACAGCGGCACAGGAGTGGCTGGGTGCAGGGTGCTGATTTGGTGTCTGGTGCCCTATTTTTTTCAATGGTGATTTTTGGTTTTGGTTTTTAGCTGCTGGCTTGGTCCAGGAAGACTTCCAGGAGGAACCAACAGCTGGGTAGGTAAGTTGGAGGGCTCGGGGCTGTAGGTGCACCTCAGGTTTTGTACTCCAAGGTGCAGGGCGGCTGGATGCAGGGGTGTCTTTTGAGGTTAGATTTCACCTTACCGGGCCACTCGCTGTTGGGGGGGTTTCCGTGCAGAGGCTGCAGGCAGGGGCGTAACACAGGCCCCTGCAGCCCAGGCGTTGCATGGGGCCCCCAAGCTCAAGGGCGCCTCCTCAGCACAGTTCTCAGGCCTACGAGCTCCGGATTAAATCGGAGCAGGGGCCCCTTTGTGTAACTTGCAGGGGGGCCCCTTCAACTTTCGTTACGCCACTGCCAACAAGAAAAACATAGGGGGTGCCGGGCCCACAAGAAGGAACTCACCACAGCCACAGGCAGTCCCAAAAGCAGCTCCAATGAACTGGGCAGGCCAGAGGTCTCCATCCATGTGCTGGGCAGTGTAGAATATAACATGGTCACTGGGGTCCTTGAATCACAGGGCTACACAAACTGTCCACCAAAGAGAGAGGTCTCCCCTGCAGGAATTTACCATTACGGCTGCAGGCACTAATAGGCCTCCAGGAAAGGAAGAAAGCAATTTTTGAAGAGGCTGTCAGTGCTGTGGTCAGAGAGTCATGGCAGCCCGACAGCCTGAAATCACATACCCAGGCACTGCAACTAGACATCCGGGGTCTCCAACACATCATAGAGCCTTCCGCATGGAAGCGGGAAGACAATGGCTGCTGTGAAAGGCTAGGAAGATCACAGACAGTGGGGGGCTCCATCATTCACGTCCTCAGGACATGGAGGCTGACTCCTAATACATATTTTTGTCATTTCTATAATAAATTGTAGAAGGATTATATTTTGGTTATCAATACTTTTGACACAATATTCATGGAATTCGACATTTGTGTTCATAATATTTTATCATACAACCAGGATAGGAAGAGAATTAGCATAGAGAGAAAGGATGTAGATTTGGAAGCATAGAGCTAAATCTGATGGGATAAAGCGAAACAACAAGAATAAATAAGAGAGAAAAGCGACAAAGGAAAACGAGATAGACAACAGATAGACACAATAGAAAATTAGTGAATGGAACTAATTAGAAATGAGTGGGGCATAAAAATGAAGGGCAACAAATCTTGTAGTCACAGAACAGAAAGATTGAAAGTGTTAGAGAGGAAAAAGAGAAAGGGAGAGAAAGCACAAGGAAAAAGATGCCACCCACCTCGCAACCTTGCCTCCATCTGGCCTTCACCTCGCCTCGCCTCGCCTCAGCCTCTGTCAGCCCTGCTGCTCAGCATGCAGGGCTAAGTGTAGACGGCATCAGGCTGACTGTAACCAAAGCATCGGATCTGCTTCGGAAAAGAGGAGTGGGAGTGACGAGATGAGAGAGAGACCCTGCAGAGATGCAGAATCGTGCGGAGGCTGAGTGTGCGGCAACCAGGCGTCTACACTAGAGAGGCAAGTGAGTATTCGTCTAGAGGGGAGTAGGGTTAGTGCCGTGGTACCTCCTGTTTGCACGGAGGCGGCCGGCGTTGGGCTGGTGCAGCTTGTGCAACAGAGAGGATTGCCCGCCCCTCCCTCGTGCTCCTGGGTCCATGTTGAGTTTGTTCTATGCTTCGTCTCCCTCTGCCTCATCGACACTACACTGCTATCTGACTTCTCCTTTCAGAAGTATGGAAACACAACTGCCTTTAGCGGAATATCTGGAAAGCAATACCAGCAATAAACCGAGCATTAAAACAGCAAAGGGACAAGCAAAGAAGGCAATAAGGAACTTAAAAGGATCAAAAAAGATAGAAAAATTAAACCCCTCAAACGTTATATCCAGGCAGAATAAAGTTGACTGCATAAGAACAGGAAAACAATAAGGACGTTGTGAAGGCGGAAGGAAGGAACGTGTAAGTATAGAAAAAAGCGACCTGTTAAACAACACCATAATGCCCAAACTTGGTGAGAGAGGATGCCTCAGTTGAAGAAAAAAATAGCAGTAAAAGGAAAGAAGGAAGCAAGCAAAGAAGAGGGAAGACAAATTGAATAAAGGAGAACGTGCACCTTCACCCTCTCCTGACGAGTTCCCAGGAGGGTCTTTGGGAATGTCAGGGCAATTAAAGCTCATCATTCAGCCAAATCATTGGCAGTTTCATTTAAAGACTTCATGGGGAAGCTCTTTAAGTCTTTGATAGTAGTCGATATGAGTATGGGTCAAACGGCAACATTGGGGGAGACTCCAATTGAGTATTAGCTACTTGTGTGGAAGAGTCTCATGAACTGATGGGGACCTTGGGGGATCCATCTAAGGCTCTCCTCCTCGCCATGCTTGTTTCGGCCCTCTGAGCTGAGTTTTGCATGTGCTGGAGAAGAGTCAGGGTTGGAGTGGAGGGCACCGTGGAAGGATTGACATCAGAAGGATACTCGGGAGCTACTGGGAGACCCTAAAATAATTAAAGGAGATACTCTGGGGATCTCCGGGGATAGTTTAGACTCTCTATTGTCAGGACCTTTCCCGATGTTGGATGTCCTTTTGCTGATGCACAAAACACTACATGGGCTATTTGAAGTATGATTAGCCACATGAGAAACTGAGAGTGGAGACTGGAGTTCTAACCCATTTACCGCGGTGCGGGCATTCGGCGGAGTGGGCAGGGCTGCGTCGGCCAACGGTCGTGCGCAGCACTCAGCAGGTCTTGGGGATTGTCTGCTGGAATATACATTAATTAAAGACTTTATTAAGAACAACAGAGCTTGCAGAGATATGGGAGGGGAACAAGATTATTTGCTTCCAGGAGATATGGGGGCTCATTTATGAGAAGTGATGCATCGCTGCGTGAAAGCAGCGAAGCGTCACTTCTCAGTGCACCCTCCTTGCGACATGATTGATGCGTCATATTTACTGAATGACGCATCATGTTGCAAGGAGTTACAGATACGTCAGTATTTCTAACGTATCTATATGGTGCAAAAGTGATGCATTGCTGGAGTGGGTCACAAAAGTGACACAACTCCAGCAATGTGTCCTTTCACATGGGGCAAGCCCCATGTTAAAGGGCTTGCATCAGTCTTATGCCTGCTGTGAGGCAGGCGTAAGATTTTGACGCATTTGCGTCCTAGAAGTGGCGCAGTGAAATCTGGTAGATTTCACTGCGTCACTTCTACGACCCTTTCTTGCGAGGGAACACCCCCTGCATACATTATACCTGGTGCAGGTATAATGTAGCACAGGTGTTTACAAAGTGACGCATCTACCTAGATGCTTCACTTTGTAAATATGGCGCAACAAGGTGCATTTTTTACACTGTTGGTGCGTCATAAAAAGTGACGCACCAGTGGTGCAATAGTGATGGAAGGGCTCATAAATAAGTCTCATGGTTCGCACGTGAGGATTTTCATAAAAATGATTCATGCATTTTAGGAAAGATGGAACCAAATTGGCATGGGGTGGGTGAAAGGAGGACTAATGACTCTGATACCGACTAAAATTAGTAAGGGGCAAAACCAATTGAAACAAGTAGAGATTGGGTCTTAGCTTGCATACTGGATCTCTTTTAGGGTGGTCTGCAACAAAAAAATCTGATAGTTGTGAATGTTTACATAAATCAGGAGGACTCTAAGAAAGACGCATGTGATATGTTCCAGAGAGACGTGGTAAAACTAATAGAGCTCCCTTTGGGAATGTCCTGTTTTGTTATTAGGGGACTTTAATCTTCGTTTAGATCCAAGAAAGGCCGACTCCGTAATCTCAGATATGCTGAAGTGTTACAGTATTCCTATAGTAAATTTTCCAAAATGTGTTCAGTAGAAAGTTTGATAGGATTATGGTGAACTTTCTGGCAGAATTAGGGTTTGGATGCCTAAATGGCCATTCTAAAGACGAGGACACAGCAGACCCAACATTCTTATATTTGACAAACAACAGTGCCCCCTTGACTACATGTTCATACATGCATGGTACTTTAATCTCTGTATAGGATTTATGGTGCTAAGATTAAGGGGAATTGATCATTGTCAAGTTGATACCTTCCTTAAATTTAACGAGGGCAGCAGGACAAGATAACCTGCCAGCAATTGTAATTGAGTCAAATTCCTTGTGGTGGGCAGAATTCTTCTCCAAAGTTTTATTCACATAACTAATACTGGATAATCCCTCCAAGTTGGAAGGATGCATTAATTAAACCTATACATAAAAAAGGTGCTAAGGACGACCCAGGAAATTACCGGCTGATAAGTCTGTTGGATGTAGGTGCAAAACTGTACTCCAATATTAAGGGCTTTAAAGAACTGGATAGAAGGAAACAGAATGATGCCAATGTTGCAGGGAGGCTTTAAAGCTGGGCACTCCACAATAGATCATTGTTTCAGTTTATGGGCTTTGGGGTAGAGAGCAAAAGAAACAACAGGGAATTTATTTTGTTACCCTGTTGATTTTAGCTCAGCGCTAAATCTGGTCGATCGTAGTATACTTTGGGTGAAATAAATATGTCAAGGAATTCCAAATTGCTTAACAGTAATTCTGTAGGAATTGCATACCGGAAATTGGGCCCAAGTAGAACTTTACTTAGACGGGGCCCTCTCTGGGAGAATTATCTTGGGAAATGGGTTAAGGCAGGGATGTATCCTGGCTCACACAATGTTCTCCCTATTTTTAGCTGAACTTCTGGGAGAGCTGGCAGTGACTCACTCGTTTCCCCAGAAAATGAGAGGCAGACATGTGTCGTGCCTACTCTATGCAGATGATTTGGCAGTTCTGGACTTGACCCAAGTAGGCCTGCAGAGGAAGTTAAATACATGGGAAAAACAAAGATAATCATGTTTGGGGAAAAAGTACACTGTATAAGGATTAGTTACTTACCTGTAGTCCTAGTTCTCTTCCAGGGGTATACTCATCAAAGTCATAAGCACTGAATTATCTCTGCCCATAAGTGGGAACCCGGAACATATAGACTAATACGTATATATGTGTAAAATACATAAAAAGAGTACATAGTACTAAAATAATTATACACATAACATGTATGAACTAATAATATGCAGCCCTAACCATAACCAATATGCTAATAAAGCCCTAATTACATGTCTTCTGCAGAGTAAAAATAATCTATAAAATCAAATGCAAGAAAAGGACCTGAGCCTTCAATGCATTCCACAGAAAACAACCTTTTATTTTCAGGGAAGAACAGGTAATAAAAGGCAACTAGCCTAAGTAGGCTGCATGAATAAATAACATCCCTGTACAAAAAAGGAGACTGTCACCTCACCTTTAAGGCCTCAGAGAATCTGAACACTTGGCCTTTAAGGCCTCCAGGGGGACTCTCCTCCCATCATGCCCCACAGGTGACAGTCAGGTCAGTTCTTTTGTATGCTATATGAAAACTTGCAGGAACCTGCATACAGAATGCAATAATAATATATCAAAACACAATGCTACTGCTCGCCCGCGGAGGCGGGAGTGTGCTTATGACTTTGATGAGTATACCCCTGGAAGAGAACTAGGATTACAGGTAAGTAACTAATCCTTCTCTTCCAGGGGATACTAATCAATAGTCATAAGCACTGAATAGAGTAGCAAGCTCATACCCCCTTCCAAGCGGGCGAGCAGAAAATAAAGAACCAAATACATTGACACATATAACATTCAGGTAGCATGAGCAAATAAGTTTCCCAGTGATGCTTGCCCAACCTGAGCATCTGCCTGTGTGTCTGAATCAAGACAGTACAGACGTGTAAAAGTATGGACTGAACGCCACGTAGCTGCCTTACAAATTTCTGCCATCTTTACATTCCTAAGACGAGCTGTGGTAGAAGCTTTTCCCCTTGTAGAAGGGGCTTTTGGTCTACCTGACAAAGACCTGTTAGCTAACTGATAAGCTAGTATGATGCAAGAAACAATCCACCTAGATATACATCTTTTGGACACTGCAGACCCCATATTGATAGGACCGTAATTAATAAACAAACGGTCCGACCGTCTCATTGTCGTTGTCCTATCCAAGTAAAACTTGAGAACTCTCTTCAAATCTAGCGAATGGAGAGATCCTTCTGGGGGAGTGGTACGATTTGGAACAAAGGATGGCAACCTAATTGTCTGATTAATGTGAAAATCAGAAACACCTTGGGTAGAAAAGCAGGATGTGTTTCAAGTATTACCCTATTAGCATGAAACACAGTGAAAGGTTCCTTACAACATAGGGCCTGGATCTCGCTCACTCTGCAGAGGTAATGGCCACTAGGAAAGCAACCTTCCAAGTCAGATGTTGTAAGAAGCTTTATGTATCGGCTCAAAAGGAGCACCCATCAATTTAGTCAATACCACATTGAGCTCCCAAGGTGGAGTAGGTGGCCTAACTGGGGGGTACACCTTTCTCAGGCCTTCAAGAAAATCTTTCACCACCGGCATCCTAAAGAAAGAAGTCTGGTTAGGTAACTTTCTGTAAGCGGTGATAGCTGCAAGATTAACCTTAATAGAGTTAAACTGAAGGCCAGACTAAACCAAATGCAGCAAATAAGGCAAGACCACCTGCTCTTGACCTTGGATGGGGTCATGCCCGTTGTCCACGCACCACAGAAAGAAGCGTTTCCATTTGAAGCCATATGACTTCCTTGTTAAAGGCCGCTTTGCCTCTTTAAGGATATGCATACAGTCTGGATTTCAGGAGCCATGCTGCCAGGCGTAGGAAGGACAAGTTGGGATGGAACACTCTCCCCTCCTGCTTGGAGAGAAGATCCAGGCGACACAGCAATCTCCTGTGTGGCACTTCCGACAACTGAAGGAGGTCTGGAAACCACCGCTGGCTAGGCCACTCTGGAGCAATAAGAATCATCTGGGAGGTAGTCCTGTACATCTTGTTGATCACTGTTGGTATCAACGGGGTCGGTGGAAAAGCGTAGAGTAAGTTCTGACACCAATCTATCAAAAGGGCATTCCCTTGAGACCCGACCTGGGGAAACCTGGATGCGAAGACGGGGCATTTTGCGTTTCCCATGTCTGCAAACAGGTCGATGTCTGGAGTTCCCCATGCCTAAAAGATGTTGTCTGTGACTTCGCCGTTGAGGACCTAGTCGTGAGCCTCGACAAAGTCTCTGCTGAGGAAGTTCGCCTGAGAGTTGAGGGAGCCCGGCAGATGTATCGCCACTATCGATAAGTCCCTCACCAGTAACCAGTGCCATATGGTTTGGGCCTCCATGGAGAGTGTCCTTTACCTGGTACCCCCCTGTTTGTTCAAATAATACATTGTTGTTGTATTGTCTGTTTGAACCAGAAGGGACCGAGACTTGACCAATGGAAACAGAGACTTGAGAGCTAGGTGTACTGCTCTTAGTTCCAGCAGATTGATGTGATAACCTCTCACGAACTCTGACCGTAGCCTTTGTACTTGCATATGGGCCCATATGAGCACCCCAACCCTGGAGAGAGGCGTCCGTGATCAGAGTCTGTGTTGAAGGATCTTGATGGAACGGCACTCCTCCCATTAAATGAGACCTCTTCATCCACCATCGAAGGGAATCTCTGGCAGTCTGATGAAAAACTATTTGATCGTCCCTTCTCCCCAACTTCTGCATCCATTGATCTTCCAAGCACTGCTGGAGAGGACGCATGTGCAAGCTTGCGTTTGGAACTATGAAGATGCATGATGCCATGGACCCTAGAAGAGATGATACCTGGCGAACTGTCGGGAAGCTGGTATGCAGAAGAGTGTGACACTTTGTCCGTATTGATAACCACCTCTCCTCCGAAGGACACACGTTTACATTTTCTGTGTCTAAGAAGGATCCGAGGTAGTGAATCTTTTGCGTTGGGTTTAGTATGGATTTCTTGAAGTTGACATGAAGCCCCAACCTGTGCAGAAGCTGAAGACACCTCGCCAGATGCTCTTCCAGTAGAGATGGGGACAAACTTTTCAGAAGCCAATTGTCCAAATAAGGAGAAATGAAATTTCTCTGCTTCCGAAGGAAAGCAGCCACCACTGCCATACATTTGGAGAAAGTTCGTGGAGCTGACATCAGTCCGAACGGAAGCACTGCATATCGGTAATGGCAAACCGACACTCGGAGCCTCAGAAATTTGCAATGTTTCTTGGAGATCGGAACATGAAAGTATGCATCCTTTAGATCGATGGAGCACATCCAGTACCCATGATGTAGTTGAGGAAAAATTTGATGGAGTGCCAACATTCGAAATCTCTCTTTTTGAATGTATCTGTTCAGCAACCTCAAATACAGTATTGGTCTGTACTCCGCAGTGGGACCCTTCTTCCTCACTAGAAAGCAGCAAGAGTATAGTCCTTGATTTCTTTGCGGAAGTGTAACTCTTTCTATGGCCTTTCTGTTTAATAGACTGTTTACTTCCGTGACTAATGCAGGATTTCAGTGTGTATGTATGTTTTATTTATTTATTTATTTATTTATTTATTTTCCCTATGCCCCTTTTTTATTTTTTTATTTATTTATACCCGTGCTTTTTTTTTTTTTTTTTTTCTTATTCAAGGAGTTACTCCTTGCGAAGGGGAGATGCTTTGCTTGCATATATTATTAGAGCAAACAACATGGGGGAGACCCGCTTTTTTTTATTTTTTTCCAACCTTGCCTTTTCCCGACCTCCATCTGCTCTGTATTGATCTCTGTGATTCCTGATTTCTTATACACTTTTGACTCTATTAGTGACTGTCATCAACTCCCAATTTAATTCACCTCTTAACAACTCTACGGATCGGCTGACTTATATCCTTATACTGAGCTATTTTCTCATTTTTAATAAGAGATTGTCTGCCTCCTCTGGATGGTTACAGTTATACATTTTATTGTTCCACATGACCTTTAACAGTGCAGGGAACTTCATCTGAACCTGCGCACCTAATGCCCTAAGTTCTGGCATTCTGGAGCCTAATTCCCACTGTCTCTGGGCAGTACGACCTCCAATATCAGAGCGGATTAAGTAAGGATTAGCTCGATGGTGTAAGGAAGATCTGGAGAGGCACCTATTTAAAATTAGTTCCTTGATGCTGTAAGTTTGGAAGTTGACCAATATTTTCCTTGGGTCCTTCCGATCTGGATGTAGCCTGAAGGGATCCCTGTGCACTCTCTGGATTTCTGACTCCAAAACGATGTCTGGCCGATCCTTCAAGACCCCCTCTCGTAAGAGCTTGCTCACAAAGCCCTTAATGTCCTCTACTTCCTCTCCTTCTGGTATTTTCAAAATTCGGAGGTTGTTTCTGCGTGTATGCATCTCAAGTTTCTCTATGTCCATCATTAAAGACCGATTTTGTACCTTTAAGTTACTTATATCTTTGGCGTTACCCAGCGTGGAATCAGATAATAGAGAGACCTTAGATTCTAACACATTTGTACGAGCAGAAATGTCCTCTAATTTTGCCTCGAGGTGGTCAAATCTATCGTGGAGGCTCCTCTGATTGCTTTCCAAGACCTCAAATTTCCTCGGGAGATCCTCCCTGAGGGACTTGAATAAGGAGCCGATCATATCTCCTTCAGACTGAACCATTGTTGAACACTGTTTGGGTTGGGAGAGCACGGTGTCTTGAGTGGGACTCGCTGAAGCCTGTGTCTGTGATGGTAATGGAAGGCTAGACAGCCCCGTTGATTGAAAAAGCACTGGGGAACCCTGTGTGTTGTTTACTACAGGCTCAGCAGACCCCTCTCTACCAGTTGTTGTTAAAGACCCTAGAACATTTTCAAGAGGTGTATACCGGTTTTCCAACGTTATTACTGCTGGCTCAGTTTCGGAGTCAGGCTGTGGCTGAGGCAGGGACAATGACTGAGACTGAGACTGAATAGCTTTTACCACGCATACTTTTACAACGCATTTTTTACCACGCTAATACTATTACAACGCATGTAATTACCACGAGTACTTTTACAACGCAATATAATGTAATATAAAGAAAAGTACTATTACAACGAATACGATTAAAACGCATACCATTACAATTAAATATAATATCAATAAAATTACATAAATTAATACCAAAATATATTAACTTATTTCATACTGACTTTTGTTAAATATTCTATTATTTCTAAATAAAATAATTAAATGAACTAAATAAATATAAAAAATTTAAATATATTAATATAAATAAATAAATATAAATATTAAATAAATAAATTATTAATACTTGAGTTTTAAATAATTAAATTAATATTTAAATAAATATATTTTTAATTAATACATGTTTGCAAAATGAATACTCGAGTATTAAAAATTTAAATATATTAATTTAAATAAATAAATATAAATATTAAATAAATAAATTATTAATACTTGAGTTTTAAATAATTAAATTATTATTTAAATAAATATAATTTTAATTAATACATGTTTGCAAAATTAATACTCGAGTATTAAAAATTTAAATATATTAATATAAATAAATAAATATAAATATTAAATAAATAAATTAATAATACTTGAGTTTTTAATAATTAAATTAATATTTAAATAAATATAATGTTAATAAATAAATATAAATATTAAATAAATAAATTATTAATACTTGAGTTTTTAATAATTAAATTATTATTTAAATAATTATAATTTTAATTAATACATGTTTGCAAAATTAATATTCGAGTATTAAAATTTAAAAATATTAATATAAATAAATAAATATAAATATTAAAAAAATAAAATTATATTTAAAAATAATATAATAAGTAATATTATTAAATTAATACTCGAGTATTAAAAATACAACTCAATTATTTATCAAAATTATAAAAATATTAATAAACAAAAATAAATATTAATAAACAAAAAGAAATATTACACATTAAAAAAATTATTTTATTATTAATAAAAAAATGTCAATTAATGCGTTGTAAAGTACATGCGTTGTAATAATACTTGCGTTGTAAAAGTATGTGTTGTAAATGTATGTGTGGTAAAAGTATTTGCGTGGTAAAAGATGCGTGGTGATGGTATTGCGTGGTAAAAAATGCGTTGTAATGGATGTATACCGCCTCATTCACTTTCTCCTTTGGACCCGCCATGCGCTTCATGATTTTGAAGTAGGCTTCAAGCGATGGAGTATTTCTCTGAGACTGTAGCTGGCAGGTCACCTTTGATGTCCCAGCTTTCTTAACCCCTATCTGTCTCTTCCTTTTAAATGGGGTTACAGGGGATGGACCACCTCTCTCAAAGTTATCAGCAGAGTTCAATAGCCCCTTTGACTTCAGGTCTTGCTTAGACCTTAGTTGATATCTGTTTCTATTGACTGTACATTGTTTCCCCGAGGTTTCACATAAACTCTCAGCCGATTGAATAGGGACTACTTTAGAGCTAGACTCCCCAACCCCCACTATTGTAAATAATGTCCCACTCTTTGTTCCAGGTAGAGGCTGAGCTGATTGGACAGAAGACACCAGTTGTAAATCCATGCAGCCCCCCCTTTTTGGAACCGCCTTACCGGTGTTTTCAAAGCTGACTCCGCTTGCTGTTTGTTTGGAGAAATTGACCCGGGACCGGTAAACAGGCCAGAGAAACTGGATGGTGAGGAGTGTGGATTTCGCACGGCCCCACAACCCCACCAGTTGCTTGCCGATTGAGCACGCCGGCTTCACTGATCCCGCTGATTCTACTCCTGACGCTGGCCCGCAGGAGAATCGACTACCGCTGAACTCGGCTCTCCCCCTGACACCGCACGCCATGCGTCTTCGCGGTCCTAGCGCCTCCGAGCACTGCAGTCGGCTCTCCTATCGGAAGAACAAAACGTGTCTGAAAGTGGCCCGAGATGGGAAAAAACATAAACTAATTGTCTCACCGCATAGGGAGAATAAGACCCGCGTCCCTCTTAGTCCATTATTTAGCGTACACCCTCTGCAATACCGCTGAGCTACGGAGCTCCGCGACGGGCCTTAGCCTGCCGCCGCCATGTTCCCCCATGCAGTACCGTAGGAGCGGGGGGTTCCCCATAGGTGAGACCAGCGCCTATTCTGATTGGAGGGTTCCCCGTGGGAGGGTTTGGGTTGGGTCAAGGGGGGAAGGGTAAAAATAAAAAGTCCTCATATAATGTAAAAACCAGCAAGTCAATCAGCATATGGAAAGGTGGGAATGTTACTTTTTATAGACTACCATGGCTGCTAGTATGCTGAATAGTAAGAAAATCCTCTCCTGGAATCTTAATGGAGTTGGAAGCGTAAAGAAACAAGCTAGGGTCTGTGAAGTTTTAAAAAACTCAGAGGCAATAGTCTGTTTATTACAGGAAACCCATTTAGAGGCAAAGCTATGTAAACAGGTTTTTAGTAAACTAGGCTGGGTAGAAGAGGTACTCTGTTCAAGGCAGACGGGGGTAACTAGGGGGGTAGCTATTATCACAAGAGCCAATAAGGGGATAAAAATCCGAAAATGGGACACGGACCAGTCCGGCAGATGGTTAGTGGCGGCTATGTTAATAGATAATGCCCCCTATACCTGTGCGGTGTATTATGGTCCCAACGAGGATAACTCAAACTTCCTTTTGAAGCTGGAGGGAAGTCTATTCCAGTATAATGCTCCAGTATTATTAGGAGGGGACTTTAATTTGGTTTTTGATAGCCTGTTGGATCGTACCTCCAGGGCGAAATATTCTACCCCAAAAAACTCTCTCCTAGTCTTAAGAAACATCATGAAAGATTTTAATATTCTAGACGCATGGAGAGTTAAGTATGGTGCTGTTAAAGAGTATACCTTCTACAGAAAGAAATATAAACACTACACAAGAATTGATTATTTCTTACTTGATCGTACCTTAATCCCGGACATAGTGTCGGTAACCCATTTACCGCTAGGTCTCTCAGATCATTCAGCGAAAGAGCTCATATTAAACTTCAGACTTAAGCCTACTGCGGTCAGATGGACCCTGGACAGAACCCTCTTGCTGGAAAATCAGACTATGTCCAAGGTCAAAGAAAGCATATCTGAGTTTTTCCTTTTTAACATAGGCACTGGCTCAGAACAACTCGTCTGGGATTCCTTCAAAGCGTACTTAAGGGGCATTTTGAGTTCCCTGATGTCTTTTAACGGGATATCATTAAAAATAAGAGAAATGCAAGACCTCGAAGGAATCAAAAAGAAGGAACTGGAGTTACAGAGAGCAGTTCGGTTGGATAGGGAAAGCATTCCTAGGCTAGAAAAAGAACTTCTTGATCTCCAATCTTAATTCCAGGCAAGAAGTGAGAAAGTCATCAAGGACAGATGGGAAGTCAGCAAATTGAAGAACTTTGAATATGGGTAAAAATGTGGAGCCCTTCTTGCCTGGAAAGCAAGGGCAGATAAGAGTAGGAACAATATGGACTCACTAATCCATCGAGTATCTGGGATTATGTTAACAGGAGATGATCTGATCAGGGAGGAAGCAAGAGGATTCTTTAAGGACCTTTACCAAGAGGTCGGTGGCATTGAATTAGACGCTGTGGATTCTTTGTTGGGCCAGATTGATCTGCCCCAACTACCTGAGGAGGCAAAGACCTTTCTGACCAGTGAGATCACAGAAGGGGAAGTGAGGGCGCAGCTGAAGAAGATGAGTCGGGCGAAAGCGGCTGGCCCAGATGGTCTACTATCGGAAGTTTACGAAGATAACTTAGAAGTAATCCTGCCCGTCCTCGTACCACTTTTTAATAGAATTCTTCTTCAAGGGGAAAGTACACCTACCTCCTGGCTCGAAGCTACTATCGTACTAATAGTAAAACCAAATAAGGACCCCCAGAGGATAGAATCTTACAGGCCGATCTCTCTTCTGAACGCTGATCTAAAAATCTTCTCTGGGTTACTAGCCTCCAGGCTAGCAAAAGTTATTAAGTTAATAATTCACCATGATCAGAGAGGGTTTATACCAGGTCGACAGCTTAACAAACTCACTTTTCAGGTATTGGGGGCAATAGATCTCGCAGAAGAAAGGCGCCTCCCTCTTACGATAGTAACGATAGATGCCGCTAAGGCGTTCGACCAGGCAAACTGGGTTTTCCTCTGGGAGACAATGGCTAAGCTGGGGTTCCCATCCATGTTCGTCGAAGGAATTAAATCTTTATATAAGGAGCCTCGTGCCAGAGTCTTGATCAATGGGGGCATGACGGATTGGTTCAACATCTCTAGAGGCACAAGGCAGGGCTGTCCCCTGTCTCCCCTACTGTTCGATGTTTACATCGAGCCCTTTGTGTGTTCCCTGAGATCTGAGCCTAATATCCTGCCCTTCAAAATGGGGGAAGTTGAACTTAAAACTGCCTCATATGCAGATGATCTTCTCCTTTATACCATCAACCCCATAGAATCGATCCCCCTAATATTTAAACTATCTGAAGAATTTGGGAGGGTCTCGGGTTATAAAATAAACAAGGAGAAGACCGAAATTATGAGCTGGAATAGTTCCCCCCCAGTACAAGGCGCCAAACAAAAAATGAGGTATTTAGGAATACAGCTTACTCAGAAACTAGCAGACACCATCAAAACCAGCTGGCAGGGGGTAGTAAAGGAAGTTAGTAAGTTACTATTAAGGTGGGGGACTCTTCCACTGAACATCTATGGAAGAGTGAACCTTATAAAAATGACCATTCTACCTAAAATAACTTTTCTGTTTAACAACATACCATTATCTTTTGACCACAAAGACATCGCTAAGCTACAAGGGAAAATAGGTTCATTTATTTGGGCCACAATATCTCCTAGAATTGCTTGGAGGAAGCTGAGAAGGGGGCTGAAGCTGGGTGGCCTTGCATTACCAGATCTCTTGATGTACTGTTACGCCTTCCAGCTTAAGAACTTTAGAATTTTGGCGAACAGGCTTGACTCCTCCTCGCATGGTCGCCTATTTCAGGCAATGTTATCTGACCAGTCACTCAGTCCAGACTTTTTCCTGTACAAATTCGGCCATCAAAAATTCTACAAAAAGGTCCGCCTGAAAATCCTGCAGGCATCGATAAAAACCTGGCTGTATATCCGGAAAGTCTCGCAAATCCCATACTATAATATGCACGCTCCCATCTGGGACTCACCCGGTACCCCCGATTGTCTGTTAGACAGATTGGCAACCCCATTGAGAGAGGCGGGTGTAGTAAATTGGGCAGACCTTAGTACTAACTCCCAATTGTTAGACTGGGACTCATTGGTTAATTTAACTGGGGGGTCCTTAACAAGATTCAAGTTTTATCAGTTGTCTTCATGGTGGGGGAGACAAGATTGGGGGACGCAGGAGGAGCCCCAATTTCTAGATCTTATTGAAAGAGGCGGGGTCTGGAGACGTGAGGTTGCCTTCTGGTATAACACTCTGATCGGGGCAAAAGACACTTTAATGTCCGAGATATCTGACCTTTGGAGTGGGGATATAGTAGGAAATCCGGAGGAGCTTAGGAAAATCTGAACTGATGCTTTTGCTATATCACAAAAGACAATTAAACCAGCTAACCTCAGAAGGAATCACCTATTTACAACCTACAGGGTGTATTGGACTCCGGCCAAGCTCTCCAGGTTATCAGCAGAGAGGTACTGTTGCCCAAAGTATAAGCTGGGAGCAGCTGACGATCTGCATATGTTTTTTGAGTGCTCACAAATAATCAGTTACTGGAGACAAGTGTGCCGGTTTTTGGAAGAGGTTTTGTTAACACCAATTACATGTTGCCCTAGATTAATCTTTTTTGGGCTCCCTCCGGGGTACGTGCTTAACAACCCAGTTACCCAATTTATCTTCTATGTAATCGTGATTGCAAGGAGAGAAATATGTAGAGAGTGGAAGTCGGTGGCTCCCCCGAAATTTGCAGATTGCCTGAGGAATGTTATGATGATAAGTCAGTCGGACATGGTGTGTGGTGGCAAAAGTGCTAGCAAAGTGTGGTCAGTTTTAACATCTTGGGCCGAAAGATAATCGAAGTCCAATGATTATGCCAGAGGTTATAGGCATGGTCCTCCCAGGTAACGTGTCGAAAGGGGAGTTGGACTAAGAAATAGCCTGCCTCTGGGCGATCTCTGTATGCTTGCACATTCCATCAAGGGCGGAATCTAAGAAAACTAAGTGTGCAAATGGCACGGAGTGATCCCACTTAGAGGTTATATCTGCTGGTGGCATATATGAGGACACACAAAAAAAAATAGACTGTTTACTTCCTTTAGTAGAAGACAGTAATGCTGATGACCAACACCTTTTGGAGTCACAGCAGGTGGTGGAATTTTGAACTTGAGGAGGTATCCATTTTGAACAATGTTTAGAACCCATTTATCTTTGGGCAATCCTCTCCACTCGTCTAGATATAAGGCAATGCTTCCTCCCACCGGAGTGCACAACAGCCTTAGAGGAAGTTCTGTCTCATTGCTTCTGAGCATGCTTTGAAACTGCAGACTGTTGCCTGTTTCCACCTCTGCCTCGTCCAGGTCTGCATTGCTGAAACTGCGACCTTTGTTGAGACTGGCCCTGGTTCTGCGAAAACCAGTTTGACGTTTGCCCACGCTGCTGAAAAGACCCTTTGTCGTAGGGGCGAAAACAACAGCGAAACTCTTTCTTATTTTCTAGGCCAACAGCTTTCATCATCCGCATGAGATCCAAATGATGTTGTCCCGTTGAATGGCAGATCGACTATTTTTCTTTGGGCATCAGGCTTAAGGCCCGTTAGGCGAAGCCATACAGACCGTCTGGAGCATATACCGTGGGCATAGCCATGCGCTGCTAGATCCGCAGAATCAGCCGCCGCACTAATACTTTGGTTTTCAACCAGTCCACCTTCTTCCACAATCTCAAGGAAGTCCTTCTGATCCTCCTTAGGCAACTTCTCTGCAAACCTAGACATAGAGTCCCATAGGAGGCCGTCATAGCGCCCAAGCAGAGCCGCAGCACTAGCCACTCTCATGACAGACCCAGCCGTATTACACATCCTCTGCCCCAAGGAGTCCATGTTTTTGCTGTCCTTCTACGGTGGAGCAGAAGAGACGGACGTAGCCGAATCAGCTTTCCTGGCCGCCGCCACTATAAGTGAATCTGGTGGTGGATCAGTGCACAGAAAAGGAGGATCCTGAACCGGTGCCTTGTATTTTTTCGCAATTCTAGAGGGCCCTGAGCCCACTGTATTTGGTGTCAAGAAAGTCTTCATCGCCGGTTCTAACAAACCTGGCACCAACGGAGGTCTAGCAGACAATTTGTGATGTAGGGTTTCAAATATAACTGAAGATTTCACAGGAGGCACTGCCATAGTTATATTGAATTTGCTAGCCCCTCGGCACAATACTTCATTGAAAGTCCCCAAATCATCCACAGGAGATATCCTGGAAAATGGTGTTGATGAAATCGTGGGGGAATAGTCTCTCTTAGATGAGCACGTTGAGGTGGACGTGGCAGGAGATCTGTGCCTTCTCCTCGGAGTAGGGGACCGATGAGATCTACTGCAATCCCTTGAGTGTGAATGCCACTTTACTGGAGACCTAGATCTTCTTGGAGATCCACCAGCCGGTGGTCTTGAAGCTTCCAAGGTAAGAGGCCTGCTATCAGGCTTGGGCTGCATCTTCCAATGATGGATGCTCTCCAACCATCTAGGAGACATGGTCGCAGGAGGTTATCTACGCACCATAGAGCGCTCCGGGGTAACCTGCACAATTTGTATTCCCATCGCCGAAGAAGAGGAGCTCCGAATAGACTGTGGAGATCTAGACGCCGGTGTAGGCACCTCTCTGGGAACCAATTGTCTGTCCCTCGATGTCGAATGCTTCGATGTCGAACCAGAATGAGCCACAATAGAAGACTCCTTACGAGGAGAGGCTCTGACCAATGGAGACCTGTTCGACGATGCCCTCGACGTCGGGTCTTTCAACGTTGATCTTGGATGGTCAGCCAATGTCCTCCAACCTCGACAAAGACCTATGAGAGATCAGAGAGGCCGATCTAGAATGTGTCGACGCCGACCATGAAGCAGGTGGTGGAGACCTCGACATCGTCTTTCTCGACGTCGGTTGCCTTTTCGAAGTCGAACGAGCCTTTTAATGCCTCGAGCCCGAGGCATGCCTCGGCGTAGACCCATGTCTCGACGGGGACCTCGATCTTCTACTTTTTTCAGGTCTCAACGTCAATCCACTTCTATCTCTCGACGTCGATCTCCTTCTTACTCTCGACGTCGTCTTCACCGCGACCGACACCAAATTCTTCCCACAGGAAGGACAGTTGTAGAATAAAGGTGGCATAACTGACTAAAAATTAACTAAGAGTTAGTCAGAAAAGATTGAAAAATATTACCAACAGCAGAAACTGTCGAAAGAAGTAGGAAAAAACTAAATTCTGATGGACAAACAATCAGATCCAGTCGAGCTCCATTTCCAGGTTCCTCACAGAACAAGCCGGAAAAAAGAACTGACCTAACTGTCACCTGTGGGGCATGATGGGAGCAGAGTCTCCCTGGAGGCCTAAAAGGCAAAGTGTTCAGATTCTCTGAGGTCTTAAAGGCGAGGTGACAGTCTCCTTTTCTGTACAGGGATGTTATTTATTCATGCAGCCTACTTAGGTTAATTGCTTTTTATTACCTGTTCTTTGATGAAAATAAAAGGTTGTTTTCTGTGGAATGCATTTAAGGCTCTGGTCCTTTTCTTGCATTTGATTTTATAGTTTATTTTCATTCTGCAGAAGACATATAATTAGGGCTTTATTAGCCTATTGGTTATGGTGAGGGCTGCATATTATTAGTTTATACATGTATATGTGTATAATTCATTTAGTACTATGTACTCTTTTTATGTATTTTACACATATATATGTATTAGTCTATATGTTCCGGGTTTCCGCTTTTGGGCGGAGATAATTCAGTGATTATGACTATTGATGGAACAGAACCGGCAGTTAGGCAATAGTAGGCTAGAGGTTGTGTCTCCTACAAGTACCTGGACATGACATATACCAGTCAGTTGAGATGGACCTTGCCTAAAGAATTGGTGGAGTCGGGGGCATTAGCCACGAAAAGGGGACTTCTTCACTTTAAAAAGACTTACAGTGGCCCCTCTTGGTCCCCCTTTTTAACCGCTTATAATACAATGGTCCCCACGCAATGCCTCTATGGGGCAGAGGTATTAGCCATTAGTATGGAGGGAAGTTGGAAGAGGTGTGAAAGCAAATGTTTGAAAAAAATGTGGTCCTTCCCAAAGGTGCAATGTCCCAGGCAATACGATTAGAAGCTAATTTGCAAGCCTGGAACTTCCTAGCCTAAAATTAACCCTGTGTTTCTGGGATAAGCCTTTATTCCCAAATACACAGAAGATATCAGCCTGCTGTGTTACTGAAACAGAAAGAAGTGAATTACAGTGGGAAAAGAAGGCAAAGAAAATATTGGAAGACATTGCAGTAACTTTAAATAAAAATAGCTGAAGCCTCACTCTCTAAAGCAGAATTAAAAATAGCCTGCAAAAAAGAATCAAGGTTGACAGTCTTGAAATATGTAAGGAATAAACTATCCATCCTATTACTAGCGGAACTCGCCAGGGTTGCCCTCTTTCCCCCCTTTTGTTTGATCTCTATATAGAGCCTTTTGCCCAGATGTTGAGGGAAGAAAAATCTATTAAACCATTCATTTTTGAAGGGTGGGAAAGAAAAGTGGCACTATATGCTGATGACATTTTGATATTTTCCACAGATATACGCTCAGCTTTTCCGCCTGCCATTAAACTGGTCTTAGAGTTCGGGGAAATATCTGGTTACGAGGTTAATGCCTCAAAGACTGAGGTAATGGTCTGGAATGATGGAGATTGCGGTACGGAGATTCAGCTCTCCCCGAGTTTAAGATATTTGGGTCTGAACATCATTAAGGATATTAATAAATTAGCTATAATCAACTTTTCAGCTGTGGCAAGGGAATGCCGTTTACTCATGCAATCCTGGTCACATCTCCCTTTATCTCTGTTGGGCCGGGTTAACTTAGTTAAAATTACTATTCTGCCCAAGGTGTCTTTTCTTTTTAACACTATTCCTCTTTTTTTTTATTCTGTAGGTTACAGGGGGATATAAAATGTAAATTGATACTTGTATAGCGCACTACTCACTCTCAAGGGTCTCAAGGCGCTTGTACGAATACTGCTGTGGAACCCATCCTGGCTTTCCCTGTGAGGTGTCCACTCCTGGGCACCCCCAAGGTGGAGGCCAGGCATCCTTAGCGTTGTGGGGGCCGTTGTGGAGATTAAGCAAGCTACTACCTAGAGTTGCAGAGTGGGACTCCATGATTGGAATAGGCACGGAGGCGAGAATTATCAGGTCCGTGGAATTTTTGAGCACAAGACCCGCCGAGGCGGGGAATTGAACCCTGGTCCCAGGCTAGACCTCTGCATCAGGGTCTGCCACTCTAACCATTAGGAAATCCTAAAAGATAAAATAGGATCTAATCTCTCTAAATTTAAGTACATCCAGATAGCTGGTTGTGCATAGTCCTGTTCCATGCAGGCTTCAGGTCGAAGTGGAGCTCCAGTTGGGGGTGGCAAACAACTGGAAACTTTACTTTTGGACCAACCACCCGGCAAGAAAGAAGTATCCCTGTGGTATAATTTGATACTAGAGGAGTCTGAAGGGGAATTCCAGCTACCCGATTCGCTGCGTGCCCCTCCTTAGCCTGTGGCAATCCGGTAGATCTATGGTCCATCTCATTTAAGGTCCTATGGGATATTGTGAAGCCCGCATGGTTGCGTAGGAATCATCTTTAGACACTTCACAGAGCATACTATTCCCCACATGGGTTGGCAAAAATTGTCCAAGGCTCCTCGGTTGCATGCGCCAGATGCGGCTTAGTAAATGCCAATGATGCCCATATGTTTTTTGAATGCCCCTCTGTTAGTGCTTTCTGGGACTCTATTAGTAAAGTGCTTACATCATCTTTGGGCCTACAAATCTCGATCGATCTCCCCCTAGCAATTATGGGTGTAACGGATGAAGTGCGGAGTCCGGCGAAAAATCTTCTCTTTTATTCGATTTTATTGGCTAGAAGGGAAATCTGTAGAAAGTGGAAAGATCACCATCCACCTACACTTTCAGATTGGAGAGCGTCGGTTCTACAAGTATCTAAACTTGACTTGGCCAGATCTGGGAACCGTAATAAGAGGGATTTTTGGCACAGGCTCAAATGGAACTAATTATCCGGGTTTTAAGCTGCTGTGGTCTCCACCTTCCGGTACGTGCTTGGCTTAGGGTTGGCTCCCTAGCTATGTCGGCAGCACTTTCCACATTAAAATTGGATTCGATGTATGGGTCCTGAATGGCCTCTTGTATGCTGAAGGGTGTCGGTACAGGAAGATCGTGTAAGCCCTACCAGTAGTATACTGAGTCAGCATTCGAGATCATTGGCACCTGTTGTTTTTGAAACCATGGTGGAAAATGAGGACAAAAAAACCCCCCAAAAACTATCCATACTTATCTGCATTCATGATTACTGCATTCATGATTACTACTTCTAAAGTTCTGGGTTGCATTAAATGTGCGTTATGTAAGAGCTGAGAAATTTGAAGCTCTTCTAGATCAAGAGACTAACTGCAAATGCGAACTGCTGTCTCATAATTTTAATGTTCATGTTTTAATTGATTTTCACCACTTTTATAGGCTTCGTTGTTTGATTTTAAAACCTCTTTATAAAAAGTAAAATATATATTGTCAAAATGAAGTATGGAATTATTTGATGGGGTTTGCCCACTGGCTACATTTCTGTAAAAAACTTTGGATTAGTGTCTTATAGTGTTAGATAGTAGGGGTTCGGGGGTTTTAGCTGAAGTATGATGAATTGGTATTTATACAGTGTAAATTTATATAAAATGTTATTTATTTTCAGGAATGTATGTTTTAAAGACGGTGTCTAAAACATTAATAAAGTATAAACTGAATTGAACTGAATTGGCCAATGAAAAGAAGGATTTGAAGATCACAGGGGGGTACAATGTGACACAAGAAAGAAAAAGTGACAAAGAACTCAAATACAAAGAATTGAGGTGAGTAAAAGTTGCAAGAGAGGGAATTTAGGAAGAGTGAGAATAAAGATTATATTGGCAGTGGTAAGTGGAAAAGATGGGAATAAATGAGGGGGAAAAAATGGGATGGATAGAGATGGAGAGTGTATATGAATGGGAATGAATGAAATACATATAGGGAAACTATGTCGTTGTGAGCCATGCACAGAATGTTGTTGCTACATACTATTGCTCATTTTGAGTGCTGCTGCGTGTTTAGGTACAGCATCTGCTCTGAGATTTTCCCCTAAGGTTTTTGTGTCCCCCATTCTGAATTTCTCAGAACGGGATGGCCAACTTCATATGACTGAAGTCTTATTGCCCATTAAAACTGTATTCACACCATTACCAACCTGTTTTCTCCATCCACATTTCTGATGGTTGTTCCGACAGAACTTGCATGGGAAAAGCACAGAGTATGAAGGCAAATGTGGTTCAACTTTGAAAATAAAATAGGGAGCAAACCCCATCTGCCTCTTAATTGTGAGTTACAGTGGAAATGAACCAGTATGTTTCATTCCTGGTATTTTTTTAATCTAATTGGTGCATTCATGGCAGTAGAAATGTTCTTCGATTGAGCCACGGGACTAGCAAAGAAAAGTATTTTTACAGTAAAAGTAAAACTGACGCACCACAATAACTGTCAAATATATACATTTCATGCAAGTGAAATTTGGCCAGGTCATGCATCCTTTGGTTTTAGACCTACAAACATATTTAAAAAGCAGCATACAATAGGTGCTGTCTAAAAATGTAAGGTGGATGTCATGACATAGACCCAGGTGTTGAGCATGATACTTTGAATGAAAGACAGCAATCCATTAATCCTTACTTTTCATCTGACGGCACTGGATAGTTTTCTTTTGTAGCACAAAAAAGTGAAGACCATAGCACCAATAAAAAATAGGGAAGAAAGACAGAAAAGATCTAGTAAGTCTGTCTCAGTGTGCTTTCCCGCAGGAGTTTTCTTGAGATTCATTTGAGAATTTTTGTTTTCATTTTTGAGTAACATTTATTTGATATTGTTGTTAATTAATGCCGGCTAATACCCTTTCAATTTGCTCACTTTGAAGTGAGGGGGTATCATCAAGATCATTTGTAAAATTCTGATCAAATACTAAGGATAGTTTAACAATGGTATTGACCTAAACTAATTTTTAATGTCCTACTAAAATTCCCAAAAATCGTATGGAGGACATTCAATTACCAGAACCCCTTAACCCCGTAATATGGTCTTTGAATACTTGAAAAACGTGATCAATGTTATTGACTGTGTCCCGCCATTAAAGTAATTTTAAGCAAAACCACATTTTGACCTATGTTTCTACTTTCAGGTGACACAAACATTCTATTGGCCACTAGGTTTCCGAAACTCATATTGGGGAGAATCTCCATAACTCAGTATATTATAGTTTGTGAATCCTATCAAGTTAATATGAAGTTTACAGTCCTAACATGCTTGCACAATTTGGCAGTATTTGTTTTAAAGTTTTCCTTGAAAAAGAATAGTACCCCCAACAACTCTCTGGTCTACCCACTGTGCTAAGTCATTTGTATGCTGTTCAATTCCTCAGTACATAATATGGAAATGCATGCCTTGCTTCTAGGAAGTAAGTATACAAAACTGAAGGCCTCCCACTGGCTGTAGATTCAAGTACAACATTTTCCTGACAAACAAGGTATTTAATGTGCATAGTCATATTAACCACTTGTATTTTTTTTAAAGTCTTTCAGCCAGTCCATCAACATTTAAATACCTATTCCAGTTACATACATTCAATGTTTAACACACAAGAAAAAAATACTTAAACACAGATAGTGTTTGACAGATTAAAGGCCAATTTCATTCTTGTTTAAATACGTTTTTTCAATCCATGTACTCTCAATGAGGGGTTTTCTCATTCAAAACAGCCCCAAAGTCTAGTGATCCATTAGTATTTGATTGTACTGCAGGATATATACTGCAGTGAAACCACTCTCCTCAAAATATTATATGTACCGATGTGTTTTGGCCAATCTTGACATGGGACACAATATTAGGAAGAAGTCTTTCAAATTGCAAGTGCCTGTTTTCAAAGAGAGAAATCCTATGTAATTACTACAATGATCAATACTCCATATGTGGGACTTTAATCTGGTGTATAGGTAAAGGTACGTAAAGTGCTCATTTAAGATAAATACTCATGGTTGTTTTTCACTGTGTTTGAACTCCTTAATTAGAAAACTGCTGAGTGGCCACATGTTAGGGCTATAGCATGCAGGGTGCCCCCATTGTATCAGTAGCGGTAACATAATAAAAGCTTTATCTCACCTAAACTGGTCATTAAAATTATTTAATTGTAAGAGAAAGGAATCCATATCACTTCATTGTCAGTATGATTAGTGCAACATTAATATGGAATTGATGAGGAACAAAGGAAAGCATATCAGAACATAAGGGAAGCCTGAATCTTGTGGTGTACAAAGATTGGCAAATTAACTTCTAGTTTCAGAGTCTAGAGAACTTGTTTGAGTTAGGCTTGTAGTTGGTCACCGAGTTGCCAATATTGGTGACAACCAAGCACTGTTCATAGCTTATCCAATGAACTCCTATTTATGCTCATGTTCAGTCCGAACCCTGCTCACTCTCTAAATATGCAGTGCAACTGTGATTATGGATAAGTCAGATTATAAACCGCAAATATTTAACCAATTACAACAAAAAGAACACTGAAGAGAAATACCAAATTATCCTCCAGCGTCTACTCTGGCAGAGATAAAAATAGATTTTAGAAATGTGAATAAACAAGAGGATGGCTATCAAAGAAGGAAAAAGAATATCTGATACAATAAATGCATCAGAAAACAGGTGATCTATACTATACCACAGGTGCATACAAATCCCCTACATCCTCCAGGGAGTCCAATAATCACACCAACCTATAATTTAGGTACACCTTACTCAAGGTGCAGAATAGTTTGAACATCACAGAGTTTATGCTTTAGCCAAAAAGAAAGGACACATTTCTTCTTGGATTACCAACTACATTATAAGGCCTTACGCGACGACAACAGATTTATGTATATTCCATCTGTAACAGTGCTACTGGTACATAGATGCTGAGCTGAGTCTGACATCAGCCTTTCTCACTCAGCCTGCACATGTTGGTAAATTGCTTCACATGTAACCTACACAGAATATCTTACCCCAGTTGAATAGCATAGGACCTTGTTTTAAAAGTAGGCACTTGAGTTTACAGCTCCAATCAATTTTTAATAAAATGTTACATTGGGTGAGACACCATCAGGTTAGAACCAGCTTTAGTAGAAGAAGGCGGCGACCTGCTGAGCTCCGTTTAAGCACGGAGCCCTTCACTGCTTTTTCAGCCTTTTTTTTCATGCCCCGCTCAGCTGACAGCATTTCAAAATGCCTCGCAATATTCTTGCAACACATTGAGCTAATTTTGAACTGTGGAGCTGTGCCGGGGAGTCTTCCTCAGATGCGAGTGTTCGCCAACCTGCTAATGTGCCACTCAGGCCTCTTCGCTCCCTGCTGACTCGCGCCAGCATATTTCTCAAAATACGCTTGGTTATGACCGTATACTGCTCTGGACTTGTGCTGCAGATGCCCCTGCACTAAAAATCATTTGGGCTATATTTTCTAAATATTATTTTGGCATTGTTCATGATAATTCTCTTCAACCAGTGGCTGTCATTCTACCTATATGTTGTTTGGTCGTCACGGCATTTTTTCTTCAAATGTGTCTCTTTTTTTATTATTTTTTCCTGCATTTTAACTACTTCTTCGTGCTGCATTACAGTTGCTAAGTATCTTCTTTGCCCCTGGTGTCACACTTCTACATTGAACTTGATCATTGGTCTGCGTTTTGGACTTTGAGGTTACTGCTCTTTACTTTGGTCACTTGCATGCCTCTGCTTTCAGTCAGAATAGTGTATGGGCAAGCTCTGACCAATGCAAGAGATCACACCTCATTCTTTACACTGCGCTAAAATGGCCAGTGAGCTTCTTCCTTCTTCTAAACCTTCTTCTGGCACTAAACCAAAGTGGGAGAAAAATGACCCCCATCTCCCAATATGTAATCTCAAAATCCTGTTTTGTACACTATTTTTAATGAGATAAGGAGTCTGAAAACCTTCAGGAGTGCCACCAACAATACGCTTCAGCTAACTAAAGATGAATTGACTGCTATGGAAGCTAAGCTGTTTGATATGGAACAACGCATAAGTGATCTACAGGATGCTACCACTAAGGTTCCTCTGCTGTAGCAAGAAATCCAGGAACTCAAATTACATACCGAGGACCTCAAAAACAGAAACAGACAAAATAATCTTCTTTTTTATGCACTACCAGAGAATTTGGTAGTTCCTGACCTTCTTGCCTTCTTGAAGAAATTCCTGCCTGAACTTTTAGACCTTCAGCATGACCCTCCTTCAAATCTTTAATGAGCACATTGCCTTGGTCGACTTCACCCTCAATCTGCAAAACCTAAAGGCATTATAATATTATTTTCTGAATTACAGACCTAATGTGTGTGTTGACAATATTTACATATCTCAAGACCTATCCAATGCCACTAATGTCAGAAAGAAAGGATGTCTTGCGTTATGGCCTCAAATTAGAAAATTAAACATTTGTTATGGCATTTTGCATCCGTGCCTATGCAAAATAACTTTTGAAGGCACCACACAATCTTTCCATGAACCTGTTAACCTAACATCTTTTATCCAAAGTATTTCATCTCATTCAATGGATACTACTATTCAGTGCTCTTAATAACTCTGTTGACTCATATGTTTCTTTTACTCTTTCTCTTTTCCTATAATAAATCTGTATGTCTGTATTTTATGTATTTGATTCTTTATCTCCCTGCTGCTATTTTTGTTCTTGGAGCTGTCACGTGCCATGCTCAACTCTTGTGCTCTTTTGGTTCTTCATCTTAATTTCACTCTCTCATTTCCTCTTCTTATTCTTATACTCTTGTCTGCTTTTTTGGTGAGTGTTTTTCAGGTTTTTTTGTTATTATGCTTGCATTGCATACATGTTATATATTTGTTGATTAATTGTGTCTTTGTACTCCCTTTTACATGCTGGCAGCTTGTTATCCATGTTTCTGTCTCTCTCATCAAAACTATCTAGTGGAACATTTGTGGTCTGGGACACCCTGTCAAAAGACTAAAGGCACTTTCTCCTTTGTCTAGATTTAATTGACATGTTACTTTTTTGCAGGAAACTCATTGTAATGATATTAAATCGCTTAATTTAAAATGGCAATGGGTTAGCCAGGTTGTTTATTCTCCAGCCATTAGTCATAAAGGTGGTGTTGCTAATTTTTTTCAGCTCTAGAATATTCTCAACCTTTTTTGACTACATCAACTGGTAATTTATGCTTACCACTCTCCGTTGGTTCGGTTCTGGCCCTAATTTTATTTCATTTGTAAAATTGTTATGCTCTGTGCCAGTGTTTTTGTTAATGGTCATTTTTCCCCGTACTTTCATTCACAATAAGGTACTAGACAAGATCGTCCCCTCTCTCCTTTGCTTTTAATTCTTAGTCTCAAACCTCTTCTTAAACATATTAGTTGTAGCACACTTATATCAGGTTTTAAAAATACCTACCTCAAAACTAAGTTATCCTCTTATGTTGATGAAATCTTTTTATTTATATATAACACACAAGTAAGGCCTGGGAGATTTAAAGAGCAGCAGGAAGCGACTCCCCTCTAACACTATCAAAAATCACAAAAGTGAACCCCTGGGTCTGAAACCTGAGTAGTGTGGGGGGAATCCCTTTTAAAGGACGGTTTCTCTCACCCACCTATAGGTGACATGCTTCATCATTGGGTAACCTCCTCGCACAGCGAACCTAGTCGCAGTGCGGGCTACAACACCCTCACTGTGAGGGAGGAGTTGAGGGATGTTTTTTGATGAAAAAAGAGGTATCCTAAAACCAGGATCTGCGTCTTGACATTCTATTTGGTCATAATTTATATATATGGCTTCTGCCGCACATTTGCACATCTTTCTTGACATACAGGGTGCTCATGAGCTCCATTAAGCCGTGAGCGACACTTAGCATCGACATCCTCTGCTCCCAGCATTGTGTTCAGTTGTAGCCTTATGGAACAGGCTCCGAGCCCATTTGAGGACTGTTGTGTTCCTTGACCGGCATATGGAAGCTATTAATAGTGTTTCCCTCTTTTTGGGTTTTGACACAGTGATGCTGAAGGCCAAACAATTGTCATTTCACTGGGATGTGATGAAACCATTCCCAGCCAAGGGATTACACTCCTTTGATGCCCCTGTGTCCATGTGCTCCTTTGAGCCATGGGTTGCGCATCACTGTGCCCTATCCTATTTGTTTGGAAATGCAAGGCTTGCTGGTTGCTAACCCCATAATAACAATTCTTTCAATTCCTGCCATAATAGCTGTGCCCCATCGTTTGTGAGGGGTTGACAAATGTATAGTTTTTTTGAGACTGTATTGTGTCAATACATGGAGCAGGTTGTCCATTATCGACCCTTTTTTAATGGTAGCGAAAATGCCATTCATAGAATATTTCCGTGCCAATTTCTTGGATAAGTACGTTTTTGCCACAATACGGCTCCAGTAGCTCTTTTCAATTTTTTTTTATATGTATATCAAGTCTACTGTGTGTATGTGTACTTTTATGACTGCACGTTACAGTCAATCCTTTTTTTCCCCATTTTTCCTCATTATAGAAATTGGATGCCCCCTTGAGGATAAGGTAACCACTACTACAGAAGGGGCCCCTGAAGGCAGATAACAGGCAGGACGAACAGGGGAGACAACCAAATACAATTTAGAGAGACCCAACCTGCCTGGATACGGATAATAAAGTGCTAACAAATTCACTAATACATTAAAGCATCGCTATACAGAGAAAATCCCCCAAACACATGAGAAAAAGGGAATAGAGAAAAATACATATGATTTGTATTTACAATGTTTTATCAAAATTTATAAGGTGACATGTAGCATGATATCATTCCAACGTTCAGAAATATATATACCCAGTCCCACATTCACACATTACAAACATACTAACAACCACAGTTCCAAACATACTCATACACTTGCCACACTCAAGAGAAATTCAACATTTGTAATATAATCAGTATTCAAATTAATTAATATTCATAATATAAAATACATGGTAGGCATTTAATAGTCAATAGTCATTCAAGTATCTTCTTATAAGAGAAGGTGGAAGCAAGCGGAGGCATGACGAACTCCAGTGCCAATGCTTGTTTCTGTGTCTAACGAGATGTGGGTCACACCTTCATCAGGGTGGTCAGATCAAGTGTGGGATACAGGAACAGATGCGCCTGAGTTTGGAGCATCTAGGCAAGCCACCAGCAATAATAAAGTGGGTTGAGAATAGGCCTAACAACAGGGTCAAAATACTAAACTGAATACAGCTGAAATGTGGATAAACAAAACGATCATTCAAACCCACTAATAGAGTAATTCAAAATGCAAACAGATAGTTTTTGGGGTCAGTCCAATCTCCAGAGGAGTAGCGCTCGATGACGCGAATTCAGGAGTATTCAGACTGCATCCAAAATGCCATATAAATCGCGGCGGCCATAATCGTCCTGCGGCTGTGTACGGGGAACGGAACTCCTGCCGAGTGATAAATCAGCTGTGCCGAGGTTAAGGTGCCATTAGCTCACCCGATAACACGGATAAGCATTTATAACAGTTATTCTGATACTGTAATAGGCCACAAGCTGCATTTACAGCACCCATATGTGGTGATTTTTAAGTGAGTGCGTGTGATATGTTTTATACATTGTTTACCTAACACTTTATCCCTTTTTAGGGAAGACGCTGACTAGCGGCAATCTCGAGTGGTTGTTATACCCACTGGCTGGTTGTACACCTTTTTCTTACCACCTACTAAGTTTGGTTTGCGTGGTTTTTTCACCCCATCTTTCATGTTTGGTCCTGAAGAAAGCCGCTACACCTCTGTGGAGGGTAACAGGCTGAAACATGTCAACCACTATCAGTCTACGGCAAGTTGAATTCTCCTGCCATAGCTTAACTTTTTTAATCCTAACCTCTGGATGTCCCATTAAAGAATGTTCTGACATACCAGGGAGTTAGTTTTAGGTCGCATTAACTCCCCATCCTGGCTCATCTCAAGGTTTTTGAATAACTCTTTTTACATTAAAAAACAACGCTGAGCTCTTCCCTTACAGTGAGGTGGTTGTAGTGCGAGGAGGTTACCCGATGATGAAGCATGCCACTTACTGGTAGGTAATTGAACCCTTCCTTTCACAGGCACTCCCATACACTCTTCTCAAGTTTCAGACCCAGGGGTTCACTTTTGTGATTTTTGATTTATATGTCTGACCCTCTCTCTTATTTAACTCCTTTTAAAAAAAATATCATATTATACTCTAGTATCTCTCGTTACAACTACATTTTTCTGAAACAAAAATGTTACCATTAAACTTCTCATGTCATCAATAAACCTTTGCTGATACTATTTTTACCTGGTGTCATACCAAAGTAAAATACCTTGATATTTGGTTTTTCTCTACTAATTGGAACACAATCAGCTATACGTTTAATACTTTAAAACTTAAAATTCAGGAATTCATTTCATCATGGTCTCCTCTTCACCTATAATGAGGAGGTAGGTTGGATAATATTAAAATGATGATTGTAACACATGTCCTTTGTAGATTGTCAATGCTACATTTTAATGTACCTATTTACTACATTTCTCAAATAATTATTATCTGTACCAAATTTCTCTGGAATGATAAAAATGTGCGTATTGGTTTGGCTCATCCAAAGAATGAAGGCGGTGTCTGCTTTCCTGATTTTAAGTTGTATCATTCTATATTTTATAGTTTAACAATTTTATGCTATAACCTATGATTTTTACGATTCTCTCATATTACAATGGATTGTATTTGAATGTACTTTACTGAAATACATCTCATTTGACGATGTAATTTATATGTCCAATTACACCTTTATCTCAGCAAACCCTATTCTAAAACATTCCTAACAATTGTTACATACAATATCTTTTACAGGTTTTAATTTTCATCAATGCTTCCTTGCATTTTCTATTTGTCATAACAAAATTATAAACTTTCGACGTAAGTCATTCTTTTTTAAACACTGGAAGGGGAAGGGTATTATGTTTTTTCTAACTCTGTTACTAATTTTTCCCACTTAAAAACAGAATGAACCATGACTCTGTTATTACTTTTTCCCACTTACAAACGGAATACAATCTATTAAGGTCTTTTTTACAAGAATAAAATCTAATATATTTCGCTCTTCAATCCTTTTTATCAACTAATAATTTTCCTCCTGACACCTTATCACTCACATGCCCGACACCAATACATAACATTTCTCACAAATCTATACCCAAGGCCGCTTATTTGTATAACATTTTTATTCCATATAACTGCCAGGTCCAAAACTTCCATTGAATTACTATGTGAAACTGATCTGCCTATCTCATTTCCTCTTCAAAGTTGGGATAAATTATCGCTTAAAATATTCAAAACATCTAAAGCTGCACCTACAACTTTATTTTTTGTCTACAAGAGAGCTGTCATTACCCCTAAATATATTTCTAAATTTTCACCAACTTAATCTCCATTAAACTGGTCTTGCTCTTCTTCTACAGGTATTATAAATCATTTAGTTTATTACTGTTCTATTGTGTTTACATTTTGTGAAACACTTAGGTTAAAATGATTACAAAAATGCAATGTAACATTCAATTGTCAATTCAGAATGAGACTGTCTCATCTTTCTCCGAAACCAATTTCATTTGATCACTTTATTGCTCTTGCTATTAAGGTAATATTTTCTTGTTGGAAGGATACTTCCAAGTTGTCCATATTAACATTGTGAAATCATATTTGTTATGAGAATAAAATAGCTATTGTTTCTTCAATATTATTACTTCAGAAAACTAAATCTGATTTGTACTGGTTACCTATCACTACATATCTCTCTCTTCACTCTCCTGTATCTTAAATAAAATGGACATTTTCTTTCCAATTTTCTTTATATCTTTCTTTCTTTTGTTTTCTCTTTTTCTTCATCCTTTTTCTTTTCCTGTCCCTTGGTCTTTCCCCCTTATATCATGTTTTTTATTTCTATTTCTTTCTTTTTATATAAGTCAAATTCAATATTTTTTCCTAAACTTTTATCAACTTTTTTTATATTCTTAAATATTTCTCTTATTATTAACATAAATTGTGATTGCATATTTTAATATGTAATAGTATTGGTATTTTATCTATTTTCAGAATCTTTCATGAAAAATATATAACAGCAAAAAATTAACCAGCTTTAGTACAATCCCTCATACACGACACTCTAAAAGTATGTGCCAAGGCTGCCATTATTTTCCATTCGCTGTGGAGGCATGATCATGAAGTTTGTTTGCTAATTATATGGATTTACCCATCCTTACATCGGGGATCTCTGTAATTTTGTTATGTTTCAGCTTTTGCAAACAGTAACTGGTTGGCAATTTTATGGATCTATAGTCAGATATTCACTTTGGCGAGTTACTTAACTTTTTAATTATGTGAGCCCTGAATGCTATATTACAAATGTATTTACTGTGTAACTAAAACCTATCTAGAAATACCAAATAGCTTTGCTGCATGCAACCATACCTTGGTGCCCATTAGGATCACGGGCGGATCGCCACCGCCCGCATGGCAGTGACGATCCACCCGTGACCCGACCCATTTCCCCCGCCATATTACTATGGCGGGGGGACCAGAGCAGACGGAAAGACCGTCCGTCATCTTTCTGCCCGGTCAACTCATTGACCGGGCAGAAAAGGGTTTAATATGGTGGCGGTGTCTGTTAGACACCGCCAGCCATATTACCATGGGTGCGGTAACATTGCCGCTATGGAAAGGCATGCAGGAATAGACTGTGGGGGCCCGTTGCAGGCCCCCAGGGACTCTGGGGGTGGGGGTGCATATGGGGGTACCCAGTTCCATGCACAACATGGCAGGCACCGCGCGGTGCCTGCCATGCCTTCCTGGCATTGTGGCAGGCGGTGCTGAGTGCACCGCCCACCACAATGACAGGAATGCAGGATGCACCCGCCACTGTGGTAGGTGCATCCTAATTGACCCCACTGAACCCCCGCCCTTATGGCGGGCAGTCTTGTTTCCCGATAGGATGCCAGGTGGATCCTAATGACCCTCTTAGTGTGTAGTTCTATCAAATTTATGAGTCCTTTATTCTAAAGACATGGGAGACATTTTTTGTTTAATTGTTTGCCCCCGCCTGCCTGGTCAGGAAAGATCCTGGCCTCAGCTCTCCTGGGGAAGGACCATACACCTTAATTAGAAGGTCCTGCAGTAGATATATCGAAGCCAGAGCTGGATGCAAAGCATGTGACATGTTTTAGTACCTTTTTTCAATCTTTTATCTATTTCCCAATTTAAAAATATGAATTTGTTACTAATCTTGACCATAATCGAAAAAATAACATCTTATATACTTTCAGAATAAAGTGGATAATTTTAATAAAATGAAAAATAGATTGTTGATTAGTGAACACTTGTTATTGATTTAGCCAATCATGGCACCGATTTAAGAATGGGGAATAAATCCTTCACAACATCCATCACATAAAAAAGAACTGTTAGTCTCTGGGAATAATTTTTAATCCAGGGACTTTACCTATGCTTCCAGGTCTATCAAACCCATGCACCTCCTTCCTCATGCATATGCATTAAAAGGTCATGTGCCTACTAGGATTCCCACTCTGCCCTTGCCTCCAGGACCATTCCATTCCTGGGCGTCTAGGACGAGAGAGTGGAGAAGGTAGTCAGGTTCATGCTTATAATTAAATAGATGATCTTGACTGTGGCTGGGTCTGTTGAGCGGGCCTTTCAATTGAGGCAGTGACTGCTTTATTGATCATTACGGGTTCAAGAGCCAAAAGTGCTGCTGTTGTGGTTGTAGCTGAGGAGGCTAAAGTGGAAGCATGGTGTCAGAGCCATCACAATGTCAAAATATGTTTGCAGATGAAATTGAAAAGTACTGTATGTTGCCTTGGACAGTGGAGATTAAAGATTTTATATTGTATATACAATAGGCTTAGAATCAGTTGTGACTGTTATGTACTGTTGCTCAATGTCCAAAGAGTATGTATTAAACATGTAGGACTTCTTTGTTCAGAACACAATCTAGCGAGTACAGGCAGCTTAGCTACTTTACTTAGTCTCAGCTTACACCAAAATGTGCTTAGGACGTTTTTGTTGGTGCAGAAGATAGAAATAATTGGAAAATTATTGTCTTAGATATGTTTGGAATAATTTGACTTTTTTTCTTAAAATTTAGCATATTTATGCTAGTGCTGGTGTAACATTATTTTAATTGGATTTTTTAATGCCTAGCACTGTTCACATTTCAGGTGCTCAGGTCTTAGATCATAAATTCAAAGTAGGTAGTGAAAGGGTTCATCATTTTTTGTTTTGAATTCTTAGTACTTAGCAATTTTATCAATTGTGCAGGTTTATATTAGTGAGGTTGTCAATAATGTATTCGGTGGCATTCAATATCTAAGATATTTAGTTGATTGCATGATGGTTAACTTTTTAATTAACATATGTTACAATTTCAAGTAATATGACCACGTGGTTGTACAACATATTGTCCAGAATAAAAATATTGTGATACATAAATATCTCCAAAATAAGATTTGGAACCAAACTATCATGGTTACATACAATGGGCCTCATTATGAAGAGACTTGGAAAGCCTCGGACCGCCGGTCGGAGGCTTTCTGAGACACATTTAAGGTTTCACTTCCGACATTTGCATAACACTGCAGGAGGGCGAAAGTGAAGCCTGTTGGCCATTCAAGCTAAATTCCGATGGGCTCATGGAGCCTGTTAGCCAGTCTGTGGCCTCCCTATAATTCCTAAAGATGGTGTTTCCGCTGTCGGGATTACGATGTCTGTTTCCGACAGGCTTTCCATGTCAGGCTTTCTGACATGGAAAGCCTGTCAGAAAGCGATTTTGGGGGCCCACAGCAGGGCCTCCTTCTCCCTACAGCCTCTGGTTGGGGTCTGTTAACCCCTGCACTGTGTGGCAGGTACAGTGAGGTGTCTGTCACATGGTACAGGGATTAATAGAACTACAAACTATCTATGGGAGCGTGTGCTACAGCCGCAGCAAAGCTCCCACAGAGAAGTGGTAGTATGCGACTACACTCTTCGCATTGCAATAGCGGTGTCGGGACTGCAAACCGGAGGTCCGTTGGTCCCGAGACTGCAACGGACGTCCGCCTGACATTATAATTAGGCCCTAATAATTAAACTACAAAAATATCAAAACAAAAATATTGAGGAGCAAAAAATTTGTCAAAAACAGCTAGGTATATCAAATTGACTATATATTGCATTGCATTCAATTTAATTACTGATTTGCCATTTAATCTAATAATAATAATAATATTAATATTAATAATAATAATGTAATAAAATAATGGAAATATGATTACAAATATTATAATATAACCTTTACAACTTCTAATGAAAATATACTACATTAAAAAAAAATATTAAACATAAATTACAATGAAATTAATATCAATAGGAAAAAATACTCACCATAACATATCAAATAAACGCATGGCAAATTATAGAAAAAATATATAAAACAACAAATGAAAAATGATTTGAATTTGTAATTATTTTACAAAATTGAGAGACTTTGAAATAAAATAGAATAGAGTAGAATAGACATTTATAAAGCGCTAGCTACCCTAAGGCATCCCGGCGCTGTTTGCAGACACAGACCAAGACTTTACTACCCAGTAGTTTTAAAAAGCCACGTTTTTAGTCATTTCCAGAAGGACAAATGATTAGATTTCTGCCCGTAGTTGGAGTGGCAGTGCATTCCACAACCTAGCCGCATTGTAAGAAAAGGAGCTGCCTCCACTTCTCGCTTTCTTTATTTTTGGTAATACAGAGTGCCTTGAATTTGACTCTCTCCAATATCGGAAGCCAGTGTACGGATTCCAAAAAAGGTTTGGCTGATTGGCGATAAGGGACGTCTAGGAGCAAACGTGCTGCACAGTTCTGAATAATCTGGAGTCTAGCTATAGTGGTTTTGGGTGCTCCTAGGTAAAGAGCATTTCAATAATCCATGCGTGAGAGAATCAATGCCTGGACCATGATCCTTCTTGCCAGAAATGGGAGGAGAGGGAGGACTTTCTGAAGCATTCTCATGATGCCTTAGTACGTTGCCGACAGTTTCGCTGTTTGGTGCTCACATTTACTACTACAGTCTAACTTAAGCACAGATATGGAAAGTGTTGGACTTTGAAGGGTTTAGATTTACCTTTCCCTCGCCAATGTAAGCTAAAGTATGGCAATTGGTGGAGTTAGGAGGGGCCACATTTACGATTACCACACCACTGCAGGCATCAGTATGGAAAGTATTGGACCTTGCAGGGCTCATTTTAACTATTTCCACTGCGGTGTAAATGAAAGCAAGGAAACTGTTGGAGTTTAGGAAGTTAAATTTACTATTAACACTCCAATGTAATCAAAAGTAGCAAAAGTGCAGAACTGTGCAGGGGTTACAATTACTATTCCCACTTCAATCTAAGTAGCAGTAGGGACAGTGTTGGGCTTTGGAGGGATCTGATTTACTAGTCCCACTACAAAGTTAGCAAAAGTAGGGACAGTGTTGAACTTTGGAGGGGTCACATTTACTATTTCCACTCCAATTTAGGCAAAGGTAGAGAAACTTGGATTTTGAAAGGGTCAGATTTAGTATTCCGACACTAATTTGAGAAACAATTGGGACAGGGTTGGACACATGAGGGATAAGCTTTACTATATTCATGGCTAGTTTTTTGATAAAAGATAGAAATAGAGACCAAAAACTAAATACCTAAAATACATTAAAATAATACATATTAAAACAATACATGTATGCAAAATATAAATACAAATTTAAAATATATAAATTAAACAATTAAAAGTGATTAAAACATAAATATTATAACAAGAACAGGAAAATTGGATTTATTATTTAAATAGTACAATAATATGAAGAATGATAATACAATTAATACACAGAAATGTTAAACAAAATCAATATTTATTACCCAAACAAATTGATCAACCAATTGACAAGTAATTATTATTTTTTTTTTTGGTTAACATTTTTTTATTGAGCAATCAGATAAGAAGTACAGAGATGGGCCTACAACCACACGGGCTGGCCGCTAATAGCAACGCACAACATATGAAGCAAACGATCACTTCCGTGGCCAGGCACAAATCATATATCAATTATTGCTCAAAGCATAGGACAGGACATAACAATTTTCTGTATTAAACATTAGAAACAACGAACTCTAAACAAGGCGAATGCACAGTAATCAAGTCAGCCCAGAAGGCGGAGGGGAAAGCCACTAATCAGGAAGACAAAAGCAAATCAATGGGACTCAGCAAGGCCGGGGGGGGGACAGCGGGGAGGACAGGAAAATCCTAAAACAGCATGAAAAATTTCGGGAACGTCAGCCTAGGGAGATAGGGTAACATCGGAAGTGTCAACCAAGGGAGGGGTACAAATTTCTCCACGATATGCATTCCACTGACCCCAAATCTTTGTCCACGCCCTGGGTCTGCCCCTAGCCACATAGACGGTCTTCTCTCGGAACATGGACCAGTCCATGTTATCCTCCCACACCGAGACGTCGGGAGGTCTGGATGCGCCCCAGAGTTGCGCAATGTCCCGCTTCGCGACCATGTACCCCAAGGTCGCCCATCTGGTCTGGGCCACAGAATAGTCGGTGGGTTCCCACACGTTCAACAGGCATCGTCGGGCCTCAGGCCGCAGGGTAATACCAGTCACAACAGTCATCACCGCAAGCACATCAATCTAGTAGGCTGCTACCACCGGGCACTCCCAAAGAATATGCAGAAATGTAGCACTCATCCCACAACCACGCTTGCATAAGCCATCTGGGGAAAAACCCATTACAACCAGACGCGGACCAGTTACATACACCCGGTGGATGATCTTAAGTTGAACCAAACGAAGACGGGCGGGGATGGCGACCTCTTTCGGAGAAGAGAGTGCCGACTGCCAATCCTCGTCATCCAAGTCCAATCCGTCACCGACCCACACCTCCCTAAGTCGGACCAATAAGTCAGCGCGATTATTAATCAGTTTCTTGTAAATAAGGGAGATAGTGCTATCGGGCAGGTGTCCATCCAGTATGCGATCCTCAAGGGGGGAGGACTCAGGCAGGGGCACATCAGGAGTCAGAACTGAGGCCAGGGCATGCCGGACCTGCAGATACCGAAAAAACTCTCTATCACTCAAGTCATATTCTGCCTTAAGGGCCTGGAAAGACTTCACTCTACCCTTCACACAGACATCACCCACTTTACATATCCCAATCATATCCCAGCGGTCAAAGCCCTTAGCAGACCAGAGACACCCCAAACGTTCAGAAGCATAAAGCGGAGTCGCCATTGTCAGTCGATTCTCCCATCCCAAACTCACATTCGCGGCGCGCCACACATTGACTGCGATCCTGGACGGGCCCGTAAGATGGCGCCCGGCCGATCTGGAATAAAGCGCTCTATTAAAGTCCCCTACCGGCAGCTGGAATCTATCCATCTCAAAGGCCGGATCTCGACCCGGGGAATACATCGCGTGGTTGATGGCAGACAGCTGGGCAGCCCAATAATATCTCTTGATGTCGGGGAGCGCCATGCCCCCGTCATACCAAGGGATGGTAAGTTTCGCAAGGGCAATACGTGGACGCCCGTCCCAGATCAGTTGCCTTTGAAGACTCTCGATCTCTCGGAAATAGGTAGCGGGAACGTCGTCATAAGAATTTTGAAGCGCGTATAGGAATCGCGGCAAAGACATCATTTTAAAAAGGGCAGCCCTGCCCAGAGGAGACAGGGGTAGCTTACGCCAACGGGCCACATCCAGTCGCAGTCTAAGAAGCGGGGGGAGGAGATTACGCTCGAACCGGAGTGAGGAGTCCAGCGTAATAAAGATCCCCAAATACCTGAAGCCAGACTGGACAACCTGGATAGGAAATCTGTCCGGTAATGGGGGCAAAACACCCGAAAGAACATACACACAGGACTTAGCCCAATTAATAACTAGACCCGAGTTAGCACCAAGCGAAGTAAGAACGTCAAATAAGACATTTAAAGATTTACGCGGGGAAGTAAGATACAGAAGAATGTCATCCGCGTAAAGCGAGACGCGGTCTTCAAAATCCGGTGACCAACGGATCCCTTTGAGTGAAGGTTCCCATCGAAGCCACGCAGCTAACGGTTCCAGGGCAAGCGCGAAAAGCAACGGAGACAAGGGGCATCCCTGACGGGTCCCCCTACCAAGACAGAAGGGGACAGAAACCGGACCATTTACCACTACCTGTGCCAAGGGTTCGGCGTATAACAACTTCACCCAACCAATAAACTCAGGTCCAAAACCAAATTTCTCAAGAGCTGCCCAAAGATAGGGCCACTCTACCGTGTCAAAGGCCATCGAGGCGTCTAGCGAAGCCAAAATGGCCGGCTCCGTCAGAAGCCCCGCCCTCGCAACAGCTCCGTGGAGACGATGTAGGTTAAGAGCCGTGTTGCGATGCGGGATAAATCCGGATTGATCCGGATGAACCAAGCCACTAATGACCGTCAAGAGGCGGGTAGCCAGGAGCTTAGCCAGGACCTTGGGTTCAACATTCAACAGGGAAATGGGCCTATAAGACGAACAAAGGTCCCGAGGTTTACCGTCTTTGGGAATAACAACTATCGTAGCCAGACGCTGATCATATGGGAGAATACCCCGCTCCCGGGATTCCAAAAACATGGTACGAAGATAGGGCGCCACCCTGTCAGGACGTAGCTTGTACAATTCAATTGGCAACCCATTCGGGCCCAAAGCTTTGCCCGAATGGAGTGAGCGAATGGCAGTCGCTATCTCGTCCGTAGTAAAAGGGGACTCCAAAGAAACTCGGTCTAAATCGGAAACACTGGGCAGAGCTATATCACGCAACAAAAGGCGAGAGTCATCAACATCCCGTTCAGACACAGGGGTATAAACCACACGAAAATAATCCGCAAAACATTCAACTATTCCAACCGGGTCCGTCACTCTCACACCATTCGAAGTCTGAATCACAGGCACCACACGATTCGCCCTCCCCTTCTTATCCAACCATGCCAGTAATTTACCCGCTTTGTCCCCCACATCATACAAACGACCCTGTTGCTCCCGAAACCTCAGTTTAGCCGCATCTGTGACCAAAGACTTATAAGCAAATTGTTTCAGACCCAGGGCATGGAGTTTATCAGATGTAACATCCGATTCTAGGTCAGCCTCTATCTCAGCAATCTCCCTCTCAAGGTCCACCACCTCCCGATTCCTCGCCTTTTTGGATTCAGCAATAAGGGAAAGGGCCTGCCCGCGAATCACTGTCTTAAAGGCCTCCCACAGGGATACCGCAGAGGAGACGGACCCCTCGTTGTCTAAAAAATAATTGTCCAAAGACTTAGTCAAGATGTTGCGGGTCTCGGGGGAGGTGAGGTACCATGGGTTGATAGGAGCCACCCGGCCCGCCGCCTCCACCCCCATCTCAAAACAAAGCCAGAGCGGAGAATGATCGGAGATGCCCCGGGGGAGGTGTCTAATCTCACGAACCGCCAGCGACTGCGCCGCGGGCATCAGGAAATAATCCAGTCTAGACAGACTCCCATGGGCCCCAGAGTGGAAAGTGTATTGAAGCTGAGTAGGATGCATAAGCCTCCAGCAATCCACCAAGCCAAACGTATCCAGAAACCCACCCAGCCACTGTTGGGCCAAAGGAGTGTCCCTAGGGGGGTGACGATCGTGTAGACCGGAGAACACAGAATTAAAGTCACCTGCAATGAAGAGAGTACTATCAGGGAGGTTCAACAACACACGGCCCAAATCGGAAAAGGTAGAGGTCTGTAGACCGGGGGGCACATAAACGGCAAACAAGGAAAGGGTCCGACCCTCATAGCGACCCACGAGGACAGCATAACGCCCTCGATCATCAAGGATCACATCATCAATAGCTAGGGGGAGGGAAGCCCGAACAAGGATACCCACCCCCCTGGAACCCGTGGTAAACCCCGAATGTGCGGCGAGGCGATAGCCCCACCTATTCATTGCACGACATGTATTGCCCACCAAATGAGTCTCCTGTAGAAAAACAATATCTGGAGACAAACGTCGTAGACATCGCAACACCACACCCCGCTTGATACGATCCCCCAGACCATTAACATTCCACGAAATAAACCTCAACCCGCTACCCCCCATCCCACACAGCAACGCCGAAACCCCTCTCCAATGAGCATGACATCAAAAACATCATTAGCAAGATAGAATCGCCTTGAGAACACAACACACAAACATCAAACTTCCCATCCACCCACCCCCCAACAATCAAGGAAACACCCCCCACCCTGCACCCCTACAAGAAGCTAAAAAGCCACCCCAACATGCAGTGTGCCTGTCGCCCAAGAACCCCCATTCTGCAAAAAGACCCCGGAGGAGGAAAGGCTCTGGCCCACCCACCACCCCGAGCAAGACAAATAACGAGGAGAACACACAAACAGTAGAGGCACTTAGGCATAGAATCCCAGAAGAAGTTACTCTATACGAGGACCCGGGCATAGACAAATTGTTCAGCTCTCTACACCACCCTCAGCACCACCCGGGTGGGCGGCGGACTCAGTCGCAGGAGGTCGGTCCGGCAGAGAGTCCAGCCAGTCATTCACAGAATCAGGCCGATCAAAGAAAAGGGTTCGGCCATTGTACTCAACTCGCAGCCTGGTCCGAAAAAGCATAGCGTAGCGCAATCCCATGTCCCGGAGACGCTTCTTGACTCCACGGAAGCCCATACGCTGTTTCTGGACCTGTTGAGAAAAGTCCGGATAAAAGTTCACCGTGGCATTCTCAAAGGCCACCGGGCCCTTCACACGTGATGCCTGCAGGATAGCGTCCCGATCCCTATAGTGGAAGAGTTTCGCAACAATAGGCCTCGGCGGGGCGCCTGGCTTACCCTGGCCTCCCGGAACACGATGGGCACGCTCCACTGCGAAGAATTTACTCAGCCCAGACGGAGAGAGGTAGTTCTGGATCAGGTCCTCGACCAGGAGATCAACAGAGTGCGGTTCTGGATTCTCCGGAACGCCAACCACACGCACATTACAGCGACGTGCCCTGTTCTCAAAGTTCTCCAAGCGGCGGGTCATGAAATCGTTCACCCTACGGAGATTGCCAATCTCCGTCTGTATCTCCGAGACGTCTGCCGTGAGGATGGATGACTTGAGATCCAATGACTTCACCTTCTCATTGGTTTTAGATAGGTCGGCCCGAATCAAGTTCACATCAATGGCCACGGTGTCGATTTTGTGGGCCAAAGCTTCATATTGTTGGCCTATCGTCTCCTTCATGCCAGAAATGGCGCCCATGATGTCCTGCAAGGACGGCTCCGTTGACGCGTCCACAATGTGGTCAACCGCACTTGGGCCAGGCAGGGCGGCTCCGGGGGACCCCTTCGAATGGGTGTAACGGTCCATAACGTTAGACTGGACCGGGCCCCCACGCAGGGGCGTCTTGGTCTTCCATGTCTCTCGGTCCCCTCTGCCCGCCATGTCGGAAACCGCGTCACCAGGAGACTCACTCGACCCGATGGAAATGGCCACAGGAAAGTAGGGCGTTGGGACCAAAAAGCAGCTGCAAGGGTACCACTAGGATAGGACCAGCCAGAAAGGAGAATAAGCCAGCCAAAGGCCCGACAGCCGTCTCGTGCGCCGGACCCAGCCCAGGCCAGACTCCCCTGCCAGATGTCTCAGTCTGAGGCAGAATCGAAACCGAAACTTAAGAGGGGGACCCACAAGTCCAATCCCCCTGCCGCTGTTGTTCAACTCCGAGACGGCCACAGAGCCTCACCCAGTCCCGGGCGCACCTCAAGGGCGGACCCCGAAAGTTCGAATTGCCGTATCTTCGGCGCCCCAGGTCCAAATCAAATTCCAAAAATCCCAGGAAGATCAGCCCAGCGTCCTCTACACAAATCCTCGTGAAGAGGCAGGATATGTTCAGGATATCATGCCGGGAGTGGCGGGGGTCCGGAGAGCGCTGTGCTCACGCGGCCATCACGGATGCCCGCCAAGCTCCTCCCTCGAAAAGTAATTTAAAAGCAACAAAAAATTTAAATTACTTGAGTAAATAATATACATAACTATTTAGCAATTATAAATTACATCACATGAATGTTAATTCTAAATTAAAAATAATAATTTACATTTTAAAAAACTTCTCGCCTTAAATCCCTGCAAACCTAATGCCTGCTACTAAATTAACAACTTCTAATTACATTTAAAAAACGTATAATTAATCTGGAAACAACTTAAGCACAAATAATAGCATAATACTAGTAACACAAAAATACCTAATATTTAATAAACCAATTAAGTGATATTTTAAAGAACTGCAATAAACAAAACAATATTATACACAATTTAATTTTAAATACTGAAAAAATGTTTATTCTTACCTTTAATATTAAGTACCACAATATTGTATAACAATATTGTGGCTACAAGTATTAATGTTACCCACAATAATTTTGCATTGATATTTTGGTCAATCCACGTCTAGGGACTGCCATAAAATGATGAGGTACTATAGTCATTCATTTGGATTCTGGGGAGCCGCTGCGTCCATTTTTGGGGAAGGAACGTGCTGGAGGGACTGCAAGTCCCAGGGGCCCTGTGCGCTGATCGCACCTGTGACTGCTTTGCCAGCTGAGGACGCCTACTTAGCTCCTTTCTGCTCCCGCTTCGCGGGACGCACGCGGGCCGCGTCGGGCGAAGCCTGGGCCTAGGGCGGGCCCGTTTGAGCATGTTCGAGAACGGTCAAGGACGGGACGGGCTCCCCTCTACCATCTGTAATCTAAGGTCAGTGCATGCCTAACCACCTTGAAAGTGAAATTGAATTGTAATTACAAGTCATTCAAAAGAGTAGGTGTTTTTATCTTCCTCTACATAATGACCACCCTCAAGGTCGGGAAAGGCAGGAAATCAATAACTGGTGGGTCAATTGTAGGAACTTTGGACCAATTTCTCATAAGAGCGTCCTCTGTTTTAGCTCACGAAATTGAGCTGACAGAACAGAGACTATCATTGGACATTGCATTTGACAAACGTTCACCTATGCGAAGCCTGGCTAAGGCTCGGTCGCCAATCCCTCAACAAGTTACTGACACTATCATGTCAGGCAGCACTGGGTAGCATGAGGGGAACCAGTTATTGCAATCCGCTGGATGCTCGCCTTGTCTTCCTGCAAGTGAAGATGCCTCATTGAGCACAAGAAAGGTTCCCAACCCTCATAACATGCATTCTGTATCTAGTGTTAAGACCTGATCCGCCTATAGTTTTAATCCAGGAGTACCTCAATCAACGGTGGGCCCAACCTCCAAAAGGAAGCGTGGGGGCGTGCACGCTAAATGAAGAAAAGCAAAATTCCAGAAAGCTAATATAGCAGATGAGAGCGTGACGCCAGTAACTTCCCATAGCCCCGCTATATGCCAACCTCCTAGCGAAGTGATCTCATTGTCACCAAGTCCTGGCGACGTGTTACCCGCTGAGCTGGGATCGACCTTCTGGACCAAGTTGGAACTCATCTTCAAAAAAACATGCACGATAGACTGGACATTATTGAAAATAGACTTGTGTGCCTCGAACTATCGTTCGCTTTGGCCCAGGCGCAGGGTGGAAACCGGGCCATTGGGGTAATTGATAAACCAACGAGCTTGACTGGGTGTATTAATGAAGTTGTTCACCCCACTATCCCGCAGCCCGTGAATAAAATAGTCATTGTCACTGTCTCTGCTGTGGCTTTGCATACTTCCCCTCTATTTTCTTCAAGTAACCTAGCAGTGTCCAATCAACCCATGCTGCGTGGAAGGGCAGAGTTAGGGGAAGTTAGCTGGTCTGTAATTCTGCAACCTCAAGCGAATAGAATCCCTTGTGTACCACCCTCAATAAGTTTACCATGTATAAATCTTCCCCCAGAATCTATCCCGTATGTGGTGGTCCTTGCGGGGGTTGCTCCTTTCAGCCAGGACAAAAGGGAGGTGTATTCAGAGCTTAAGAATAAATGTATCCACTGGCTTAATTTCAACCAGCCACTCCCTACCATGGTATCAGCTGAAATTTTGTTCGCTAGACGTGTTGATTGGGTGGGGCCACGTAAAAAGTCTATTGTGGGGGACTGTGTAATTATCAACTTTAGGGATAGAAGGGCTGCTGAAGACATTTGTAAATGATCCCAGGTAGGTTCAGCCACACGAATCCAGTTGCTACCCTTGACCGATTTCTATCCAACAACACATAATGTTCCCAGAAAAATGCCACTAGATGGGGGGTCACAGACTTGGAGTAACACTGAGGGAATAAGGATGTCCAATAGATATGATATGTTGCCTGGCCTGGAAGACTGCGATTGATGATCACCTGAATGCAGACTGAGGGATGATGTAGCAGTGCCTAAGGATGATAAATTAGTAAAGAGAACAAATGCATCTGTTGACAAGGCTAGTTCCCGGTTTGGGGTATTGGTTATCGAACCTAATGGAAACCAACTAAGTATAGAGAGTATAGCTTCGAATTGTTTGGGTTGTGACCTACCACCAAACCAGCCAGGGGGAGAAACAAATCTTACCTTATCTTATGGGCCGAGCATAGAAAATAGGCGCCATTTTCTAACGGGCTGGGGGGACAATCGTGTTGGTGGCCCACCCAGCAAAAATTGTGCTATGTCTATGGTATCTTGGAATATAGCGGGCTTGGGATCTAAATTAGCCTCGCCTGGATGGTCGGATTTCAATGAAAAATTCGACATTTGCCTCTTCCAGGAGACTTGGTTGGTGGACCATGTGTTTCGGCTGGGTTATCTTAACTTTCATGTCCCCGCGGTAAAGAAGGATAAAGGCCGTCCGTTAGGAGGTCTAGTGCTCTGGACTAGGCAGGTCTTAAGCTGCAATATTCAACAACTATTTGTATTGAACAATGACATTCTTGCAGTGAGACTTAGTTTTCCCTCAGGTAAAAGCATTGATATTTTTAACATCTATGCAAAAGGCCATCCGGGGGGGAAAAGTCAGAGATAATATCAGCCCTAGATGACCAGCTTGAGGCCATGCCGAGCCATACCCTGCCACTCATAGCGGGGATTTTAATACGACATTTGAGCCGCTAGGGCAGGAAGATCATAGTCTAACGGAGGAGGAAGACTTCAGGTGGGATATCCCCCATCTTGAGCTGGCACGCATAAAAAAATGGACAGAGGCAGCCATTCAACTGAAGGGGCTATGTGTAGGGAAACAACTAAGGGCTGCCAATGGCCGAACGCCATCAGACAGACAGGGCACTAGGACATACGATAATGGCCATAGGTCTTGTCGCATAGACTATTTGCTTTTCCATTTAAAACTGTGGCATTGCCTTAAGGACATGGTAGTATTGGGTCGTATTGAAAGCGACCACAACCCCCTGACCTTTTCCTTTAATATGGATACATATGGAGATGTAGCAGCAACCCAAGATGCAATTAACCCAGACCTTGCTCTAGCCAATGATATGCGCCACCTTAAGTGGAGCAAAGTTATTGAGCAACCCAATACCTTGGTCTCTATAAAAAAGGATGTATGCAATGTGTTAGACCTGTCTGCTTCTGAGAGTCCCCTCACACTATGATTTATTTTGTTCCCCCGAGCCTCCTAAAATTTGTCGCTTTTTCTTTGTCTACCAGGACCTTTTTGTGTGTTGTCCCATGGGGCTAGATGCTCTTTGATGCCCAGTTGCTCACCAAGTTCCTGGCACCTATGTACAAGGCGCCTGACGGAACCAGTGGCATAACCAACTGGGGTTGTCAACCCTAAAATGGTGGACACCATTGTCCCCTATGAGAGTGACTCCCATTGGAGCCCCTCTGACCTCTGACCCTTTGAAGGTTTTGGCGCACTTTGTGTAACCTGCAAACCTGACAGGAATCCCCTCAGGAGTTACAAGTACACAAAATGGCTGCCTTAGGAAGCCCAAAACAGTGGCTCCTAATGACCAAAAAGATACCTTGAAAGGGCCATGTCATTGATATAGCCAGGGAAGGTTCTATAACCTTCTGGCTCGTGCTGGCATCCTAGGGCACGGGCTATAAAAGGCCCAGTCCCTGGCGGCCATAAAAAGAATGATCAACGAACACCAGAAGAAGAGGACTTGACCCCAGATTGACACCTGCCCTGTTAACCCCCTGAGGCAGCTGATAGCGCAGGCAGAAGAGCAGCAGAGGTTGCTGGCGTGGACCCTGACTGGCGTTCCAGTCAGAAGCGTGAGCAGTGACCTCTAGCCTTCAGCGCCTGGTCAGCGAGTGCCCAATTGCCCCTCAGAGACTTTGGCCATAGTTAGAGCCTCCCCGCCCCTCCCCGCCCCCCAGTGGTGAGATCGCAACTGCAACTCTTAAAAGTGCCACCTTCAACTTAAGTGCCTCCTGGCGGGCGTTCGGGCGTCTCCAAACCCACCGCCGTCGATGCGCTGTTTGTGGATAGAAGGTGAGGTGCTGCGCTGGGGCGGGGAAAGGCTGGCCTTCATTTGGGCGAGATTACTGTCTCTGCCCTGCCCGAGTGACTTGGGAGTTGGTGTGTGGGCGGGAACCCCCCCCCCGTGAGTGAGCTCGGAGGGAGGATCGCGGAGCCCCTGGAACCCCCCTTCGCCCTTGGGAGAAGTGCCATACTGACTGGAGCGCTTACCGGCGCCGCTGAAGTGAGGTGGGCCGTCTCTACCCCTGAAGTTGCCGCGTTGTTGTGGAACTGTGATGCGGTCTCATTTTGAACTGTGCGCGCAGGTGTTTTGGCCCCTCCGGCAGCCCGTTCGACGGTCCCAAGACTCTTGAACTGGAGCCGCCTTCGGAAACCCCGCCTGCGCTGACAGAAGCGCACAGACTCCTCCGGCAGCAGTAGCATTGAACCGGCTGGCCGCGGAGTGTAATTGCCGTAGTCATTTTATGCCTTTATCTTCCAGATATACGCGCAATGAGTTGTGAGTGCAACTAAGGGATTATCACGCGTATCTTGTGCCCAGAGAGCCCGAACCCGTGAACACTTCAAAAACTGTAAGAGCACGCATTCCGCATTGAATGACAAACGTAATGTGTTTACCCTGAAAGTGATTAATTGGTGGCAGCGATACCAGAATGACCCTGTGATATTTATGTGAAACGATCAGTATCTAACCTGCTAGGAAACTGTCCAGTCATTGCTGATATTTATTCCAGTCATTGCTGATATTTATTCCAGTCATTGCTGATATTTATTCCAGTCATTGCTGATATTTATTCCAGTCATTGCTGATATTTATTCTAATGTATTTAATCCTGATATTTATCCAGTATATTTATTTATTAGAGTCCAACTATTTATTCCTGAGAAACCAGTACACAGCTAATCAAACCCATGTAGGAAATGTGAATGTGATTACCTAAGTGAACTTCCTTCAAACCCAGAGAACTTTTACATAAACGAAACGTATTTTTCTATAACAGTGGTGTGGTGTCCTTCTTTTTGTGTGGTGTGCAGGGAGTTATTATTTGGTCATAGCCGGCTTAACACAACAGCCTTCTACCGCCTTGTCACTCAAGCCAAGCTACCCCCCTTTGTGCTGGGCTTGCCTATCGCAGGTCCAACATAAAATTGGTGCTCAGCGGGTGGGATTGCGACCAATGCTTGTTTTGAACCACATAATATTTCAGTGTGCACCACAGGTACACACCCGGAGTTTTCTCCTAGCGGCCCTCAAATTCAACGTTTTGCTTTTTCCAAATTCTTTCCTGGAGGTAGGTGGAAGTGACCCTCAAAGTTCTTATCCTGGTCACCTACTTCAGGGTGGTGGTCCACACTTTTCACTGACAAGATGGAATTCGAAATGTCAGAGCTGGAGACCTATACTGTGGCCCAGCTCAAGGATTTCTGTCAGGAGAGGGGAGTGTTTGTCAGGCGAGGGGCCAAAAGAGAGGAGCTCCGTACTAGTCTGCGAGCATGGGTGGAAGCACACACGGAGGGAACGGTGGAAGAGGAGGAATCGGACAGAGGTACTGTCATTGATAGGACTGCGGAATGTCCCCCAGGGGTGGGTGAGATGTCAATCAGCCCCAAGGCAACCTCGCGGGAGGGCAGCAGTGTGTCATCGAGAGGGTTGTCAGAAACCGAGTTAGCTGACAGGAGAGAGGAAAGACTGTTAAGGTGGGAAATAGCAAAAATGGAGTTGGAAGAACGGAGGGAGGGGAGGAGGTTGGAACATGAGTCCAAGCTGGAGATGGAAAGGAAAAGGATGGAACACGAGTTCAAGCTACGAGAACTCGAGTTCCAGGCCTCTAACATCACTCCGAAGGGTGTCGAGTCAAAGGAATTTGCCAGGGAGCCCAGGCCCCATTTACCCAAGGATGTAGTCGCCAGTTATACCGCTGGAGACGACATAGCCAAGTGGCTGGCAGCCTATGAGGTCTCCTTAAGAGCCCATGGGATCCATGAGAAGCATTGGGGTGGTGGATTATACGGGTACATGCCTCCGACAGGTAGGGATGCCCTATTGGCCCTAGACCGGGAGGAACAGGTTAATTACCCCGCCATGAAGGTGGCGCTCATCAGGAAATTTGGGTTGACCCCCGAGAAATACCGGCAAAGGTTTAGGGGCAGCCACAAGCTGAGCTCACAAAATTGGGTTGACTTCCTGGATTTTGCCAAGAAAGCCCTGGAAGGGTGGGTCCAAGGTAGTGAGGTGGAGGACTATCAAGGGTTGTATGACTTAATCCTCAAGGAGCATCTACTCGAGAAATGTCTTCCCGAGCTGAGGCAACACCTGGTAGACAGCAAACTTACTTGCCCCCGTAAGCTTGCTGAGGAGGCGGACATTTGGGCGAGTACCCGAGTGTCCACGAAGGGGACTGGAGGAGATTCTCAGAAGTCCGGAAAGGGCGCTCCCCAGAGGAAAGAGGGGGGAGATAATAAGAAAGAGTTCTCCAAAGGTCCCCAAAATAACTTTAAGGGGAAAAACACCTTTTCCAACTCTAAGGCTAACCCGCAGAAGAACCCTAACCCTGGCCAGAGTCAGCAGCCAAGGGTTGTCCATTGCTTTGAGTGCGGTGGTATTGGACATTACAAAGGAGACCCGAAATGCCCAAAGAGACCACCCTCTCCCACTGGAGGAAAGGCCCCGGGAGTCGCTAGTGTAGCGCTCGGGGAGGAGATGTCCTTAAGTAAGGGAAGGGAGTGGGCGGGAGTCACCTTAGTGTCCCTGGGTGATCGGGAGATGGTTCCAAAGATCCAGGTGCCCGCGAATACTACCAAGTATGGGCAGTGGATCACCATCAATGGCCATAGAGGGGAAGCTCTGAGAGATACAGGAGCCAGTATGACTATGGTAAGGAGTCATCTGGTGTCCTCGGAGCAGGTGATGCCAGGCGTACTTCATCCAGCCGCAATGGCTGACGGCAGAATGGGTCACTATCCTGTGGCCGAGGTTCCCTTTGAGTGGGGAGGGGTTGCAGGTCCACTTCGAGTCGCCGTAAGCCCCGCCGTGCCAGTCGATTGTTTGCTGGGCAATGATATGGAGCACAATGCTTGGAAGGAGGTGGAATACCGGACTCATTCTGAGATGCTGGGTACACCTGATTGGGCCTGTGTGAGTACCAGGTCGGCGACTGCTCGAGAGGAGAAGTCGCAGGGGTCGGAGTCTGGAACAATGGCCCGCCCCGTAGCTGCTGATGAGGGAGCATGTCGAGGACAGGAGGAGCCTGCCTCGACGTCCGTGCCCCGTGAGGCGGATAGGCCACCTGCGGAGGTGGACCCGGAGTCCACGGAGGAGGACATGGTTCCGTTGGAGAACTTACCTATCCCCGCTGATTGGCGAGTGGAGGGAGGTCCGTCCAGGGAGAAACTGAGCAAGGGACAAAGGGAATGTCCCTCCCTCGAGGGTCCGAGGCAACAGGCTGAAGCCCAAGCAGCGGGTAACGAGTCTGGGAACTATCATGTTTACTGGGAGGATGGCCTTCTCTACAGTGAACCCAGGGCGCCAGTGCACGGATTGTCACGGGCCCTGGTAGTCCCACAGTGTTACCGAGCCTTCCTGTTAGAGTTGGCTCATGAGATTCCCTTGGCAGGACACTTGGGTCAGGACAAGACCTTTGCCAGGCTTGTCCCCCACTTTTATTGGCCTCGAATGAGGGTGGCGTCCGACGCATACTGTCGGTCGTGTGTGTCATGCCAAGCCAGTGGGAAAACAGGGATGAAGCTGAAAGCTCCCCTGGAACCACTTCCCGTCGTTGGCACCCCCTTTGAAATGGTGGCCATCGACATTGCTGGGCCCCTAGATCCACCGACAACCTCAGGTCACAGGATTATCCTGGTACTGGTGGATCATGCCACAAGATATCCAGAGGCAATTCCTCTGAGAACCATCACTGCACTGGTGGTGGCAAAGGCCCTGATGGGGATCTTTACCCGAGTGGGTTTCCCCAAGGAAGTTGTGTCTGATAGGGGGACCAACTTCACGTCAGCATACATGCGGGCAATGTGGAAGGAGTGTGGAGTGACCTACTGGTTCACCACTCCTTATCACCCACAGGCCAATGGCCTTGTGGAAAGATTCAACAAGACGTTGAAGGGTATGATCAGAAGTCTACCCGAAAGCCTGCGGAGGAAATGGGACGTCCTCCTACCCTGTTTACTTTTTTCTTACAGGGAAGTGCCGCAGAAGGGAGTGGGCTTCAGCCCCTTCGAGCTTTTGTACGGGCACCCTGTACGTGGACCTCTCAGCCTGGTGAGGGACTCCTGGGAAAAGTCTCCCCGGAAAGTTCCCCAGGATGTGGTGAGCTACATGCTGGCCTTCCGGAGCCAAATGGATAAGTTGTGGAAGCAAGCTTCTGACAACTTGGAAGCCAGCCAGGCAGTGATGAAAGCGTGGTACGACCACAACGCTCACCCAGTGGAGCTGGAGCCTGGACAGAAGGTGCGGGTGATGGAGCCGGGAGAGCTGAGCGCTCTTCAGGACCGTTGGACAGGCCCCTATGAGGTATTGGAAAAGATGGGCAAGTCTACCTACCTGGTGGACGTCAAGACCCCACGGCTTCCCCATAGGGTGCTGCATGCCAATCGCCTCAAGCCCCACTATGAGAGGCCCGAAGTCATGTTAATCATGGTGACTGATGGATCGGAGGAAGAGGACACTGAGCCTCTCCCCGACCTGTTTGCGTCTCAAGAGAAGGATGGGTCAGTGGGGGGAGTGAAACTCTCACCATCCCTAACTCTGGAGCAGCAGGAGGAATGTCGCCAGGTCTTGGGGTCATTCTCTCCTCTGTTCTCCCTTGTCCCGGGTAAGACCCATCTGTGTGTTCATGACATGGACACCGGTGACAGCCCACCTGTGAAGTCTAAGTCTTACCGGCTGTCGGACAAGGTGAAGGCCAGCATCCGAAGCGAAGTAGCTAAGATGCTGGAGCTCGGAGTCATTGAACCTTCGAATAGCCCTTGGTCTAGCCCGGTGGTTTTAGTTCCCAAATCTGCACCACCTGGCACCACGCCAGAATTGCGATTCTGCGTGGACTATCGAGGACTCAATTCGGTCACGAAGACCGATGCTCATCCGATCCCTCGGGCGGATGAACTAATTGACCGGTTGGGAGCTGCCTAATATCTGAGTACCATTGACCTCACAGCAGGGTACTGGCAGATTCCCATGACTGATGGAGCAAAGGAAAGGTCAGCCTTCTCCACACCTGATGGACACTACCAGTTCTGTGTGATGCCCTTTGGGCTCAAGAACGCTCCTGCAACATTCCAGCGACTGGTGAACACGATCCTCACTGGGAAGGAATCCTTCTCTGCTGCTTACCTGGACGACATTGCCGTCTTCAGTAGCAGGTGGGAGGATCACTTGCAGCACCTGCAAGACATTCTCCAGGCCCTGGAACAAGCTGGTCTGACGATCAAGGCCAGCAAGTGTCAGATTGGGCAGGGGTCGGTGGTGTACTTAGGTCACTTGGTGGGCCGGGGAACGGTGCAACCCCTTCAGGCAAAGATTGAGGCAATCGTGGCCTGGGAACCCCCCAAGACCCAGACTGAGGTCCGAGCCTTCCTGGGCCTCACAGGTTACTACAGACGGTTCGTGAAGGGGTATGGCACTATCGTGGCTCCCCTTACTGAACTCACGGCCAAGAAGCAACCCAGGAGAGTCATCTGGACCGAGGCTTGCCAACGAGCCTTCGACACCCTGAAACAAGCATTGTGCAACGCTCCAATTTTGAAGGCTCCAGATTTCTCAAAGGAATTCATTGTCCAGACAGACGCATCCGACATTGGCATTGGGGCGGTGCTATCGCAACTCAATGAAGAGGGTCTGGATCAACCCGTGGTCTTCCTGTCACGGAGACTACTTCCCCGGGAACAGAGAGGGAGTACCATTGAGCGGGAAGCCTTTGCGGTGGTCTGGGCACTGAAGAAGCTGCGACCATATCTGTTTGGTTCGCACTTCCTGGTTCAGACAGACCACCGACCCCTTCGTTGGCTCATGCAGATGAAGGGGGAAAACCCAAAACTGTTGAGGTGGTCTATCTCCCTACAGGGAATGGACTTTCGGGTGGAACATCGGCCCGGAGCTGACCACGCCAATGCAGACGGTCTCTCCAGGTATTTCCGCCTTAGTGTTGAGAACTCCCAAGGGGTTGGGTAGCTCTCCCCACTTTCAGCTGGGGGGGACGCGTGTTAGACCTGTCTGCTTCTGAGAGTCCCCTCACACTATGATTTATTTTGTACCCCCGTGCCTCCTAAAATCTGTCGCTTTTTCTTTGTCTACCAGGACCTTTTTGTGTGTTGTCTCATGGGGCTAGATGCTCTTTGATGCCCAGTTGCTCACCAAGTTCCTGGCACCTATGTACAAGGCGCCTGACGGAACCAGTGGCATAACCAACTGGGGTTGTCAACCCTAAAATGGTGGACACCATTGTCCCCTATGAGAGTGACTCCCATTGGAGCCCCTCTGACCTCTGACCCTTTGAAGGTTTTGGCGCACATTGTGTAACCTGCAAACCTGACAGGAATCCCCTCAGGAGTTACAAGTACACAAAATGGCTGCCTTAGGAAGCCCAGTACGGTGGCTCCTAATGACCAAAAAGATACCTTGAAAGGGCCATGTCATTGATATAGCCAGGGAAGGTTCTATAACCTTCTGGCTCGTGCTGGCATCCTAGGGCACGGGCTATAAAAGGCCCAGTCCCTGGCGGCCATAAAAAGAATGATCAAAGAACACCAGAAGAAGAGGACTTGACCCCAGATTGACACCTGCCCTGTTAACCCCCTGAGGCAGCTGATAGCGCAGGCAGAAGAGCAGCAGAGGTTGCTGGCGTGGACCCTGACTGGCGTTCCAGTCAGAAGCGTGAGCAGTGACCTCTAGCCTTCAGCGCCTGGTCAGCGAGTGCCCAATTGCCCCTCAGAGACTTTGGCCATAGTTAGAGCCTCCCCGCCCCCCAGTGGTGAGATCGCAACTGCAACTCTTAAAAGTGCCACCTTTAACTTAAGTGCCTCCTGGCGGGCGTTCGGGCGTCTCCGAACCCACCGCCGTCGACGCGCTGTTTGTGGATAGAAGGTGAGGTGCTGCGCTGGGGCGGGGAAAGGCTGGCCTTCATTTGGGCGAGATTACTGTCTCTGCCCTGCCCGAGTGACTTGGGAGCTGGTGTGTGGGCGGGAACCCCCCCCCCCGTGAGGGAGCTCGGAGGGAGGATCGCGGAGCCCCTGGAACCCCCCTTCGCCCTTGGGAGAAGTGCCATACTGACTGGAGCGCTTACCGGCGCCGCCGAAGTGAGGTGGGCCGTCTCTACCCCTGAAGTTGCCGCGTTGTTGTGGAACTGTGATGCGGTCTCATTTTGAACTGTGCGCGCAGGTGTTTTGGCCCCTCCAGCAGCCCGTTCGACGGTCCCAAGACTCTTGAACTGGAGCCGCCTTCGGAAACCCCGCCTGCGCTGACAGAAGCGCCCAGACTCCTCCGGCAGCAGTAGCATTGAACCGGCTGGCCACGGAGTGTAATTGCCGTAGTCATTTTATGCCTTTATCTTCCAGATATACGCGCAATGAGTTGTGAGTGCAACTAAGGGATTATCACGCGTATCTTGTGCCCAGAGAGCCCGAACCCGTGAACACTTCAAAAACTGTAAGAGCACGCATTCCGCATTGAATGACAAACGTAATGTGTTTACCCTGAAAGTGATTAATTGGTGGCAGCGATACCAGAATGACCCTGTGATATTTATGTGAAACGATCAGTATCTAACCTGCTAGGAAATTGTCCAGTCATTGCTGATATTTGTTCCGGTCATTGCTGATATTTATTCCAGTCATTGCTGATATTTATTCCAGTCATTGCTGATATTTATTCCAGTCATTGCTGATATTTATTCCAGTCATTGCTGATATTTATTCCAGTCATTGCTGATATTTATTCTAATGTATTGAATCCTGATATTTATCCAGTATATTTATTTATTAGAGTCCAACTATTTATTCCTGAGAAACCAGTACCCATGTAAGAAATGTGAATGTGATTACCTAAGTGAACTTCCTTCAAACCCAGAGAACTTTTACATAAACGAAACGTATTTTTCTATAACAGTGGTGTGGTGTCCTTCTTTTTGTGTGGTGTGCAGGGAGTTATTATTTGGTCATAGCCGGCTTAACACAACAGCCTTCTACCGCCTTGTCACTCAAGCCAAGCTACCCCCCTTTGTGCTGGGCTTGCCTATCGCAGGTCCAACACAATGTATAAGAAGAACTGGGGTTTAGTGCTGCTAAGGGGGATTTTCACTCCTTTATGATTGATGCCCACATTACATTTTTTGCTCAACTAAAAACTTATTTCTGCAAGTCAGGCACAGCCAGAAGTAAATTGAGCATGAAACCTGAAGGCTGGTATAATGAGGCTTGTCGACAAGCACGTACCAACCTGGGGTTAGCTCTAAGAACGAGGGATCCAAGTAATGTAAGAGTGGCACAGGGTTGTTATAGGAAAACCCAGTTGGAGGCAAAAAAGATGTGGGATGAGTGTAAGTGGCAGGAACTCAAAGAAGCGTGTGTGACAAAGAATCCAAAACTATTCTGGGATACGTATAAATGGGATAGGGGAGGATGCCCTGACCGCCCCCAGAATAATGTTGCCCAGCATCAGTGGGTCAAATATTTTAAGCTGCAGTATGCCAGTAGAGCTAGTGAAAAGAGCTATGGTACATTTTCATATACATTTTATGAAGGGGTGGCTTTTACTCTAGAAGAAGTTGATAAGGCGTTAGACACAGTAACTGAGGGAAGAGCTGTATCCCTGCCGATGTTTTTTTAAATGACAAACAAACTTGGCGTTTATATATTGTCTATCTGACAAATGAAATTGCTCAAGGAGCTGTTGTCCCTCCTTCATGGAAGGGGGCAGAAATGATCCGGTTGTACAAAAAAGGAGACAAGTCTGTTGCAGGCAATTTTAGGCCCATTAGTCTAATCGACTCGATGCAGAAGATTATGGGTAGATTAGTTTTGAGTAAGGTGCAGACTTGGATGGAAGAAAATAATATTTTGAGTCCACTGCAGGCTGGTTTCTGCCCCCTAACAAGCACAATTGATCAAGTCTTCCGCTTTATCACCCTTTATTGGCGGACAGTGGCTTTGGGCAAAGGGGCTCTGTTTGCTGTGTTCGTTGATTTGAGGGCAGCTTTTGATTTAGTACTGCGCAGTAAATTATGGCGAGTCTTGGAGGAGTTGGGGATGGCCCCGGAGTTGCTGACACTGGTCGTCCGCTTACAAGAGGATAATTTTGCCCGGGTTCGTTGGGGGACACACGGTGAGTTTACAGAATCCTTCCCCGTTGACAGGGGAGTGCGACAGGGATGCTTCATGGCGCCTACCCTGTTCTCGCTCTTCATCAACGGGGTGGCTGACTACCTTTCCTTGGCACCCACGGATGCTCCGGTGCAGGCAGGTACCCGTATTCCAATCCTCATGTTCACGGACGACACCTTGATTATCTCTAAAACACCGAGCGGCCTCCAGAGGGCCCTGCAACGGTTCGAAGACTTTTGCCTTCTGCGTGGTCTAGAAATTAATACTGCCAAGACTAAATTCATTTTTTTCAATGAACAAAAATCATTTAGAGGTAGCGTGTATATGAATAAACTTCCTCTGGAGCAGGTTAATGCTTTTACCTATCTGGGTGTTACCCTCCAAAGGGATATGCACTGGAATAGCCAAATTGACTTGGCTGTTTTGAAACATCAACAGCAATCAGGGATTCTCCTAAACAAGTTTAAAACCTCACTAACTAAACCGATCAGTCCAGTACTTGACATTTATGGCATGAAGGTATTGATTTCGGCCCTTTATGGAGCCGAATTGTGGGGGTTTGAAAACTTGAAGCGCCTTACCCTGGTGGAGAATGGGTTTCTGCGCAAAGTTACTAGTGTCCCACAAAGTACACCACTGACACCACTCTTTTTGGACCTAGGAAGGAAAGCAGTAGAAGATCTGACCAGTCTCCGCCCTTTATTATTTTGGCGTAGAGTATGGAGCACTGAGGAACTTTCACACTATGCCCAGGGCTTCATGGATATCATTAAAATCGACTCCTTCCATGAAATTAAGTGGTTGAAGGAGATTAGATCTTTGCTAGTGAGTCTGGGTATGTCTGAATTATGGGTTGATCCACTAAATGCAGTCTTCCCTTCTAAGAAAATCTTGAAGGAAAGATATTGGGAAATGGTCTTCTCATCAATATGTTCTAAAGGATTCTCTACCCACCTCACCGGACGTTTTCTTAAATTTAAGTTCTGGCCCGTGTTAGAGAAGTACTGGGATATGATTGAAAAGACTTATGGCCGTAAACTCTATTTCCGATTCAGGGTGGGCACCCTCCTGACAAGGTCATTTACTGGTAAATGCGCGGGTCTAACCAATGACAGATATTTTGGGTGTTTGGACCAGCAGGAGTCAGTTAGCCACATATTGTTCTCCTGTCCACTATACGCCGTACAACGCTGCAAGTGGATAAAGCCAATTTGTAAATTAATGGGTATCAGAAGATATGCTGAGGCCTTGCGAATCTTATGCTCAGACCCTGCACCACCTATTGCTATAGCTGTGGCGAAGTTTTTAAAGTGGACATGGGCAATTCGATCAAAAATGTTGCTCCTGGTTGGACAGTAGATGGTCATTAATGCTGCTATCTAGTACCATGTTGCACACTTGTAGCAATAGTAATCCCAAGTATAAGTAAGGGCGTATGAGTTTTCACTGGCAGTGGTAGATTCTGTGTTTTACTGATTTATTCCCTATCTCATATAATGATTTTTGATACAGGGTAGCTATGTTTTTAGTTTTAACATTTTTTTTCTCTTTTTAAATAATGCATTCGATAGTTGTCAAAGGAATTTAATGGCATCTTAAATATTTATATAAAACGTTTTTATCATGAATGTTTTTAGACTGTATTGAACTTTGATGAATGTTTTTACTGTCTGCGCTTTTATGACTTAACTGTCAAATAAAGTTTATATGATGATTCTGGCATATTTTTAACCTGGCACAGTCATTATTTAGCCATAATCAATTCCAATGTATCCAGGTACTGCCATCATTATTCCAGTTAATGCCACACATATGGAAGTAGGGCTATCATACACCCAAAAGGTGCAAATATTTTTTTCTATTTTTGCCGAAATATGCTTTCATTATATGTGTTACTGCTAGTATACTCTCAGATAATGCCATCATATATTTAGACATTGCCTCTGTTTTCACCATATTTGACTCAGGTACTGCTATTATATTATATCAGGATGTGAATCACATTCCCAGGTTTGCTAATCATATGTCAAGGTAGAATCACTACAGGTGCCTATTCATTAAAAGGTGTGGTGCATGTGTGGTGCATGTGTGTGTAGTTGTGGATGTGCTGGCTGTTGGTGTGATGCATGTGTGTGTTCTGTCTGTATGTTTGGATGAACATTTTGTGAGTATGATTTGGACAGGGCTGGGAATAGGGAATGGGGAAGGGGCCTAAGCTGGACGGAAGGTTAGTATGACTGGGAAACTTTGGTGAATGAAGCCACGTCATAGTTAAAAATTAGCATTTAAAAAACCTTAGAAATTCACTGAAAAAACCATAGGTTTCAGCCATGTTATAGTTAAAAATTAGCATTTTAAAAACCTTATAAATTCACTGAAAAAACCATAGGTTTCACACACGTTATAGTTAGGAATGAGCATTTAAAAAACCTTAGAAATTCACTGAAAAAATCATAGGTTTCACACATGCTATAGTTAGCTGGACATTTCATTCATACAAAACCATTGAAATTCCTCCGTTATAGTTAATTCAGCTAACTATAACTCGCGCGCCCGCAATGCACTGCTGATGACGTCACATATCTCTTGAAAACGCACGGGGCCCCTGAACAATGGATAACCCTATCAGGGAATACAACTCTTGGGAAGCGAAGGGGAGGGATTTAGTTTACATCAGGTTCGATGTTAATCTCAAAACAAATTGTTCATGAAAAAAACTATAGAACCAAGATTATACACATAGAGAAACAATGATATAGAATTTTTTTTTTTATTATTCTCTTTGTCGTTTTTTCAGTAAAAAAAGGGATTTTTTTATAAATATTTTAGTAAGAAGGCGTCATGTAACATATATTTACATAATCAATTTTCTCCAGTTTGAATGTACATTTATAATTAATTGTAGTCATACATAAATGAAAAAGCACCACTATATTTCTTTCAAAGTCTATCCCGTCTGATGCCGGTACATGTAGTGCAGATTCTATACACTAGTTACAGCAACTATTGCATCAAAATTATAACATAATTCATCAGTTCATAACTGTCATCACTGGTAATGATGTTTGTTGACTGCCACCAACGCGTTTCGGCAAGTTGCCTTCCTCAGGATTTTCTTTACCAGTGGTTTTACTAAAACAAACAAACATATACAATCAACAAATAATAATCTAAAGTTTCACATAAACAACAATACTACAAACAATTTTGTGTATCTACCGATATACACAGTATTTATTCCAGCCAAGGTCAAATATACCTAAATGTAAGTTGACTGGTAACAAGTCATTCGTATAGATAATAAGTACATAAATTATCCTGATACGGTTGTATAAAAGTTGGAGGATGATATCAGTACATCATTGGAGTAAATAGGGCACTTTTCTCCTATAAGGCAACTAAAAATATACATATGTATTTACAATCTGGATTGGAGAAAGAAATAGAGGTAGCTTCTCTGTCTGTCTCTCTGTATATACCTCTAGTCTCATGCACTGTATAGACACAAGAGTGATAGAGTTACACTTACCACTGTATGCAAGTTGAGTATCACCACACTGTTATGTCTCTTGATTTAAACCAGGGCTATCCATGTAGTATCAAATTAGACCAAAGTAATATAGGTATAGACACAAAATTGTTTGTAGTATTGTTGTTCATGTTAAACTTTAGATTAATATTTGTTGATTGTATATGTTTGATTGTTTTAGTAAAACCACTGGCAAAGAAAATCCTGAGGAAGGCAACTTGCCTAAACGCGTTGGTGATAGTCAACAAACATAATTACCAGAGATGACAGTTATGAACTGATGAATTATGTTATAATTTTAATGCAATAGTTGCTGTAACTAGTGTATAGAATCTCCACTACATGTATCGGCATCAGACGGGATAGACTTTGGAAGAAATATAGTGGTGGTTTTTCATTTATGTATGACTACAAATATTTATAAATGTACATTCAAACTGGAGAAAATTGATTATGTAAATATATGTTACATGACGCCTTTTTACTAAAATATTTATAAAAAAATCCCTTTTTTTACTAAAAAAACGACAAAGAGAATACTAAAAAAAGAATTTTCTATATCATTGTTTCTCTATGTGTATAATCTTGGATCTATAGTTTTTTTCATGAACAATTTGTTTTGAGATTAACATCGAACCTGATGTAAACTAAATCCATCCACTTCGCTTCCCAAGAGATGACGTCACATATTACATCACTCATGACATGGTCAGTGACATCACTCATGACATCACTGATGACATCTCAAATGACATCACTGATGACATCATCCAGTGAATGTGTCTTTCTGAAAAATAAATATGTTTTATATATGTATATCTAAAGGTCGATGGAAGAAAAAATGTGTAAATAAGTGTCTAAATGGATGTTTTTTTTTGTAAAAATGATTGTATAACTGACTTATTGAGTGTATCTTAGTGAGTACATGTATTAGCGAGTAATGTTTAAATATGAAAATATCTGTATCAGTGTCTCACTTTGTGTATAAGTGGCTGCATGGGTTGGTGACTAGCTACATGAGTGTCGATATGGGTTATTAGTTGGTTTTTAGAGTATCAGTATGAGTGTCTGTATGGTTTGGTGGGGGGTATTAATTACCGCATAGATGCATGAATGGGTGACTCACTGTTTGTATGTGTTTTGAAGACAGCATGTGTGCAGGACTGTATGGGTGGATGAGTGTGTGTATGGGTGTGTTTGTGAGTGAATCACTGTCTCAATAGTATCTTTATGAGTAACTACATATGTGTTAAACTAGTATATGTGAGTATTGATGTATATAAGTGAGTATATGTGAGAGCGAGAGATTGTAAAAGTTCCTGTATAAATAAGTATGTGTTTCTATAAGTGATTGTTTAAGAGAGTAAGTATGTGCACGATTCTGTAGAGGTAAGTCTAGTGGTGGGTGTATAGCTGTATATGCAAGTAAATGGATGATTGAGTTTATTTGCATGTGTGAGTTTGTGTGTGAGTAACTCTATAGATGAGTGTCCGTGTGTAATAAGATGAATAGGTGTATGAGTACATATGATGAGTGAGTACATGTATGAGTGCCTATATAGAACTGGTAGTGAATGACTGGATGTGTATGTAGATTTTGGAATTACTGAGTAGGTTGTTCTAATTGGAATTGGTATCTCCATTTTTTTGAACATTTTTGTTTCTATTTTTGAATGTGTGTATCAAGGGTTATATTACGCCGAGAGGAGGTCTGCCACTCTTTCACAAGGATGATGGCATCTGTGATGTAATCAGTGATGTCATTTGAGATGTCATCAGTGATGTCACTGACCATGTCATGAGTGATGTAATATGTGACATCATCAGCAGTACATTGCGGGCGCGCGAGTTATAGTTAGCTGAATTAACTATAACGGGGGAATTTCAATGGTTTTGTTTGAGTGAAATGTCCAGCTAACTATAACATGTGTGAAACCTATGTTTTTTTCTGGGAATTTCTAAGGTTTTTTAAATGCTCATTCCTAACTATAACGTGTGTGAAACCTATGGTTTTTTCAGTGAATTTCTAAGGTTTTTTAAATGCTAATTTTTAACTATAACATGGCTGAAACCTATGATTTTTTCAGTGAATTTCCAAGGTTTTTTAAATGCTAATTTTTACCTATAACGTGGCTGAAACCTATGGTTTTTTCAGTGAATTTCAAAGGTTTTGTAAATGATAATTTTTAAATGTATTAATTGTTATATTTTTTTATACTGATTTACTACATTATTTTAAACTATTTATTTATAGATATTTTATTTTTTAAATTACATTACACATTTTTAATATATGAAAAAAAATGTTTTTAAAAATATTGAAATTGTAATATTTTTTTTTCATTTAATATTTTTTTAATTTATATATATTTTATATAGCAGGCAATGATATCCTATGGAAGGAAATTCAAGTTACTGGTAAGTACAGTTAAATTTACTCTTCAGGAATAGTAGTGAGCTAGATTGGGGAATTCATTCCTCTTCAATCCTAAATTCCCCTGTGAGCCAACTAGCCCACCAGGTACCTCCAGTATGCGCCAGGCAGCTGTGTTGCAGAGAGTCGTTCAAAGGACACACCCCCTTTTTACAACACTCTGCAACACAGCTCCGTGGCGCTTACTGGAGATACCTGTTGGACTAGTTGCGCCCTAAGGGAATTCTGGATTGAACAGGAATTAATTCCCCAACTTAAAATGCACCTCAGGGCATGTTTGCACTCACATCACCTCAAGCCCCGCCCCCTACCTTCACCACTGTGCTAACGTACCCTGTAGAGTGTTCTAAGTTGGGGGATTAAGTCCCCTTGCACACTGGGGGTCCCTGGGGGCCAACTAGCCCACCAGGAACCTCCAGTATGCGCCAGGAGGCTGCGTTGCAGAGACGTGTAATGAGGCTACGCCCCTTTTACACCTCACTGCAACGCAGCCCCCGGGTGCGTTTGCAGAGGGGAAACTAATTCCCCTTGCATGCTGGGGGTCCCTGGGGCCAACTAGCCCATCAGGAATCTCCAGTATGCGCCAGGGGGCTGCATTGCAGAGAGGTGTAATGAGGCCAAGCCCCTTTTTACACCTCTCTGCAATGCAGCCCCCGGGCGTGTTTGCAGACGGGGAACTAATTCCCCTTGCATACTGAGGGTCCATGGGGGCCAACTAGCCCACCAGGAACCTCCAGTATGTGCCAGGGTGTTGCATTGCAGAGAGGTGCAATGAGGCAACCCTCCATTTTACACCTCTCTGCAACGCAGCCCCCTGGCACGTTTGCAGAGGGGGAACCAATTCCCATTGCATACTGTGGGTACATGGGGGCCAACTAGCCAACCTAGAACCTACAGTATGCGCCAGGGGGCTGTGTTGCTTTGCCCCTGGGGGTGGTGGTCCCCGGGGCAGTGTGGGGGGGATTGGGCCCCCCACACTTCTTTTTCACTATGCCCCCAGGATTTGGTCCCTCTGAGGGGTAATTTCAAAAAAAGCAGATCGGGTTTTAAAAAAAAAAAATTGGGGCCTTGGGGGTCCTTTTGAGACCACCTGAGCAGGCCTGAGGGTCAAGCTGTTTCTACCCTGCCACCTTTTTGCATGCTACACGTTTGTTTTTCTGCTTTCTTGTGCCTCGGTCTACGGAGCACAAGATGGCTACCAACACTTCCTGGTTTGGAGTGTTCACATCCAATGAGCATGCAGCTCGTACTCGGAAAGGTAAGCGTACGGTACTTGTTCGGTACTCGTATGATACTCGTACCCCGCGATTTTTGTCAACAAAAAAATTTGGGGGGCCTTGAGGTCCTTGTAGGACCCCCTGAGCAGGCCTAGGGGGTCAGGGTATTTCTACCCTGCCCCCTTTTTGCGTTCTACACATTTGTTTTAATGCTTTCTTGTGCCTCGGTCTACCGAGCACAAGATGTCTGCCAACACTTCTTAGTTTGGAGTGTTCACAGCCAATGAGCATGCAGCTCGTACTCGGAAAGGTACGCGTACGGTACTCGTACCCTGCGATTTTTGGCCCCCCAAAAATTTGGTGGGCCTTGGGGGTCCTTGTGGGACCCCCTGAGCAGGCCTAGGGGGTCAGGGTGTTTCTACCCCGCCCCCTTTTTGCGTTCTACATATTTTTTTCTGCTTTCTTGTGCCTCAGTCTACCGAGGCACAAGATAGCTGCCAACACATTAAGGTTTTGAGTGTTGACAGACAGTTGACAGCCAATTAGCATTTAGCTCGTGCCCGGGAAGGTACAGAGTACAGTAAGCTTACAATAAGCTTACCATACTCGTAAGGTACTCGTACCCCGCGATTTTTGTCCCAAAAAAATTTGAGAGGGGGCCTTGGGGGTCCTTGTGGGTCCCCCTGAGCATGCCTAGGGGGTCAGGAGGTTTCTACCCTGCCCCCTTTTTGCGTTCCACACGTTTGTTTTTCTGCTTTCCTGTGCCTCAGTTTACAGAGGCACAAGATGGCTGCCAACACTTTCTGGTTTAGAGTGTTGCCAGACAGTTGACAGCCAATTAGCATTCAGCTCGTGCTCGGGAAGGTACAGAGTACAGTAAGCTTACAGTAAGCTTACCGTGTGCACCTCTAGATATACTTATGATTTTACTTTTGATTTTCTCAGGAACTACTGAACGGATTTACACCATTTAACTAAAAGGCCTATCTGCGAACAGAACTCTACCTTTTTGCCAAGTTTGGTGTAATTCCTTTCAGCCGTTCGGGCTGTAGCCCCAGCTAAAGGTCCTATGGGAAATTGCATGGGGAAAACACATTTTGGGATCTCCTTTTTTCTTGGCTCCCGCTTCACGAATCACCCCCAAACTTTCAGGGAAGGAGCAGAGCGGAGCAGGCCATCTTCTTGGAGACATTCGCGAAGATTCGTCCACCGGCGCCAAAGTTATTCCAAATAGAATGTTGCGGATTTCCTATGGAAACTAGGTTTTAACTATAACTACCTACTGGTGACCGTCAGTAGGTAATATATATGTATATATTACCTACTGGCGGTCGCCAGTAGGTATATATAGTTAGGATTTTTTCTCTATGGGATTTTTGAAAATTCTATGTCTAATAACTTTGGCGTTTGTGGACGGAATTGGCTGAAATTTTCAGGAAAATGGAACATTTTGTTTCTGAGCAGCCCCTGAAAATTTGGGGGGGGTTCATCAAGGGGGGCCGAGAAAAAAGGGGGGTCCCAAAGCGCGTTTTTCCCATGTTAATTTCCATAGGGCGGTTGGCCTCACTTTTAGCCCGAACGGCTGAATGGATTTGCACGAAACTTGGCAAAATTGTAGGGACTGGTAGCCCGATGTGCCTTTGCTAGGTCTCAATATATGTGCTCCAGTGGATTTTGATAAATTAACGTTCGAAAAAATATATATATCTGTAACAGCGCTCCGGGTAGCGCTCCGGTTCGCGTACTTGACGCGTAACAGAACTTCGCGAAGCGAAGCTGATTGGCTCTCCGGTGTCTGTCAACATTCTAAACAGTCCGGAGCGGCCGCCATCTTGTCTCTCGGTAGGATCGAGAGACAGGAGGAGGCCAAAACAAAGGGGGAAATGACCATAAGGGGGCATAGTAGATCCTCCCTGACCCCCTAGGTTTGATGTGGAGGCTTCAAAAGGGCCCCGCGGGGCAAAAAAAAAATATATATATATATATTTTCCGGACGCCATCTTGTCTCTCGGTAGGATCGAGAGACAAGAGGAGGCCAAAACAAAGGGGGAAATGACCATAAGGGGGCATAGTAGATCTTCCCTGACCCCCTAGGTTTGATGTGGAGGCTTTAAAAGGGCCCCGCAGGGCCAAAAAAAAAAAACACGTTTTTTTTACGTGGGGAGCGCCCGGTACGCTTTTGTGCAATGGGCGGTGGTAATCTAAATGATGAGGGGGGGGGGCAGCGTTCAAAGCACATCAGCGTGCATAAACACGAGAATGTTTTTATCTACCACGTACTTGACTTATCTCTCTGAGCTGCATTCCCTTGTGTCTCGGCAATGGTAGTCTGTTCATTACATAGATCGCTCGAGGGCGGTAGTACAGACCGCGCGTAGGAAAGAGTCAAAAGCCAGGGGTATAGGAGTATGTAACAAGCGAGCCATTTAATTGAAAAAACTAAACGTGACAAACGGTTGCAGGATTAGTGAAGGTTGATTTTATAATTGAAAGTATAACAGGATCAGTTACAATAAAATCGTCCATACGCACACCATGGGCGAGTATCATGGGTAACATTACTTCAAAGCTTTAATAATACAATAATCAATAATGAAAAATCGACATCAATAGGGTTGTCCGTATGCCCAGTCAGTACCCTTCCCCGCAGGCCATGTGCACAAAGACCGCATATATCCCCCATAACGTCAAGGCTAAGTAACTAGAACGTCATAAGGAGTTGCAAGTCGCTCCCATACTGGCGCCATTTTGGTGAAGGCCAGGCAGGTCCAGAGTATAGTTCAATGTCTCCAATAAGTAGCGGCAGGACCAGAATCCCTTTCGGCAGTTCAAAAAGTTCGTTAGCGCCAACAGAAAGAACAGGCAGCATGAACCATGACTCAAAGGCGAGGGAGGCAAAATCTTCCCTACCGGGTCACGCTGAGGTCCCACCGGAGCTGATCAAGTTGGCAATCTACAGTGTCTCTTAGTAATTTGGACAAAAACTGGCGTCAGCATGAGAGCACTACCATCCTGTGACAATGTTGTGGCCACTTCCGGAGAGCGGGACAGCAGGCGTATCCCTCCGCCGATGCACTGAATCAGCCTCCCTCACGGCACCAGATGTGGATAAGGCGGCGGACACCCGTGGCAGCGGTATATCCATGGGGGATAGTCGAGCAACAGTGGCGGTTGCCCCCATCGGAAGCCCCCATCGGAGCGGGTGAGACTCAGGTGGCCGAGCGAGGCACTGTGCCGCAAGAGCGGGCGCAACTCAGCTGGCCGAGTGAAGCGCTGGGGTGCAGCTGAGGAACCTCCACCTGGGGAGGTGGGGGAGGCTCGTTCGCGCCGCCTCTGCCTCCCAGTGCATCCCACGCCGTCTCCTGGCGCAGGTATATGTGATGGTCGGACCAGGCAATAAGAGGGGGGGTCATCAGGAAGGCATTCACCCCCCCCCAAAAGCTTCAATTAAGTTGAATGGCTGCAAGAGCTCCGATTACACCAGCAGCCCTGTTAATATGCCGATCTTGGGAAAAGTTCCTCTGTTGGATTGCAATGGCTGCAGTGATGGTCTTGGGAAACGGCTTCCTAAAACTCTAAAGGCCACGAAAGCTTGCTATGCTGTTCCTTTGGAAATGCGGTGCTGGGTGATGGAAGTTATTGAAGAGTTGGCAGTGGTGTTTTTTGTGGATTTTGGACGCTCTGCCACAGTCCATTCGAGTTCCAGGGTAGACCAGAGTCGTTCTAGTGGACCAGGCCCAAATCCGGGGAGTCGGACGCCATTTTGAGCGTTCCGCAGCAACAGCCGCTCTTCACCCCCGCCACCGGAGCGGGTCCCCGGCCATCCAACCGAGTGGAACGCCAATGGCAGTCATGGTGCAGCTGACCGGGGAGTGAAACGCTAAGGCTCGCCCTGCTGCAGCTGACCGCGGGGACGGGCCTTTGCACGTGGTGTCGCCCCCGGGCTATTTGCACAACGGTCCTCCACCCCTAGGCCGCCACCTATGCTACCTCAACAGGAACAGCGTCATGCATTTGGTTCGATGTTGCAGCAGGCTGCTATGTAAATAGTTATTTAATAAAAAGTTTTACCGTGTTACTTTGCTGGTGTGTTGTATATATTTATAATATTTGCATAGGGTTTGTCGTTATTTTGGGTGGGGTGGGCGGCGGAGCCGAGCTAACTTCTCTTATTTAGTCAGCACATAAATTTACTTACTGGTGCGCATTATTTTGGGTGTACATTTGGGATATCGGTTGGGGTCGGGTTCGTCGTACTGAAATAACCCTTCAAGTTTCTGGTGTAGGCTACTCTCCCATTCACTAGCTCCAGAGAGGGTCGTTCCTAAGTAAGGCAAGTGCTATATTTTTTTTCGTCCTTCACATGCGGATACCATGTTCGGGCTTATTTTTCTCATTCCATTAACCGTTCGATCACTGCCTCAGTCATACAAAAAGCATTTTTTTATTGACCCAGTCGTGCGCCACACATACTCATTCAAACCGTACAAATCAGGGCCCATGCGCACATTCATACCATACAATCTTTCACGCTCCCAGTGATGGTCTGCACTCCATGCAATATCTCACAGCGCTTGTCTATGTCTTTCCCTACATGGAGCACGGTGCGGTCCATGTCCACTCCATTCTTCAGTCGGAACTCCGATGTAACCTACAGAGGAGAAAAGAAAGGGGGGGGATACAGCATTCAGAGCATGTCAGCGCGCGCAAACACGAAAAAGGTTCTACTTATGTATCAGACTAGCTGCAAGAACGTGTGATACAACAGATCTTGGCTATCCCTTTCGCATTATTTTTCTGTGTAACATATCCTCCCCTTCTTATGATGCAAAAAAATGTTTCATTTTGTTTGTCTCTAAATTCGAGTTCCCTCTTCGTGTATTTGTTTCTCAATTAGTCGTATTTTATGGGACAAAATACCACACCTTTTAAATTCGGCAGATACCTTAAGCTACGGTCGACCATTTTCTAATAATTCTGGAAAAAGGGCAGGTGTGACGGATACAAATTTCAATCAATCCAAAATTCAGGCAAAGGGTCTGCATTATCTGTTTTCTATTGTTTGGGAATAACAGCCACTATTCAAAAACCCAACCAACCTAGACGATTGTTATGACGCTGATTGCATACTTCCTTCGAAAATTGTTTATTGCAAAAATGTCAGTATACAAATACGGGCCTACAACCACGTGGGCTGGCCACGGAGCAAATGGAATCGTATATGATGAGGGGACATTTACACTGTAGAAAAACGTAACGGCGGGCCATTAGGTTGCAGGAATTAAGGTGTCTAACAGTTGCGGAATCGGTGGACGTTAATTTTATAATCAAAGTACGACAGGACCAGTTACAATGAAATTATCTAGATATACATTTCCGGGCAAGTACCATGAGTAACGTTAATTCGAATTTTTAATAGTACAGTAATCAATAATACATCAGAACTTAATATCAATATGGATGTCCAAATGTTCAATCAGTACCCGTCCCCGCCCGCCATGTGCTCCAAAACTGCATACATATCTCGTGATATCAAGGCTGAGCAACCAGTACACATCAAGGAGTTGCCAACATGTGGGATACATATTATCCAAATAGAAGCAGTTACCTCGAGAATGTTTGTCTGTATGAGGTTCTACAAAATTACATATTCAAGAGGAACATCAAAGAAGATATTGATAAAGGAGTGTATGCTGTAATTGGAAGTGAGGGATGTCTGGTCATTTTGGGCGAGGCCGGGCAGGTCCAGAATATAGTCAAAATGTCTCCACCAAGCAGCGGTCGGACCAGAACCCCTTTGAGTAGTCCAAAAAGTTCCGTTAAATGACAATAGAAGGGACAGGCAACAAGAACCATCAGTCAAAGAGGGGAGGGCAAGTTCTTCCCTACCGGGTCACGTTGGGGCTCGACCGGAACTGATTGAATTGGTAGTCTACAGTGTTTCTGGATGTTTCAGACTGAAGCTGGCGTCAGCATGAGAGCACCACCATTCCGTGGCTACGTCGTGGCTATTTCGCGAGCAATCATGGCAGTCACTCCCCACCGGAAGCCTGCGGGAGTCGGGGGCCCCGGTGACTCTTGTAGAATCTTCAAGGCTGAGGGGACGCTTTCGGGAATGGGGCCCATGCCCTAACAGTCAAGCGTCCAAGTTCCAGGGTTGCCCAGAGCCATCCTTGCAGACCAGGCCCAAGTCTGTGGAGGCGACCGTCATTTCGTGAGCTCCGTGGCAGCCGCCTGTCGCTGCTCCGCAAGAGTGGGTGCAATTCAGCCGGATGGCGGGTGAGACGCTGTAGCCGCAAGAGCAGGCGAAACTCAACCGGCCGAGTGAGGCACTGTGCCGCAAGAGCGGGCGTAACTCAGCTGGCCAAGCGAGGCACTGTGCCGCAAGAGCGGGCGCAACTCAGCTGGCCGAGTGAAGCGCTGGGGTGCAGCAGAGGAACCTCCACCTGGGGAGGTGGGGGAGGATCGTTCGCGCTGGCCCTCTCCCTCCCAGTGCACCCCACGCCGTCTCCTGGTGCAGGTATATGTGATGGTCGGACCAGGCAATAAGAGGGGGGGGTCATCAGCAAGGCATTCACCCCCCCCACCCATGGCTCGCTGGATGCCACCTCAGGGTGCACGAATGGGAAGGCCAGTACAACAACATCGTGGCCGTGGTGCTTCCGGGCCATCCACCCAACGACCTCTTCGGCCGATGGCTGCCAGCAAGGCCCTGCCCTATACGTGCCGGGGGCCTCGTCTTCCGGATGGGCGTAGCCGCGGACCTGCTGCACAAGGAGGGACAGGAACAGTGACATGCATTTGGATCGATGTTGCAGCAGGCTGCCATGTAAATAGTTATTTAATAAAACGTTTTACCCTGTTACTTTGCTGGTGTGTTGTATATATTTATAATATTTGCATAGGGTTTGTCGTTATTTTGGGCGAGGTCAAAAAGAGATCCCATCAGTGGCCTACTGACGATTTTTATGTTATAGTTTGCTTGCACGATACAGCGGCTAGTCCGCATTTTATATGTATGTCCTTTTTATTAGGGGTGTCCTCCGGTGGAGTCGGATGATCTACCTCTAATAAACGGTCCGGGTTGAACCAACTACCAACAAACGGGGCAGAGATAGGCATGACGGGTTACAAAGGGGACAAAAGTCTGCACTACCTATCCTTCACTATCCGCAAAGACTACAGAGTATTGCGACTCTGCTTATTTGTGAATAGAGAATCACCCAAAGAGAACCAATTCTGAACGATCAATGTTCGGCCAAACAATCAATCAAATGAGGGATAAAAATAGGCACAACGGATTACAACGGGGGCTAAAGCCTGCGTTACCTATCCTTCACTATCTGCAAAGACTAAACAGAGTATTGCGACTCTGTGCTTGTTTGTAAATAGAGAATGAACCAAAGAGAACCAATTCCAAAACAGTAAATGCTTGGATAACAATCAATCAAATGGAGAGGGAAGCAGGCACGACGGATTACAACGGGGGCAAAGGCCTGCGTTACCTACCCTTCACTATCTGCAAAGAGAGAATACTCCTAAAAGAAAAGAGGGGGGGCAGCGTTCAAAGCACATCAGCGTGCATAAACACGAAAATGTTTTTACCTACCACGTACTTGACATTTTAAAGTTTTTGATATTTGCTATTAAAAAAACATTGAAATTCACTGAAAAAACATAGGTTATAGACCATATATAGTTAGGAATTAGCATTTACAAAACCTTGAAAATTCACTGAAAAAACCATGGGTTATAGACCATATATAGTTAGGAATTAGCATTTAAAAAAACTTATTTTACTCACACAAAACCATTGAAATTCCATATATAGTTAGTTGCACTAACTATATATCGCACACCCGCAATCCACTGCTGATGATGTCACATATTACATCATTCATGACATGGTCAGTGACATCACTGATGACATCACTGATGACATCTCAAATGACATCACTGATGACATCTCAAATGACATCACTGATGACATCACTGATGACATCTCAAATGACATCACTGATAACATCTCAAATGACATCACTGATGACATCACTGATGACATCACTGATGACATCTCAAATGACATCACTGATGACATCACTGATGACATCTCATTTGACATCAATGGTCACATCACTGATGATATCATTCATGTGACAATACAATGCATCTCCTCACACTTTAATATAACCTCTGTTACACCCAGTGTTAAATACAGAATATAACTTTTTAAACCATTGACACACCAATACTAGTTACTACATACACACTCACTGATTCCTATATCTACACACACATTCACTCATTCACCCATACAATCATTCATACATACAATCACTCATCTTTACAACACTATTATATGCACTCATACACCTATACAGACACTCACACTCTGCCACTCATCCATGGAGTTACTCACACACCTAGTCAGTCCTGTAAAGAATCAATCACACTTCCATTTTCTCATCTATACAGTTAAACATAGAGCACCTTACATTTTCAAACATATACTAACACATACTTACTCTCTTATACAATCACTGATACAAGTACACATTGATCTGCACAGAGTCACACACCTCCCAGCCAACCACACACACACTCAGTCTCCCATACAAATACTTGGGCAACCAATCAATAACCCATATAGCCACTCATATAGCTACTGATCAACACATGCAGCAGCTTGCACAACAACAGACATACTGATGCACACTTTCAGACAGTTTAGTCACTAACCCATGCATTCAGTAAAACGCATTTAATCACTCACTCATACAGTCAATCACGCACCTACTAAAACCTTCATTCAGACACTTATACATCCACTCATTCTTCAATATGTAAAACATATTTAAACTTTACAGAAACACACAGTCACTTCAGTGAATTTTCAAGGTTTTGTAAATGCTAATTCCTAACTATATATGGTCTATAACCTATGTTTTTTTCAGTGAATATATATATATATATATATATATATATATATATATATATATATATATATTCACTGAAAAAAACATAGGTTTCAGGCCTTATATAGCTAGGAATTAGCATTTTAAAAACCTTTAAAATTCACTCAAAAAACTATAAGTTTTAGGGGTGTTTTAGTTAGCTGGACATTTCACTCATACAAAACTATTGAAATTGCTCCTATATAGTTAGTTGTACTAAGTATATTTCGCGCACCCGCAATCCACTGCTGATGATGTCACATATTACATCATTCATGACATGGTCAGTGACATCACTGATGACATCTCAAATGACATCACTGATGACATAATCCAGTGAATGTGGTTTGCTTCGTTATTTGAATATGCATTATATATATATAGCAATTTGCATTGAAGAATGAGTGGATATATAAAAATAAATATTTGGATGGAGGATTTAGTAGCAGTGTACTTGACTGTTTCCGCCCATGAGGAAGAGGCGTTCTGGAATCAAGCAAGGAATCGAAAAATGAAATGGATGCAAATAATTGCAAGCACCCTCGAGGTGTCCAGACCGGATGGTAGGAGCTGCATTGTGTGACCTCTATGAGCTCAAGGACATTCGGGAGGAACATTAAACGCACGGCAGCCCTGGCCGTGGCAGAGGAGCACCATTTCCTAAGAACTGAGATTTGTAAAGGCTTGGAGAGAAACCCTTTCTTTCCGTGTAGCATGCAGCTCCACAGCAAAACGAAGCCTGCAGTTTTGCAATCCAACCTACTAAAGGATTTAAAATGCTTCTAATATGAACACAGAGACAATGAACCTACTCAAGGTTTTTAATACAATACTCACCTTTGGGACCACATGGACCAGCATGTCATCGGGCATTTCTTGTGTGCCACGCCCATTGTGGGTGGTGTTTTCAATGAAATAATCATCAAACATGTTTCAGGCTTCTTCGCCCTTGCTCACCTGTATCCCTCGGAAGGCAAAGCATGCTGATACATGTAGATCAATGTCCAAGCACTAATAATACCCCAGTGGGCCTCCATTCAATTGCCACAAATAAAAATCCATATTAAACCCAAGTGGGACTTCGGGCAAACACTGCTGGTGTTTTCCATTATTTCACTCCCCGTTCTGCCTTACATCCGACGTGAGGTTTCTCCCATCGCAAGGCCCCACCGCTAAGTGTTGTCAAGTTCCCAGTGGCCAGGCTGCTTGGACATTGAACTACGTGTACCAGCATGCTTTGCTACCAACACAGCTGTGATCAATTTACCCATGCGGTTAAGTACATGGCGATGAAGCAGCTCCATTTCACTGCGACTTTCCCCTGATGAAGAAGCCTTCCTGGCTTTGAAACGCATTGGGATGTTGGGACTTTGGACTGCTATGCTGGTTTTAATAAATTCCTGGTGTCAAAGCTACCCCGTCTTCATCTCGTTCTCACATCAGGGCATCTTTGTTTGGATTTAAATGCGGCAGCCTGGCGCAGGGAACATGACACCACTTAGCGGTGGGGCCTTGCGACAGGAGAAACCTCACGTCGGATGTAAGGCAGAACAGGGAGGGAAATCATTGGAAAGACCAGCGGTGTTTGCCCGAAGGCCCACTTGGGTTTAATATAGATTTTTATTTGTGGCAATTGAATGGCAGCCCCCTGTGGTATTATTAGTGCTTGGGCATTAAACTACCTGTACCAGCATGCTTTGCTACCAACACACCTGTGATCAATTTATGCATGCGGTTAAGTACACTGCGATACAGCAGCTCCATTTCACTGCGACTTTCCCCTGATGAAGAAGCCGCCATGGCTTGAAACGCGTTGGGATGTAACTGAACTTTGGACCGCTATGCTGGTTTTAATAAATTCCTGGTGTCAAAACCACCTCGTATTCATCTCGTTCTCGCATCAGGGCATCGTTGTTTGGATTTAAATGCAGCAGCCTGGCTGCAGGGAACCTAACACCACTTAGCGGTGGGGCATTGCGAGGGAGAGAAACCTCACGTCGGATGTAAGGCAGAACGGGGAGTGAAATCATTGAAAAGACCAGCGGTGTTTGCCCAAAGGCCCACTTAGGTTTAATATGGATTTTTATTTGAGAAGAGTTGTGCCTCCACATCTGTTAGGGAAATTAGCCTGTAATTTGCTGGGTTATCTTGTGGACCAGTTTTATAAATTGGCTGTATTATACTTCCCTGGCATAATTAAACAAAGTTGTTACGATCTCTGACCAAAGATCGAGCTTAGCTTTAAAAATTGAATTTGGGATTTCATTGGGGCCTGGTGCACCATTCGATCTAATCCTGCTTATTGCCATTTTTACTTGTTCCGGTTACCATATCTCATTGACTTGTGGCTCGGCTTGAATGCGACACTGCTCATTCCTGGGTGTTCCACCACTGTCTTCGCTGCTCATTGTGCTTGACTTTTTATGAACAGCATTATTATTAACCAAATACATCTGGGGATGCCCCACAAAGGTTGGAAATAAAAGACGCCCAACAGGATTTGCTATATTAGCACTATTCGCTCTTTTGCTACCATTTTCAAGATTGTTTATTATGCCCCAGAATACTTTAAAAAAAATAGTTTTGCAGGAAAAATGCAGCTTAGTCCATATTTCTTCATAGTACGTATGTTTGGTTTGGTGCACCAACAGAATATTGAGTTTTTAATATCGATATACAAAAATATTGAGTTACAAATATTGTGATACTGGAATATCGACAGCAAGAATATCGTGGTCTAGAATATCGACTTTAAGGAAAGAAATATAATTTTTTTAAATATCGAAGTCTGTAATATCGTTTGCAAAAATATTGTTCTTTAAAATATTGCTTTTAATATTAGTTTTATGTATTTTAGCATGAATTCTAAAAGTATGTGATCTAATTTTTTTAAATAAGTATTGCTTTTGTTTTTGAATATATTGGTTACATGTTTAGTAGTGATTAATTGTATCTTAAGTACATTTTGCATTTTTTAGTTCTGTAGCAGGTTGTGGTTTGTAGGGGAATAGGGTGGGAAGTAATTGAAGTATGATACATTTATTAATATTTTTTATTGATCAGTATTCATTTAATTTAGATTTTGTAGTGTTAATTGTGGTAATACATTTTTTATTTATTGCTTGTTCATTTTTAATGATTAATTAATTGATAATTATGTTAAATATCTTATTTTTTTAGGCGTGTGTTGCAGGTTTATAGGGGAATAGGGTGAGAAGTAATATAATTATAATTTATTTTTATTTATTTTATTTAGATTTTATAGTGTTTAATTGTGGGAATTCATGTATTATAAATTAGTTAGTCTTTGGTTGCTACTTGTTAATTAATTTGTAAATATGTTAATTTTGTCAATTTTATAGGAGCGGGTTGTGGGTTTATAGGGTGTGAAGTAATTTATTTAAAAAATAATTAATAATTGTTGATTAATGGTAATTAATAAAATTAACAATTAATCATAGAAATTGTTTAATTAATTTGAGATGAAATGTGAGCTGTGGAGTTTTTAGTGGTAAAGAGTTGGAAGTAAATTATTTTCAATTAATTAAATAATTAGTTGTTATTTGATAATATTTTAATAATGTAAAATTTGTTTTTGAAATTTTTGTTGGGGTAGAGGGTGGAAAGTATTTTAAGTTTTATTAATTAATAATTATTTGCTCATTTTTATTCATTTAATAATTTATACATTTTTATGGAAATTGTTAACTTTTATTTTATGTGTGGAGTTTGGTTTATAGGGGTAATGTTTGGTGAGTAAATACATTTTTGTATGTTTTAATTTAATTTTTAATAAATATTATTTGATCATTTGATAATTATATTACTTAGGTACAATGTTTTCGAAATTTAAATGTGTGTTGTGAAATGTGTGGTTGTTTTAGGGTAGGAAATAACCTGTGTAATAATTTATTTTTAGGTTGTAATGAATCTGTATCACATATAGTAATTTGTTTGTTAAACTCTTTAACTTTTTATAAAATAATGTTTGTAGTTAATTTTTTGATTTTTTAAACATTATAATATGTTTCTATCTTTTGTAATTTTTTATTCTTTTATATCATTTTTATTTTTGTGTTATTACATTTTGTACTGTAGTTGATATGTTGCCATCTTATTTGACATCTAAATAATTGTTTTGAATTTTATTATTTAATTTATTTAACATTATTTTTTATATATAAGAAAATGATATTTTGTACATCGATATTTCTAACATCTATATTATTTTTTCGATATTTTTGTATTTCACATTATAAAGATAGCTTGTCGATATTTTGGATATTGATATTTTTTATCGATATTTGTGTTTGGGGATATTTATGTACTCAATAATATGTCAGTGATCCATTTGGCTTTCCATATTTCATTTTTATTGGAGCCTCTAAGTCATTTTAGTTTGCAAAGTTCCAAAGTTCTTAGGCATCCACTCATTTTTCTAAATGCGGCCCGCCCTTATTGCTTTGCTTTGTATCATCTCTTCCCTTGCTGGTCGATTTTTACTTTAATTCTCCTTCTTTATTGCTGTGAGTGTGTTCTGTTGCTGAACGTGGCATGAAAGCTATTGGTGTTTTTTCTAAGTTTTCTTCTAATCCTGTATTTTCCCTGTGAATTCCCAGTTTCGCCTGTTGTTCCCATGGTTAGAACTTTGGGATCTAATTGATTGCCGTGATCTTGTTCAATTGAGCCTGCTTTGTCTTCAGCAATTCTGTCCTACATTGTCTTGATCTCTGACACCATTCACCGTACTATAGTTGGTAGTTTCAAAATGTTGTCGATTATATGAGCGCAAGTACATGTAATCAGGTGATTGACTTTGTCAGATTGAGCCTTGACTACCAAGTTTGATAGATGGACTAGTTTAGTGTCTATTCTGGATACATAGAGAGCCTGTGTATTTACTAAGTCCAATGGATGTTCAACTTGATAGAGGAGTAATTAAGGGCATTGGTGATATTGTCCATTGTGTTAAGCAGACTACCCCAAGTTCTGTTTTCGGGATCTTTTAATTTCTCCTCAGGAACAAGAGTATCATCCTGAAAAAATTCATCATATTTGGCTAACAGTGATAAATCCACCAAGTTAAGAGGATTAATCAAAGAGTCAGCTTGGGCAACCTTGCTTTGTCCGTTCGAAGATGGCACATTCTCTATAGAAAGTTTACTCGGGAACAGGGTCTGCTTGTGATCCTTATTAATGATACTGGTTTCCAAAATAAGGCTTGAAGGATCCATTTCAATTGCATTCCTTCAACCATTTGGGCTTGAGGAGTTCTCGAGAAGCATATTTTGACAACCACCGACCACTTATGGATTGGGCAGAGTAAGGGAGGGTATCTGGATGAAGGAGGACCAGGGCCAGAAGATATATAAATCAATGAGTTGTTCAAATTTTGACTAAGAACCTGATGTGTTGGAGACATTGTGCCTGCATTTGGAACTGACGTTGTCTTTGTCTCCAAGGTAGATGATGCTGAGGGGTCGGGATTCGTTGCACCTCTAAGCCCACTGGACGAACATGTTTGCTGTGATCCACCTAGTTTTACATTGGGGGCGTGAACATGAGCCTGTACCAAGAGTGGGTCGTTGGTTTGTGGTGTTGCTAGTAAGAGGCCGCACTGTCAACTGTTGGTAAAATACAGGAAGTATCATTATTGGGTTGTGAGCAGTTGCTGCACTCTTGTTTGTTCCCTGGAAATAATAGAACATGTTCACTCGAACACCCCAGGTTGGATCCTAGGTATTGTGTCATTTCAGCTTTGTTTGTAGATATTTGCTCTCCATCTGCACCTCAGGCTATTGGACCTTTTCCATAATCTTTGTTTGCTATTTAGTTAAAAAAATATATATATATTCTGTAATAGTTGGTTGGCTGATCCCACTATGAACTCTTGAGTATTGGACAACATCAGGAGAAGTAAAATAATGCTGCTAAATTTGCTGTGTAAAGATCCATCCCTGCTCTCTCCATTCTTTCTCCGCCGCTTTTTTGGGCCCGTGGAAATCTCTCGCGCAGGCGGCCTGACCTCATTACATTACCTACTCAGAGATTTTTGGAATTCCATCTAAATACGGCTGCCACTTAGACCATGTTGTTGAATGCAGAGTGGGAGGCTGGGAGTCTAACAATGGCAATGATGTTTAAAAATGATGGTTAGCAACGACCACAGCCTGTTCAGCTAAAATGAGGGTGAAGACAGACCGTTCACCAGCGCTACCTCCACTGTCCCGAAGCCTCCACCTTTGTCACACACTCCCAAGAACCACTTATCAGAGAGAGAAGAAACCAGCAAGCGGTAATGCAGTGATGAGCAGACGAGACATCAGAAGGGTATGACAAAGTTGGACCCGGTCTCCTGCTGGTATCAGACCAATATCAGACCGATATTAAGCTGGTAATGGACTGAGAACCTCATGGGTTACAGGCGAGTGGCGGCCAGGAGCTACCAGGTATCCACAAGCCGCACCAAGACCTACCTGGGCCGCTTCCGCGGGTACCCGGGCTCTCACTCAGCAAGGGCCTGCTAAGGACCCTCAATTTAAAGACAGTGAAATAAAAGTGGCTGAGCAGAGCTGCTACAGCTCACCTTTCCTGCTGCTTCACCGCTGCTGGCAGCCCAACAACACCTCTGACCCCTGGGTTAGGGGATTTCTCTCCAGGTCTCCGTCCGGCTCCTTTTGCAACTCTGGCTCCTTTGTGGCTCATTTTTCCTGCCGCACCACAGCTGGGGTAGCCCCCAGGATCGGGACAGGGGACCAGTCACGGGGACAGGCAAAGGATTACTGCTCCTTTCACTTGGGGCACCTGTGGAAAACACCCCCTGGGACCGAGACCGCTTTACTGCAGCTGACAGAACCTAGGACCGGGGCCGGGCTTTGATGCACCTGCTGCCTCGACTGACAGATCCCTGAGAGGACTTCTTTTGTTCATTGCTCCTGCCTTGCCTTGGAGACTTGCAGCAGACAGTCCCCAGGACCAGGACTGGGGATCAAACACGGCTGTCCCTCAATTTAATTCGGACTCGCAGTTCGCAGCACACACAACAGAGTGTGCTTACTCCTGCCTGACTTCCGGGCTCTTGTCTGACTTCTGGGGAATCGTAGATTCAGCATGCCTCAGTCACAATCGTCATTAATAATGTTACCGTCACATCATCCACATCAGTGAAGGAGCATCACACCTGACGCAATAAAGACTAATTGCCTATTCGGTGTAATTGTCCCTCATGACAGCAAACAACATGATGCATGTGAAGAGTTTATGCAGCCATGTGTCTGCTCAGAAACGTCCATTGGTTGTGGATAGGAATCAGGTGGGATCATAATAAAAAAACAATAGACAAAGCACATTAGAGAAACCAAAGGGTGGCATGCGCCCCTCACATATTGGCAGATTTTCCAGAACTGTACTTCAGCGATCTTACGGGCCCACATCTTAGGTCCTCCCACCTCTTGCAGCAATTTATGTTGCACCACTTATAGACCCCCAGGGTCTGGACCTTCCTGGCGATGGCCTTCCATATGTCACGCTTCTAATGGGCGATGACCTGTATGGATACATGAAAGGAAAGGACAAACAATGGTATTGCGGCATTTGTTTGTCTGTATTGGTGTCATACGAATTGTCTACAGCTATCAATAGCAGAACTTATAAGTTTCCATACTACATGTGAATTATCACATGCTGACCTAAATCAAAATACCCATAAACACGTTAATAGTGACCTGTTGCCCATCCTCATCCCATGTCATGTTATAAACACACATGTGACATTATCTAGCCCAAGGCCCCCTACATAATCTGTGATGTGACCTATTTCTGATCAGTGCAAAATATTGTGAAGTACTGAGGGCTAAACATTAATAATTATAGGACAGTGACTCGTGACCACTGTGAATAAGGAGCCTGAAGTTTGGGCATGACATACTTTGAAATGAGAGTCAATAGAAAGGAAGTGTTAGCTCAATAAGTCAGGGAACGCTCCCTTTTTAACTGTTGTCCATTTAAAACCATTCAGGGGCATATTTTAAGCACACCTCAGATTTTGACCTGCAAAGTATAAATGTTCTTGACAGCTCTACTTCAATGCTTCAGTTGTTTGGCCCTGCCTGGCCCATGATTCTGAATGAGCACTGCTCCTCGACAGGACTTGATGTCTGCATCCTGATGATCATGATGTCACATGAACACCACCTTTCCTCAACTTTTAAATTACAAGGGTCACCTTCTGCCCATCCAATAACTGATTTCAAGGCGGTGTGCTACTCTGAAGGAGTCTGGGAGCTACTGTTAGCTCTCAAACCACATTTTGGAGAGCCCTGATCTAGGCTGAGTGATTTGTGGGAAAATGTATTTAACTAACATAATTTTTAACAGTTTTTGTACACAGTGCATACATATATACAGGTGTAAAGAGTACATGACATGTTTACCATTTACCATGATGCTATTTGGCCACTTATCACAAGTACATCAAACATATGCATGTATAGAACTCTACATCCACACTAATTAGAAACTAGAGATTTAAACACACAACACATATTGATGGTGTTTTGTATCTGACATGGAAGAGTGCATACAAATCCCTAACATCACTGTCCCATGTAAGGACCACATTATATGACACTTAACATTAATCACTACTCTTCACTCTAGAACTTAAAGGGACATTGTAGTCTGTGTAAACGGAAAAGAGCCAGTTAGACATATTCACATACGTGTGCCAGACATGTGCCTGTTCATCTGGTGAGCCATAGAGCTGGCCATTAAGGGAAAGGATCTCCTTTGCCAGCAACCCATCTCCTCTGGCATGAAGGCAGTGGCCCTCTCCCGTTGGATCTGGCATGGTTGCTCCCTAAGGTGAGAAACAGCAGCACAAGTGGAGGAGGTCTTGATAGCAGCAGTGTTAGGAGCCAAGTGAGCCTTTTTTTCCAACCACTGTGTACATGTATGTGACGTACACCATCTTCAGCAGAGATGGACACAGCTGTTGGTCCATCCTGTTATGTTCATCAATGTTAGCCTATGGCTGTTTCCGTCGTGGAGGTTACTGTCCACTACGTGGTTGCCTTCTTCCATCACCATCTGATTCCAAATATCTTATCAATGAGGACAGGCACCTGACATTTCAGGCTTCAAACTAGTGTGTTAGTGACTGTTAACATGGACGTCATTTAGGAGTAGTCAGGGTTCACAACTTGGACCTCTAACATTTGGCTACTCTGAGGCCAGTGGTTCACAAAGGAAGTGCCAGGAGTAGCAGGGAGCAAGTTATAAGTCGAAGATGCGACCCTTGACTACTCCCAAAGGAAGTCCATGACTGTTGAGTGCGTCACTAGCACTCCAAATAGGGCCTAGTTTGTTCATATAATCACACTTCGATGGGCACTTATTATTTTTTATTAACATTTATGTGTAGTGCATTACTGTGCTGACACATAATAGTATGGCGGTGTTGTGTACTCCGCCATTGACTATGTTTTCAGTGGAAATCTTTTTTTTAAATGTGTAAATAATACATTTGAAAATAAGTATTTACTTATGTATTTTTATGATTCATATCAACGGCATGAATGTCATTTGTGATGGTTAAAGGACAAAAATCAAATGATGCATCAGAATATGTACTAAACCATATACATTATGTCAAAATACATGACTTTAGGTTGCAAATATGTTGCTGTGGATGATATAAAAAAGGTTCAGGTGTTTTCCAAATGCAGACATATGAACCATAGGAGAGTGAGCAGAAGACAGCCTCCAATGTCCCAACCCTTTTCAGAGTTTGCCACCATGGGAGAAAGGGATATAATCAAGAAGTTCAGGTTGAATAGGCAAATTATCCTGGCTCAATATCATCAGCTGGAGCCAGATCTTTAGCCTCACAACAGAAATCTCACATCTATTACACCAGTTGCGATTCTCCTATTACCATGACCAGAGAATATGGATTTCATTAAAGACACAGAGGCTAACATTATGCATTAATCCTTTAATGCAACTCACAAACAGCCGCTTACATCACAAAGAACAAGAACAAGAATGAGATGACATCACGGCAACAATATAAGCCATGAGCAGGAGTAGAGCTGCCTCTTTTAAATGCAATCAAACATTGAGAGAGTTAGTAGAAACAATCTTCAACTTGGAACAAGGGTGCTGGAAAGGTTCAAAACCAAGAAAGGAGGCGAAGGAAAATCCATGTAGATCCATCAGTTCAAATTATCTGAAAATAAAGTGTAAAAATGTCAAAGAATGCAACGGAGTTGCCAATAAACCTTGAACATGAAGAGAAAACAACATCTGATATTCCAATAGATAGCAATGTTATTAAATGTAAACAATGTCATCAGAACTAAATCGACGAATAGATTCTCCGTCCAAGGGAGGGACGGAAGGGATAATGTTAGCCTCCGTGTCTTTACTGAAATCCAGATTCTCTGTTCATGGTAATAGGAGGATCGCAATTTCATTACAAGACAAGGAGGCTACATTATGCATGTTGGTAGCCCTGAATAACAACGTCAGAAACATGTTCAATGGGTTTATAATAATGATGAGCAAATGTAGAGGCATTAGACCAGTCAGCAGCCTTAAGGATAGCATCCAACTTCCCACCGGACCAGAATGACTTGCTGGCCATAGCGCTTCTGAGAGAATGACCTTGAAATTTGGAAAGGTCAATACCAGCAAAGTTCATAGCCAATTTAACCCACCTGGCGATAGAGCATGATGAGATGGGTTTAAAGGGTTTGACATAAGAAACAAGAAGTTGATTTGCATCAGGATGACGAAGGTCTTTCATTCTTGAATCATATTCCTTCATGCAATCAACACCACAAAGTTTTTTGCAGAAGGATAAAAAATAGAGTCAGACATGGTTTTAGTTCTCCTAAAAATTTCAAATTTAACACCAAACATGTCACAGCATCTATTAGAAATATCCAGAGCTTTGACATCAGAGACTCTGCGACAAGAAACTAGGCAAAAAAGAGAGGCAAGTTTTATGGAAAGACATTTCCTGTTAAGAAGAGAGTTGTCAGGCCAGGAGCAAAAAAGGTCAAGCAGAAGTTTAACATCCCACACCGATTGGTATTTAGGTCTAGGGGGTCTTTTTAGGCTAATACTTTGAAGAACTCTACAAATGATAAGGTTCTTACCTACCGTCTTACCGTTGACAAGAGAATGTCCTGTGGAAATGGTAGATCTAAAACAATTAATTGATCTAGAGGAAAGACCATTGTCGAAAAGTTCCACAAGAAAATTAACTACATTAACGATAGGAGCCTCCACGGGATCCAAGTCCCTCTCCATGCACCAACGAGTCCATTTTCTCCAGATGTTATTATATCTCTAGTGAGTTCCTGGTGCCCATGATTCACCGAGGAGTGAGAGAGCAGATTGTTATTGTTATTGTTATTGTTAACTGGGGTTTATATAGCGCCAAATCACGTCAGGTCTCTAGGCGCTCATGACAGATGACACTAACAACAACTGAGTAAATGAACAGAAAGTACATATGTGACAGCATTATTTAAATAGGGCCGAAAGCTTCCCTGAACAGGAGTGTTTTCAACGACTTCCTAAAATGTAGAAGATTTACTTCTCTACGGAGAGACTCTGGTAGTTTGTTCCACATCTGTGGGACCAAAACAGAGAAAGATCTCCCTCCCTTGGTTGCCAGTTTGAATCGAGGACAGGACAACAATTGGGAGTTAGAGGACCTAAGCGTTCGTTTGGGATTATAGACCCCGAGACGTTCTTTAATATAGGCAGGCGCTTGCCCATAGATTGCCTTATGGGCAGTACATAAACTCTTAAACTCCACCCTTTGCTTTATGGGAGCCAATGTAGCCTGCGCAATAATGGGGAGGCTACATTGATGATGAAAGTCCAGACAATTTGTTAGATTGCCTGACACTTTCCAGGCAAGAAGGTTCAAACTCCCCGAAAGAACTAGGTGGTGATCTTCTCCGTTTGCGGTTACAACCAGACCTTTTGCTGCAGGAATCAGGAAAGGGATGTCGCAAGAAAGTTCCAGAGCTGTGGGGAACCACGCTTGAGAGGGCCAGAAAGGAGTCACCAGGAACAGAGAGCACCGTTCCTGCCTCACTTTCTGAAGAACCCTTTGGATCATTGCAAATGGGGGAAAGGCGTAAGCTCGGTGAGGAGCCCAAGGTTGGAGAAAGGCGTTCACTGCCAGAGGCCCCGGATCTGGCATCCAGCTGAAATACTGACGGAGTTGGAAAGTCAACCAGCTGGCAAAGAGGTCCACATTGAAAGGGCCCCAAAAAAGAGACAAGGAATTAAAAACGGTCACGTCGAGTTTCCAATCGCTGAAATCTTGGAGAAATCTCGAGTTCCAATCTGCTGAGAGATTCAATTTCCCGGGGAGATATTCCGCCTTCAGAGAAATCTTGTGTTCCAAACAGAACATCCAAAGTTTTCTTGCCAGATCGGAGTGGTCCGCAGACCTCGTTCCACCAAGTCGATTGATATAAGAGACTGCAGAAACATTGTCCATTTTCAAAAGAACGGATCTGCCCTGAATTGTCAAAATCAAATCTTGTCTTCATTTTGTGGCTACAGGATCCTTTCAATACACTGTGGCAGTGTCTAGTGGTATGTGACAACCAACCTTTAGTGGTGCACTACAAGAGTGCTATCTTCAGTGATGAGACACATCAACAGCTTCATTCAGTTTCCATAGCAGCAGGATTTAGCCAATGTAAAGGGTGACTTCTATGGTGTAGGTCACCTACCACATGTGGTTAGAGCAATTGATGTTCCACATATTGCCTTAGTACCACCAAATTTCAGAGAGCAGGTCCAGTGGAATTGAAAGATCTTCCATGCAATCAATGTGCAAGTTGTCTGCTTACCAGATTTGCTTATCACAAGCATCTGTGCTCATTTCCCGAGGTCTGTCCATAATACCTTTCTACTATGGGACAGCCCCATACCCATGCACATGTCTCACCTTGGACCTGAGAGGGCCTGGCTTGTAATGTGGCCATCATGTTCTGTGTGATTGGTAATGTGTTTTTTATCTGTTTCAGGTTTCTTCACCAAGTCTCTTCATTTTGACATTTCAGAGGTGTGACATTTGCAGCTATATGGTGCTGTTTCCCAGTACAAAAGGAACATGGGATGGTCCTTGGAAAGACAGATCCAGACTTTATATGTAAAAATCTTGTATCAATGCAGCTTGGACTGTGATTGAATGAGAGATGTGTAGATTACATTGGACATGTTCTCTGTCTAACTTCACATTGGTAAAATTCTCATCGTGTGTAAAGTGTATGTGGGTGTTGATGTGTTACATCATTGTGGGACATATTTTTTGTGGCAAACTTGGTTGTGACATTCCACCAGTAATAATGAGGTGTCTGAAAAATGTCGTGCTGCCATGGTTTTGCCCCTTGGTGGTATTGATGTAGGATTCCTTATGTGAGCCAGAAGATCTGGCTGTAGCTGATGACATGAATCAATGATAATTTGCCTATGATACCTCATTGTTTTAGATATATCCCCTTTTTCTATGTTGGCAAGGTCTTGAACTGGTAATGTGCCAACTGACACTGAGCATTAGTGTAATGTATGGATTGTTATGTTAGTGCAAATGTTGACAGACAAGTATTGGTCAAATGGGATAAACATGGCAGTTCATGATTGATTGGTTTGGGAAGTTAAAATAAACATTATCTACTTGCAAATCATCCATGTTGGCACAGTCTTTTGATGTGTTGTCATTATCAAGTTATGATAGAATAAAACAAATGCATTCATAAGTTGAGAGATAGAACACCAGTCTATGATTTTTTTCCTTGTAAATGTATTGTACTAAACGTTATGAAATTAAAGGGGGTGAACATAACAAAAGAAAAGCAAAAAGTGAAGAAGTCAGTCATGGTGAATGAAACCAAAGATGGAGATCCAAAATTATTTGAAGTCCAATGTCTAAAACAGTACTGGCATTGGAAAGGCAAATGTGTCCAGAAATAGTCAACAGAGTGAATGGTAGGCATACACTGGAGGAAATTAACATTGAGGTTTCTTGAATATGGTGGCAGAGGTCTTGCCATCTTCACCTCCTAATGAACTGCATGGAAGTCTCCGGTCATCGTGGCAGGGATCCACAGCTGCAGGAGCTAGGTGAGCTACAGGTGGATCGTCTGGTAACAGGGCCTCACTTCCTGTGGCTGTGGCTGATGTACATGGCTCAAATGTTGTAGGACCACAGGAAGAGGTAGATGATGCGAGGAAAGCCCTGCACCTGTGGGTGTAAATATCCTTTAGATACATATATTGGTGTGTAGGTCCTGAGAAGGGGGGTGGTGGTCGGGTCAGTGGTCTAGCCTCCAATTGGAGGAAGTGCCCTCACATACCCCAAGAGCTGTCATGCGTCATAATTTGGGTGTGCTCCTCATTACACCAGCGCTACAAGGCCCAATGGGCACCCATGAAAGGCTCTTTGGCGGAGTTCTTGTTGATAAAGTTTTGAGTGAGTGAGGGTGCGTGGGCTATGTAAGTAGTGTAGTGAAGCAATTTTAAAATAAGATTTGTGATGCTCAGTTTTCTAAACTTTATTAATGTAGCTCACTAACCTAAATAAAAACAGTGTAGCTCCTATGGGATATAATGGTCCTATGGAGCATTCATTGCTATAACGCTTGGTCAACATGTTTCTTGCCTCATCCAGCCCCTATGGGGTCTATTGGCAATTCACCAGGACCGATAAATATTATTTTTCTGATTATCTTACACTACTGCAAGGCTGATTCTTCCAGTTGTACAGGTTGATTGAGTAATCAGCTGTGCTGTGACTTACAAGGTTTTATTTCACCTTGTATCTTAGTACGACCCAATAGGTAGTAGGTCTAAAGTGATGGGAATTTTTCTGAGCTAGTCGCTCTCTCACAATTAGTAGTGGTATGGTGAGTAGCCCTTTACCTACCCTAGCTCACAGCTGCACATGTGAGTGTAAATATCCTTTAGCATCTCAATCAGGGCGCCCATATTTGAGTTACATATCTCCACCTGATGGTTGTGCTCCCTCTACAGCTGCTTCATCTCTTGGATCTTGGTGAGTATCTGGCCCATCATGTCTTGGGATATGGTAGGTTCCCAAGACTTGGTTGATGGTGGGATGGGCTGGGTGTCCGTGACCCCAGTGGACTGAGTATGCTGACCCACAGACACCTTCCCATGAACCCTAACCCCACTAACCTGTCCTCAGTGTGCCCCATTCAACTGGATCCCGGGAGAGCAGGTGGTGGCGTGGTCTCAACATGGGGGCAAATGTTCAGTGTCATAGTGGGAGTAACACAGTTAGTAGAATCTTTGAGTTACTGAGATGTCACAGCTGGGGTGGGAGGTGTTGGTGTGGACATAGGGAATGTCACTGGAGCTGTCTTCCGAAAATGACCAGCTGTACCAGGCTGGAGTGGGGGTTTCTTCAGTGACTGGAACCTGCCCACATGCACTGTCAGTTTGATCTATTGAGAAATGGAGAACATTTTTATTCATAGAAGTGTGCATTGTAGATTCAAATCTTTAGAGACAAACAATGCTTAGATGATAAAATAGGTAGAGAATATTGAGATGATGGCTTCCAGAGGTATTGCACAAATTGCTCTAACATTTATCTATTTCAAGCAGTAGAACTTCAAATCAGCATGTAGTAAGATGTCCTGAAATGTTCATGAAGTTGTTAGGGAGTATACCTATCATCTGCCAAACATTCAGTCTAACACAGTAGAGAGGTGAAATGTGTAATTAATAATTCAAGAGCCTAGCTGACTGCAGATCAGACATAGTCATCATGTGAACAGAGGAGTGTCAATGTTTTCAAGTACCACTTATATTCAGCATAACAATTTGCACACGTGACAATTTTTGTGCCACCGCAGTTTGAATAGTGAAACTCATGACATCAATGCAATTGTTAGAGAAGAAGAGGACAACATTCAGAATACAACACAAACCATTTTCAGAAGAGATCATTGAATAGTGATTGATCGTTACATGAAGCTTTACCATATGTTGAAATCTGTTATGAAACAGAGAATGAGCATCCTTACATAGCAATATTCTTTTGAGAAACAGGAACAGACAACTTCATAACACTTGCAAAATGGTTACTGGAACATTTCTGTGGAAAATATGCAATAGAAACAAGTCAGCCGTTTACATTTTGACACACTTACGGATAATGTGTTATTTGGTTTACTACCACTCACAGGCACCATACTTTCATGGGATATGTAATGGAGATTAACATCTGTAATCTTAGATGCAACACAATACATTCATGCAAACAATCTAATTTATCTGAAACTGATAATTTGTGGTTTGTATGTTAGAAAAATATATGGACACATTGGCAACAACTGTGTTGAGAACAAACAGGACGTTGAGGTTTTTGTGGTTTATTTAGACTTTCCAAAGTGTAACTCACTAGACTCCACTCCACCAGGTATTCCTGTCAAGCCTTCTGTATGTAGGATCCTGTTCTGCTCGATTTTTGGGCTCTATTTATGAGTGATGGTGACTTTAAGCTTGCTACCATCCTGAATCTCTATTCTTGCCTTGTGTTGGTCCTTTTAAGGCCTTTTTGCCATACCTAGAAGCATAAACTAGAGGATAGCTGCTTAATATGATGATAGATCCCTTATTGTTGACTCTAATCCATCTATTGCCTATTGGCTTTGACATAATTATGTGTCCTTTCATGATTCTACCTATAGAAGAGGGTGGATCCTGTTGTCTTGACTTTATATTACATATTGGTATGGTTTGTGTAGGTACTCTGATAGAGCTAAGTGTTATTTCATCCTTCTCAGGCCTACAAGGCCCAGAACTAGAGAGACTCCATTTTGCTTTCTGTCCCTGCAGACTGAGATGCTTGCAGGGTAAAGGTAATGTTTTAGTTATGAGGTGTTGTTCGCTCTTTGCAAACCAGAGAGAACCGGCCAGAGCTGAATCTAATCAAGAAGTGTCCCTGGGCTCAAGTCTCTAGACGAAACAAGCAGCTGATCACTGTGAGAGCGTCTAGCGCAAGGAGCCTGGTGCATGAAATTGATGGGAGGAGGCTATTGACTGGAACTTTCCACTAGAGGAGAGCATTCCATATTAGCGAGGTGCAGAAGAGGCGGAGTGTCAGTTGGTGTTTGGGACCGTTCAAGTCAGTTGCAGTGGATTCTGTGAATGGAGAGAGAGAAGGCAGATGATTGCTGAAGTTGGAGAAAGCAGTCAGATGGATCTTAGAACCAAGTTGGAACTGTCAGCTGGAGCTGCCAGTGTATCCGGATGTATTATAGCAGTTACCAGTCAGATGGAGGAGTGGAAGTTGCCAGCTGGGGCAGCTGAGCCAGAGGAGTGAAGCTGTGGTGATGGAGGGAGAGAGAGAGAGCCCTGATTCCACCAGAGAGAGAGAGAGAAACAGTCCTCCTAATAGGGTGAGGTGTTCTAAACTAGTTTGCTTTACACATATACATTAACCTTGCTTTTATTTCCTAGGTTAGATTCCCTACTGTAATGTTTTATTGCATTGCTAATCCTTTTCCTTTCAGCGGTGTGCAGTCTATTTACAGTCCCTGTTAGTTAGATGTGGATGTGGTCTTCACAGAGACCCTGCAGATCTGTGTATGTGTCTATTATGTGTTGCTATTGTTGTGTAATAAAGATACCCCAGTTCTTAGTGAACCATTGTGCAGAGATTATTATTATTAATGAAGCTAACCTTTCTTCTAGTCAGGTGCAGTCAGGTGAACGGATGCATCTCCCGTCCATGTGAATGGTAACTGAGCAAGGGGGTAGAGGAGAACTTGTATTTGATAATAACCTTTGCATAGTGAACCAGTGTACTTCTTATTCTTGCATGAAAAGGTAACCTGTTCTTCTAGTCAGATGTTACTGTGAACAGATGCTACTCCTGATCAGGTAAGTAATAACTGAATAAGGGAGAGAGGAGCTCTTGGATTGAAGGATAGGTTGTACATCATCTAATTTGGCAACTATTGTGTGATCCAGAATATTGTAGTACTATACCCCTGATGAATAGTGAGACTGATCCCTTTATGTAATGGTAATCATAGGACACTGATACTGCCAGCAGGGTAGAGAGGTCTGGGTCTGAGTGACCGCGAGGCCGCCGATATTGATACTGCCAGCAGGGTAGAGAGGTCTGGGTCTGAGTGACCGCGAGGCCGCCGATTCAGATCTGTGTATGTGTCTATTATGTGTTGCTATTGTTGTTGTGGTAATAAAGATACCCCAGTTCTTAGTGAACCGACATGTGCTGCGTGTTCTTGTATGAGAGGGTAACCTGTTCTTCTAGTCAGATGCTGCTATGTGAACAGATGCTAACCCTGATCAGGTAAGTGGTAACTGAATAAGGGAGAGAGGAGCCGCTTGAATTAGAGAACAAGTTGTACATCATCTAATTTGGCAACTATTGTGTGATCCAGAATATTGTAGTACTATACCCCTGATGAATAGTGAGACTGATCCCTTTATGTAATGGTAATCATAGGATATGCTGCCGTCTGGGTAGGTTGTCTGGGTCTGTATGAGACCGCGAGATCGCCGATTCTGATACTGCCGTCTGGGTAGAGAGGTCTGGGTTCGAATGGGACCGCGAGGCCGCCGATTCTGATACTGCCGTCTGGGTAGAGAGGTCTGGGTTCGAATGGGTCCGCGAGGCCGCCGATTCTGATACTGCCAGCAGGGTAGAGAGGTCTGGGTCTGAGTGACCGCGAGGCCGCCGATATTGATACTGCCAGCAGGGTAGAGAGGTCTGGGTCTGAGTGACCGCGAGGCCGCCGATATTGATACTGCCAGCAGGGTAGAGAGGTCTGGGTCTGAGTGACCGCGAGGCCGCCGATTCTGATACTGCCAGCAGGGTAGAGAGGTCTGGGTCTGAGTGACCGCGAGGCAGCCGATATTGATACTGCCAGCAGGGTAGAGAGGTCTGGGTCTGAGTGACCGCGAGGCCGCCGATATTGATACTGCCAGCAGGGTAGAGAGGTCTGGGTCTGAGTGACCGCGAGGCCGCCGATTGATTGACATTATAGGAAGTCCGGGTATGTATATTAGGAATTCCCTGTCCTTAGGTGGTAGATATATGTTGTTACCTATTGTAAATAGGCCCTAGGGAGGGGGAGGTGGTAACGTTCTGGCTGAGTTAGTGATGCTCTGGTGAGCTGGTCCTATCTAATCAGAAAAACCAGGCAGAACAGATCTCCAAGACCTTCTCCTCCCAGTGCTTGAATGGTATTGGGGCATGGGATAACCAATAGCAGTTCTCTTGACCTCCATGTGATGCTTGGAGGACAGGGAATGCGCCGTTCCCTGCAGGTAGTTCCACCTCTCCCTAATTTCGTCCTGTGTGCGCAGGTTGTTTGCTACAGCATTCACTCTGTTGAAAAATTCTGGCCCAAATTTGCCTTTTCTGGGATAGGGGAGTATTTTCGACTTGGGCTCTAAACTATTTTGACTCTACTCTTAGGATTTAATCCACCATGGCTGACAATTCTCCTTCAGTAAAAAGTGGATTTTTGGGGCCTGGCATTGTGCAAAAATTAAGATTAAATAAAATAATTGACCACAAGGTACTAAATGAAAGGGAATAATGGGACAAGAAACAGGGAGAATGAAAAAACCTCTCTAGTTGTGGTGGAGCTGAAATGGCAAAGGATCATGGTCTGAGATCTGCTGTGTTTTACAGTGTAGTTTGCAGGTGTGTCCATTTGGCCTATGGATATCAAGTATGTTCTACTAGCATCTATCCAATGGCCACACTGATGATGCATTGCTGAGGGCGTGCCACTACAGACTCACTCCGTCTGGGAATCACCATTAGTAGACCGCCAGCACAACTGTGAAATCTAAATCTGCTTGGTGGTAACCCGCCACCTTGATAGCAACAGAGTAGTATCGGCCAACATTGGAGTCCACCGTGTCGGCGGCTGTGTACCACGAATGTAGCGGGAAAGACTCTGTCGACGTGGATGGTGAAGCAGTCCGTATGCAGCTAAATATGGTGGACAAAAGACTGTCGACTTAGCGGAGTACTAGGGACCACAGCGGTACCGCGTAAGATGTTAATCGGGCCCCTTGTCTCCTCTCCATGTTATGACAGTGGTGAAATTTATTAAATCCCAAATTGAAACTGCAGGGAATGAGATGTTGATGTAATCAGAAGAACTGTTTATATGCAGTAGTTCCTAGAATCCCCCAATCTGTTCACCACCCTGACAGTAAAACTGAATTCAAGCTTTAATATACGCAAAATATTTCCCATAGGAGATTTGTGCTTTCATCCTTAGGCTCATTCAAAATGTCTTGCATTTTGGAATGAGGTAAATAGTTCCAGCATCCCTGCGCTATCTTATGCAGCTGTGGGTCCAGCTCCCAGTGCATTCAGCATCTTATGGTGACAGGAGTATGGCAAATGTTTTTATATTAAGTAGGCGTGTTTGAAAGGTGGAAATTTTAAATTCCGGAGTGTAATTGTCACTTCCCCTATTCAAATTCCTTATGAACAAAAAAGTATTTTTCAAAGGGAAAAATACTTCTATATGTATTAGAAGAATACACTTTAATTCGAAATGTGGAAAAATGCTATAAATATTGCTGGAGAGCTAACGTCATGCGTCTTATACATGATGCTACATGTAGGTATGCATGCTCTTTGCTTATTTGGAGGGTGTCGATTTAAATATTTAGGTAAATGCCACATTAGTAATACGGACTTAACCAACATAAATATATAAATTAAATATCCCATTTCTATCCGAGACAATCAGTCCGGGGATTCAATTCAATGACTCTGAATATATAACACTGATAAACAATCTTTGCTTGAAGCTTTGAGTGTTGATGAATCTTCTATGGGCGGAAAGGTCACATTTTCAGCATGGGATGAACATTTCTGTGATAAAATGATGCCACTTTAGTTGTTTAGCTCCGTGTGATTCACATTTTACTGGAAGGCAACGAGCAAAGTTAATTTGAGACTGGGCTGGTCCCATCGCTTAATGGCACAATACGATATACAGACAATAAACCTCTTCGAAAGTTGTACAGGAAAGGAGAAAAAATATAATATTCAGCAATGTCTCCCCTTTCGATCAGATGTTTTGCTTACATGCATTACTACTTTATCCCTCTTGCTAGTTACTGTCCTAACATTATAGGGGTACATCATGTGAAGGTATCATGCAACCATTGCTAGAGTATTTAGATTTAGCAAACAACATCAACCCACTTACCCCTCGTATTAGGGCAAATATATTTGACCTCTCACCTGAAAGTCCTAGTTGGTGGTTTCTCAGAGGCGGAATCTTGCTGGATTCAGTTCTGTATCTATCTAAGGTGCTTTTCATTCTATCTTTAGTTTTTGTTTTGTTTTGGGCGAGATGTGAAAGGGTCTTGTTTATGTAATTGTCTACAGAGAAAACGTTTGCTATTTTGTGGTTTACTTATCATGGATGGTGGTTGATCAACAGAAGTATTGCGCTTCCTTGGTCTTCTTTCTGTGACACAGAGGATCTGGGGTTCGTCAGGCTCTGCTCTCGCAGTTGTTGCATACATTCCAGTTCCTGTCCACCTGTGGTCCCCCCGTGTAGTTTTTATTTGTACTTGTTTTCGCTTGTGTCAAGGGCAGCAGGCTTCCTTTGCAGTGGGGCTATGGGTGTTTCCTCTATACTTATAAAGTTGCACTCACATTCTAGATAGCACTTCATCATTTTCAGATTCATGTAGTTTCATATATTATTTCATTATGTTGTGCAGGCTCAGGTCTGTGGGTAACAAAATATAAATTGTCATTATTTCTGTTGTTTGTTTATTACTGAAAATGAATATAAAACAGACACAGAGAGGTAGTTTTTATATTTGTGGCCTGTATTCCCCTATAATTCCATTGTACACAAATGATATGCCCGTAGTTGAATACTATGTGACATCATCCCAAGCAAGTGGGAGAATTAACCCATTTGTTAATGTGTGAAACAAATGTACCATAAACTTAATTCACTGCCAAATCAGGGAGAGAGTTATATACAATATTAGCAGCTTCGTAGCAGCCTCATGAGACACAAGTGATCTATGTCTTTGCCAGCACAAATCTCATTAGAACCTCTACTTCTAGCTTAGAACAGCAATTGGCTTTTTCATTAAAATATCAAATGTAATATTTCCATCCTTCAAAATAAGGAATCAGTCAATGGTATTGTACTATTCTCGTGTTCAGAGTCAGTGAATCAAATAATCAAGTAGAGTTCAGTAAGTAGTGAGCAGTCCGTCGTGCTCGAACACATGATTGTTGTGGCAAATTTATGATATTTTTGCCACAGTGAAAGGTTTTTTATATTGAGTTTTGAGGCAGGTATGTTCTTATTCAACTTGGATTTTACCCACTTGTTGGTCTTATTGTGAGGTTTATGCTAATTCTAGCAGTAATACTGTAAAGTGGTAATAGGTTTACATCTCAGTACTACCTCACATTTTAGTCTTTTTCTGAAATACATGGGCAAGGACCTGTGGTACCTGTTAGCCTTAGCGTTCGTACGTTATTGTACATGTTTTTTTAATTACTTTCCAGCATCCCCTATTGTGGGATAAACCTTTTATAGTATGTTCATGGTGTCACTAAAGCACTCCAGGTCAGCTAAAAAGACAAAAATGTGTGGCAAACAGGCTACCACACACAAGTTAGCTGATAAATAACTGTACAATGGCACTCTAAATTAGAATGTTAATCTCAAAATAATAGCAACTACATTTTCGGTTGAATTGGATGCCCTTCAACTACAAGTTACTAGTTTCTAACCTAAGAAAACGTATGTGAGATATCCCTGTAACAGATTATCTTAGATTGACCATAAAATACTAGATACATGTCATAACTTGCGTTGATATTACACAATACATTATTTGTATCAATCAGAGTTTAACTCGAACACCTAAGACCAATTTCGTTTAGCAGATAGCAATTCAGTCCTCTGTTTCTTTGTATGGCCTGGTCAGTAGTGATATTAAAATAACATAGACAATGATCTGACCATCCCACAGGGTCGGTGATTCTGGATTTATTTGCCATTTCTAGGTAAAGATAGCATCAGGGGATTAAGTCTAGGACAGATACAAACCGGTCCCAATGCTTATGCTTCAATTAGTTTCATAGACTTGTATGTGAGATTCTTTGGGGTCATTCAGTTTAAAAATAAATCTCCAACCAAAGATATAGTGGAAGATCCTAGTTCCAAACAGACAGTTCTTTCAATAGTCAAGAAACGACTCCTACTCCCCACTAGTCAATGACAAATTAACATTGAGTGGTCATCAGGAAAAACATTGACTAGAATAATTCAGGTGCATATTAGTGGTAAATCAGTCATGCCCATTTAGTCGATTTCCAATGGATGCTACACCAGCCCTGACATTGGTGCTGTGATTATTCTGTTTGGTAATGTATCACTCTACAACAGGGGTGCAATCATCCTATTGCCATGGCTCTGTGCAGTCTAGACTACTTTAATTTCTAGAATTAAATCATGAATCTGTTAATTATTTCACTTCTCTAACCATTCGTTAAGAAAGTGGCAGTGAGGGATGGAATGTTACTGAAATTGGTAACTGGACACTTAGATAAAGTAAACAGGTCTTCAGTATGTTGTAGGCCGGAGATTTATAGGAATTAATTGTATGTGCTATATTTTAAATCAGTACTCTTGCTGTTTATCATCAAAAGCCTCTCTATCTCATAGCTCTCACTATGGTAAAACATTATCAGTTTTGAAGAAAAAGCTCTTCTACTGGTAAACACAACACTAAGCTTCTATTTAGTTTCAAGCAGCAAATATGCTGTGACTGTAGGTGTGGTAACTCTGTCATGGCTGGTCCAAAGTCCATCTGCAAAAGGAGGTGGGTTATGTGTGGGGCTAGCTACCCTACCATATAAATAAAACCTAGCCACAGTAATGCCAACTAAAAGATTAAAAGATGTCCCAGTCATGGAGAGAGGAATCTCCTTCACAGAGAGCTATGACACTTTGTGGTGAAAGCCAAATATCTCTGGAAGCCACAACGCAGATACACCTGCTTTTGACGGAGACTGGCACAATCGGGACATGGAATGTGAGAACTATGTACAAAATATGTAAAACAGCCCAAGTGGCTGTGGAGATGAAAAAATACAGCATTGCCCGTGCTTGGCATCAATTGAGGTTCCGTGACGATTTTGTTCGTGTTTGTAACATTGTCGTAAATACATAATTTTGGTATCAGTGAACCGCAAATGATCCATTTAGTATATCCTGGTGTTTTCGCTATGCTACGAGCAAGAGCACTCCAGTTACAAACACATTTCTGTTCTACCCATGGCATCCATCTTAGAACACGGAAGCCATTTTGTATTCCTTGCCCTCACATAGTCAATGGACACGCAATGACCTCTTTTTCATCTAAGGACACGTAGGCTTTACCCGGCGATTCACCTTGCAAGGGACACGTGCACCTTAGGCCAGCAACGCTGTGGCAGCATGACTCGGCAAGAACTGCCTCCCCAGCCTGAGGCCAGTCCTGCTATACTGGTTCTTGTGTTCGTTGGCCTGATCATGATTAGGCGGCCGAAGCTGGTAACCGTGCCCATTTACGACCCACAAACATCTCTTATCCTGTCTTTCTATCTTCTACACCTGTCTCTGCTCCTTTCCTTCTGGGCCTTTATTAGGGGGAGGTAACGAAATTTACGATGAGGCGGTCCGGGTCTTGAATGAGAAATTGACATGGGATTATGATGGAATAGTGGGAACCCCTCATTCGTAATGTTTTGACATCAGATACTGTTGACGATTCCTGTGCAACGCCAAATATTTATTGTTTAAGACACGAATGTTTAGAACTGTGGTAACATGTAAAGAATTTGCCCCGAGCAGAATATTTAGTATATAAGGAACAACCCTCTTTGTACAAATTGAACAGGCTCCTAGATACTGCCCATGTGTAGTTTCTGTGACTTCTGTGTCCCTGCAGTAATAAACCTTTGGTCTTTGACGCCACCATCGAGAAGCCCGTGTTTCTGTTTGTTTGTGCACCCAGACAGGTAGAACTCCGGGGTCTTCGGGTGTTATCCCTGACACCTCTGGACAGAACCAAAAAGTCCAGAACTCCAATTGGCGCCCAACGGGGGCGACGTCATTCGGTACCGGTCCAAAAGCCTGAAGAGTTCGAGGAGCTTCGTGGGAAGATTTCAGAGGGAGGCGCCCCACTTCATCGATCCCGGCATATCGCAAAAGTGGCCCGACGTTCTCTTCCACGAGGGTTCCCGTTCAGACGGCTGCAGTGGTCCGTTGCCTTGACCGTCGCCCTGTCTTGGACCCGAGGTGCAGTCCTCAGTACGGCGAGACGTGACGGGTTTCTCCTTGGTGACGTCTTCAGTACCTCAGTTAAGTATTTTGTGAGGGTTGCTCCTGTTTGGATAATCCTTTTAGTTCTCAGTTCAGTTCAGTTCTGTAAGATTATCACTGGTTATTCTGGTTACGATAATCATTCGGTTCAGTTCAGGTATCGATACATTTATCAGTTCTGGTAGGCCTAAGTTCTTGGTTCAAGTGCGCACCCTTTTGTTTGTATTTTGTCTGTTCTGTGTTCCGGATTATAAAATGGTAAGTCGGAAAAATTGTATGTTGTTTTGTTTTAGTTGCAACAGTGATTCCCAGTTAGAGGACTCGTGTTTGGTTCCTCCGATTGGAACTCCTCTTTATGATCTATATTGCAAATTTGGTGTGGGCCCTATCTCTTATAACGAGGTATGGATCCACTATACAGAGAAAGATGGTGTCCTTAGTTGGCCACTACATGGTAGTTTTGAACCTGAAGTTCTCGATAATCTAGAAAGAAGGTTGTTTAAGAAGAAAGCCCGGCCGGCAATGTTTGATTCTTTCCGTTATTGGCGAAAAGAATCTAAACAGAGAGAAATTAAAAAGTTGAAGAAAGAACAGAAAGAGCAAGAGTTGACTTTAGAACAGTCTGCTAAGCAGCTGCAACTCAACGAGTCTGAAAAAGCGATGGAGGTGGCCAATAGAGAGCGTAATTTAGCGATAGACAAGTGCTATCCTGCTTTGCCATCGAGTACGGCTAAGATAGTAGAGGACCCTGAAAAGGATCCCCTGTTGTCTTACTTGTTACGATCACCCCCACCGTATGCACAGGGTGCTACGGCTCCACCTATACCGAATGTTCAATTACCGGTTGCTGGACAACCTGGTGTCCCTGTTCCCGCTGCCCTGAATCAAGTTCCTGTACCTCCTGTGGTCAATATTAATGTTCCTTCGACAACCCCTCTTCCAGGGTTGCCGGCTTCTTTACCTATGCCTGTGTCGCTCACACCTGCTAGTTCACAAGCTATTTTGCCTGCTACTCCTACTGTTCCTGATCTATCTGTTCCAACTGCTACTCTATTTACTGCCTCTGCTAATATTATGACTCCACTTTCTGTTCGTCGGAGAATCACTGATTCTGTCTCCAATATTCTATCTCCCTTCTATAAAACTCTGATTAATACTCCTACCTCTGACTCTGTGCAGAGACGTAGCCAGCTTCCCAGTACTGAAGAAAGAGGAATATTAGATTCCACTGCTCTTAGATGGGTTTCAAAAGTTGGAAGATATAATGTACAAGATGTATTAGATACATTTATGCAATGGAATGAACCGACACAACGATATGTGTTCGATGAAATGTGTTTCCTTCTACGTGAGGAATTGGAAGAGGATGACCCTGAATCAAATCTAGGAGAATTAATTAATGTTCAGAAAGAGTTTGCTGCAGGTATGATAGTCGGTCAAAATATAAAAGAAGCGATGGAACTGGTTCTAAGTTATAGGACCGACTCATCCCTTCGTTCACCGAGAGAGTTAGAGAAACATAGTACGAAACAAAATCGTCAATACCCAATGAGAGAGGTTCCACCAATTTGGCGTGAAGCTGTGCAAGCTAACGCAAACCTTGGTATTGCAGCCGCTCCGGCCCAATTCCAGAGAGTATGGATACATATTCCATGGAAGCGAGCTGAAGTATTAGCAGTGAAACAGGCCTTGCCAGATCCGCGTAAAAATCCTGCAGGGTACTACAAAGAGTTGGCTCAAACAGTTGACGCTTGTGTATTGAATCTTGCTGACATAGATCTGCTATTTGGTAATGTAGTACCGCAACCAATTTGGGCTAAAATTCGTAAAGAGAATCATCCAGTTGCCCTAGGTGGTGACTGGGCAGCTATAATTGCAGCGGATGGTCAACAAATAGGTGGTTCCAAACCAGAACCCCTAATTGCTAATTTGCCTGGTAGAATAATCGATTTAATGAAAACCTTGATGCCAGCATTGCGCGTTAACTGGGACAAATTGTCCGCGTGCAAACAAAAGAAAGACGAAAGCGTCTCCGACTTTTTCACAAGATTCGAGGAGACTTTCGTGGATCATAGTGGTCAGGATATGAGCACAGAAGGAGGCCAGAGATTATTTGTTGATAAATTTGTGCACAATCTGTTGCCAGAACTTAGTGGTAAATTAAAGAATTCTGAAAGTGCGTGGGCTGTCTCTACGACTGCGCAAATACTTGCGACTGCCCAGTACTATGAAAATAGGGATAAAGAAGAGAAGGAAAAATCAGATAAAAAGACGAAAGATTTAAAAACTAAAGTACTTTTACAGCAAGCTTATCCGCCTCGCACGAATCAGACTAACATGCAGCAAGGGTCATATCAAAGAACGGATTATAATTTTCAAAGGCCACAATACCAATGGAATCAATGTGCTTATTGCAAAATGGAAGGTCATTACAAAAATGAGTGTCCAGTTCGAACGCAAAATAATACTGCGGCTGCTCAGAGAGGTCGTGGTAGTTCTATGCAAAATTCTAGAGGTCGAGGAAGAGGTGCTATGCCTCCGCAGACGAGTGATCGCCCTTCTAATTATTTCGACCAGCGAAATGGACAATCTGCCCAACAGAATAGGTCTCCACAGTATCATGTTGAAGACTATTATGAAGCTAGTGAGGAAGGTCAGCAAAGTGAGTACTAGGACAGCCATGGACAAAGAGAGGGAGTAGTATCAGTTCCAGTAGATCAGAGTGGGCCTTATGTCGCAGTAGCAACATCAGGTATAGTCGAACCGTTTCTGTTGGATACTGGTGCAGCAAAAAGTTCTATCATACATGCGAAACTCCCTGGCGCACCTTTGTCTGGCTCAACAAACGTTTCAGTAGGTTTTTCGGGCGCCCCTGTTCATAACCCTGTTTCTGGTCCTTTGTCTATTTCTGTTGGACCCTGTCAATTGAAAGCACCCCTGATTTTGACGACAGGTTGTAACGAAAATCTGCTTGGTTTAGACTTGTTAAAACGCCTATATGCGACATTATACTGTTCTCCAGAAGGAGTACAGCTTACGTTGGGTAAAAGAATAATCTCTCCGATGTACTTGTCGATGGATGCGCTCCCACCAGAGCTGCGTTCACTCCCTAATACTCTTTGGGCGACTGGTCCTAATGATGTAGGTCTATTGGAAATTCCACCCTATGTAGTAACTTTGAAAGCAAATGTCAAACTTCCACGAATTCCACAATACAGAATCTCTAGTGAAGGTGAGCGTGCGCTCCTACTGATAGTGCATGATCTGATTGAGAAAGACGTTATAGAAGAAACTAGAGGTAATGTCTGTAATAGTCCTGTACTGCCTATTTTGAAACAAACTGACCCTACAAAACCTCCAGTATATAGGTTTGTAATTGATCTCAGAGAGGTTAATAAAATTGTGATTCCACAGTTTCCTGTGGTTCCAGACATTACTGCATTGTTAACGTTGATTCCTGCTACAGCAGCATGGTTTTCGGTTGTCGACTTGAAAAATGCCTTTTTCAGCATTCCGATAGCCGAAGAAAGCAGAGATATCTTCGGTTTCTCTCTAGGAGGACGAAGCTTCAGGTTTAAACGCGCTCCACAAGGCTATTGTGAAAGCCCCTCCATTTACAGTCAAGCATTAAAAAGCCAGTTAGATTCCTTCGTACTTCCTCCTGGTTCTGCTTTAATACAATATGTTGATGATCTTCTAGTGGCTGCTGATGACAAGGAAACTTGCAAAACAGCTACGATTTCTTTATTGCATCATTTGTCAAATTTGAATCACAAGGTGTCACCTTCAAAAATGCAATACTGCTGCCAAGAAGTGACCTACCTAGGTCATCTCTTGTCAAAGGAGGGAAGGAAGTTGACCCCAGAGAGAATAAAGGCAATTACACAGATGAATGTTCCTAGCACGCAGAAAGAAGTACGTGCCTTTTTAGGTATTACCTCATATTGTAGGCAATGGATCCCAAATTTTTCTCTTTTGGCAAAACCATTGGTAGCCTTGACTGGGAAAGGTGTTCCGAGTCCGGTACCATGGTCTGCTGAATGTCAGCAGAGTTTTTCTGAGTTACGAAATGCACTGTGTTCAGCACCTGTATTGGGTACACCCGACTACAGTAAGCCATTCACGCTCTATGTCCACGAGAGAGAAGGTTGTGCATTGAGTGTTTTGACGCAGAAATTTGGTGATAAACAACGCCCTTGTGCGTATTTTTCATCAACGTTAGATCCGGTAGCCAGAGCATTGCCTAGTTGCTTGAGAGCTACAGCCGCAGCTGCAGCCTCCATTCGACAATCTGCTGGTTTAGTAATAAACAACATGCTAGTAGTTATGGTTCCTCATGCTGTAGATACACTCATGAACCGAACCAAGACGCAGCACCTTACCAGTGCTAGATTATCAGGTTATGAACTGACACTGTTAGCTAGTCATATTCAGATCAAAAGATGCAATGTATTGAATCCAGCAACATTGTTGCCGACTAGCCAAGAGTCGAGTGATTCCGAACCACACGACTGTTGTTTCAAAACTGAGGAAGAAACAAAAGGACGAATTGATCTAAAAGACACTCCGTTATCAGATCCAGATGGAACGTTGTATGTTGATGGGTCTTGCTTCAAATTAGAGAATGGTGATGTGACTGCTGCTTATGCAGTAACGACTTTGAGTACGATTGTGGAGACTGCAAGAGTGAGTCAGAATTCTGCCCAGGCTGCAGAATTGATCGCGCTAACAAGAGCGTGCATTTTAGCTAAGGGAAAGAGAGTGAATGTGTTCACAGATAGTCAGTACGCGTTCGGCGTGGCCCATAGTTTTGGCCGTTTGTGGAAAGAGAGAGGTTTCATTACGTCCCATGGGACTAAGATTCAACATGGCCAGCTAGTTAATGACTTGTTGGAATCTCTAACCTTGCCGACTGAAGTTGCGATTGTGAAATGCAGTGCTCATAAAGCAATCACGGATGATGTTGGTCGTGGGAATGCTTTTGCCGATGAGACTGCAAAACAGACAGCTAGAAATATGATGAGTAGAATGTATGTTGCAACGTCTGCAAGATGGATTTCTGAGTCTGGAATGTGTGAAGACACAGTGGAAAGCGTGAAAGAAATTCAGAAAGAGGCGACTGAGGAGGAAAAGCTTGCATGGAAAGAGAGCACGGGTAAATTGGACTCGAGTGGGTGTTGGATTGACTTGTCGGAACAACAGCGTTGGATGTTGCCTGATGCGTATGTGCTTGCAGTAGTGACGATGGCACATGGAGCAGCGCACATCAGTTCTAAAGGGATTTGTAAGATGTTGGCTCCAGTTTGGAAGAATGATGGGATTAGTAAGTGCGCAGAGAGAGTGGTGAGGAATTGTATGGTATGCTTGATGCATAATCCTGGCAAGGGAATCCCCACACCTGCAGGTCATTTCGCTCCTCCCTCCTGCCCCTTCGAAGTGATCCAGCTAGACTTCATTCACATGGATCGTTGTAATAATCTGAAATACGTCCTAGTGGTAGTTTGTGCTTTCTCCAGATGGATCGAAGCATACCCGCTAAAGGACAATACTGCCTTATCCACTGCCAAAATTCTTCTTAAAGAATACTTCCCCAGATACGGAATGCCACGGATTGTATGGTCAGATAACGGAAGTGAGTTCGTAGGGAAAGTTATGCAGAGTGTGTGTGCCGGCCTAGGGATTAGACAGAAGTTTCATAGTGCGAATCATCCCCAGTCCGCGGGTTTAGTCGAGGGTTACAATGGCACCCTTAAACTGAAACTTGCTAAGATACAAGCATCCACGGGTTTGTCCTGGCCAGACGCATTGCCTTTGGCTTTGCTATCAACAAGAGCAACTGTACATTCTAGAGTAGGGCTTAGTCCATATGAAATAGTTTTTGGTCGTCCTGCAAATGTTTGGGGGTACCTAGACCAAAAGAATTCAAGCAGCTGGAATACCCAATGTTAATTGATTACCTTTTCGACTTGACTGCTAAATTGAGTCTTATTCACCAACAGGTTTTCGATGCATTGCCAAAGCCACCGGAGAGTCCAGGCCATCAGCTGAAACCGGGTGACCAGGTGGTCATTAGAAATTTTGCAAGAACGAAAAATCTTCAGCCCAGATTCATTGGCCCTTTTCAAGTCCTACTAGCAACGAGAACTGCTATTCGTGTGGCCGGAAGGAAGAACTGGATCCATACGACACATGTCAAACGTGTGCCTCTGCCACTTCCTTACGACAACTGGGTAAAGAAAGGAATCGGTGCCTCTGAAACGGAACAAGTCCCCAGGTTCATACCTTTCAGCGATGCAGAACTGATCACGGATTCACCAAATTCTGACTCTCCTCCTGAAACTGCTCTTTTGAACCCTGAACATTTGCCATCTGCAAATGTAAACATTACAACGTCGGCTGAAAATACACTGTTTCCAGATCAGACAGCTCCTGCAAAACTGAGATACAACTTGCGACCTCGCAATATGGACAAATAAAGCAGGAAACTGCCTATTTTCAGATTTGAATTTTCTATACATTGCCTCCAGCCAGGAAGTTTGCTAATACTTTGTATTGTTTCTTTTTGTTTTAAAATTGCCTTGCCGTCTGGGTAGCCGTAGGGTCGTGGCTGTGTGCCTAGTTGAATCTGCGGGGGTCAGACACAAGGTCGATCTTTCTGTTAGTTCTGGGAACTCCCAGGGCTGATAGAGGCATTTTCATCTACGTACACATCATCAGTGGTCGCGAACGGTCGTAGAAGATGGAGCTTCCTGAGCTGCAAAGAAAGAATGTAATTTATGTTCGCAGAAATAGACTGTACCGAATACTTCACAGCAAATGCTTTCTAATGCAATGTGCAGTTACGTTTTTAATCGTTTTCATAACGTTGGTGGGTGGAATCATCTTTGGTGTGCATTTGATTTTCATGCCGGTAACTACAGTACCTCCCCTTGATCCTACTACTTCTACGGTTTCTTCTATGCATTCTTTTCACTCATTTCCTGAACACGAACAAGCTCGACGCTCAGAATTTATTAACAATACATTTGTACAGCTCTTGCATCAACACCAACTGGTAGTTAATACTACAGACTGCTGGGTGTGTGGCTTGATACCTCACACTATGGATAAAGGCATTCCCTATCTAGTCTTGCCTTTTAGCTACAATGGATCATTTCAGGCCTTTCAGACCATTTTTTCATATGCCCTTGAGACCTATCCTCCGCGTCCACCACGGTCCACTAAATACAACTCAGCCAACAAAGCTTTAGTCCAGGGAATTATTGACATGATTAAAGACATCAATAATACTCCATCTTACCCTAGAGATGAATTACGGGTGTATTTGAGTTGGAACTCTACAGAGTATCGCCTTAGTTTGGGAGAAAGCAAGCGTAAAAGCTCCACTTCAGTTTGGGTCGTGCCTCACCGAGGTCAGGTCTGTTTGCAAGGAAATGGGAGAAATCTGAGAGCTCAGCTAGGGAGGAGTGAGTGCGTTGAGACTTACGTATTTCCGTCTAACTCCTCCCCTGCTTTCCTTACTGCTAGGGGTACTTACTTCATCTGTCAGGACAGAGCATATACATGGCTGCCTACTGACTTTTCAGGTTCATGTTATATTGCTCGATTGTTACCTCCGACATACACTGCTTCTTCAGATTATCACAAGACCAGAGTAGCAAGAGGTGTCTTCAGCAAGGAAGATACCGCTGGTCAGGAAGCTGGAGACTTCTTCAAAGGTTTCCTTCCGTTTTGGGGGCCTATGGCCAATAGTAGAAATCTACGTCAACTAACACGGGTAGTTGAATCTACTATTACAGAAACTGTTGGTGCCCTTAGTAACTTAACAGCTGAGCTTCAGGCGGATCGTCTCATGACGTTGCAGAACCGAATGGTTCTAGACGTAATACTTGCAGATCGAGGTGGGGTATGCAGAATGATCCAATCGAGCTGCTGTGTCTTTATTCCAAATAATGCTCCAACAGTCTATGAAGCGATCTCTAAGCTACACAAGATTTCCGACTCCATACACGTAGACAAGGGAAACTGGTCCTTCATGGAGTGGTTTTGGACTCTGGTATCAGCGTGGGGATGGAAGGTTCTGATGGTCATTGGTGTCATCCTAGTATTTCTGTTCTCGTGCTGCCTTATTATCCAATGTGGTCCCGCTTTGTGTAGTCTTTGTGCTGCAACCTGTTTCAGAAAACCACCTGCATTAGGAGAAAAGACACGAGACAGGATGATGATGCAACAACATGTCACTGACCTAATGAGCATAGAGTTAGACTCTGACATAGACTGAGTAATTGCCTATGTAAGGGCAAAAGGAGGGTCTGAGGTTCCGTGACGATTTTGTTCGTGTTTGTAACATTGTCGTAAATACATAATTTTGGTATCAGTGAACCGCAAATGATCCATTTAGTATATCCTGGTGTTTTCGCTATGCTACGAGCAAGAGCACTCCAGTTACAAACACATTTCTGTTCTACCCATGGCATCCATCTTAGAACACGGAAGCCATTTTGTATTCCTTGCCCTCACATAGTCAATGGACACGCAATGACCTCTTTTTCATCTAAGGACACGTAGGCTTTACCCGGCGATTCACCTTGCAAGGGACACGTGCACCTTAGGCCAGCAACGCTGTGGCAGCATGACTCGGCAAGAACTGCCTCCCCAGCCTGAGGCCAGTCCTGCTATACTGGTTCTTGTGTTCGTTGGCCTGATCATGATTAGGCGGCCGAAGCTGGTAACCGTGCCCATTTACGACCCACAAACATCTCTTATCCTGTCTTTCTATCTTCTACACCTGTCTCTGCTCCTTTCCTTCTGGGCCTTTATTAGGGGGAGGTAACGAAATTTACGATGAGGCGGTCCGGGTCTTGAATGAGAAATTGACATGGGATTATGATGGAATAGTGGGAACCCCTCATTCGTAATGTTTTGACATCAGATACTGTTGACGATTCCTGTGCAACGCCAAATATTTATTGTTTAAGACACGAATGTTTAGAACTGTGGTAACATGTAAAGAATTTGCCCCGAGCAGAATATTTAGTATATAAGGAACAAGCCTCTTTGTACAAATTGAACAGGCTCCTAGATACTGCCCATGTGTAGTTTCTGTGACTTCTGTGTCCCTGCAGTAATAAACCTTTGGTCTTTGACGCCACCATCGAGAAGCCCGTGTTTCTGTTTGTTTGTGCACCGAGACAGGTAGAACTCCGGGGTCTTCGGGTGTTATCCCTGACACCTCTGGACAGAACCAAAAAGTCCAGAACTCCACAATGAGACCAGATGGATACAGTCTGGACAGGAAAGACTTGCTCCAGGAAGAATGCTGCTGTGTTCGGGACAAAAGGAAGATAACTCCCCACCTACTCAGGGAGTAGCAATGATACTAATGCCAGCAGACAACAGAGCTCTGATTGGTTGGGAAGCCCATGGTCCCAAAATATTTACAGTGGTCTTCGTACAAAGAAAAAAACCTTGTGAGAGACACCACCATACTTATGGAGGACCTCAGTGCCAAAATTGGAAACAACAACACTGGGTACAAAGAAGTCATGGGCAACCATGACCTTGGAGACATGAATGAGACTGGTGAAAGGCTTGCAGATCTTTGTGCGCTGAGCAGTCTGATGATAGGCAGTAGTGTATTCCCAGGCAAAATAATACACATGGGAACACGGGTGTCACCAGATCATTCAACAGACAAGCAAAACAACCATGTCTACATTTCCAAGAAGTTCTGAAGGTCAATTTAGGATGTAAGAGTAATGAGAGGAGTGGGCATGGCATCAGACCGTTACCTTGTCATGGCTATGCTAAAGCTAAAGCTGAAGAAAGCATGGATGGAACTGACAAATCAATGACAGAGATATAACACCACCGTGCTCAAAAATGCACAGAAACACAATGAATACTCAGTCATTCTCAGTAACAGGTTTCAAGTCCTGTAAAAACTAGAGGATTACAGAGAACCAGTAGAAAGCCAATGTGAGAAGATCAAAGAAACAGTGACATCAACCTGCTAAGAGGAACTGGGTCCCAAGAAACACCAGCATAAGGAATAGATCTTCACCAAGACTCTCTGCAAAATTCAAGTGAGAAAGGAAAAGAAAGATGCAGTCATCACCAGCCGAACAAGAGTAGGAAAAGCGAAAGCTTGAAGCAAATACACCAAAGCCAACAAGGAAGCAAAGAGAAGCTTAAGCGCAGACAAGCAAAGATTCATCAATGGTTGCTAGACATGGCCCTTTTTGCAGGTTTATCTCCAATGTTTTTTGCCCTTTTCCTCCTATTTTTCTGGCCCTGTTTTTGTTGGTAATTGATTCTGGGGACTTTACCACTGCCAATCAGTGCTGAAGTGCATATGCTCTCTGTGTAAATTGCGATTATGATTGGTTATCCATGATTGGCATATTTGATTTACTGGTAAGTCCCTTGGAAAGTGCACAATGTGTATCAGGGCCTTTAATTCAAATGTTACTAGTGAGCTTGCAGCACTGGTAACCCACCCACAGGAGTAGCCCTGCAATTGTGTCTCAGACCTACCATTGTAGTGTCTGCACGTGCGGTTGTAAACTGCCATGTTGACCGGGCAAGTGCACCCACTTGCCAGACCCAAACCTTCCCTTTTCTTACATGTAAGTCACCTCTCAGGTAGGCCCAAGATACCCCCATGGGCAGGGGGCAGTGTATGAGAAAGGTAAGTAGATGGAGCCCTGCTGGAAGAGGACGCGCGCTGGGCAATACCGCCATTGGAGGTTACGTTTCCTAGGCCATGGACACCACTTGTGGTCCAAATTATGTCATTAACACTCAGGCACTCCATCAGGGCGTGTAATGGGCGTGTTAACTCAGACCTTCCCCCAAAATATACATTCAATAAACCGGGCCATGAGTCTAGGTTGGATTACATTTTTGTGGAAACTCGATCCTGGCCCACAATAAGGGATTTCCTTGTAATCCAAAGAAATGATAGCAACCATAATGCTCTAAGTCTAAAAAGTATCATTCCTGGAGTCGCAAGGGAGACTTTGGATGGCAGTGGCGCCCCAGACCCAAGAATGTTCCTAGCTAATGGTAGGAGAAGAATAAAGTGGGCGAAAATAGTGGAAAAGCCGGAGCGAATTTCTGAGCTGTATGCTCTAACCATTCCTATTTTGGAGGAGATTAGTGCTGCAATTAATGATGAACATACTGCTGACTTGTATTGTAAGTTGGGGTCCTTACATGAGCAGTTAATAAATAAACTGGCAGATGTGCTCTATCCGCGTAGTACTAAGCAGCCACTAAAGGGAAATAGGGCTACATGGTATAATTCCACATGTAGAAGAGCAAAGACCAAATTGGTTTCTGCTATAAAACATAAAGCTAGTAGTACAGGCTATGAGAGCGAATTATAAGCGTATAATGAAGAACACAAGAGAGGAATGGGACCACGACGATTGGACTGGCCTATCTAATGCGCTTGCAGCCAGAGACCTCTGTATATTCTGTCCCATAGTAAATACAGGCTCGACAGAACCAGTTGCAGCCGTGGAGGCTAACATAGCTGAAAGTGTCTGGGAGGAACATTTCCGAACACTCTATGCAGTGGAACTCACTAGCCTGGAGGGAGATCAAGGGGTGGTGCTGCCAGAACAAACACAGTATTCAGATGTAACTGACTTCACGGTGAAGGAGGTCAGTGATGCAATTTCTAAACTGGCCGCGGGGAAGGCCCCGGGGCTAGATAAGCTCCCAGGTGATCTGTTTAAACATCAACCCGTACTATGGGCCCCATACCTCTTAGCCATTTTTAATGCAGTCCTGGGAGGGATGCCAATACCTGGTACTTGGCTGGGCGTAGAGATTGTCCCTATCTTCAAGAAGGGCTCTCCTCTGCTCCCAGCCAACTACAGGCCGATCAGTTTGATCGATGTTTCTCAAAAGATCTTTGGCAGGTTAATATTGGACCGCCTCCAGGACTGGATGTAGGAAAATTCCATACTAAGCCCCCTCCAGGCTGGGTTCAGAAATAATGTGTCTACAATGGACCAGGTCCTCTGGCTGAACATGTTGTTCTGGAAGTCTGTTAAGATCGAGCGGGAAGCCTCTATACGGTCTTTGTTGACCTGCGAGCAGCCTTCGACCTAGTCCCAAGATGTAAGTTATGGGCTGTACTTGCTGAACTGGGCATTCCCCATGAAATTTTGCATATTCTAATACGGCTCCATCACGACAACTTTGCACGGGTTAGGTGCGGAACAAATGGTCTCCTAGCAGCAAAATTCCCCGTTGGCAGAGGGGTAAGACAGGGTTGCGTTTTGGCGCCTACCCTGTTTTGCCTTTATGTCAACGGGGTAATCTCCCATCTAAACAGGATAGAATACACTGATGCCCCCAAATTAGCTGGCAGCCGGGTACCGGCGATAATGTTTGCAGATGATACCCTGCTGCTTTCAAAATCACCAATGGGGTTACAGAAGGTTTTGGATGGCTTTGTGAGATTTTGTGAGGATAGGGGTTTGGAAATCAATGCTGCAAAAAACAAATTTATGATTTTCAACCCCCTGTAACCACGAGACCGGACCCCTTAATTGGAACAATTAGGCTGGGAAGAGTCCAAACTTTTGTCTATCTAGGGGTAACCCTCAATGAAAATATGACGTGGTCCCTGCACCAAATCAAGTCCCAACTTAGGCAGTCCCAGCTTACAGGGGGTATTTTAAGGCTCTCTAATACCTCTACTATAAAACCTATTCGGCCAGTTGTGGAGATTTATAAAACACAAGTGAGAGAGGCGAATTGTGGGGATACGCCTGTAGGCCCGAGATGGTCGTTACAGAAAATAAATTCCTCAGGCAACTACTGACGGATGATTTATATACTTTATCGGTCACAACAATATCCAATCCTCACTTATATTTGAAGCCCTGAAGAAGTTCGTTTTGACATCAAGGGACGAACCGCGTTGGCTGCGTGCCGTTTTAAGGAAATAATTTGAATAAAGAAGATCAATGGATTCTACTGGTTCTCTTGTGTGACTTCCTTCTGGGTGCACCTTCCTTATCCATGAACATATTACATACAGTGATGACGTTTTTATGAAATGTGCAATATATAAGCGTTTTCTTGAGTGCACTACCTGTCATGTTAAGACAATTGCCTAGATGCCAATGTGATTTATGATCTATGTGTAGCTCTGACAACTGCCTAGTTGGCAAAGTTACCTATGTGATTGTGGGCTATGTGTTTTATCTATGATATATGACATATTTTTATATATCCATGTGTGGAGTCTCTTTTGTGGTGTGCCTAGAGTGTCACTGGTGTGTGTGTGTGTGTTGCGCAAACGCTTTACACATTGCATCTGGGAAAAGCATGACTGCTCTGCCAAGCTACCAAGGCGGTGAGCAGGGGTTATCTTGGGAGTGAAACTCCCTTACCCTGACTAGAGTTGTGAGTTCTGAATGACTTAGGTGCATACCCTAGCCATACCCTAGCCAACCGGAATCCCAATTTCTAACAATGGTCTTGCCACAGAAGTCCAGGAAGCAACAAGCCATGCAAACCTCAGAGAATTCTACAACATAAAAAGCAAACTCTCCAGCTGATACAGCAAGCCAGTAAGAACTGTTGAAGATGAAGCTAGGAAGAAAATCATGGGTAACGAAGGCAAAAAACAAAGATGGGTGGAGCACTTGCTGCTTTCTCCACCAGACATACAGCCAGCTGACAAGAACTTGCTAATCCTCTGCAGCAGAAGAACCAAGGAAGAAATACGCCAAGCCATCAAACATCTGAGAAATGGGAAGGCAGCAGGACCTGACAACATTCCTGCAGAGGCAATGAAGACAGACATTGAAAAAAGAGTAGCCCATTTGTAGCCTATGTTTGGGAGGATCTGGGAAGAGAAAAAGGTGCTGTCAGACTGGAAAGATAAAAATATTCTCAAGGTCATCCACATGAAAGCGGACCTGAGTAACTGCGCAAACTACAGAGGGATAACTCGTCTATCAACCGCAGGCAAAGTGTTCAACAGAGTCATCCTGAACAGAATAAAGGAACACGTTGATACTCAGCTGTGAGACCCGCAAGCTGCTTCCACAAAGATAGACCCTGCACAGACCAGATTACAACGGTGTGCATCATTCAGCAGTCAATGGAGTTTAAATCCCCCCTCTACGTCAACTTCATCCACTATGAGACGGTGTTCAACAGCGTTGACAGAAAGAACCTTTGGAAACTCCTCCACTGCATGTGTGCATCATAAGAATCATCTGGAACTCTTATGAGGAAATGATTTGCAAGACTTTCCATGGAGGGCAACTCATGGAAGCCTTTCAAAGTGAGGACCTGAGAGTGCCAGGGTTGTTTCCTCTCCCCTTTTCTCTTCCTGCTGTCCATAGACTGGAATATGAATATATCCACAGAAAGGAGAAGGAATGGGATCCAGTGGTCTCCTTGGATACAGCTAGATGACCTGGACTTTGCAGACACCTGGTCCTACACTCCCATACGCAGATGCAAGAGAAGACTGACAAAGTGTAAGCAACATCAGCCCAACTTGCCTCAACATCAATAGGGAAACAACAATATCCTGAAGTCTAACACAGCCAGCACACATGCAGTCGCTCTTGCAGGCAATGCACTGGAAGAGATGGGGGACCTTCATCTACCTTGGCAGAGTCATAGACAAACGGGGTAGCACAGACACCAACATCTAGGCAGGAATCAGCAAAGCAAGGGCTGCCTTCATTCAGCTATAGATGATCTGGAGCTCTAGGGGCCTAATGTTTCAAATCAAGCTCAGGCTTTTTAACATCAACTTAAAATCGGTCCTTCTACAGGGGGCAGAAACTTGGAGGACAACAGTAACCACAACCAACAAAGTGTAGACATTCATCAACACTGGTCTGAGAAAAATCCAACAAATTTGCTGGCCAAAGCCCATCAGCAACAACGATCTGTGGCAGCAGACTTTCCAACTCCCTGCTCATGAAGAATTTACGAAAATATGCTGGGCGGGATAGGTCACACTGTCTGCAAGCCCATATCAAACACCACCAGGTAAGCCCTCACCTGTAACTCTCAAGGGGAAAAGAAGAAAAAGAGGAAGGCCAAGAAACACCTGGCTACAAGGCCTCTAGGCTGACTGCCAGGAGATGGGTTACACCTGTAATCAGATTGAATGAAAAACCCAGGACAGAGATGGCTAAAGAGTCCTGGTTGATGGCCTGTATCCCAGGATAGGTAACAGGCATAAGTAAGTAAGTTAGTAGATATGGTGTAAACCACGATGAACAGAATGCAAACCCCGAAGATGAAAACTAACGCAAAGGAAGAGTGGGGTCAAGTCTAATTTTCTCTGAACTTGGTGGTGGGCACTGGGTGTTTTGATGACCTGTGTCCTTGAAAGGATTCTGGGGCCCCAGGCAAGGCATATTTTGGGTTGCCTGTATTGAATACATTTGAATTTTATTACCCATTCTTGCTAATTCAAGGCAACATGATGTCAAACAATACTAAATTAGATGTTATGATTTATCAAGGTAAAAAAATATTGAAATATGCCTTGCCTAGGACTCTGGGTATAGATACGGAGTCACACATTTAGGTAGGTCAGGCAAGACAGGGGTTTAGATACATAAATATAATAGACAGAGATCAAATAGAGAGAAAATTCACTTTGCCCATGTCTTAAGAAAAGTGCTGTGGTTGTGTTAGAGGGAGAAGCAAGCAAAAAATGCAGTTTAATCCATTCTGAATTTAAGTTTAACTGTAGGTGGAAAAGGACTGGGCAAAGGACAGCATGTTGGGAAGTGCCTACCTGCATGTGAATGGGCATGTGGTTTGTGGAGAGCCTCAATTTATGTCAGGGAAATTCAGATACGTAGGAGGGGCAAACAAGGCTGATGCAGAACCGGTGACTGTGAGGTGCTAAAAGTTTCCTAATGCTGCCGGCAGAACTGAGAAAATGAGTTGGGTGTCTAGGCGGTTAATATTTGTAGACATGGAAAATTTGGAGATGTGGGTGAATGCTGACATCCTCAAGTGCAGTTAACAGAGGTTGACGTTCAACAACTAAATATAATATGGTAGAGGTGAGTTTTTTGTAAGGAAGTATGGTAATTGATACGAATGGAGTCATTTGCTCAGCATTTGTTTTTAATCCATATGTTGACAACCACTTTCTTTCAGCATGGATGAAGGTATCAGAGCTTACCAAATATTGAAATGGTGTTGACATGCTGTTCAGTTTCACAAAGGCAAGATGTTTTATGGCAGATTGGAGGGTGGGGTGTGTGCTTAAGATATATGAATTAGCAAAGTGGGTAAACCATGTTTGAAGCAAGAACTTGGGAGGAGGGAGGCACACAATGATCGGAGAGCTGACATGGAAAATGAGAATTGGCATCAGGCTGGCAATGGAAATGTGAGTTTGTGACTTTGGGCCTCATTACGTTCCCATGTTGTGGAGTTTCCAAGTCTCTTTGTGGGTTTCACTTTGGACGCATTACGATGCAGGCAATCGAAAGTGAAATCGGACGGTCATTTTGGCTGGATTGCGATGGGCTCATGGAGCCTGACTGTAATCCCTTTGGACGGCATTTCCACTGTAGGTATTACAATATTGGTTTCCGACAGGCTTTCCATGCTGGGCTTTCCGACATGGAAAGCCTGTCAAAAAAACTTCACCCTGCTAAACCCTGCCCTGCATGTCAGGCTCCTTAAAGTGCCTGCCACGCGATGCAGGGATGCACAGATTCTCCCATTTGTCTATGGGAGCATGTGCTATGGTTGGTTTTACAGCCGCAGAACAAGCTTCCATAGAAAAATGGGAGTATGCGACCGTTCTATGTGCGGGCACATTGTAACGCAGCAGTCAGGACCGCCGACAAGATGTTGGTCCTTCACGATTCCGCAACAGTGTAAAGTCCGCCCAGCATAGCAATAAGGCCCTTTGTGGTAAACAAGTAGGGATTTACTTGTGAGTGAGACTCACTCTGACTCGAAAAATGTAAGATAACCAACACTCATTTGATTTAGCAGGACTTGTTTGATCTTTTAAGTCAAAGCAATTTACTACCTACAAAATACAATATTTTCATATTTATTTTTCAATTCACGAGGCTACCATTTTATTGCTTTACCTTCCATATAGTTTCATTTACAAATACATAGCACCCGATTTCTAAAAGAATGGTACATTCTACAAGGAATATATTCAAAGTCTAGATAAAAATGATTGTTATTAATTGATGTTAACTTTACATTGAGAGGATCACACACTCTATGCTTTTTTGATCTGTGCATTTTAAGTTCGATTGAAGTTCTTGGTTTATTGTATGCAGCATTTGATACATGGCTACTTTTCAAAATAAAAGATAAAAAACTTTTACTTTCCTTTTAATCCGACTTTCAACAAATTTGTTCCATATAGAAGATGATGTCTTTTAGTAAAGTATCACGTTTGTCACATAATATTAATGTGAAAAAACAGGCTTTCTCGGAAAGGTTGAAGTACTTGTAGGCAAAGTAAACTGTGCCTGAATCATAGTACTTAAAAACTGTATTTATTTATGAGCATCTCACTTTAAATTCTTACGTGTGTAATTTACAAATTTGAAAATTAAGAAGAACGTGGGACACGGGTTTTCATCAAAAATTGGTAATTATTTTAATGACAAAAAGGAGTACTACTTCCTGCTGGTTGCAATAATAGAGTACAGAAAGCATGATAATATGTGGTCACCGAGTGCTTCAATATTACAAGCTGTAGTTATAGAGAAATCATAAAGATTTTTGGCCTTTAATATGAACCCTTTTAAGAGAAACGTGCCCTTTCATTGCCCTTAGAACATCTTTTCATTTCAAACTTACATGAAATTGAAAAATAGCTATGATTCTGTAACTTAGTTATGCATCAGTTAGATATTAAGCACGTCAAAGTGTCGGTTATAACATTATAATCTTTACTCTCCATTATGTCTGTAATAATACTTATCATATAAAATGTTACATTTTATAACATTTACCATACCACAAATGCCATACAATGCAGAAAAAGCAATACAAACAGTTCTTAGTCTAGTTTGGCTATAAACTTTTGACAACAATAAATGTTTTATTCTGAAACGGTTTACAAAAGAAGCAGTTTAGGTCACTAATCACTGTGCTATACTCAGGAACTGGTTTAAGAAAATATTTTCAAGTTATGTTAATGCTTGTCAACATAACCTAAGAGCTCCTGCTCATATCTGTAGTATATAGGCCATCTGCTGATATCTTAATGCTTTATTTTGTGTAGTGCAGAATGTGTAAAATTGGATGCAATTGTCCTCTGTACCTGGGCTTATTCTTAGGCCTTCATTAAATGTCTGGTGCAAATCCTGATTGGGGTGTAAACTCAGATTTGATCCCAAATCATGAATATTAGCGAGGAAATAGTATAATTCTGAAACTGTTCACCATGGCATTTACTATTAACGCAATGTCTCCTTTCAAAAGGTATATAAAGTGGAATGTAACACAAATTGTGACGTTGGTAAATACTCTAACCCTTTGTATCAGTATTTATCAAGTGTACGACTTGCACCCTGGTTGTCATGTCTCCCGATATATAATGTGTGCATTAGCATTTATGATGGGAGGAGTTAATTTAGCACTCATTCCTGATTTTTTTAATGCAATTTCGTCCAGGTACTGTATGAAGGACACTGAGAAATCAAACATTGTGGTAAGGTAATGCACTGCTCAAAAACGTTAGCAAAGACTTTTCACATATGTTATTTCCCATTAAAACGCACACAATTCAAAAATAGGGCAAAAATGGATGTAGTTATGCCCACAAAATACTGCACCCTGTTGTTGTTGGACTGGACTGTACAAGAATCAAGCTGTATTTAGCAAACAATTCACCTTTGACCAGCCAAATATAAATATGTGTGTAAAGATGTATATACTTATGAGGTTTTATGCAGCACATACTAGATCTACATGTGTTAGAGAGCGCTTTATGTAGATGCATGCAAAGATTTGGTTACAGAAGAATGGGCAGAAAACTTAACCGAAAGAGAAGACATGAACCATATTTAGACCCGGGCAGATGGCCCACCAGTCCTCCAGAGGGTAAGAACCATCGGCCTTATTTACAAATCTCCATCTACCTGGTGGAGATCTTTGTGCTGTGAAGGGAGCGGTGGCTGCCACTGTCACAGCACTGAAGGTTAAAATGTCTCATCTTGTTTAAAGTATTGTTTAAAATGTCTTATCCGCAGACTTTTTTGTTCAGTGAAAACAATCACTAATAGCATCAGTTTGTTTTCTCTGAACTAAAAATAAATGGTGTGTTGCACCGGAAGTTTCCTGCCTGCTCATGGGAGCCAGTTTGCATTTTTCCTACCCATGTCACGTATACTTCACATGGCGGTAATGGACACGGAAAATTAATGATTGTTATCCCATCCTTAATAGTGCCAGGCGACCATCACGGTGATCTGCTGGAGCTGTCACCTACTGCACTTACATTTCAAAGTGCTTACCTCAGCACACGCACAAAGGACTTCATACTAACATTTGTCACCCCATACATCTTGGTACCAGGGGGCAAGGAAATTCCTGAACCACATGGGGGGAGGGGTGGTCTAGCACGAGGTATAAATATTGGACCCTCAGACCAACTGTTCAGTCCACTGATGGAGCTGTGGATATGACAAGGACTGCCCTGCTTCTTAAGGCATGCTCTACTCTCAGAGAAGAAAGACTGGACCTGCTCCCTTCATCCCAGACTGAGTGACTACACAGGCAAAGTGATTTGCCTTCTGCTTGGGAGCCGCAGGAACACAGAAAGGTCCAGAGGCCTCCCTGCAAGTGCCCAGATTACCTACTGTGCTGACACTGCCTGGACCAAATGGACCTGCCTGAGCCCTGCTGGCTTCTGCCAGGATGAGTTCCTGAATGCCCAGGGGTGCCTCCCCAGATACTGGACCCTTGTATGACATCAGTTGAGCTCTTACTTTGAAGAATAGGAGACATCCTGAGAATTTTGGCTCTTCTCAACTGAGAATGGGCCCAAATGTGCAGGGAGTTTGCCACCCATACTTCCCACCAACGCAAACCTCTGGCAAATCAGACTCTTCGCGCTACATTGACTGCCAGCTACAACCAGCAGCGCAATGTCAGCACTTCGCACTAGAGCATGGACAGCCCGCGGTCACATCTGGCCTGCTCTTCATGCTACAGCGATGACCATTGCAACCCTCTCCCTGATCCAAGTGGCCTGCTCCACCACAAACTGGACTCAATGGCCTGAACCCAATTTTTCACTGCAGCTTATTATTGTATCTCAAGTGCTTTGAACCTTTGGCACATAGTCATACTATACCAAAAGGGAAAAAATATTCTACTACAAAGTCTTTATAAAAGTCCAAATATTCCTTAGATAGGGATGGTGTCAGGTCTGTTTTACCGAGCGCTACCTTCTTTTTAAAATACTTCCTGTAAGCACTGCCACGCCTTTTAAACCTGTGTAACTAAAGAATCGCTAGCCCTTTTTACTCTTGCTTTTGAAGCAGCGCACTCACCTCGGTCCACCGCAGGGCTCCTACCCTGATTGTTGTGGAGGGTGTTGTGAGCGGCACTTCCACCTAATTGCTCGCAGCTGGGGGTCTCGGTTGAGGCGGGCTCAGACGGTCACATGACCTAGAGCTTCCCTCTACTTGATGTCTGCCATTTCCCACGCGCAGCGGATGGTGTCAGATCTGTTTTACCGAGCGCTAACTTCTTTTTAAAATACTTCCTGTAAGCACTGCCACGCATTTTAAAACTGTGTAACTATAGAATCGCTAGCACTTTTTACTCCCGCTTTTGAAGCAGCGCACTCACCTCGGTCCACCGCAGGGCTCCTACCCTGATTGTTGTGGAGGGTGTTGTGCGCGGCACTTCCACCTAATTGCTCGCAGCTGGGGGGCTCGGTAGAGGCGAGCTCGGACAGTCACATGACCTAGAGCTTCCCTCTACTTGAAGCCTGCCATTTCTCATGCGCAGCGGATGGTGTCAGGTCTGTTTTACCGAGCGCTACCTTCTTTTTAAAATACTTCCTGTAAGCACTGCCACACATTTTAAAACTGTGTAGCTATAGAATCGCTAGCACTTTTTACTACCGCTTTTGAAGCAGCGCACTCACCTCGGTCCACCGCAGGGCTCCTACCCTGATTGTTGTGGAGGGTGTTGTGCCCGGCACTTTCATCTAATTACTCGCAGCTGGGAGGCTCGGTAGAGGCAGGCTCAGACGGTCACATGACCTAGAGCTTCCCTCTTCTTAATGCAAATGCCATTCCGGACACACAGCCAATGCGCGCAGCGGGCGCGCATCAGGCGCGCCAAAGGCAAGCCCGTCTGTGCCCGAACGGGTCCAGGGGCCAAGACCCCTGCCCAAAATCTCTTAAACCGAATTGTGCTTTCTGCAGACCAGCTCCACGCTTTTCGCCCCCAGGCCAAGCAAGGCTGTACCTGGATCCCTACAGATAGGACTAACACCCCACCATGCCCAAACTGCAAATTTTCCCTTTACTCCCCTCAACCTTGCATCCCTCCCCTGTCATGGATGTTGGCGTACCCCGTATTATCAATCCAGCCCACAAACAACTTCACCTTCGTTAATCTTAACTGCTGCTCATTACCCAAGCATAAAAGGGACATCTATGACCTTCTGACAGATGAACAACCCAACGTCTTATTCCTCACAGAGACCTGGCTCCATGATAGCGTGGGTCCCGACGTCGCTGTAGCCTTACCCCCCAACTATGCTATTGTCAGGATGGACAGAGACATCAAAATAGGGGGTGGTATAGCAATTATTTTTAAAAACCATCTCCAATGCAAATTTGATCCTCAAAACTTTCCTAACTGCGAGGCTGCCCTTTTTAAACTTTCTCTTAACCCTAATTTCACTTTCGCAGGCTTCTTAGTCTACCGTCCGCCTGGTCCCCCCAGTTCCTGGGCCCTATCCTTTCCAAACCTGATCACCCCTTTCCTCATACACTCCAAAAACTTCTCAATCATCGGTGACCTCACTCTCCACCTAGATGACCCCCATAACTCTACGTGCAGCAACTTCTTATCCGATCTAGCTGCCATGAACATTACGCTCTTTAATTCAGGCTCCACTCACAGAGCCGGACATCTGCTCGATCCTATCTTCTCTAACCTTTCTCATATTCACTGTACTCCGGCAGTGCCTTTAGATTGGTCGGATTAATTCCTATCAAATTTCAGCATCACCCCCTTCCCGCTCCTACCTTTCCCAGTTTGCCCCTTAAAATTCCTAAAAGAGACTGAAAAAAACTTGATATAAGTGCCCTTAACCATCTCCGTTGTTCCAATCCACCCTCAGTTCATTCCAGCACTGAAACACTATCAGGAGATGTTGACAACTGGCTCTATGGTGCCATAAATACCTGCCTCTACCTCACTCAGAAACAGCCTAAGAACCATCGTAATCTGGCTCCTTGGCTCAGCGAATCCTTAAAAACTGAGAAATCCAAATGCAAGCGCCTAGAACGGAAATGGAGGAAAGAAAACTATTCCCCTGAATCCAAAGAGGCCTACAAGTTGGCAAAAAAATCCTACCTCAATTTATGTGCTACTGCTAGGGCCAGCTTTGTCTCTAAAACTATTTCTGATGCGACCAATTGTTCCATAACGCTCTTCGGACTGGTCAAAGAGCTGGCTGGCTCAGAGACCACTGCTAAACCACCGCCCCAAAAAAGGGACATATATGACCTTCTGACAGATGAACAACCCAACGTCTTATTCCTCACAGAGACCTGGCTCCATGATAGCGCGGGTCCGGACGTCGCTGTAGCCTTACCCCCCAACTATGCTATTGTCAGGATGGACAGACACATCAAAATAGGGGGTGGTATAGCAATTATTTTTAAAAACCATCTCCAATGTAAATTTTATCCTCAAAACTTTCCTAACTGTGAGGCTGCCCTTTTTAAACTTTCTCTTAACCCTAATTTCACTTTTGCAGGCTTCTTAGTCTACCGTCCGCCTGGTCCCCCCAGTTCCTGGGCCCTATCCTTTCCCAACCTGATCACCCCTTTCCTCATAAACTCCAAAAACTTCTCAATCATCGGTGACCTCACTCTCCACCTAGATGACCCCCATAACTCCACGTGCAGCAACTTCATATCCTATCTAGCTGCCATGAACATTACGCTCTTTAATTCAGGCTCCTTGGTTCAGCGAATCCTTAAAAACTGAGAAATCCAAATGCAAGCGCCTAGAACGGAAATGGAGGAAAGAAAGCTATTCCCCTGAATCCAAAGAGGCCTACAAGTTGGCAAATAAATCCTACCACAATTTATGTGCTACTGCTAGCGCCAGCTTTGTCTCTAAAACTATTTCTGATGCGACCAATTGTTCCAAAACACTCTTCGGACTGGTCAAAGAGCTGGCTGGCTCAGAGACCACTGCTAAACCACCGCCCTGAACAGCAACCAGTGCGAAGAGCTCGCAGTTCTTCACGAAAAAAATTTAAACTATCTACCTGGACATAGCCAAATCACACTCCGATCAGTCCCCGCAACCACACTCTCCCACATGCCTCGCCACTACCTGCCCATCTTCAACCGACTCTCCTCACACTTACCCCCACATGGACTCCTGGCCACTTCTTAATCTGGACTCCCTGAAAAACATTCTAGGGAAATTAAAATCTGGCTCGCCCAAGGACCCTCTTCCCATCCCTATATTAAAACAACTCGACAACCCCCATTTATCCCTGATACTAAACACCCTTAACACTTCCTTGCTTGAATACACAGTCCCGGCTCATTGGAAGCACGCCATGGTGACACCTCTCCTGAAAAAGCCTTCAGCTGACCCTATCGATTTGTCCAACTATCACCCGATCTCTCTTCTACCACTTTCTCCAAGATTCTTGAGAGACACATTCACTTACACCACTCCCAGTATATTGAATCCAATCAAATTCTTCATCCCTCTCAGCTGGTTTTAGAACTTGATTCTCTACTGAAACTACATTACTGGGAGTAACAGAGAACCTGCGCCAACATCTTGATAGAGGAGACACGGTGGCGCTAATACTGCTCGACCTCAGCGCAGCGTTCAATACGATCTCACACACCATACTCATCAATACACTACACTCACTGGGCATTCGTGGTCCCCAGAACTGAAATGGATCTCCTCATTCCTTGCTTACCGTATGTTTCAAATTTTCTCTACCCCATCCAATTCCAACTTTTACTCTTACAAGATATGGGTACCCCAGGGCTCAGTGCTCAGTCCTTTGCTTTTTATCTTGTACATCAGGCCTCTAGCTTACATTGCTGAACAAGCTGGTCTAACCCTATTCACTTATGCAGATGACTCCCAGATCCCCTTTTCCCTTTCTAACAGTGATCCCAGCTCCACCTCCCTTCTTCAATCAGGTTTAGGGAAAATCGCCACTTGGATGAAAGACAACCTCCTAAAACTAAATGGCAGTAAGACCGAGGTCTTGATTCTCGGGAAAAAGAAAGAGCTATGGACCCCGTCTCACTGACCTGCTGATATGGGTCCCCTCCTGCTGCCCTCCAGACACGTCCGTAATCTGGGAATTACGATTGATGATGCCTTGACCATGCACCAACAGGTATACAAGTTCTCGGCAGTCTGCTTTACAATCTTGCGATGGCTCAGGAAAATCATCTGGATGCTGCCTAGTGATACCAAAAAATCTATAGTCCATGCCCTTATTACATCCAGGCTGGACTACGGCAATGTCCTTTACTTGGGTGCTAACAAGGCAGTGACTAGACGACTACAACTGGTACAAAACTCTGCCGCAAGACTACTGTGCAAAATTCCTAAAACCGCCCACATCTGCGGACATCTTCGCAACCTACATTGGCTCAGGGTAGAGAGTCGCATCAAATTCAAAACCCTGAGCTATATGTTCAAAATCAAAATGGGCACAGCCCCACAACACCTACAATTCCTTGTACGTCCCTACACTCCCTCTCGCTTCCTCCGATCTACATCTCACGGAAACTTTACTGTACCCAGAATTAAACTCTCCAGGATGGGTGGCAGTTCTTTCTCTTACCTTGGCCCCACATTGTGGAATTCTCTTCCCCCTTACATTCGCAGATACACCATCTACATATGCTTTTGCAGAGCCCTTAAGACCTGGATATTCAACCAATAACTCTGTCTATCTGTAGTACCTAGGTTTGCCAGTTCTCTGACCGTCCAGCGCCGGGAAACCCTTTGTGGGTAGCTGTCGCGCTCTACAAGCTCAATAAATAAAATAAATAAATAGTTATTATTGGTCATCAATAAAGTCGATGGGTTTCAGACCTTAGAAGTCTCGGTCAGAAAGAGCATTTAAAGCCATAGTGACTTTGAATTGCAAGTCCTTTCAATTCTTTTTTCCACACTTCGTAGTAGGGAATAGTTTAAGTTGCTGTGGGATAGAATGACTTCTATAGGGAGTGCTTCCTGAAAAAGCTTGTTTGAGCTTTCTTTTATCGTGAAGAATGGTGTAACAAGAGTTGGGTGTATATGCTTTGCAATGAGCTGGTTCCTCAGTTATAAATGTGGTGGACCATAAGTGTGGCCATTTACATGCTATGTATTCTGCTTGAATATCCTTTTTTCACTGAGGAACCATTTGAGGACGACCAGGATCCAATGATGTGACCAAATATTCTACTTCCTGAAATTAAACATGCTGCTGCAAGGAAGGGAGACTTCAGGCAGACCTGCTGGAGTTTTGGGAAGCCAAGCTGTTGTTTATTTCAAATGTCAATTTTTGGGAGGGCTAGGGGAGCACTAGCCATTATACTGTCTTTAATTGTTTCTCTGTGATGAAAGTTTTGATAACTCTAATCAGTCTGATCATTTGGTAATGGAATGTATAAGTGCTTATCTGTGCTTCTCACAAGATATTAGCATAAATTATCGAAAAGTAAAGGACATTTTCCTAAAGAGGCTCCACTTGCAGAAATTCAGTTTTTAGCATTCAGCAAGTCCTTTTTGGACGGATTTGTAGAACGGAATTTTTCTTGATGAGGAAATAGCAGATTTCGGTTTCCACTTGAACCACGACATTTTTACCGATTTCGGAAGTCTCAGAACATGCACAAACTCAATATGAAGGAAACAGGAATGGGCTGAACTATTTGAGAAATTGGTTTGTTCTGGGACTCACGCCAATCCTGATTGGGAAGAAACGGCAGTTTCCAACAAAATATGCACAATGAGATGTGCGTCAATACTGCAGCCTCAGGGGTCTCCACAAATACAATATGCCAGGTAAAATCAAGTGGAATATGGTTGGGGGGATGTTAGGCAGTTCATATTTAGTGAGGTTTAGTTTTGTGTGTTTGTAAGGTGCACCTGCTTCCAATAAAGCGACCTTTGTCACACCTTAACCTGTGTCTGTGGTCGATGATGTCTCCCCCCCTCTACAGATGGGCCCCAAAATGTGCTAACATGTGGGAACAACATCTAGAAATTTGTGCAAAAAAACTATTTTTCACGGTAATAATTCCCCATTCTCAGCGTAACAATTAGAATAGTGTGATACTTCCACAACCTGGACCGTCCTGTTACCTACAGAAGCGGTCGCTCCTCACGCTGCTCCCCGCTCTGCCTGCCACCTGGACTGCTGTCTGCTACCTCGCCTCTCTCCCACATCTGCCATTGCCTGTTCGAATATCGCAAGTACCCTGTAGCACTAGACTGCCTGATAGTTTGTCAATTTGTTGAGCATTTTTAAATCGTAGCGCTCTGATTGCCAAAGTACGCTATATTTATATTTTAAATAGTGCTGCGCTGCTGTCAAATAGATTGCTGCCTGATTGCACCGGTGCCACTGCCATTTGCCTCGCGTTATTCCTGTTTGTGCCCCAATCCTGTTTCGCTTTTGTCTTGCTTCCATTTTGTTTTTGTTGTTGTTGTTGCTGTGCCTCCCTGCCCGGATCTCCACTCTGCTCCCGCCTCCCAGCTGACCCTTCCTCGCCCCTCCCCCTCCACTATCCGCATATGACAGATGCCTCAGCGGGCAGCGTTCACGCGCAACGGTCGCGCCGAAGGTGCGCCAAAGGTAAGCCCGTCTACGCCCGTCCGCGCCTGGACCGCGCCCAGCGCCATACCCCCTGGTCCTCGCAAATCCCATCCCGCCCGCATAACGTATGACGCCGCTACCCTCTTTGCCCTTAACCCCGGACGTTCACCACAATGCTGCGAAGCAGTCCCCGGACACACCCACGGACCATTCGCCTGCCATTCCTGCAAATTCACCTGCATCAGGACCCACGCTAAATCCACTTCCTCCAAACACAGCTCCGACTCTAACCACCTGAAGTGCATCCTGCTGAACACCCGCTCGGTCCACAGACACGCCACTGAACTCTGGGACCTACTAGACACTACATCGCCGGACGTCGCCTTCCTTATAGAAACCTGGATGAACGCCTCATCAGCTACAGACATCGCCATAGCCATCCCGGACGCTTACAAGATCATCCGAAAAGACCGCACCAACCAAACAGGAGGAGGTATTGCAATCGTCCATAAGAACACCATCCGAATCACGACCAGCTCCGACAATAACCTCGCGACCGCCGAACACCTTCACTTCCAGATCCACACCGACCCCAGGACCACACTTAGAGGCACCCTCATCTACAGACCACCAGGAACCCGCACACATTTCAACGAAGACATCACAGACTTCATCAGCCCACATGCCCTCACATCCGAGAACTACATTCTACTGGGAGACCTCAACTTCCACCTGGAAAAGAAAAACGACAGCAACACCACCACCCTTCTGGACAACCTGGCCAATCTCGGACTCAAACAACTTGTTGACACCCCCACCCACTTAGCCGGACACACGCTGGACCCTATCTTCACCTCCAGCAAACACATCTCCTTCAATCACACCACAACTCTCCATTGGACGGACCACAGCTGCGTTCACTTCAGCTACAAAAAGACCACGACCCACAACCCCCCACATCCTATTCCTCGAAGAAACTGGAACAAAATAACCACCGACCAACTCTTCACATCACTTAACCAAAACCCTCCTACCATATCATCGGACCCAAACCAAGCTGCCACCAAACTTACACAATGGATCACCCACAGCGCTAACGAATTAGCACCCCTGAAAAACCACCAGATCAAACAAGGTAACAAAAAGGCCCCCTGGTTCAACGATGACCTTAAGAAATCCAAGAAGTTATGTCGTACCCTCGAGAAAACCTGGAGAAAAAACCCAACCACTGACAACCTGACCACCTTCAAGGACGCCACCCGCAAACACCACCAATTGACTCGATCCACCAAGAAATCAGCATTCAAGGATTAACTCGACAACAACGCCCACAAAGCAAGGAACTATTCAACATCGTCAAAGAATTCACCACCCCACCGCCAGCACCAATGACATCACTCCCTCCCAAGACCTCTGCGACTCTTTATCCTCTTTCTTCCACAACAAAATCGCCGACATACATAACAGCTTTGAAAACCAGGCCGAAGAACAGACCACTCCACCCACCTCCGAACCAAAACAGCACTCTCACAACCTTTACGCCTGGAACCCAATCAATACTGAAGACACCATCCGCCTGATGAACTCCATCCACTCGGGCTCACCAACCGACCCATGTCCCCACCACATCTTCAACAAAGCAAACTCCATCATCGCACCCCATCTCCGCGATGTCATCAACTGTTCCTTCAATTCCGCCACCTTCCCGGAAAGCTGGAAACATGCCGAACTCAGCGCCCTTCTGAAGAAACCCACAGCAGACCCCTCTGAACTTAAGAAGTACCGCCCCATCTCACTCCTCCCATTCCCTGCCAAAGTCATTGAGAAAGCCGTCAATAGTCAGCTCGCCGCCTTCCTTGAATCCAACAACTCCCTCGACCCCTCACAGTCCGGCTTCCGAGCCAAACACAGCACTGTTTCATTAGCAATATCATCAATGATGGCATTGAACATGGCATGAGTGATGTAATATGTAAGGTTATAAGCAGTGCATGACACAACTTACAGTTAACTCAGTGAAATATAACTGGATAATTGAGTTGTTTTCTGAATTTTAAAACATAAGCCTTTTACTCCATAACATTACCTCACTTCACTGTCTTTTTATTGTTTATATCCATAATAGAACGTGAAGGAAATACATGTTATGCCTTGGAATATTGTAATGGTTTTAATTAACTATACAATAAAAAAAATCTTACTGTCCTTTTAACCTTTAGGTTTTTCAGTGACTATATACATATTTGTCTTAAAAGTCATGTTGAGTGTTCAAGCTAACACATGAATTTAGCATCTGCAATACTTGGCATTGCATGAATTTAAAGGCTTTTTTTTTAGATTTCTTCTTGGCAGCAAAGGACTTGAGTGGCTTTCCAGTCCGGTATTTAGGTTTGTCAGTGAGGTACAACGTGGGAGTTTTTGCAACAAAACAAGGACCATACTGATTACAGGAACAACACTCATTGGCCCTGGCTGTACGCTATTTTATAGCGCACTCATGCAAGAGTTAATGGTTAACGGGCTCCCACATGTTTATCATTTTGCGTGAAATAGAAGTGTATTGTTTATGTTTATCGTTTGAAAGATTTAAAAGGATCACCTATATGGCACACTTGAGATTGAGAAAGGCAGTAATACTGCCGAAACACGTCTCTTTTGTGCTCTATTCACTGTGGTGACCTGATTCATTAAACAGGTTATAGCCCTTTGAGTTCGACTGCTGGATTCCTTTCTCATATTGGAGTTTGGGGAGGTATTTTGAAATACTATTATCAGCGATAGCACCACTTTCCTATCATGATATGGTAACACGCCAGCATCACCGCAACCTTTTTTCTGATACATAAGGCAGGCGTGCACCCAAGCAAGGAGTCAGACAAAGGCCACGAGGAGATGGCCTGGGTGGAGGTCAGGGTTTGACGCTGGGAGCAGTGACTCCCATGGCAGGGACTTAAGAGCCTCCAAAATAAGCCTGGGTCCTATCCTAGAACTGCCACCCTGATAAAGCAATGGCTGAGCGGTGTGTTCATAAGACCCTAACATTGGGTATAGAATGGAGGCGTGGCCAAGCCGGTGGCGAAGATGGCCGCCAGCTAGGAGAATATCCCGATGGCGCGGACAGCTGAGGTGGTGCGGAACCCGCGGAGCCACGCATGACCATACTACACGGCCGGGACCCAAAGTTACACTGAGTGACGTGGGGGCCGGGCCTGCCAGTGCGGCCGCATCGAGCGCCGGGCGGGCTCGCAGGTCTGACCACCCAACGGAGACCAGCCGAAGTCCAGCCTGCAGCAGAGGGGCCCCGGGTGAGTTAAGTGGCGCACCGCGGTTCCCCCCTCATCCCCCATGTGTGCCAGTGCCCACGGTCTGGGCTCGGGCCAGCTGCCCTGCCCCCAGAAACGCTATGCAACAGTGCCCAGCGCTGTGGGGACAGGGCCCACACGCCTGTATCGGTGGGGGCTGGGGCACCGGTCTGTGGTGGCGTGCGGGCCCGGCAGGGGAGGGTCGGTGCATCTGCCTACTGCCACCACATTGCACTATTGCTGTACACCCCCGAGGCCCTCCTGAAGCGCCACAGCATCGCGGAGGGAGACACGCTGCCCGCTGCACTTGATATGGGACCCTAGTACACCCCACTTGGCCTGCACATCGCTGGCACTGCCCACCACACATCCTGACCCTGTCGGGAATCTGAGGGCAGATCAGCTGATTGAACTCCTGGGAAGTCGCTTCTGCAGGCCTCATGCCCGCCACTGCTACTGGGGGCCATAATCCGCATCAGCTTGCCCACAGCTACTGCCTTCAGCCCCGGTGAATCCAACTGACTTGCTGTGCACATTGCCGGTCTCCTGTACCCACGTGGAGCCCAGAACACACAAACCTGTCTGGGTCCACTGCCTGAAAGACGCCTCCTTGACATTATGGGTCGCAAAGACCCTAAGCAGAGCACTCTACCATTTGGGAAGGGAACTGGGAGAACGGCGACACTCCCCCCTGAGATGGCGGAAAAGGGACCTGCGACGGATGGCTCCAGAGCCTCCCGAGGCCTCTGTCTCAGCGCTACTACTGGAGATGAGGGTGGGTTTCAAGGCGCTGGACTCTCAATGTGACTCGCTGGATCAGACCATCGCTTCATTGGGCGCCAAGCTCCAGCCCCACGACCGCCGGCTGGACGTGGTGGAGGCACCTGTGTCAGACCTGGAGGATGGGACTGCCCAATCTTTGAAGAGGCTGGAACAGACTGAACGCCTGCTAAAGGAGGTCGCCATCAAGAAGAAGGACTTGGAAGTGCATGGGCGATGGCACAATGTTTGCATAAAGGGTGTCCCGGAAACTACTTCTACAGGCTGGACCTCTTTCTAGAGAAGCTCCTTGTAGAACCGTTTGGCAGTGAGTCCTTCACTCCGGGTTTTGTTGTGGAAAGGGCGCACTGGTCGCGTGGCCCTAGACCTAATCCTGGCCTTCCCTCTAGACTCATCATTGCGAGACTCCTGAACTTCCAAGACTGTGCCACAGCGTTGAGAATGGCGAGAGAACGGGGTGTAATTGAGTGGCAGGGGTCGAAATTGTCCTTCTACCCAGACTTTACTCCAATGGTCCAGGAGGCCAGACGGAAATTTCATGGGGTGAAGGCTGCACTCTGCAACCTTGGATTCAAGTACAGGATGTTATATCCGGCGAGACTGAAAGTTGATTTTGGCGGCACGTCCAGAATATTCAACAACCCTGCGGAAGCCCAGGAATTCTGTCACACATACAAAGCGCGGAGCTAACAGCAATCGGCGGATGGCGCGCTCACCTCCCCGCCACACAGCGGTTCGGATGCTAGCGCAGAACTGTTCTCAAATTCCGGAACTGGGTGATGGCTTGCTCATGATTGCTTGCATGGCTACTTTGCTCTGGGGATTTTGCATAGATTGACGTAATTAGTTGTTATAACACTTGGCTGAGCTGATGGCGGGCTGCCACCCCCCCTGGGTGTATCCTCTGTATTTGGTTTACTGCATTCCGGAGGTCCACTTCTTGGGCCCCCGTGGTTAGCCTTATGGTCCCTATTTGAGAGGGATGGCCACCTTCGGGTCGGAAGGAGGCTGGGTGGGGGAGGGAGGTAAGGTTCAGTATTACGTACTATTTGAGTTGTTGTTCACACTTTATTGTAGCATTGCTTAGCGCAAGATCATAACATACAAGACCTGACGGACAAGGGGTTATACACTGGGCAGATGGCATGGTTAGGTAAAATACAGGGGCCCTCTGCCGTCACCGTCATGTCCTGGAATGTTAGGAGGCTCAATAATACTCGTAAGAGGAGGCAGATGATCCATTATCTTCTGCGTCACAAGGTGGGTGTCGCATACTTACAGGAGACGCACCTCCCCACTACAGATTTGGCCTATTTTGGCGCTAGCTGGGGCACACACAGATTCTTTGACAATTACAGCAACTATGCAAGGCCACAGCTATATTGGTCCACAGGAGAATCTCTTTTACACTCATAGATGCGATCCTGGACCCCGGGGGCAGGTATGTGATTCTCACGGGTAGCCTCTATGGCCACAAAGTCACTTGTGTATTACCCAATATCGATTCCCCCGAGTTTTTCCATGACCTGAACGCACAGATCACAAAACACAACCCCCACGCACTTCTCCTGGGAGGTGACCTCAATTTATTATTGCACCCGACCTAGATGGCACCTCTAGGGTGCCTGACACAAAGCAGCGAGCGTGACGTGCCCTATGGAACCTCTGTGAGCACCATACTTTAATCGACATTTGGCAGAGGCGCAAACCTGCCCTTACCAAATACACCCATCACTCCGGCTCACACGGAACCTGGTCCAGAATAGACTATTGCCTGATCTCCCCTGTGGTTGTGGACTGGTTTGACTCTCATACGACGCTCCCTTGCACATATTCTGACTACTCACCGATAGTTTTACATTTAATGCTCCCCCGACCAGAAGGATACGAAAGATAATGGCGATTCCCTGGGAGAGCCCTCCAAGGACGACCTGTTCAAGGCTGAGGTCCGGGAGACAATGGAGGACTATTTTGAGCTTAACACTGGCTCAGTAGATACAGTGGAGGTACTGTGGGAGGGATTCAAGGCCGTTTTCAGGGGAGTGTGCATCTCCAAACAGGCAGTGGTACTTAAAGACCTTAGACAGACAATGACCCGCATTGAGCGTGAAATAACTGCGATTGACTCCCAATTGGCGATTCTCCCAGAAGAAACGGCTCAGGCTGCGAGACTGGCCCTGCTGACTGAATATAGAGATACGGCGGAGCACGGGATTCTGTATATGGGCAAATACCACACCGCGAGACGATACGGGAAAGGCGAACGACCTGCAGAGTCCTGGTGCAAATGCTGAGGCCACCCAATAGTAAAAACTATATCACCGACGGTATGACTCAGACTGCATACCTAGATAAAATCGCATTGGTATTCTTGGAGAAATATATGTTGGACTTTATGGCTGAACCAATATCCGTTGCTGATGTAATTCTTGCCATCTACACCCTGTGGGTATCTACCGCCCTGGGATTGGATGGTTTGACCGTGCATTTCTATAAAGAATTTAAGGACATTTTGGCCCCCCAGCTAATTGAGGTGTATGCGGAGGCATTGGAAAAACAAAGTCTCCCCCCCACAATGCTCGAAGCTGTGATCATTCTCTTGCCAAAACCGGGCAAGGACCATGTCCTTATTAAACTTGGACTACAAAATCCTGGTGAAAGTGCTGGCCAACAAGCTTTCCCAGCTGATGGAATTTATTATTTCGCCAATGCAGTCTGGTTTTGTCCCCAATCGTTCCACGTCCTTGAATCTCCGAACACTGTTCAATGTCCTGCACAGGATACAGCCTGAGGTGCCGGCAGAGGCGGTGTTACTCGACGCCGAGAAGGCATTTGACTCTATGGAGTAGCTGTTTCTGGTGGAGGTGATACAGTGAATGGGCATTCCTTATGGCTTCATCGCAACCGTTTCGTTGCTATTCTGCGGCCCCTCGGCACGACTTCGCTTGAATGGCACTCTGTCAAGGCCATTTCGATTACACCACGGGACCAGGCAGGGATGCCCCCTGTCCCCTCTACTGTTTATCCTAGCGATGGACCCGCTAGTCAGGCACTTTCAAGAATGCCATCTACATAGAGGGCTACAATTCAAAACGGGCCCCCTTTTAACTTCGCTGTACGCGGATGATACCATCTTGTATGTCCGTGAACCCCACATAAACCTGGCTTCTCTGATTAGGGAAATTATCAGTTTTGGTACAGTTTCCGGACTAGGCATCAACTGGCATAAGTCCATCATATTCCCACTAACGGAAGGTACCGTCCAATGGGACTGTGAGTTACCGCTGGAATGGAGCCGGGACTCAGTGAAGTATCTTGGCATCCACATCCACCTGGACACCACTCGGATCTTATGAACAGGCCTTTTCTAAACTCGAAGAACAGGTAGAGAGATGGCTGAAGCTACCCCTATCACTAGCGGGCAGGGTGGCCATATTAAAAATGATGGTCCTCCCTAAATTCTCATATCTCTTTAATAATATCCCTGTGCCCTTGGCGGACGGATTCTTTCGCACTTTGTGGACTCTTCTGACCCGACTGATGTGGGGTGGAGAAAGGCCCCGCGTGCGATGGTCCATACTCACCTTACCGTATGAAAGAGGAGGTTTTAGCGCACCAGACTTCCAATTATTCTGCTTGTAAGTGCAATGTCGTTATGCACAAGCTTGGTTTCACCCTGACGCTCGTATTCCATATTTGAGACCAAAGGCAGACCTGGTCCTTCCGGACAAATTGAGTGAGATACTGCCAAGTGGTTTCCCACGGGACAGGCAAGACATCCAGACAGTGTCAACCACTACTTGAGCCTGGGACAAGCTGAGAAAGCGCATGGGTGCTACATCTCTATACTCCTCTGTCCTACCATTACCCAACGCTAGATGGTTCCCACTCACTGGGGAAGGAATAGTACAGCGCACATTGGCAGCGGCAGACATAGTTAAGATGGGTGACCTATTTCCGGCGGGTCATATTCTTTCCATAGACGAAGACAACAGATTCACTGGCTGCAGCTTTATGACACGCTTCCTAATGAGCAGAATGAAATCTGCATTGCGCGCGAAGTTCCCATCATACCCAATTGAACCGGAGTACTTTAAATCGCCGGGTTTGGTCCTGGAGAGCACTAGTGGCGCACGTCTCATCTCCAAAATGTACAAGTCCTGTGCCTCAATGCTACCTGTAGAGGACTCCAAGATTATGCAGGCCTGGGAGGCAGATAATGGCGGGGCGATCACAGATGACCAATGGGAGAATTGTTGTAGGGTTACCAGGGACGTCTCGCTTAACAGTCGCCATAAGTTATTACATTTGAAGTTTCTCCGCCGTGTATATTTTACACCAGCCATGGCCCATAAGATTGATGCTACTAAGCCACATAATTGTTTAAAATGCGCCTCTCCACATGCTGACTTTCCGCATCTGGCCTGGTCCTGTCCTCGTCTGCAGACCTACTGGGCAGCGGTGCATGAGACACTGGGGGAACTAATTGGGATCCCACTTGACCCCCTTCCTGAAATTGCCCTCATGGGCTATTCTGTTCAGATTCCCAAGAAACTGAGGAGGCTGGTGTCCCTGGGGCAACTGCTGGCAAAGAGGGAGGTGGTCATTCATTGGGGCAGGAGGACAACTCCCAAACTACGAGATTGGCTGAATAGCTTAGTATTTTGCAACACCAAAGCAGAACTATATGCCAGTCTTATGCCACCAACATCACGCCCCAAAGACATATGGGTCCCATTGCGGGCACACCTGGGCGCAGCTAAGCAGACTTACAACACCCAGGCAGATAACGGAATAGTGCCGGAGGGAGTGGGTTGAGGGGAGGGTGCTGGCCAAGTGTACTGAGACCACGTTGTGCGCCCACTGTTCAGAGAGTTAGCAATACATTGTCTGCCTTGCATTATTGTTTGGAGAGGGACCATGGGTGGGGGTTGGTGGGAGGGTTGAGAACTTATGGTTGCTGGATGTTGCCACTGTACTGGTTGATAAATTGTTCATTAATGTACTGCAAACTGTCAGGAACGATCTGTTTGAGTTGTGAAGCTACTATGTGCAATGCAATGTGAATTTCATCCTTTATTTGAAAAATAAAGTGTTATAAAAAAAACAACAAAAAAAACATTGGTTATAGAATCGAGTCACACCGGACGCCTGAATTGAAGTCAAATTCTGGCCTTGTGAGTATTTCAATTGGAAATAGAAGCATAGACTCAAAAAGCAGTGTTCGGCAATTCACTGGGATCACGAGGGCAGAGTGTCCCGGGAGGATGTTTATGTTTATGTTTTGGCAATTTGTATAACGCGCAACTACCCAGGGATGTATCGGCGCTTAAAAGAAATGAAACTAAACAAAGGGAGTGCATCTAGTGTGTGAACAGCCAGGTTTTTAATTGCTTCCTGAAACTGAGGAGGGTAGGGCTGGTTTTGATGCTGAGGGGGAGAGCGTTCCACAGTTTGGCTGTGGAAACAACGAAACACCTGTCGCCCCAGTTGGCTTTTTTTGTTCGTGGGACGTTAAGGAGATTTGCTGATGCAGAGCGGAGTGTTCTAGATGATGCTAGTGGGCGGAAGGCATGTTTGAGGAACTGAGGGCCAGAGTTGTTAATGGCCTTGTAGGCGATACATAGTGCCTTGAATTTAGTGCAACTCCTAACAGGCAGCCAGTGGAGGTGGCGGATGAATGGGGAGATGGAACTGAATTTGGGAATACCCAGGAGGACCCTTGCTGAGGCGTTTTGCACCAGCTGGAGCTTATTTAGGACCTTTTCCTATGCGTTGAGGAGGAGGGCATTGCAATAGTCGGTTCTAGAGAAGATGAGGGAGGTGATCAAGGTTTTCCCTGCTGAGGTTGGGAGGTAGGGTAGGAGTTTCTTGATTTTTCTTAGTGTAAAGAAGGAGGTGGATACCACCGTGTTGACGTGGTGAGTGAAGAGCAGTCTGTCGTCAAACACGACACCAAGATTTCTGACTTTGGTTACGGGTTGGGGTGGAGGGCCCATATAGCTTGGCCACCACTGAGGGGACCAACTTGGTTCTAACTTGCCAAATGTCATGATCTCCGTTTTTCCAGAGTTTAGCTTTATACAGTTGGATGACATCCAGGTGTTAATGGCCAGCATTCCCTCTCGAAAATTGGCTGCAACTGTGTGTCCATCGTGATGAACTGACAGGACCATCTGGGTGTCATCTGCGTAGGTTGTAAGACTGATGCCATGTGACTTGATTACCCTCGCCAAGTCCGACACATAGATGTTGAATAAGGTCGGACTTAGCAAGGAGCCCTGCTGCACTCCACAAGGGAGGGAAAAGATGGGTGAGAAAAAGGACCTAATTTTACGGCTCGGGAGCGATTGGCCAAGGAGGAGGCGAGGAGATCTTTAGCCCTATGTCTGATGCCCATAGCTGAGACATGGTCGATCAAGGTGGTATGATCGACCGTGTCGAAGGCCGCGGACAAATCTAGAAGTATCAGGACTGCCGCCCCGCTTTTGTCCAAGGTCATCCTAATCTCATCAGTAGCTTTTATAAGGGCAGTCTCGGTTCCGTGTTCTTGCCTGAAACCGAATTGAGTGTCATCAAGCAAGTGGTTAGTGTCAATGAATTTGGATAATTGTCTGTTCATTATGCTTTCAAAAATATTGGCCGTTAAAGGAAGACATGCAATGGGTCTGTAGCTGGATGGAGTTGCGGGGTCGAGAGAGGGCTTTTTTAAGAGTGGTCTAATGATAGCCTTCTTCCAAATGGAAGGGTAGAAGCCGGTATGAAACATGGTGTTACAAATATTCGCTATGGCTGGCGTGATGACCCCTGGAATGAGGTTGAGAATGGTCGGTGGACAGGGGTCCAGAGGTGAGCCTGATTTGATAGTAGAGATTAAATGCAAAATTTCTACGAGGGGGGCCTGACGAAATTCAACAAAAGAGGGGGAGTCGGAGGAGGAGGCATCCCCGGAGATGTTTTTCGAATGGGAGGACTGGGGAACGAAGGCAGAGAAGATGGAGGTGACTTTGTCTGAGAAGAAATCGGCCAAGGAATTGCACAGGGCGTGGGAGGTCTCTTCAGGTGGGTCCGGGGGATTAGAAAGATGATTGACCACCTGAAAGAGCTTTTTAGTAGAATTGTTTGCCGCTTTGATTTGAGTGACGTAATAATTGCTCTTTTCAGAAAATATAGGCTGTTTATACTTGGCCAGGGCGTTCTCGTAGATTTGTTTATCAAGCGGTTTGTATTGCTTTCGCCAATGTCGTTCAAGGTTTCTGCAATATTGTCTTTGTAGCCGAAGTGGTTCCGAGAACCAAGGGGCAGACGGAGACCTTCGGTTACGGACAGTGGATTTAAGGGGTGCCAAGGTGCTAAGTGCCGTATCGAGGTGCTTGAGATAATTGTTGGATGCTAATTCTGGATCAGAGTAATCATCGTTGAGGGAATTGGCCAGAGTGGTAGAGAGAAGAGGGATGTCGATATTTTTCCAATCTCTGGATGATGTTGGGGGTATGGGTTTAACCTGGATGGAAGGGGATCTTCTGAGTTTGATGTTGAAAAGGACTTCAGAGTGATCTGTCCAGGAGAGAGGAATTGGCATACATACCATGATGTCAGGGTTATTGGTAAATATCCCGTCGAGGGTGTGGCCTGCTTTATGAGTGGGTAAGGTGACCTGCTGGTGGAGTCCAGCTGCCAAAAAGTCATTGATGAGAGCGTTTGTGTCATTGTCGGTAAGAGATTCTAAATGAAAAATAAAGTCCCCTAGAATAGTGTAGTGGGAGGTTCCAGCTGCAGCTTCAATAAGATTGTTAAGGTTGGCGAGGAAATTGGTTCGAGGGCCTGGTGGGCGGTATAGCAATATACCAGTTAGAGACTGGTTGTTGGAAAGGGCAATGGAAAAGGAGAATGATTCGCAGCCTGTGTGGTTGAGGGCTAGGGTCTTTATGCGAAAGTGATCTCTATGGATAATAGCTATGCTGCCACCTTTTTTGATTGTTCTGTCTTGTCTACTTACAAAGAACCCGTCTGGTAGGGCTGCCCTAAAGTCGGGACCTGAGGCATTATCTCCCCAGGTTTCTGTGATGAAGAGAAGATCTAGAGCGTGGGTGGAGATTAGCTCTAGTATATCTAGTTTATGTTTTGGGATCAAACCAGGATTTGTTTGAATGAGTCTCTGAATATATGTGAAGGACGGCATTGTTGTGATAAAATTGTTTTAAAAGTTGTGTTGAGTGCTCAAGTTAACAAATGAATCTACCATCTGCAATACTTGGCATTGCATGAATTGAAAGATTTTTTTAGACATCTTCATTGCAGCAAAGGACTTAAATTGCATTCCAGTCCAGTTTTTAGGTGTGTCAGTGAGATGCAATGTAGGAGTTTCTGCAACTAAACATGGACCTTACTGATTACAGGAAACAGCCGGAATGAAGGAGCTAGCACAGATACATTATAGTTAGGCTCAGGTTTCACTTGTACACAACCATCAAAATTAATGAGTTAACTGTCACTTACGCCTACCCAATGCACTGCTTATGCCCTCAGATATGGTCAGTATCATCACTGATGACTTCACTGATGACATTACTGTGACATCACAGATTACATCATCCACAGAATCACTCAAACACCTTTACCACCCCTCACACACCCACTCACTCATCCATAGAGCAATTCTCCATACCCACTTACTCACTTAATAAAAATACTTCATATATGTTTTAAAAGGTGCAAATGACACACTTGTTTTAAGTAAAATATGTTGCTTTTGGAAATGTAATTATATCATTTTTATATTTGTTTAAATACATTTTTGGTTCTGTGGAAAATTCACAGGTCCAAAAACATAGAGGGGACTACAAGTATATGGGTTTTTGCGGTTAAACCAGCATATCTCGGAAGGAACCATCTCTTTTCCCTCCACAGAGCCTACTGGTCACCAAAAAGGCTAGCAAAACGGAAGGGTTCTGAAGAGGCATATTGCAAGAAATGTGGCCTAAGAAATGTTGACGATGTCCATAAGTTCGTACTTTGCCCCAATATTGAGGCATTTTGTAAGGTTGTTTGTAAGTTTTTGAATGACCTCTTACATACTCAAATTCAGGTAAGCCTTGAATTAATTATTTTTGGGGTGTCTCCAGAAGGGGGGGACCCTTCAGGTTATGGCAACAAATTGATGTTCTATTTAATTTTGTTGGGAAGAAGACAGATCTGTAAATATTGGATTTAATTGTTGCCCCCCTCAAAAGCAGATTGGCTTCACTCAGTATTTTATGTTCACGCCCCTTGACTACTTGGTTAAAAAGGAATGATGGAGGACAATTTTCGAATTCAACTAGGAAGAGATTGAGATGGTTTATTTTTGATTGGGTCCTATAATTACAGCTGTTTTTGTATATGACATGGTATTCAAGACTACCTTCCCAAAATGCTGTTTTCTCGAAGATTTCCTCTAAGGGCAGCCTAACAAGACAGAGAGGAAGCTTGGAGGCTTCAACCGGAAGCAAACGTGCATATGAGGAATAAAAAAACAAGTATATGTTTTTTAATTCCAATTAGCTGCTCGAAATAATAGTATTCGTAGTGCCTCAACACCCCTAGATGTCCCTAGGTTTCTACAGACAGGGGCTAGCCAGACTTTTCTCGGGGCGGTGTAAGCTTTGCACACAAACAGAAAGTGGCCTATACTTTCGTCTGCTGCACCACAGACTGGGCAGCAAGAGGTGGTGGAACTCCTCCACCGACCAGTCAATGATCTCAGGGGCAGGCCGCCTGATCTTAACTGGAAGAGAAGCTTCCTGTCCCCTGGGTTCGTAATACTGTCCCAATATGGTTCCAAGGCAGGACACAGTTTAAATTCAAAAAAGCGCCCCGTCATGGAGTCAGGTCTCGTTTTATTCCAGAGTCTTCCGGCTGCCCAATCCCAGTATAAGCCCTTGATCGTATTTTTGCTTGGAAAGGGTTCCTCAGATGGATTGTCCCATAGATTTGAGAGTCCAAGATTTTTTAGCCAGACTATCTTATGGAAGATATCAGCTTTAATTATGGCCAGAAACCCCTCTGCATAATGCCGGATCTCCGGGGCAGTCCAAAGGCGTCTCCAGTAAAGGATCGAGCGCAACCTCGCTTGGTCACTAACTGATCTTCTCCCTAGATCAAGACCAAGTGGGATTAATGGTGTACTCTGCGGGAGTCCTGTAATTCCCCTAAAAAACCTATTCTCTTATATCTGCAGAGGGAGGAGCTTCCCAAATCCCCACAGCTCTGCCCCATAAAGGGCAGACCCAAGAGCCTTGGCGTCATATACAGCCAAGACAGGTTTTATTGGCTTGGACCTCGACTTTTTGTGTTCCACCCGAAGCGCCCCCGAAATCTGTTGGTGCCTCAAAACCGCCCTTTCTATATGCTGGGACCATCTCGAGTCATTTGCTATCTGTATTCCAAGATAGATAAATACAATAACCTCCTCAAGCTGACAGTCATTCAGGAATATTTTTTGTCGGGTTCTACGTTTTGATGAAAAAGCCATCAGCTTGGTCTTACCCACTTTGACTTCCAGGCCATGCTCCCTACAGAAAAGATCGAAAATATTTAGAGCTCGCTGTAGGCCAGCCGGAGTTTTGGACAGGATTAACGTATCGGAACCCTGAGGCCCGCCAATGATGGCGCATCTACACTGGCGTCCAGCATCCGGGCCACTATCCCATTTATAAATAGGGAGAAGGCCAGAGTAGCCATTGCGCACCCCTGTCGCACTCCACGCTCAACCGGAAAGTCAGCGGAGGATTCGCCATTCATACCCCATTGGACCTTGGCGAAATTGGATTCATGCAGCCTCATTATCGAGGTCAGTAGCTCTGCCGGAAGACCTATTTCGCGCAGAACTGCCCAGAGCTTTCTCCTTGGTACCAGGTCGAAGGCAGCCCGCAGGTCAACAAAAGCAACATACAGGCTGCCTTCGCCAAGCGCCACCGTCCCCCACTGCAGCAGAGCAAAACGAAACATCTGGTCAACTGTACTCGTAGCCCGCCGAAAACCAGCCTGATAAGGGGACAGGGCATTGTTCTCTTCAACCCAATTCATTAGTTTATTTACCACCATCCTCCCTACCACTTTTTGGACAGTGGCGATCAAGCTTATCGGCCTGTAATTACCCGGGAGAGACCGATCCCCCTTTTTATATATAGGTATGATGGTCGCTCCCCTCCATTGTTCGGGGACAGCTGTTCCCTTTGCAATAGCGTTTCCCAGAAGGAATACATATCTGGCCCACCTCGCCTTGTCGTTTGCAAAAACATCAGAGGGTACACCATCTAAACCCGGGGCCCTTCCCCCGGGAGCAGTGCATATTGCGACTTCGGTTTCTTTAAGGGTGAATAAATTCCCAATAGGTAATACAGCTGGAATTGCTTCCACATTCTTAAACTCTGCAGTCTCAGCATATTGGGGTTTGAAATAATCCACCCAGGCACCCTCAGCAACATTATTGTCGGGTTTGTCTGGGATTCCACCTCTGCCCCACTTCACAATATTCCAGAATAATCTGGAATCCGTAGCCCCCGATGCCTCTTTTAGTTCAGCCCAATGCTTTTCCTCCCATGTTTTTTTTGCTAGGGATATATTAGCCTTGTAGTGCTTCCTGGCGCCACTAATCGCTGCCCTATACCGGTCTAATCGATCGGCTAGTCTTTTTACTTGTTCTTCGATGGGAGTCAGGAGAGACCTGATCAACCTCTCCAACTGTAGGAGCAGGGGTGAAACAGGTGGTGGAGTCTCGTCCGATCCCACCACTGAAGGGTCACTAGGATTGAACGCAGAACTAGCCGAGGTGGCTCCGTCCTTAATAATCTCGACCCCATCGGAGCCAATCCCATTAGACTCGCAAGGAGTACACAAGCCTATTCCAATATTCCTAATTTTTTGGGGATGTTTAGGAGGATAACACTATTTCGGCGCAATACATCTTTTTCTTTCGGTGCACGGTTTGTTAGTAGCCACGTGGAGTGGCACACTCAATTGGGCAGTATTTGCCTCACTAGTGGGTAGGTCAGTTAATATAGTAGGTGAGGTTGGAACCAGAATGGTCCCTTCATCACCCGCAGAGAAGTTAATCATTGGGCCAGGTGACTGAGGAAAAGCATAGGGTGTTTCTAGTACCGCTGGCAGGATTAAAGATGATAGGGGAGGGACCAATGCCAGGAAGCCCAAAGATGGCCGTTTCTCCAAGGGAATTTTAAGGAGTTCTATAGATAGCCTGCGCTCGGCTCGTCGCTCCGCCAGAGCGATCTCTTTATCAATGTCTTGAGTTGCCCGGCTAAAGTATTTATCTAGGGGACCCAGAATTGTTTGCCCCGCCTCGGGCTGGGGGGAACTTTGGTCAGGGGTAATTAAGGGGGAGGCATACTTAACAGGCAGTATACTTAAAAAGGGGAAAAACAATGTAAACAAAACAAAATTTCTCAGGGCGTAGAACACACTATGGCAGTAACGCAATGTCAGAGAGTAGGCCCAGCCCAGCCTCCTGCAGACCCTGCCAGCCACAGGCGGTCCCGCCCTTGTCCCGGGCTTCTCCCGGGACGCTCCCGCGCGCTCCCGCGCCGCGGGAAGTGTTGATTTCAAATATAGGCAATTAGTTAGTTGGTGGAGCGGGGCAAGCAGGGAGAGCGGCCAGGTGATGCAGGCTCGGGTTTACCAGGACTCCTGGGAGATCGAGTCCTGGTCCCGACGCTCGCAGCCCTGCACACAGTCACGCACCCACAGCTGTCAGCCCAGGTCCAGGAGAAATACCCACGGCGCTACGGGACCCGCGGAGCGGGTTCCGCGAGGTATGGCAAAAAGAGCAACAGGAACCACAATCCAAACAGGTCAGCAATAGCGTCCCAAATACCGTTTGGCCAGCTGGGCTTTTGAGTTGGTTGGTGGGGCGGGGCGAGCAGGGAGAGCGGCCAGGTGATGCAGGCTCGGGTTTACCAGGACTCCTGGGAGATCGAGTCCTGGTCCCGACGCTCGCAGCCCTGCACACAGTCACGCACCCACAGCTGTCAGCCCAGGTCCAGGAGAAATACCCACGGCGCTGCGGGACCCGCGGAGCGGGTTCCGCGAGGTATGGCAAAAAGAGCAACAGGAACCACAATCCAAACAGGTCAGCAATAGCGTCCCAAATACCGTTTGGCCAGCTGGGCTTTTGAGTTGGTTGGTGGGGCGGGGCGAGCAGGGAGAGCGGCCAGGTGACGCAGGCTCGGGTTTACCAGGACTCCTGGGAGATCGAGTCCTGGTCCCGACGCTCGCAGCCCTGCACACAGTCACGCACCCACAGCTGTCAGCCCAGGTCCAGGAGAATTACCCACGGCGCTGCAGGACCCGCGGAGCGGGTTCCGCGAGGTATGGCAAAAAGAGCAACAGGAACCACAATCCAAACAGGTCAGCAATAGCGTGACCTTTATCATAATCAATAATTCAGTTTTTGTGGGGTGAGCCAGCCCTCCTGGCTACTCGGCAGGAGTTGTTCCCGTCTGAATTATTGTCTCCGCTTTAATCATAGGACTTTGTATTTCAGGGCCACATTCTCACGTTAAGTTATCCAGTTTATAAAAATGTTCCCAGATTTCCCAAAAATTTAACTTTTTAATCGGTTTCCCTTGTCTATCGCTTCTTTTGGTTTTTATTACTGAATTTAGCCAGTCTCCAGGCAATGGTGATATTGGTTTAACCCAATTTATGCATATTTCTCGCCTGGCTAGAAGTATCAGTACAAATAGTACGTTTTCCTGTTTTTTTGTTAACTTACCCCGATCAATATTGGAGTTGATCCAAAAGATAATAAGAGTTGTACTTACTGCTAGTTGTTTTCCCAGTACTAGTGTTATCGTCTTACCGACTTCTTGCCAGAAAGAGTCAAGGATGGGGCATTCTTTGAACATATGTAGGTCATTTGCCCTTTCCAGGCCGCATTTTGGGCAGGTCTTTCTGCTGGCTCCTTTGAATTTTGAGAATCTTTTCGGGGTCCAATATGCCCTATGTATAGTAAACAGGTGATTTCTCTTCAGAGCAGCTGGTTTTATGGAAGCCCAGCACTTTTCCAATGATTTTATCCAGATATTTTGTAGGTCTAAGTCTGGTATGTCTTTCCTCCAAACTGCCTCTGGGATTAGTAAATCTTCTTCTCCTGCTGTAATTAGAGCTCAGTACCACCTAGATATTTCTTTTTTTATTGGGGTGGTTTTCAGCATTTCTTTCTCTATGTCCTCATTTCCCTTTTTTTTCTCTGTAAGCGATTTTGCCCAGCTTACCAGTTGGTAATATTTAAATTTGGACACTGATGAGTTTGTATTTGCGACCAGTTGGTTCCAGGAAGCTATGCAGTTTTCTGTCATCAGCTGGCCCCATTTTTCGAAACCTGCTATTTTCAGGGGTAGGGCCAAAGAGTCTTTTAAGCAGTCTGGTGTGCCTGGAGAATCCTAAATGGGGGCCCGTGAGCTATAATATGGTATATTTAGAGTGCTTCTGACTTGATACCATAGTTTTGCTGCATTGATTAGGATCTTTAGTTTTATCTTTTTGAAAAATTTTGGGTGTCCAGATTTATATAGGAAGTGATCTATTTTGCCTGTCATATTTTGCAGGAAATCGGGGTAAAACTGGTAATTCTTAAGACGAGGTCTCATATTTTTAAATTGAAAAGCCTTACAGTATTCGAGAAGATCAGGGCTGGCAATTCCCCCCTCATGTTTTCCTCTGCTTCATTTTTTCCATGCGATTCTTGTTCCTTTGGATGACCATATGAAGCTTGTGATTTCTCCTTGAATTTTCTTAAAGGCATCTCTCTTGAATTCCAATGGAATGGTGTTAAAGAGGTAGGTGAATTTGGGGACAATGGACATTTTTATTATGTTTGATCTTCCTAGGAAACTAAGAGGAAGCCCGTCCCATACTTTGAGTAGTTTCCTAGTTTCAACAGCAATTCTATTGAGGTTTAGCTGAGGAACTTTTTCTATATCCTTCACCAGCGTAATACCTAAGTATTTTATTTTATCTTTAGAATATGGAGTGTTGTGATGCGTGTTCCAGCTCATAGCCTCGGTTTTTTCTTGGTTTGTCAAGTACCCTGATACTCTGCCAAATTTCGTTATTGTGGACTCTATTGCTGCAGGAGAACTCTGATAGTCATTTGTGAAAATCATCAGATCATCTGCATATAGTGCCACCTTTTTGGACCATTCCTGATGTTTAAAGGGGATTATTGAGCTGTGGTTTCTCAGGGAGCTTGCTAGGGCTTCAATATATAAATTGAAAAGTAGGGGTGATAACGGGCACCCTTGCCTTGTCCCTCTTTGTATATCAATATTGCTGGTAAGGCCCCCGTTGACAAGTATCTTTGCCCTTGGTTTTTTGTATATCTCTGCCACCATGTGGCCAAAATTCTCCCCTAGATTGTATTTACTAATGACTTTGTTCAGGAATGTCCAGTTGACCCTGTCAAATGCTTTGGCAGCATCGAAAGTGATTATGGTTAATGGGACTTTTTCGGAGATGGCTATGTCTATTGCAGCAAAAAGCTCATGGGTTATTTCTTGTAGTTGTCTTTACAAAGCCTTTTTGATCTGGGTTAATCAGTTTTGTCATTATCGAGGCTAGTCTCTTCGCCATGACCTGCATATAGATTTTATAATCACAGTTGTGTAATGAAATGGGTCTGTACGACTCACATGATGCTGGGTTTTTTCCTGGTTTTAAGATAATGCTAATGGTCGCGTCGTTCCAAGAGTCGGGAATTTTATCCTGTTTTTTGTAGATTAGGTTTAGCAGCTCTGTTAACGGTGGGGCCAAGGAATCTCTCTGAATTATGTAGAGCTCGTTTGGTAAGGCGTCTGGGCCTGCTGCTTTCCCTTTTTTCAGGCCTTTTATAATGGTTCTTACTTCATCAATTGTGATTTCAGCGTTTAGTTCCTCTTTTTCCAGTTCCGTTAGTAGAGTAAGTGGTATGAGGTCTAGGTAGTTCCGGATCTGTTCCTCTGTGGGATTTAAGTTGGAAAAGAAGTTCATGAATTCCTGCATTATTATAGAGCCCTCAGTGCATGGTTCATTTTGATTGTTTTGTTGAATGCAGATTATTTTATTTTTAGTTTGGTCTTTCTTCGTTTTCCAAGCCAGCATTTTTCCGCATCCTTCTCCATATTCGTGGATTGATAATTTGCTGACGTCCCATCTTTTCCTCACTTTATTTTCCAGAAGGTCGATTAGTCTCTCCTTTAGTTGTATCCTTTCCTTCCCAATGTTTCTTTAATATCTGGAGTATTATCCGCCATTATTTGAAGATCGAGCGCTTTAATATAATTTTCCATACCTCCAACTTCTAATTTTATACATCTAGATCTATAGGTTCCCATGCTTAGTAACTTTCCCCTAATGACCGCTTTATATGTGTCCCAGGTGTTTTGTTTTGATGTGCCAACTTGATTCTCCTCAAAGAAATTGGCTGTTGTTATCCATAGTTCTTCTGCTGCCTGGGGGTCTAGTAGTATTGTACGGTCAACCGTCCATCTAGGTTGTATGTTGTTTTTCGTTATTTGTAGGGTTAGTTGGACTGCCGAGTGGTCGGACAAATGTTCTGGTAAATGTTCTATACTCCTGACATTACCTCGTAGACTCGTGTTTATCAAGAAATAGTCAATTCTTGATCTATGGCCAAGCTTTTTATTATGGAAGGTATAGGGGTATTTTTTGTCGCCTTTTCATTTCCACATGTCCAACAGTCCCAGGTCATTTTTATGGTTACATAGCCATTCCCTCATTTTGGGTAGGTGTGTTTGTTTTCCTGGGGGAGATCTATCCTGGCTTGGGTCTATCAAAATGTTATACAGTCCATGCCCTCCTTCCCTGCAGCGTTTATCGAACAGCTTGCCAGCCTTGCTACTTTTTTCCCACGTATTGTTATCGCCGGGGATTTTAACTACTGGTTTCAGCATAAGGACGCTGGTCCCCATGCCTCTGAACTGTTCGAAGGCCTCTCGAGCCTGAACTTTAGCCAACTAGTTACCTCTCCCACTCACAGTGGTGGTCACATACTTGACCATATCTGGGTCCATGGGGTGAAGTCCTCCCACCCGCTTACCACGCCTTGTGTGTGGTCTGACCACTGCCTTATTGATATTACCATCTCTGTGGTGGGTCAGATCAGGATCCCCCCGCGGGAGGGTGGCATGGCTCGTAAGTGGAAGTCCGTTGATCCCTCCAAACTGCTAACCCACCTGTCTCACACTCGTCCCCCTACCCTCAATAACCTTAATATCAACGAGCTAGACGGCCAAGTTTCCAACTGGCTCATATCAGCTAGCGACATCTTCGCTCCACTAACTAAGTTCCCTCGATCTCGCCACAGCAATTCACATAAATGGTTCACTCCCCATCTCAAAACCTTACAGCTGGAACTTCGCCAATCTGAACGCAGATGGAGAAGAGACTACTGCCCGTCAAGCAGAGATACTTATGTGGCAGCCCGCAATAAGTATAAATCTGCTATCTCTGCAGCCAAGAAAGCCTACGTCTCTGAGAGAATTTTACTAGCCCCCTGCAAGGCGAAGGAGATCTTCAGATTTCTGGACGAATTTACCTCCGATTCCAGAACGCTCCTGTCTCAAGTTTCTACTCAGGAATCCTGTAATGCACTTAGCACTTTTTTTTTACAGAAGATTGTTTTGATTAAGGACACTATCCCGGTCACCTCATTGGGCACTGACTCCGCTACTCCCCCTCATAATGCTCTTTCTTTCACTCAGTTCCCCCCATTAGATCCTACATCCTTAGCCAGCTTGGCCGTCCGTATCAAGTCTGGTTCTCCTGACGACCACTGTCCACCTTCTATATTGCGTGACATCTGCCACTCCCTACCTGACTGCATCCTCCCTTTACTTAACTCTTCTCTCTTCTCCGGGACGGTACCCAGCTCCTTCAAGGAGGCCGTTCTAGTGCCTCTGTTGAAGAAGCCTGGAGCTGATCCTGCCGTCCCGGCGAACTATCGTCCTATCTCTCTCCTACCCTTTCTTTCTAAAATCTTGGAAGCCCATGTCACTGCCTGTCTCTCGAGGTTCATCGAGAGTTCCACCTTCCTCGAGGCCAACCAGGCCGGTTTCCGTCCTGGCCATTCTACGGAGACTGTGATCCTGGCCGTTCTGGATACCTTGAGAGATGGAGCTGACAAGGGTACCTCCCAGGCCTTGGTATTATTAGATCTGTCGGCCGCCTTCGACACGGTGGATCATAACATCCTTCTCCACCGTGTCGAACAGGCCGGCATCCAGGGCCTGGCGTTGGCATGGGTTAAATCCTTCCTCACTGGGAGATCCCAGTCTCTCAGCCTAGGTACATTCAGGGCCCCTAGGGAGCACCTGCCTTATGGGGTCCCCCAGGGCTCCTCTCTATCCCCTCTTCTCTTTAATCTTTATCTTCGCCCCCTTCTTTTTTCTCTGAGGCAGTGGGACGTCACCGTCTTTAATTACGCGGACGACCTACAACTCATTTTCTCTCTAAACTCTCCCTCTGCTATTCCCACCTTCCAGGCAGTTATGTCCCATATCTTTCAGTGGATGTGTCAGAACCAGCTGAAATTGAACCCAGGAAAGACGGAGCTCCTTCTGCCGGGTAAGAGCGCCGTCCACTGGGGTCCACACTTTTGGCCGGCAGAGCTTGGCTCTCCGCCTACCCCGGTAGCTTCGGTGAAAAGCCTCGGGGTCACTATTGACGCTGGGCTCTCTCTCGGGCCGCAGGTGGGGACGGTGGTTTCCTCCTGCATGTTCCAGCTACGCAGGATTAGGAAGGTGGCCTACCTCCTTACCCCCGATGCCCTGCTACAGGTCATTATGGCCCTCGTTCTCTCCCGCCTGGATTTTTCAAATTCCATCTATCATGGTTTGCCCAAATGTTCCATCTACAGGCTGCAAATCATTCAAAACCAGGCGGCGAGATTGGCCCTCGGAATACCGAAGTGGCAGTCTGCCAAACCCCTCCTCGTCAAACTGCATTGGCTCCCTGTCAGCCTAAGGGCCGCCTTTAAGCTTGGCTGCCTCATCTTTAAGTCTCTCTCTGGTTCTTGTCCCGCTTTTCTGAAATCCCTCATCCGACCCTACTGTCCTTCACGCAATCTTAGATCACTTCACTTACATCTTTTGGAGGTCCCCTCCTTTAAACTCTGTAGATCTGGTGGTCGAAGATTCACTTTCCTCGGCCCCAAACTCTGGAACTCTCTCCCTCTTCCAGTTAGGATCTCCGGTACTCTCATCCAATTCCGCAAATCACTAAAAACCTGGCTCTTCCCACAACCCAGCTAAACTCCCTCTGTTCTTTCTCAGCACCCCTTCAGCGCCATGATACCCACGGTGACAGTGCGCGTTATAAACACCCCCTTAACATAACATAACATACTCGCCCCCTAAGATTATCGGTGCGGTTGTTGATAGTAATGCTGTGTAAAGTTTTTGCAGAGGAGTTGGGTCGTCTACGTTTGGACCGTAATAGCCTGCTAGTGTGAACGAGTTATCATGTATTCTTACTTTGATTATGGCCCATCTTCCTTTGTTGCCAACTACCTTGTGTTCAATTTTGGCTTTGAGTGTTTTTTTTAGGATTATTATTATGCCTTTGATGTTGCAGTCCTGGTTGGTACAGACATAGGTGTCAACCCAGCTGAGATTTTTCATTATTTGGTCCCATTCTGCACTTAGGAGGTGCGTCTCCTGTAATATGATTAACTCGCTGTCTACTTCCTTCAGGTATTCAAGGATCCTTCTCCTTCTACTGGGTGTTCTAAGTCCATTGACATTCCAAGAGAGGACTCTGAATTGTTTAGAGTTTGTCGCCATTACTATTAGGAGTATCTTTACTTATTTCACGTTTATGGGTCCCGAACATTCCTTTTACAATAATTTCTGAGGACATTTTTTCTGTTTTTTTTCCTATTTTGCTCCCCACCGGGCTCTCTTTTTGTAAGGTATTTGTGTTTTTTCGTGAGGTTCATTGTTTCCCACCCTGAGGAAGCCTCCCTTCTTCTTTTTGGGCGGTATTATTCGCCCCGTTTGAGCTCGTTGCTTCGCCTAGAATATGCGATTTTCACCTTGCTTGAAATTCTGTTTCGGACCGCAGTTGATCTTTTATTTGTCCTATGAAAATTTCTACTTCTCTGGGATCCCTGATGTTGTGCATTGTGTTTCTCCACGTGATCCTCAATGCGGCAGGGAATTTCATTTGTACAGTGGCGCCAAGGGTTTTTAGTTCTTGCATATGTTGTCCTAGCTGCCACTGTCTGTCCTGAGTTGCTTTGGACATGTCTGAGCGAATTCTAAAAGACCAATTGTCCTTTTTCAAGGTGCCACATTTTAGACCTTCGCTTAGCAGTCTTTCTTTGAGTGTGTAGGATTTAAAATTAATCAGGATTTTCCTCGGTGTCTTCCTTTCTTTGTTTTTCCTGAAAGGGTCTTGATGTACCCTCTGTATATCGTCAGTAAGGTTGGCTTCTTTGGCCCATGAGAAATGTTCTTCGAGAAGAGAAATAATGAACTTTTTAATGTCCGTTCCCTCCAGGTTCTCAGGAACATTTAAGACCCTCAGGTTATTTCTTCTCGCTTGGTTTTCTAGCGATTCGAGCTTCTCGTTCATGCTTTTTTCATTATCTCTGAGCTTCCTTATTTCTTTCTGGTTTATATCAACTTTCTTACTGAGATCTTCTACTACTGATTCGACTGCAGTCACTCTTTCTCCAAGAGTGTTCAACTTTTGGTCCAGAGTCTCACACACCTCCTGTATCTTACTTTGATTTGCCTCTGAGAACTTTTCTCTCATTTCCCCTAACATTTTGTCCATGAATTTTTCCATGAGCTTCCCTGTTTGTTCTAGCATGGAGAGGGGGTCTGTTGCTAATGAGTCTGCCGGGTATAGCACGTTGGTGCCTCCATTTGCGGACCTGTGAGGCTTATTGTTTCTTGGCTCATTTTCCGAGATTCTCTATTGCACAGATCCCCTTTTGCTCCGGGGGTTATTTCGGGGGTTACGGAGGTTGTGATAAAACCTGTGTTTAGTCCTGTATTTGTGTCTGGAGGATTGGCTTTGCCCTGTGGGTTAGGATGATTAGGTTGATTACCCCCTGTCTGGACTTGCTGCTGTACTTTGAAGAAGGATCTAAGAGAGGGGGTTGCTTTAATTTTCTGCTGTGTTTGATCTTTTCCCTTTACAATTCTGCCCTTTTTCTGCTGTGCTTTGGGGGTTTGCTTTTTTGTGTGTTCTTTGGTATAACAGATTGTTTAATCGGGAGGAGGAGGGTTTGCTTGGAAAACTGCCTATTCCTTAGGCAGTAGCTGGACTTTGTCCTATTCCCTACTCCGTCTTCTACTCCTCCTAGGGTGTGTTCTCTACCCTTAGCCGCTAAATCTGCTTGTGGGGATTTCGTTTCTGTTGCAGATGTAGTTTGAGTAATTATGATAGTTTCCAACGCTGGCTCCCTTTCCCCTTCTCCAGTGTTACCCCTCGTTTGCTTCTTTCCCCTGCATCCGGCGAGTAAATCTAAAGCAAAAACACCGTCACCTCCATTCCCCCCCTGTACCTTGTTCATGGGTTCCAGTCGATTCGTTGGCCAGGTAGTCAGTGTTTCCACGACCTTCTCCTCTACAGGATTTGTTAATCTGCACTGCCCTCCGCAGCACGCAGCCTCTGCCTCTGCCTCCGTCAGTTTCTGTCCGGCAGCGCTTCCACTTCTCACCCGGATGCGTGTCTGTAGAGCAGCTGAGGTGTCCGCTTTGCCTGCGCCGTCACTGCCGCTTATGCCTCGTGTGGAAAAGTAAATTTTGCCATGTTCTGTGTCCCTACGCTTCATCCATCATATGTTATGTGTGCATGACCAATATGCATATGTTATTCCCCATGCCTGATTAATGACGCAATTCCAGTTGTGTCCACCTCTAGTATGCTATTTTCCAGTCTTCGTGAATACTACGAATATCAGGCCTATGTAAAGTAATGTTGCCACGTTTCTTAGTGTGCACGTTATTCCATTATAAAATCCCCGTTTCTAGGCCTCAAAAGGGCCCGGACCCTGGATTCAGCTCCTGTCTCCTGAAAGCCTCGCTGAGGAGCGATACAGCCCCCACCTGTATCCTCGACCCTTCACTTACTTCCTGCCTCGCAGTGCCCGGTGCAGCTTGGCTCTGCCTCTGAGTCAGCCAAAAGTATGTTATAGTTCCAGTTATCAGTTCAGTCCTCCTCCTCTGCATTCCTAAGCTACTGAACTGCATCAATAGTTTCCGTCATTGTCTAGCCTTCTCGTCTCCATGTTAGAGAAATACTGTATTTAATGGTCATTTAATATTCTTCATCACGCACTACATGTAGAATAATGCATGGTCCAGTCTTAGAATCAAGTTAGCTTTTCCCCTCATGACTTCTAGTTTATATCAACATGTTCCCTAAACATCAGATACCAGATAGGGTTTAGGTACATGTCGCTCCGACCCTTCAGACTCTAGTCTCTGCTCCTAGCACAGAGTTCATAGCCCCCAGCTTCTCCTAGTAACACGTCATTGCCAGTTTTCGCGCACCATTAGGTTAGAGGTCCCGGCTCCTTAGGTAGCCCCCTCCAAAGTTTCCGCCCATTCATGACATATTCTGTTACGTTTGCACCACATGTCTATGTATACGCCCAGTTACACCTATTTTTACTGTTATCTTTCGCGACTGCTACGCGTCACGCCTTCTGCTCCACCCACTGCTACGCCTACTGCAATGTAATGCTATGTGTTTGCGCTATGTATATAAGTCAATGTTTTGTTATTGAATGTTAGCGCGCTCATCCCAGACCCAGCCCCGGCAGCTGCCGGGCCTTATTGTCCTATTCCCATGCAGGTTGTCCTGATCCTGTCCTTATGCTGTAATAAACCTGCAGAAACTCCTACTACCTCGAATCTTGACTCTTATTTTATTGAGCTATCTGTTATGCTATAAGTCTAGTCAAAAATAGGGTATTATTTATTTATTTACCACATAATGGCGCCCGAATAGGGACTTGCCCTTTCCCCACGCGTCGGTGAAGCCACGCCGACCCCCTGACCCTCTGCAGTCGTGACGGAACCATACCGTGCACTGGCAGATATTTCTGCTCCAAGTATCCCTCAGGCCCACGGAGGAGACGGAGGAGGCGGTCCAGCATCCAAACGAGACGGTGGAGGAACGCGGCGAGTCCCGACCAGAGCCCAAGCCGAGAGTCCAAGGTCCGAGGTATCCGGAGGCCCACCCGTAACCGAAGTCCGAAGTCCGTCGTAGTCCAGTCCCGTTCGAGGCTTTCCGTTCCGTGCTGCCCGGTGAGTACCATTGCTGGGGTAGTATCTAGACAGGACCAATCTAAATTGACTCCTGGTCCGTGGGTTGGTGGTACCCAAGCCCACAAACGAAGTGTTCACCTAGGTGGATACGGGTCTTGATGCGTTCCTTTATGGGACCGGTATGTTCCGTACTGTTACAGCAGTGCATCCAGTAACTCTAGTCTGTTCCGTTCTCGAGAATTCTGTTCTGTTTCTGTTTTCAGTATTTTCAGGTAGTATTCTGTTCGAACTGTTATGTTATGATATTGTTTAATGTATTTCCAATGTCGTGGTATGCCTGAATTGTTTTCCCAATTGTTATTGTTTTTCGTGTATTGTATTGTGTTCCGATTCAAGTTTAGAATGCCGCTCTTTTCCAAGTTACGTCAGTTAAAAACTAGAAAGGGTCTGTTAGAGGAAGCAGTTCCTGTCCCGCCTAGGGACAGTCCAGGTCATTTTATGTATCAGAAACATGGCATAAGCGCCATAATGTATCTAGATTTATGGGTAGAGTATACCAAACAGTTAGAAGAAAAGTATAGATGGCCCGTATCGGGTACATGGGATGCCGAATGTATCATGCGAGTAGAAGAAGCATTATGGAAAAAGAAAGCCAGACAGTCACAGAAAGATGCCATCGAGTTATGGCGCAAGGAAGCTCATAAAAGAACGGAAAAGGAAGTCAGAAAGTCAGAGTTAAGTAGAGAATCCCAAGAACGAGCCCAAGAAAGAGAATTAATCGAGATAGGTGAACAAGTCAAAGCCGAACAGTCAGACAGACAGAGGCATGCCCTTATTAAGGGTATGTATCCTCTCCTTGCCGAAGGCCTGCCAAAAGCGACCCCAGAGGCACCCAGTAATTTCCCGCCGCCATTAATTCCGACCAAGCTACGTCACAAACCGACCGCAGCTGATATTTTTATTTCGTCCTATTTGGACGACACAGTCCCCGAATATGCCAATCCTGTTCGCGCTCCGCCAGTCCCTGTAAATCAGGCACTTCCCGCTCCTCCAGACACCGGAGTACCTGTTACGGTACCCCCGGTCCAGCCTACAGTTCCATTTCCCACTCTGCCAGGACGTAGAGCCTCAGTAGACGACTCTAGTCTAGGGGCCGCAGGAGGAGCTACTCCTCAAACCCCGCCGTCACACAAGCGTTTATCAGCACTCGAATTACATGCTCAAGCATCACAGCGTACTCCTAAAAGTAATAAGTCTGTCACAGAAATCAGGCAAGCCCTTAACGAATGTGTCTATGATCCAGTTCCAGGCGAATATACTATGGTTTTATATTCCTTACGTGTAAGGAGAGTGACCGAGTATCTAGTCACCTTGCCGAATATGAAAGAAGATCTAGACAGAATATATCGTTTCATCCGTACAGGGGATGATCCAGAAAGTATTGGCGAAATTATGTCTCAAAGGAAAGCCGAGATTCAGCTCATGATATTAAAGTTCCTGATCAATTGTTTAATAAGAGAACAAGATTACCCGTCCAAAGATCCGGCCGAAATGAGAATCCTGACAAGGTGGAGTGATAATATAGCCGAGGGTAAGCACAAGACCGTCAGTGCCATGGAGAGTATGTACAAGAAAATTCGTAAAGAAATAATAAGGTTACACGACCAGCGTAAAGCAGCACAAGTAAGCGAGAAAGAAAGTATCTCTGATCCTGAAGAGGAAGAGAACGAGAATCCCGCCAGAATAGCGTATGTAGGAAAATCCAGATTTCCAGATCGCCATTTACGTCTAGAACCCAAGTCTATTTTTCAACATCTAGCACCAGAACAAGGTTCCCTAGAACAAGTATTTCAAGCTACCGATCACATTCTGAAATCACGAGTCGGTTACAGTGAACTAAGTACTATGCATGAACAAGAACTAGCCCGATCAGCAGTCCGATGGATTACTGATTCTACCACTTTTCCAGACGAAATAGTGGCACAAATGTTTCTGAAATTGCCCCCAGCCGAGCAACGACTGGTGGGTATGTATATGATCCAGCACCTCATTACTCTGTACGAGGGTCAACATTCTGATCCAGGCCCGTTGCACGATATCCTGAACGAGTTACTCCAGTATAGATGGAGAGGTCTAGGTACCGATTTAATAAGTGTCATTCTAGAACAGCGCCACAAATATAGAACGTTTCTGAACCCGCATTTTGTTCATGTCTCACCCCCAGAAAATAAGCCATTCTACATAGACAGACAGAATCCGTTACGAGAAGTCCACCCAGTCCAAGGGGCGGGTGGCGAAATGCAACGAGTGTTTGTATACACTCCAATATCAAAGATGGAACTTCTTGAAATGAAGAAATTAATTCCCTGTCATGACAAAGATCCAGCAGGGTTCCATAGAGAATTAAAAGACATGCTCCGTATGGGAGAATACACTTACCCAGATATCATTAAAATGTTAAAGGTCCTGTTACCCGCAGGGGTGTATGAAAAGTTAAAGGAAAAAGAATGGGAGGTGGGAGAGAAAAAGATCGATTGGACAGCTCTAGAAGCTGAAGACAAGGCACGAGTACCAGGTACCGGTCTTGGAGATAAATGTAAAGATCTACCAGAATTATTGATTCAAGTTTTACCCAGATTATTGACAACAAGGAAAGAAGACTGGGATGCAATCTCAGCCTGTAAACAGAAACAAGACGAGGATATTAGTGATTTTTATTCTAGATTTGAGAAATGTTTCAGTATCAACAGTGGTCTCAAGACAAGTAGTGAGTCATACCCTCATCTTTTCGTCACCAAATTAGTCGAGAATTCAAGTCCACAAATTAAAAACCGAGTTTTGAAAGTCGAAAGCACCTGGCAAGCTAATACTCCGTCCCAGATGCTCCAGATGCTCCAGTATCACCAGAATAGAATCAGGGAAGAGCAAGAACACGAGAGAAAACGTATGAAAGACACGAAAATGAAAGTGCTAATTGCACAATCTATTCCTCAAGACAGTCAGAAGAGGGGTCCGAATCAAGCCAGTCATCCTGCAGCTCCCGTTAAAGGGAACTGCAATTATTGTAAACAGCCAGGTCATTTTATAAACGAGTGTGCAGTTCTGAAACACAACATAGCTACTGGTAAGACTAAAGAAAGACCACGTCCGCCTAGACAAGAACAAGTTTCACAGATTCCTCAGCTACAGAATGCACAACAGACCGTTACAGTACCGCAGCCCATTGCGGCAACACAGCATGTCACATCACAGATGTACCAGTATGCCCAGTCCGAGTATCCAGAGTACCAGTCATATTCATGAAACAGCCTAGAGAGGGAGGTAGGCTTGCCTCTCATCGAGATACCTGTAGATCAAGAAGGTCCCTATGTTCACAGTCAAGTATTAGGGAAAGACAGAAAGTTTTTGATCGATACAGGGGCAAGTAGGACCACAATTAATCATGCCGAAGTTCCAGGGGCTCCGCTCTCAGGCTCAAGAAATGTTTCCCTTGGATTTTCAGGAAAACCCATCGTTAATGAGATATCTAAGCCAGTTACTCTAGAAGTAGGTCCATTGTCCCGTACTACTGATCTGTTACTTACTAAGTCATGTCCAGAAAATCTATTAGGTATTAAGACACTGAAAGAGTTAGGTGCAGTTATATGCTGTTCCCCAGAGGGAATACGTCTGTTCCTACGTGACTTTAAGGGTCACTATGTATTACGAGATTTTGATTCAAGATTGTCTAATGTTCCGCAGCACTTATGGGCGCAAGGTCCAACTGATGTAGGTTACATGCAAATCACACCCCATCGTGTGACTCTCAAACCAGGTGTAGTGTTACCCCGAATCAGACAGTACAGATTGCCACCTGAGGCTGTAGCAGCCTTATCCAAAATTATTGACGAGCTCATGGCTCAAGGAGTAGTTGTAGAAACTGACTCCAATGTATGCAATTCTCCGATCATTCCAGTCATGAAACGTACTGATCCGAATGCACCCCCAGTATATCGATTAGTGATTGATTTACGAGAGCTTAATAAATGTATCATTCCTCAGTACCCAGTTGTTCCAGACATCTCTTCCCTGTTAACAGCCATTGATTCCGAAGCCATGTTTTTCACTGTCATAGACCTCAAGAATGCATTTTTTAGTGTTCCAATTCATCCAGACAGCCAGTTTCTTTTCGGATTTTGTTTAAATGGAAGGAGCTATATGTTCACACGCGCTCCTCAAGGTTTCACAGAAAGCCCTAGTATTTACAGTCAAGCACTCAAGAGACAACTAGACAATATTCACATGCCAACTGACACTGCCCTGCTCCAGTATGTTGATGATCTACTGATCACAGCCCGTTCTGAACGTGCTTGCGAGCGAGCATCCCTTACAGTTTTGTATTTTCTAGCCGAGATGGGGCACAAGGTGTCACCTTCGAAGCTTCAATTCTGTGTCCAGCAAGTGGTATACTTAGGACACTTGCTGTCCAAGAGGGGTAGGCAGTTGACACCAGACCGTATCCAGTTAATAGCGAGTCTTCCCCAGCCCAGAACCCAGAAGGAGGTACGTGCCTTTATCGGCCTTACTTCTTATTGTAGACAATGGATTCCCCAGTATGCATTTCTAGCCAAGCCACTGATACAGTTAACGACACAGGAGGCAGCCGTATCGACTGTCCTCCCTTGGACATCTGACCATACACTTAGTTTTAACGAGTTAAAGAAAGCCCTATGTCAAGCTCCAGTTCTAGCTACACCGAACTACAGTAAGCCTTTTACACTTTTCGTTACTGAACGGGAAGGTACAGCATTATCTGTTCTCACACAAGATCAAGCAGGTCAATATAAGCCCTGTGCTTATTTTTCGAGCACATTAGATCCAGTCGCCCAGGCGTTGCCTGCGTGCCTCAAGTCAGTTGCAGCCACAGCACTAGCTATCAGACAAAGTGATTCCATAGTCTTAGGACACTCCCTGACAGTACAAGTCCCACATTCAGTAGAAGTTCTTTTAAACCGAACACAAACTCAGCACTTGACAATTGCACGTTTAACAGGTTATGAATTGACACTGTTCCAGCCACACATAGAAATCAGACGCTGCAACATTCTGAATCCTGCTACACTGTTACCATCAGTTAATTCAAATCCAGACCCACATGATTGTGTGGAAGTAGTTAACATTACGACAAAGCCAAGACAAGACCTGACAGACATTCCGTTACCAGATCCTGACCTGACACTTTATGTGGATGGTTCATGTATGAGAACTAGTACAGGAGAACTAGTCGCCGCGTATGCAGTGACTACCGACACTGAAGTTATTGAAACACACCGTATTGATACCCTGTCCGCTCAAGCAGCAGAGCTAGTCGCTCTGACACAAGCCTGTATACATGCCAAGAACCTGAAAGTTAATGTTTACACAGATTCACGTTACGCATTCGGAGTTGTACACGACTTCGGAGTGCTCTGGCAGGAGAGAGGTTTCATGACTTCTCATGGAACCAAGATTCAGCATGGTCTCCTTATTCAAGCCCTGTTAGATGCCATACATTTACCGACATCTATTGCTATTATGAAATGCAAAGCACATACGAAAGTCACTGACATTATTTCCCAAGGTAATGATCTAGCAGACCGCACAGCCAAGCTTACAGCACAGACTCCAGACATTCCAGTTAATATGACACATACTCCAGATCCGATTACATGCATGACAGTTAAGGACCCTACACAAGATGTCATAGATATACAGTTACATGCTACCCCCGATGAAATCAAGAAATGGTCTGAACAAGGAGGGGTCCAGACAGATCAAGGATGGTTAACGAAGGGTAGAGCCACATGGTTTCTCCCCGATTCTATGGTTCAAGTCATTATCAATACCGCACATAGTCCAGCACATTTAGGAGAAAAAGCTATGTTAGACAGTATCCAGAGCATTTGGTTCAACAAGCATTTACGAGCTGCAGCCAAGCAGAAAGTCCGTACCTGTATGATATGTTGTCAGTTTAATCCAGGTAAAAGTGTCCCGGTGGAACAAGGTGGTTTCCAGCCCCCTGACCACCCTTTTGAGGTCCTCCAGATGGATTATATACAGATGGAGCGATGTCGAGGTTTCAAGTATGTCCTTGTAGTTGTATGCGCTTTGTCCAGGTGGACAGAAGCATATCCAGTCCCAGATTACACAGCCGCGACCACTGCCAAGCAGTTGGTTCGTGAATTTTTCCCTAGATACGGACTCCCTAGAGTCGTATATTCTGATAACGGTCAGCCATTCTCCTCAGAGTTAATGAAGCACGTTTCCCTGTTGTTAGGGTACCAGTGGAAGTTTCATTGTGTACGCCATCCAGAAGCAGCTGGACTAGTCGAAAGGCATAATCAGACTCTGAAAATCCGCATTGCAAAAGTCTGTAAAGACAAAGGTGTAGACTGGTTAATAGCTCTGCCAGTCGCTTTATTTTATATGCGTATGGTCGTACATTCCAGATCAGGTCTGTCCCCGTATGAGGTCGTATTCGGCCGCCCCCCTAACATGTGGGGTACTCCTAGACCCCGAAGTATTACCGATGTTTCATGTAATATGCTGACAGATTACCTAGCTTCCTTGATGTCTGCCCTCAACTCATGTCGTTCACAGGTTGCTGCCGCATTTCCAGACAATACGGAGGTGGCACCGCACGAGATCGTTCCAGGCTCCCTTGTGATGATCAGAAATTTTGACAGATCAAGTCCGCTGGAACCACGTTGGAAGGAGCCACGTCAGGTCCTCTTGACCACCCGAACTGCCGTCAAGTTGGAAGGCAGGAAGGGGTGGGTCCACCTTTCTCATGTAAAACTTTTCAAAGGATTGAAACCAGCGTCTAAAAACATTTTCCAGGATTCGAAAGACTGCCAAAATATTGCTCTTAAGGACTGTCCCGCACAAGACATTATTACAACCCCTCCCTTGTTAGAGAAAACTCCGCAGCAGGAGTATAAGCTCAAATTAAGGTCTAGTAAAATAAGTCAGTCAGTTTGATTGTATAAGTCCTCCCCTAGGTGAAACGGTTAAATTGTTTCTGACATGTATAAAATAGACCCCCATAGTGAGAGAGTCAGTCAAAGTTCAATCAAATGTATCGTTTTTCTGAGTTTCATATTATTTCTCAGCATAATGATTTCCTGCACTAGTTACGCACTTTTCCTGTGTTTTCCAGTTCCTCATGTAAATATGTCTGCTAATGCTACAGTAGAGCACACGTTTAGTGATCTGCCTCCTCACGAATATTCTTACCGCCTCGCTATGCGCAACAACACATTTATCCGTATGTTACATTATTCACACCAGACCAGCAATGCTACTAATTGTTGGGTGTGTGGTCGACTCCCCCCTTTTCAGACACCGAAGGGAGTTCTGCCACTCTTTCCTTATCCATTCTCACACAATGGTTCGTGTGGAGCATGGTCCACGTTAACGTCATCTTCAACAGATATGTCTTTTCTTAACAGTACATGTTTTCCAGACAAGCAAGGTCTCCCCCACAGAACAGGTTTAGATCTAGAAAATGAAGTTTATAATTTAGGTAATTATTCGTCGAATTTCATGGTCCTGAATGTTCAGTCTGATACTACTCCAGACTTACCTGCTATTTCAGTACTACCTGTCAAAGGCGAATTATGTGTCCGTAGTTATGGTTCTATACACATAGGTCATAGTGAATGTACTACTGTTATCAAGTATAGTGACAGTGGGAAATCTGTTTTCAAAGCTTCACGTCATTCTTATTTTATTTGTGGTCAAACTGCATATGTCCGTCTGCCCCTCGATTGGGAGGGAACCTGTTACATTGCCTTCCTACTGCCACCTGTTTTCCTAGCCCCATCTGATTATCACAGAAACACACATCTAGTACACATTAGACACAGAAGGGAGTCCCCAATTGTCGATTATACTGAAACTACTCTAGAACAGTATACAGATTTCAATAAAGGTTTCTTCTTCTTTGTAGGACCTGTCCAGAATAGTAAACTGATCCGTAGGTTAACAAGAACCCTTGAAGCTGTAGTTAATGAGACTGCCTCTGCTCTAGGTAACCTAACCGAAGAACAATCTGCTATGAGATTTGTCGTTTTGCAAAATCGTCTCGTCCTTGACGTCATACTGGCCGATAGGGGCGGGGCCTGTAGAGTCATCGGATCTAGTTGCTGCATTTTCATTCCAAATAACGCGCCGTCTGTTTATTCAGCTATAACCAGACTTCATAAAATTGCCCATCTGTTACATCAAGATCCAGGCACCTGGACATGGTCCGGTTGGTTCTGGAATATAATTTCCGCATGGGGATGGAAAGTCCTGTCCTTTTTAGGTATTGCAGTAGCGATCATATTTAGCTGCTGCCTCTGTATACAATGTGGCCCTGCGATTTGCAGCATGTGTGCTACCTCTTGTATTCCTAGTCCCAAGCCCCGTTCTAAATCCCGTTCCAAGACAATTCGAGACGAGCAAATGGTACTGTATGAAATGATAGATGGTATCATGAAAATTGATGTTTCCTGATGGAAACGTAGTGACAAGGAGGGAATGTGGAAAAGTAAATTTTGCCATGTTCTGTGTCCCTACGCTTCATCCATCATGTTATGTGTGCATGACCAATATGCATATGTTATTCCCCATGCCTGATTAATGACGCAATTCCAGTTGTGTCCACCTCTAGTATGCTATTTTCCAGTCTTCGTGAATACTACGAATATCAGGCCTATGTAAAGTAATGTTGCCACGTTTCTTAGTGTGCACGTTATTCCATTATAAAATCCCCGTTTCTAGGCCTCAAAAGGGCCCGGACCCTGGATTCAGCTCCTGTCTCCTGAAAGCCTCGCTGAGGAGCGATACAGCCCCCACCTGTATCCTCGACCCTTCACTTACTTCCTGCCTCGCAGTGCCCGGTGCAGCTTGGCTCTGCCTCTGAGTCAGCCAAAAGTATGTTATAGTTCCAGTTATCAGTTCAGTCCTCCTCCTCTGCATTCCTAAGCTACTGAACTGCATCAATAGTTTCCGTCATTGTCTAGCCTTCTCGTCTCCATGTTAGAGAAATACTGTATTTAATGGTCATTTAATATTCTTCATCACGCACTACATGTAGAATAATGCATGGTCCAGTCTTAGAATCAAGTTAGCTTTTCCCCTCATGACTTCTAGTTTATATCAACATGTTCCCTAAACATCAGATACCAGATAGGGTTTAGGTACATGTCGCTCCGACCCTTCAGACTCTAGTCTCTGCTCCTAGCACAGAGTTCATAGCCCCCAGCTTCTCCTAGTAACACGTCATTGCCAGTTTTCGCGCACCATTAGGTTAGAGGTCCCGGCTCCTTAGGTAGCCCCCTCCAAAGTTTCCGCCCATTCATGACATATTCTGTTACGTTTGCACCACATGTCTATGTATACGCCCAGTTACACCTATTTTTACTGTTATCTTTCGCGACTGCTACGCGTCACGCCTTCTGCTCCACCCACTGCTACGCCTACTGCAATGTAATGCTATGTGTTTGCGCTATGTATATAAGTCAATGTTTTGTTATTGAATGTTAGCGCGCTCATCCCAGACCCAGCCCCGGCAGCTGCCGGGCCTTATTGTCCTATTCCCATGCAGGTTGTCCTGATCCTGTCCTTATGCTGTAATAAACCTGCAGAAACTCCTACTACCTCGAATCTTGACTCTTATTTTATTGAGCTATCTGTTATGCTATAAGTCTAGTCAAAAATAGGGTATTATTTATTTATTTACCACACTCGGAAGAAAAAGGAGACCTTTGCGATCTCGCTCCGACAGCCTCTGCTGGCTCCAGAAGCCGCTGCCCACAGCCCGGAGTATGCCACGTGAGAGCCGCCAGTCACTGCGTTCGCCCGGGGAACTTGGAATCCCATCCCCAAGTTGTCGAAAACATCAAACGACCCCAGATCAGCGATTTACACTCCACAGCACTTCTCTGTAGTTGCGGCTGGTCTCGGTCATGGTAGGTGAAAGTTTTTTGATTATTTGCTCATGTTTAGCGTGCGGCGAGCTCGGAGCTCGGGACCGGAACTAATAGCCGACCGCCATCTTCCTCCCCGCCAATAGTAAAGCCTCATCTTCTGTCAAGGATGAAAATCCAGAACCTGTTGACAATGAGGTAGGAAGATACACCACCTCCAAGAAAGTAAAGTGATGTGTGAAAGCATTATACAATACCTTCAGGGACAAATTATTTTACAGCTAAATATGTGCAGTGCAGTATTTCCAGCAAGCAGTTATCCAGGGGCACTGCCAAGAAGTATTCACATGGGACAAGTTCCATGTGGAAGCATTTAAAACAATTCACGAAAGGGGCTACAAAAGGATGATGTCGGAGAAAGCAGGTGCAGTAGAAAAGTGCACCTCTACAGCACCCTTGGCCAAACTATCATCAGCTGCAGTCATTACAGTACCATCTGCATGTGAAGAATTGAGTAAGATGGTTACTCACTGTGTGAAATGCCACATGCTTGTCACTGTAAAAATGTCTTCTTGGATACAATTAAGAAGCATCGCTGTAAGGTTTATAATTTTTTTTGCTTCCAATTACCACATAATGTTTTTTAATGACTGAAGTGAGTTGCTTCTCTGCATTTCCCTATCCTTACCCTTTTACTACCCTGTGTGATTAAAAAAACATGAATGAAAATAAAAAACTTTAAAAACCCTTCTACAAAAAAACTGTTCTTTTTAGAACAGCCAACTTGTCAAACAAAGACCTAACTATTTGTTTTTAATGTGTCAGTTTCGATGTGTCAGTGGCTGTATTGGTGTGTGCCTGGGTGTGTCAATGATTGTATCAGTGTGTGCATCAATGTATCAGTCTCTGTATCGGAGTGTGGCTGGGTGTGTCAGTGCATATATCGGTGTTTTCCTGGATGCATAGGTGTCTCTATCGATGATCCGTTTGTGTATGGGTGTTTGAGGGGCTGTGTCAGCGTTTGGCTGAATGTCTAAGTGACTGGGTGTGTCATTGGCTGCATGAGTAGGTGACAGGGTGTTTCAGTGTCAGTGTCGAAGTGTTGCTGGGTGTGTCAGTGGCTGTATCAGTGTGTTGCTGGGTGTGCAAGAGGTGGTATCATTGTGAGCCTGGTTGTGTCAATGGTTGTATCAGTGAGTGCCTGGGAGTGTCAGTGACTATATTGATCTGTGTATGGACGTCTCAGTCTCTGTGTGGCTTTAATAGTGTGTGGGTGGGTGTTTGAATAGCCTTACTGGAGTGTAAGTGGGTGTATCACTGTATAGCTGGGTGTATGAGTAGCTGTATCATTGTGTGGATTGGTATGTGAGTGGCTGCATGAATGGGCGTGTGAATATCTGTATGGGTTTATGAGTCTATATAAATTGGTGTTGGTGTGTGTAAATTGGTGTGTGACTGGCTGTAAGGGATATTAAGTGGATGTGTAAATGGATTTGTGGGTCTGTCAGTACCTCTTTGAATGATTCTACAGGTGTAAGAGCTAATATATGAGTACCTGTATGGGTGTATTTGTGACCCATATTTAAATTAGTAATATAGATTTTTGTAACTTTACAAATACATTTTATTAACACATTACAATACAATTGAAACCAAACAATTAACAAATAAACATAACATAACTGATTAAACTATTTACAAATAAAGGGACACACCCAAACCATAATTTCTGATTAGCTGCACTAGGACCAAATCCATATACTTGCAGTGCTGCTGACTGTGTACTTTACATCTCAAAAGTTGATAAATATGATGGTATGCCAAATGGACACCAATGAGAACTGGTATCTTTGTCATGGTGAGGTCAAGTGTATGTTGCAACTTGGTTTCTAGCTGTCAGTTGTATAGAATACCCATGGGATGACTTGCATGACTTTTTGAGAGAAGCAAACTGTAACATTAAAGACATCAAATTTAAGACACCAGGTGCACTTTCAGAGATAGAGTAGTGTAAACGCTAAGTTTGTGCAGTGTAACAAGCAATTATCGAGAGGGACTGGTAAAAAGTATTCTTATAGGACAAGTTCCATGTGAAAGTGTGTTAAAACCAAGAAGGTAAGTGACGGAGAAGTACACTCACCATGTGTAGTTGTAGTGGGGAACCTTCAAATGTACAACAAATAACACTACCAGCTTACTGGAAAGAGTTATCTGAGATAGCAACATTATACAATTAAAAGCAAACAAACAAACAAAAACAACATAACCTATTTAACTATTTACCAATACACTTGTGTGTACAAGTACTTCATATACTTTCTCTCATCATTTTGAATCCATCTAGATGTGACCTTGTAGAGTGATGTTTCATTTAATGGATTAGTACCCTTAAGAATAACCACTTAGACCTCCTAGTTGAATGGCAGTACCAACAGAAGTTCAGTTGGTTATTTGACTGTGTATAACTTCATAAAACATTATACCGTGCTGTGTAGGCACCTCACTGTATCACTGCGGTTTGATATTAGGGACCGTTCAAAGATGGCATGTACTACTTTTGGCTCTCAGCATCTTCTTTCATTTATTGTTACTATTATGGGGAGTCCTTTATATGGTGAGCTATTATGCATAAAACTTCCAATTTATCATATAATTTTACAGTATCCCACATAAAAATATCTGTTATATCTTTTATTAATATAGACATCTTCCCTTGCAGATCTGCACAAATGCAAACGTGTGGATTATGAGTTCATCTATTATGCCCCTTTCTTTCTAACAGGAATTAGGTGACTCAGTAATGTGGATATGACACACCTCTGATTGCACCGCTATCAAAAGAGGAGTGAAGCCATACCCCAAGCCATACCCCAGACATATCTTTCATTGAATGCCGAATTTTAGTAGCCGAGTTAATGCTGCCTTAACAAGTGTGTTTTGTATGATACATGCACCTACTCACCACTATGAGGTGTTACAAGAAGTGGATGCTTGAAAGCATGAGGATACATCTAATGCTAATTTTCATCTCTGGCCCTATTTTACCACATGATTGTAGTACTTATTTCACCCCTTCCGCTTGTAGAATGCATGCTTTTTCCTCTTGATTTTCTGCCTTGGAATTTTTTGGGGGCATTATATGTGGAGTCTTTAGCACAGGTTAAAAAACTATTTTTCTCTGCGTCTATTAAGGTATATATATACAACAACAAAAAATCCTTTTTCCCCCTGGGTGAAGGTATTATACATGCAAACCGATAAAAATAATTTTTAGGATTTTGTTCCTCATGTTGTGTTTTTTTCCCTTGTTGATTGTTTTCTATGGATCCCCACCTATTACCACCCCTCAGCTTTAATTGATAGGTGTGTGGTCCTGAAGAAGGTGGTTGGTTGAATTTCATGCCCACATCAAAACATACGTTGACCCTTTTTTGGAAAAAGGGAACCAGCCCACGGCACATCAATGGACAATAATATGAGCTTCATGCCATTGTTGTTTGTGTTTTGTATGTGGTGTACTGGGATGAAGTATGAATGATAAGCGAGGTGGTTTGATTTTGCATGCATGTTAGAGTGAATGGTTGATTCTTGTGTGGGATTCTTAGTTATAACCTTGAGTAATCATTTATTCTTATGTTATGAAAGCTTTTATGAATATTAAATAATATGTCTATGAGCAATAACTTCATCTTGTCAAGGTACATGGAAAGAATATAAAAAATGTACATGTAGACTGATTAAAGATATGTGCTGTTTGAAAGAACAAAACATAAAAAAGATAAAACAATGTGATTTTGTATACAGTATTGCTTCTACAGCATTTTTCTCTTTTTTGGGGAACAGAACCTATAGCGCCTAGTGGGCACTAAAGAAGAAATACAGGTCAAGTGGGTCTTCTTCTTGTTCTGATAATTCTTCAGATGGATGCAGGTATGTACTTATACCAGCAAGGACAACCTGACCCTGTTCTAGATGGGGATGAAGAGATGCCACCTGTAAAAAAGGAGTAATGTTTGGAAACAATTTAGTATTCCTTCATTTGAGTAAAAAGTTAGTACCAAGTTTATCCAGCGTAATGTCTGCAGCAAGCAATTATTGAGACACACTGTGAAGAAATATTCCCTTGAGACAAGTTCCATTTGGAAGCAGATCAAAACTATCCCTAAATGCATTCACCATCACATGATGTGGGAGAAGACAGGTGCAGCAGGATAACAAACATTATTTGTAGTAGTCCTAATATAATGATCGTAACTGGCTTTCATAACTTTTCCAGTTGTCTGTGACTATTTATCCGAGATGGTCACTCACTATGGCAAATGCCTAATGCCCATGGCTGTCACACACCCCACATGATTAAAATAAAATAGGTACACATGAGTAATTTAATATTCTCAAAAAGGAATAAACCCATCAAAGGTTAAAGAACATACAAGCAAATGTTTGTCAATCTCATCTACAATACTGAAATGGAAATAAATGTATGGGTGTGTATGTGAGTATGTCAGTAGGTGCATCTGTGTTCAAGTCAGTGTGTGAGTAGTTGTATGGATTTCTAAATAGGTATTTGAGTAGCTGTATAGGTAGGTGACTAGGTGTCACTGGGTATGTTGGACTGTAAGTGCATCTGTAAGTGACTAAAACTTAAAAGTGCATGCGCTAACTTTTAACTAAACGGTTAATCAAAATAGATACCTCTGGAAACCATAAATTACTACACTTTTTTTTGACCTGCAAAAAATCCTTTTTATTGATGTTGGGCAACGTATTTATTTTTTCTATTTATTTTAAGTCTTTTTTAGTTTGATGTTTCATACACCTGAAATCTTTTATATTATTATTTTTACATTACATGAAAACAATTGTCTTACAGTACATTTATGTACAAATCATACATCATTCTTACATTTACACATCCAACATAAAGAACAAGTGTCTCTTTACATAGAAATTTTTCTTTTTGATATCGCTCCTTTTTTTCAAACAAAAGTTAAGTTTCAAGAGTCCTATCTAATGATGATTGGCTGGGACCCGGACTATCTCGGTCCTCCAAGTGTCCTGTTTTTTGAAGGTCCTATATGGGGTCGGAGTTTTTTTTTGATCTCTTACAGAGGGGCGAAAAATGGTTTTCACTCAGCTGCCCTGTTGGGGTCAGTTTTTCTTTTTCTCAGATTTCTCCAAACCTCTATTCATGTTCTGCCGACGCGTTTCGACCTTATGTATATGGGTCCTGGAACTTCAAATTTGTAAGGTCTTCCCCAGGGCTCTGCTTTTAGTTTTGTAGTACCTCTTATGTACGTATCGGTGAAAACGCACTCATACGTCTATTCCGCATCTTAGTTTGATTTTAATGTGTTGCCACTGTATTTAGTCTCAATGGTTGTAAATGTGATCAGGTGTGGGGAGGCATTCTGTACCTCTTTGGTCCGTGCTTTTTAACATTCAGTACCTCCCATTCCGAAAATGTCCATTTCTCATTTCTCTCTTCTTCCCCTCGGCTCTGTCTCTGCTACGTCGGAACCGGAAATGAAGTACATGATTCCAACCTCTGGAAGTCCTTAATTGAATCACCCCCTTGCTATATATCGAAACCTTTTAACTAAACAGCACCCTGCCCTTTGGGTTACCTATGACCTACCTTAGGTGTGACTAATGTGTAATAAAATGGTAGTTAAAGGCTTGGCAAGGGGTTTTATATGCCAAATCGACATGGCAGGAAACTGCACACACAGGCTCTGCAGTAGCAGGCCTAAGACTTGTTTAAATGGCTTCTTGTCTGGATGGGTGACTAGGAGTGTAACTACTTGAGTACATATCTGAGCGAGTATTTCAGTCCCTCTGTGGGTAAGTCACTGGATGAGTAAGTAACTATTAGGCCTGGGAGGAGCTTGCGAAGTTTCACTCTGTGAAATTCTGTGGAGTTACCAAAAAAACTCTGCCAAATTCCGCGAGCAGGCGGAGTAATGCTCAGGATGACAAGTACAAATGCAAATTGAACATTGAATGTAATTTAGTACATTTGTTCTTGACTTTGCAGTCATGCAGATTTTTTTAAAGATGCATAATGAAATTTAAAAAAGGGCTAAAACTAAACACTGGCAGATCACGCATCAACAGGGACACAATGGTGACTCAACATCTTCCTCTTTGGACATTTTTGCTGCACAGTCTTTCAGGAAGAACATCGACAACGCACACCACACGGGGTACAGTGGAGGTATCCACTTAAACTTACACTGCACTGTGATTAACCCAAAATTTCATAAATACAAAGCATCCTTTATGGCAACCTCAGCACAAGCAAGGCCTGTAGTATGGGGGCAGCCCAAAGCAGACAGGGTGCTTCTAACACTAATATCACACCCAGGTCTAAGCCTGCACACACATAAAGCCACTGAAGCTGCCTACTCACACACTGATTTACAGAAACCAGAACGATGCTGCACCTAAGGTTTACAAAGAGAAGCAACTCCCCTGCTTCATTGAAATCACCTCCAGAACAGTCGCTCCATCATGAGCAAAACAGCTCCAGAATCCATCTCGCAGGAGCAAAACACCTCCAGGGTCCCCCTCTTCTGGAGCAATGCACTTCCAGATCATACTTGCGGAACTGAAAACACTTGTACAGCTCCTGGGCTGAACTAAAACACATTTACAGTTCCTCCACGCTTGACCAAAACACCCCAAATGGGATAAAAAAACACTAGTAGGACCCGCCCAGTGCCTGATGAAAAAAATACTATTACCTCAATGCATGATGAGAACATTTTTATAACCCTGAGGCATAACCAACCCATATCTACACCTCCTCTGATAGATCAAAACATTTTATACCAATCTCACCCTCATTACCGAACACTTGTTGTGGAGCAGTGAACCTAAGTTTCCCATATGCACGCATGGGTACCTCACTCAATATTCTTAGCATTGTGATTCTTGTTGACTGCTTTAGTAATGGGATACAAACACATGGCTACAAATCCCAGAATGCAAAGAAATAAAACAGACTGGATTAGTCTCCTATTTATTTATTTGTCCTCCTTTGCCTCTGACCACAGTAACCTCTTCAGATGTCTGTACCCAAGGAAAAAACCTAGAAGCAGGTGTGGAGACCTCCCACCTGCGGGTACACCTACGCATCAGAGGGTACTTTCCCGAATGGGTAAAGTCACTCTCAAATTTGGTCCGGTAAAAAACGGCAGATGCTAGTGAGGCTTAAGGAAACAAGGGGGGGCCCATGCAACCTAGAGGAATCCAGAGAGGTATAATCATAGGGCAAGTTTATCAAAATGAAAAAGAACCCAAAACAGTTTATTCTGCGTTTTCGTCCAACCATCTTAATATAAAGTTCCAGAGGTCCTTCTTTCTCTTAGACGTGTTTCGCCTTAGATCTAACTTAGCTTTTGACAATAGAGATTCTGACCAAGCCGAATGCTGGGGAGATGAACATTCCACCCACCTACAATAAATTTCCCTGCTTGCTAGAAGTATGGCATAGAATAGAAAAGATCTGGCAGCGCCTGTGATTTCATTCGAGATTCCAAAGATAATCAGATAGAGGTTAACCCTGACTTGCAACCCCAGGAAGTTCAACATAGCCTTACCGACCTTCACCCAGAATTCAAGAATAGCTGGACATTGCTGGAACATGTGAGTATCCGATGCTCTCTCCAGACCACATTTCATGCATTTAACAGGAGGCCCTTTTGACATCTTTGACAACCTTTGTGGAGTTAGGTAGGCCCTGTGAATTAAATAGAGATGATTTCTCCGTAACCAGGCCGGCTTGACAGTGAGAAACAAAGTACTCATCGATACTTGCCATAGTTGCTCCCACTGCACTCCCGGCAGCAGACGGGTCTTCTGCAAGTTTAAAGTCCCCATCTTTGGATTTCCTAGTACCAGGTAGATACCTCTTTCCTCCCTTGGTCTTTCACCACCAAGTGTTCTTCTAAAAGATTACCTATACCAAGTGGAGACTTCAGATTTTGGGACCAACTTCTCAGTTGGATACACTTAAATTTGGAGATTTCCCCCTCCAGAGTTCTACATCGCGTTGACCAAGGTAGTATTGTGCCATCCTGGACAAGGTTCCTCCAGACGCTGAGCCCTGCATGTCTTAATGGCTGTGCTAACTTATCCTTTAGACAGTCCGGTGTTCCTGGAGAGTCCCAGAGGGGAGCTAGACTAGAGAAGTAACTCAGACCTGTCAGCCATCTGATACTGGCCCATATTCTGGCCATGGTCTGTAATACCTTGAGCGTTATCTTCTTGAAGTACTTGCGGTCTCCGAACTTGAACATAAAGCAATCATTGCCTCTATTTGCTCCCCGCAATATGGCTTAGTAGATGGACCCCACACCGGAAGAGTAAGGGGATCTTAGCAACATTCTAGAATGGGTCAATTGGAAGTCTCATGCATAATACTGCAAATCTGGGAGGGATTATCCCCCCTTCTCCCTTCTGTGTCGCAGCTTCTTCCAAGCGATCCTGATTCCTTTATAGACCCAAATGAAGGAATTTCTGGCCTGCTGAAGTCTGTTGATGGAGGGCTTGCCAAAATGTAAAGGGATTGTATTACAGAGGAAGGTAATCTTTGGTAATACTATCATTTTGACCAGATTTACCCTCCCAAAAAATGACAGAGGGAGGTGAACCCAACTCTTCATAAGCCGCATGCATTCCCTTGCAGCATTTAGCATGTTGACTTCTGTGAATTTTTTCTATCTCCTGTACTATCTTCAACCCCAAATATCTCATCTCTTTTTTAGTATGATAGTGACTTTCCTCTAAGTTCCATGTCATAATATCTGTTTTCTCTGTGTGTACCTCATTCCCTGACACCTTTATAAACTCTTCTGCATGTTGTAAAATAGCCGGCAGGGCGGCAGGGAGGTCCAAGGAATAAACTATTATGTCATCGGCACAAAGGGCTACTTCTCTTTACCACCCCTCATGCCTAAAGCATGGAATGCGTTACTATACACGGGGTGACCCAATGGAAGTCCAAGGACCTGGGTATCAAGTGTTACAGACAATTGCAAGCATTTAGAAAAGGGAGAAGTATGAGGGACTTTGTAGTCCAATCATTACTACCAAGTAAACCTAAAGAAACACAAACCACTCTTTGGAACATTCCACTTGTACTTGGTCACCACAAGTGTGATACGTGTAAAGCTTGCCCCATGACTTTGGAGTTGAAACAATGTACGTATAATAACTATACACATACTATGCGGCAGCACACCAATTGTAACTCTGTCAGGGTCATATACACAATTATATGCCCATGTGGATTCATGTATGTGGGGCGAACCATACAAAAAGTAAAAGTTCGGATTCTACAACATGTTAGCAGGATACGTTGTAAAGTACAGGGAGCACCCTTGGTGGATCATTTCTCAAAGTTTGATCATCCACCTGAAAGTCTGAGGTGGTGGGTCCTGGAAAAAGTATTCATGAATGTAAGGGGTGGCAACTTTGCAAGCACCCTTAGCGTCCGAGAATGCAAATGGATGCACATCTATGATACTGTGAACAAGGGCCTGAATGACTATGAGGAAACAACTAGACAGATGGCTATCTTGTACAATGGGTGATTTGAAACTGTCTTTTCCCACATGCTTTATTTTTCTGCAACCGATGATGTCTGTACCAAAGTGATATTCACGATTATTTTATATATTTATATAACTGTTTATGCAATTGTGTATCTAAGTTTTTGTCTGTCCCATGTATTATGTAATGTATTATACACTGTTTTAAATCACTCCTCCTTTCGGAATCTCTTTTCCAAAAAACCCCGACACTCCGCGATCTGTTTGTAGTCTTTCTATGATATGAGCTTCACGTGTTGCCAGGCAACCACCGCTGCCCCAACGTGGTTAGTAGCGGCGTGCACGTTGCCGTCACGCAATGTACTTAACAGCAGAAGTAGGACTTGACACAGCGGTCAGCGTTTAGACGGAGTCCCCTTGACAGTTTGAACATTATGACAGTGGAGGTAGGTTTAATGACTGTCTGCTCAGGGATTACGTGAAAAAAAAAAGGTTTTTTGGATGTGGAGTCCGGTTCATAATGTTGTACGTCTCTTCACAGACATACCACTGGGAGTATTGATTAATCACACCGGAGTTGTCCCGCCGCCACACAAAGCGTGGGTGAGTGAGACTCCCGGTTCTATCTTATGTTTATGTTTTGATTTTTTCAGCATTGCAGTTTTATCGACATAGCACTGATGGCTATGCTTTTCTCCCTTCTTCTAGCACTTAAAAAAGCACGTTTGGACGGCTTTATACAGCAAAACTTTTGTACTCATGGCACACCAGTAAAGGGTGAGTGCCCGCGGAGATTACAAGTTTATCGACTGTTCTGTGTCGATTTGAGATACTTAGCCCATCTAATTTGTTTTTATAGGTGTCCACCCATACCACTGGGGTTGATTTTCTTGCAACTAAGTGTCCCCACCACCCTTCTCGTCCTGATGAAGACCCGCTCATGAGGATATGATTTGCCCTTTTCTTTCCTTGGGTCGAAACGTCGACGACAATCCCCCTACCCTGAGCCTGCATCTGCAACTGCCCTTTTCCTCATCCCTCCTTTCCAGATAACACAGACGAACTTCTCACTGTGACACAGCAAGAAAGAGTAACATTTTTTGTGAACAAAATCTTCAGGGCAGGCTCTATGTTGACAACTCTAAGGACTTTTTAGCCTTAGACCTAACGAAGACTTCATTTTCTCTGACCATCTCGGTCCTCTCTATTCACACTAGCACCTACTGTTCACTCTATCCTTTGTTCACTACCTGACAGCAACCCTTTTGCTTTTTGCATTTGTATAAATTGTATATTGAACTATCATGAGAATTTTTTAAGAAGAATAAATAGTTGAGTCTCCTCTCTTCTGTTGAGACACATCTTAGTTTCTTTTGTGGTTTGTTGGACTTATTGATGCTTTGGGCTATTTGTTTTCTCTGGGGTTTTTTGTTTGTTTTTTTGTTTTTTTTTCTCTCCCAAAGAATTTTCCATTGCAGGATTGAATCGCATGGGGAATAAAAAACAAAAGGAAGTGTACTTTATTGAATAAGTACTGATAATCACATTTAGAATCAACATCTAGGACCATTTTTGTCTGTAATAAAGCATGGAATGCTCACATCGTCTCTAAGCTTCTGAGGAAACGGCTCTATGTAGAGGTTGAAAAAGAGGGGGGCAAAGGACAGCCCTTTCTGTTGCACCTAGTTATTTTAAAAGATTGAGTTAAGTTGCTGTTAACCAACATTCTTCCTGATGGATCAACTGGATGACTCTGCGAAAGGTCTTACCAATGTTGTACTTTTCTAGCACAACCAACTAGTACACCCAGTTGACTATCAAAAACCTTGGTAGCATCTAGGGTCATGACTGCCAAAGGGAGAGAGTATGTAGAGGCCAAGTCTATTGCGCCAATTAGGTCTAAAGTGAGTACATGCAGATGTCTGCCCTAACGAACCCCTTCTGGTCACAGTGCAACATATCCCCTGCCACTGTACACAGCCTATCTGCTAAGACTTTAGCGAAGATCTTATAGTCCGCATTAATCAGTGATATAGGTCTTTATTGCTCAAAGTTGGCAGAATTTTTCCCTGGTTTTAGTATTAAAGTAATAGTTGCCTCGCCCCAAGAACTAGGTAGTTGTACACCAGAACATAAGATTTAATTAAACAGCAGGGTCATAGCCGGGATTAAGACATCGCCCAAGTTTTTGCACATCTCTGTTGGTAACCCATCAAGCCCTGCAGCTTTTCCCCTTTTACTCAGCTGTAAAACTCTCTTTACATCCTCCTGAGTGATTTCCTGCTCTAAGGGGTTCTGCAGTGATGCACCTATAGGTTTGATTGTATTCAAGCCCGGCCTCTCCTATACTTTGTCCCTGTTGACTTCCCTATCGTCAGTGTACAATTTCTGAAAGAAGTCATAAAAAGCTCCCTCTATTTCTGAGTCAGTAGTTAATTTCACCCTGCACTCTTTGTCCTCTATTTCCCTAATCAAATGTCATGTTCTGTATGTTTTTACGTTCCAGGCCAACAATCTCACTGCCCCTTCGCCATACTCAAAATGAGCCAACTTATTTGCCTCCCACCGCTTTGTAATCCTCATCTGCAAGATAGTGTCTAACTGTTCCTTCAATTTCTTCAATTTATCTGCGTGTCCATGCCTTGTCTCCTCGTCCCCAGTGTGCCACATGTAAGCATGGGAGCCTCTAAGATCTTCAGCCATTTCTATTTTGCTAACCTCCTCTCAGTAACACCTGTTTCTGAAGCATAGTCTGCTTGTAATTTTCCCCCTTAAGTATGCCTTCAGAGTGTCCCAAACAATCAGTGTGGAGGCCGTTCCGATGTTATGATTTAATAAATCCTCCGTCTCAAGATGCAGATAATTCATTTCATCCAAGTCGTAGAGTAACGTCCGGTCCAACATCCAGTCTCTCCCAATCTTCCTACTTTTTAGCTCCAGATCCATATACACCCCTGACTGGTCAGACAAGAGGGCTGTCAAATATCCAATATCTCGGATTTCCTCTCTGAGGCTTAAACTGACCAAGCAATAGTCTATTCTAGATATGTTGCCATATTTCCTGTTGTGGAAGGAGGCACCAAACTGGAGACTGTCTATATCTCTCCAGATATCACAGAGCCTGACTGCTTCATCATCGAATGTAAATATACGTGCAACTTAGGAGCAGCCGCCGTCCTGCTATTTATCCAGCTTGGGGTCTAGTACAATATTAAAATCACCGGCCATAATTACAGGATCAGGAAAACTTAACAGATTGGTAAAGATTGTCTTTAAGGGCATTGGGTCATCACAGTGTGGGCCAAAATAGCCTACCAGTGTTACTAAGTTACCCGGCAACATCATCTTAAGAATAACCCATCTACTGAATGTACCAACTAAAGAGTAGATTATGTGTGCCTTAAATTGCTTCTTAATTATTATCGCCACTCCTCTTATATTGGCGCTGTGATCAGTACAGATCATGTTTTCTACCCATATAAAAATTTTAAAAATCGCCATACATTCGGTCTTAATCAAGTGAGTCTCTTGTAAGATAATTATCTGTGCTGGGGAGTCCCTGAGATATTGCAGAGTATTTGCCCTTCTCCGTTTAACATGTAGACCGGGCAAGACACCAGTGAATTATTATGGGATAGCCAATCTAGCTGAGGCAAATTAGGCAATATTTAAGTTTTTTCCTATATGCTCCCCACCCTGTGCACCCCTCCCAATCCCCCCACCCTGCCTCCCTACCTGGGGAACCCAACTCAATATATCCTTGGACTTGATGTTAGTCCTAGTTGCTACACCTGATGGCGCCCCACCACCATATACCTCTATTGTGCGATGTCTGTTACTGTATACATTTTATAAGCTTCAACCCTATTTACCACCTCTACACCCGCTACATTTGCTGTAGTTTTTCATGGCGGACTAAAAAGTGAGAGAGGCAAGGGGAAGACCTTCAAAGAAGTTTAAACAAACCCTGAACAAGCTAACTGTCCCCTTGCTTTATGCTCTCCAAGATCTCATCGTCATCTTGCTTGCTTTTTCTGTTGTACATTTTGTTCTTAAGCATAACCTTTAAGAAGGCTGGAAATTTGAGATGGGCCACAGCCCCTAACTTTTTTAACTCATCGAGTTTTTTCCCCAGCTCCAATTGCCTATCTAGTGTGGTGCAGGAGAGGTCCGATCTAATTTCGAAGAAAAAGTCTTTCCCATTAATGACTTTGTTTTCAAGGCCTTGGTCAGGTTTTCTCTTTTAGTGAATATGTATGGAAATTCAATTGGGTCTTTTGGGGCTTGACTTTGTTAGGGTTCCTTCTAAAGGGGTCCCTGTGCACCCTTTGGATGTCTTTACTTAGTTCTTCCTCGGTCTCTACAACCTGTACCGCTTCTTTAATTAGTGCGATAATGAAAGCCCTAGGATGCTCTCCATCTTTGCCTTCTGGATTGTTTAGGATGCGCAAGTTGTTCCTCCTTGTGTTGTTCTCCAGCTGCTCCAATTTTTCAAGGACCTCTTGCTCTTCCTTTTTAAGAACCACAATGTCTGCTTTTGCAGCACTCAGTTAATCTTTTAACTCCCCTACAGATTCTCCAAAGTCTGAGTCCTGGTGTTTAAGAGATCTATTTTCTTTTCCAGGAACTTGCATAAGCTCCTTATCTCTCCCTGATTAGATGCTGAGACTGCGAACCCCTTCTTGATTTCTTCTGACAAGGTGTTAAACATAGCTTCAATAGGTATTGGTGATTTCCCAAAGTGGTGTTCTTTTCTATTCCACATGCACGGGACTCAATTTCACCCTCCTGGGAATTTGTTGTCAAGACCTCTGGTGCAGCTTTTTTTGCCACCTCAATTTATGGGAGCCTGCTCCTGACTGCTCACAAGATTTGATAGCGGGGGTTACGCTTGTCGGCCATTTGCTCTATTGTAGGCTACCCCACTGATCTCTTTCTTAGTGCCTCCACCTTGTTTTGTAATGTCCACCACAGTGGGCTGCACCTTAAGGAAGGACCTTAGAGAGGGGGTCATTTTTGATTTGTGGTTATCAATTTTCTTTTTCTCCCTTCCTGATTTAATCCTTTGACCCTTCACCTCAGTCTGTAAAAAGGTATGCACAGCAACTCCTTCCTCCAAATCCTGTTTTTCGGACCCCTGAGGGAAGGGAGGAAGAAACTTCCTACCCACACTTTGTGGAGCCTTGTTTTTTCACTCGGGATAAAGATGTGTGTGGTTTCAAAAAACCAACCTTGTCCCCCATACCTTTTTTCACCGGTTCCACATTTGGAGGATCTTCATGCTTCGACTGAGATGTTCTCAGGAGCTGTCTCTGTGACTCCTGTAGATTCTCCGTCTTCCCGCACTGGCCGCTCTGGGCTGAAAAAACAGGACTTGTGCTGCTGCTACCCACGCTGCCCCGGAGAGATCGTGTGCTGCTGCTCTGCCGCTCCTCCTTAGCTCAAGGGCGGCCGCCTCCCATTGAGTACTCGTGGCGAAAACAGCCGCAGCCTGTATAAGGTCGACCCGGCACATAGCAGCCTAAAAAGGTACAATGACAGAAGGGGGGAGCTAGTGATATGCAATTGTAAGCGATTTAGGCAGTTATTTTGTGGTTTAAGCTGCTACTTCATGCTGCTATGATGGTGGATATGCTGGTACCTCTGGCGTGCAAATGACTGACTCAGGCAGCAGCCGCAGTGTTCTCTTGGATTTGTCTCTTATTGTGGACCAGGGAAACTAGAGAGTTCTCACATGGCAAATAATCCAGCACATGCAGGGAACCATGATGATCCTCAAAACAGACTAACCATTCACCACCAGTCATCCTCCTTCTGGGCCAGGGATATCCACCAGCAAATACTTGAACCCATGGTAGTCCAATTCCTTCACAAGAGAAGACCTCATCTTAGTATTATGTACCTCCGGCGCAATCAAACCCCTCCGGGTGTTACCTGCAAATTCACAGACTCACTGGTTAGAGTCCTCCTTTAGTGCTCTTCTGTCACCTATCTGGAGGGGTGAAGGGACTCGGACGAGGCCCATGTATGGCTCCACAGCCGTTCTCTGCACCACTCACCCTTGGTTCCAGTGTGGCCTATGCTGCCTGCCCTTTGGCATGTTCCTTACTATTGAGAGAGACCCTGCCTCACAATATCACTAGCACGAATCCAACACAAACAACAGGGGAGCAGTGCACATACACATGTGTCTCCTCATGTACATGCCCCTCCCGTAGGCTCACTGCTTCTGAAAACAGCTTGTGCAGCTGTTTAGGTTAGTATATAGCGGTAGGGGTTGGTAAATGGGGATGTACACGCCCCTCCCGTAGGCCCACTGCTTCTGAAAACAGCTTGTGCAGCTGTTTAGGTTAGTATATAGTGGCAGAGGTTGGTAAATGGGTATGTATGTATGAGGTCTCAGGATGAGCGTGCCAGTAAACTCTGTTCCACCAGCAGTTGGTGGAGTTTTTTCCAAACTCCAGGTGACAAGCGGAGCCGCAAAACTCTGTGAACTCCACCAGCAGAGCAGAGTTTATCGCCCAACCCTAGTAATGTTGTTGCTATATGATTGGCTCTCTTAGTAGCTGTAGGGGTCTGTAAGTGTGCATGTAAGTGGCTGTATGGATGCTTACTGGCTGTGTTAATGCGAGCTGGATTGTGTCTCTGTGTGTCCAAGTGGCTCTGTTACTGCTGGATACATAATTGCTGTGTAGGTGCATGAGTGAATGTATAAGTGCCTCTGTCACTGTTTGACTAGGTGTGTGAGTGCCTCTATGCTTTTGTAGATAGGTATGCAAGTCTCAATATGGGTGGGAGACTGGATGTGTAACTGGGCGTATGAGTCTGTAAGTGCTCATGTAATGAGCAGAAATGGAAAAGTGCATGCCTTCAACTTCTAAGCATATAGCACCCGACTCTACAGGCTACCTACGGTCTACGTTAGGAGGACTTATATGTAGAAAATGGGGAGTTGAAGGCTTGACATGAATGCTAATACAGGTGTGTGAGTGGGTGTGTCAGTACCTGTATGACTTTGTAAATAATTAGGTAAGTGTATGTATAAGTGAATAAATGGGTGTGCAAATGGTTTTATGTGTGTGACTGAGTGTGGCAGCCACTGTCTAAATGAGTAGTGAGTACATGTGTGCTTTTGTGGGAGTGTAACTGGGTGTGTAAGTACCTTCCTGACTCTGTGAGCGTGTGGAAATTACATACTAATAAATTGCATGCTATAAGCAAACACCCACATCTAATTTCAAACACATTCATTCATACTGCATTAATGAAAATACTATATTTTCAGTATACAAATTCCTCTATCTCCTTCCTGCTCACTCTATTTTTCGTTAATGTTATAATCTAAGCTTCTATCTATTTTGCCTTCTAGTATAGTGTCTAGAAGGTACACATTTTCTATCATCTTATATGCATTCACAATTTTTGTATCTAAATATACTTTTTTATACTACAGCCTAATTAACATACCTGTAAACGCTCTTTGCTGTTCTCCAACTTTAAATTTCTATTTCTGTTAACATCTGTTTTCATTGGAAATCTCTAGTCAGAATTATTGCAATCCTCCTCCACTCTCAGTACAAAAGCAGCTAAGATGACCACCTTTCACCATATGCTCCTACGTATACTCCTGTAGTTAACAAATGACAGACTTTCTTTTATTTTTGTTATACTACTTCTGAATGTTCAGTATCTTTTTGTCCCTTTCCATGTTTCCTGGGAAGAAAACATATTTGGTTGTTTTTTTCCACAAATCCACAGATCCACTGCGACACTTAGTTCAGCCCCCCATATAACTTCACAGTAGGTCTGCAGATCCAAACGGAAGCCCGCAGATGCATTTAACAATCTACTATTGATAGTTTGCATTTATGTTTTAGTTAGCCAAAACTAGTCAATTAAAGCCAAAGGCTCCCACATTACCAATGTTTTAATCACCACTCTCTTTGAGTTTCACAGTGCAATAGTTTTTGTTCCCTTATTCATATTCTTTTAGCTCTGTGTCCATGGTGATCATGTTAGCAGCACTCTCTCCCTACCACTAGATCAAAAGTATACATTACTTTCTGTAAGCAGCATACTTGCTTCAAAGGAAACTGTTGTGGTTGACTCACTGGTTACAATTTCAAGCATATCTCTAAAAACATATATTTCTTTTATTTTTTCAATCGCAATCACAGATGTGGTGACTTTGTTCTCCAACCACTACCTAATTTTAGTTCCATGGACATATTCACAATCCAATTAAATAGGTTATTGTATATTCTACTTGCTGTCCTCCATTTTAGCTCCCTTTCATCTTCAAAACTGCCTCATTCTACTGAAGCCTTCTCCTCTGTGCTACTCCAGCTTTCCTCAAAAATGGTCATAATGTGGATTGTGGGTCATAGTTTACTGTTTTGAGCATCACAGATTCCAAACCAAAAGCACACATTCAACACTCTTGATACAGTGTGTGGCCAGGTGTGTTAACAGCTGTGTGAGTCAAAATGTTCGTATATGGGTCACTGTGTGAGTAGTTGAATGAGTGGATGAATGGGTGTGTAGTAGTTGTATGACTGTAAGGGACTGTGTCAGTGATTGTATGCATGTCTTAGTAGCTCTCTGGGTATATGAGGGGATGTGACTGGTTGCATGGGTGTGGTGGTGGGTGTGTGAATAACTGCATTGGTGTGTGCATAGATATATAAGTAGCTCTGTAGATCTGTGAGTATGTATATGAGTGCTTCTCTCAGTGTGTCAGTGGCTGTATCAGTACCTGTGTGGGTGTAAGAGGAGTTGTAGTGGAGTAGTGTGGCTCACTGGTTAGAGGCGGCAGACCCGAGAGCAGAAGTCGGCCCGGGACCAGGGTTCGATTCCCGACGCGGCAGGGTCGTGGACCTTGGTCAGCGGACTCGATAATTCTCGCTTCGGTGCTTACTCTAATCAGGGATCACACTCGGCAACTCTGGGCATTAGCTTGCCTAATCTCCACAACGGCCCCACCAATTCCGGGGATGCCTGGCTCCACCTTGGGGACTCCCAGCAGGGACCATCCCACAGGGAAAAGCCAGGACGGGTTCCCCAGAGTTATACAGCGCCGGGACGCCCCATTGCTGGGGCAGCTGTGCGCTTTACAAGTATACTACATTTACATATGAGTTCATATGTGAGTGTCTGTTTGGGTCTGTCAGAGGGTGTGTGAGTGTCTGTGTAGATTTATGAGTGGGTGTGTGAGTGTGTACATAGGTCTGTGAGTGGGAATGTGAGTGTCAGTGCGGGTCTGTGAATGTCTCTGTAGGTATCTGAATGGGTATTTGAGTGTGAGTTTGGGTCTATGAGTAGGTATGTATGTCTGTGTTGGTCTATGAGTGGGTGTAAAATTTCCTGTGTTGGTGTTTGAAAAGGTGTGAAACTGTCTCTGTGGGACTCTGAGTGGTTCTGTGAGTACCTGCATAGGTCTGTCAGTAGGTGTGTGAGTACAAGTGTGGGTCTGTGAGTGGGCCTGTAAGTGGATGTGTGGGCCAGTGGGTGTGTGAGTGCCTGTGTAGGTCTGTGAGTTGGTGTGTGAGTAACAGCATGGGTTTATCAGTGGGCGTATAAGTGCCTGCATGGGTATGTCAGTTAATGTGTCAGTCGCTATGTGGGTCTGTGAGTGAGTGTAGGAAACTGCCATTCTGTACAGTGTACTAAAATGAAGTGCACTATATCGAGAGTGTGAGAGATCTCAACAGGCAGGTAGAGGCAAAACTAAATAATATTAACTGTCTTTTTGTGGTAGTGTATGTGAGCATTCAGGCCAATCCGAGGGTAGTGTAAAGCACATGTAATCATAGAGGCTATACATGAGACACACACTCAAGAATAAATCTGAAACAAATTTGTAAAAACAACCTTGAGTTTCATATACTTTTTAAGACCATAACACAGTTCTAAGGTAAGTACTTTCAGCACTACGCTTTTTCAAAGCACAGAAAATATATCACTTCTATGTGAAATTATGCACCATAGGAAACAATGGGGAAAAATCTGATAAATGCATGGAAATTCAGCCAATGCTTTCATGAAGTTCACCTTCTTGTTTTGGGTCGATGGCAGGACCAGATTTAAAGTTCCAGCAAGAAATGTTTGGGACATCCCAAAACTGCTGGGGACAGAGTTGCTGAGGTCTTGGAAGCTGGTGCACTAAGACAAAGAGGTCCACTTGAAAAAAACACTGCACAGAGGGACTTACAGGTAAGCCTGGTGGGTCGCAAGGGCTTGGGGACCATGGGAGCAGGACTCGTTGTTTGACGCTGGGGCTGGTGGGGCCGGGTGCAGAGAAAACAGGTCAGCCAGGTGTTTTGCTTCTTGAGGTCTTCGCGGTCAGGATTAGGCAACATGGAAAGGTGATCTCTGGGCTGCTGGGCCACTCAGGAAGTGGGTCTTTGTTGCCTTGATAGCCCTCGAAGGGTGCTTGCTTCCCTTTATTTATTCTCCTTCTTGGTTTTTACTGTTGGGGTTCTGGTACACCGGGTACTTTATTTTATTTATTTATTTATTTAAGTTTTGTATAGCGCTAGCTAGACCCGAAGGTATCAGTGTGCTTCACAACGGATACAAATAAGCATCAACATAATAGGTAGGTCGAAGCAGGGTAGGGAGGGTATGTGAAAACATGGTAGCAAGTAAAAGTCTATACAGTATCAGCATGAGGGCGACATGGCGGAGATCAAGGGAGAGTCATCAGGTTCTCGCTAGGACCAAAGAGATAGTGAACTATCAAAGTCATATGGTGGTTCTCGTTACGATCCAGCCCGCTCAAGAAAGAAGGCTTTGAGTAGTATCTTGAATTTCAGGAAGGAGGCGGTCATCCTGATGTGGGGGGGTGGAGTTCCATATCTTAGGAGCATTTCCTGCAAAGGACCTGTTAGATCTTTTACGTTTCTGTGATTTCAGAGGTATGAGTACTAGCGTGTTGGAGCTTCTGAGGGTCCTGGACTGACCGGCTCTCTTGAGTTTATTGGCCAGATATTCCGGTTTACCTGTATGCAGGGCTTTGTGTGTGAGGCAGGCTGTGCGGAAGTTGGCTCATAGGTTAATAGGAAGCCATTTCAGGTCCTTGAGAGCCGGGGTGATGTGCTCATATTTCTTAGTTCCCGTGACCATTCTAGCTGCTGCATTAAGGGTAGCAGTCAAAGGACCTAGATGAGATTTGGCTGTTCCAGTCAGAGTAGCAATGCCATAGTCAATCCTGGAGAGTACCAGTGCCTGTGTGGCCTGTTTCAGGTCTTTCAAGGGGAGGAAGGGTTTAAGTTTGTAGAGAAGTTTCAGGTTAAGGAAAGCACTTTTGGCAGTTTTAGAGATGTGTTCTTTCATGTCCAGTTTTGGGTCCAGAGTGATCCCCAGTGATTTGACGGAGGTTGTAGGAACAAGAGGAACATTGAGGGCGTTTAAGGCTTTGAGCCATTCGAGTATTTGGGGATTTTCACTTTTGTTTGAGATGAGGAGCACTTCTGTCTTTTCTTCATTAAGTTTGAGGTGGTTGGATGAGAGCCAGTGTTAGACCTCTGTGAGTGTGTCATTTAGTCTGTGGATGTCTGCGATTGAAGTGGTTTTCAGGTAGAGTTGTGTGTCGTCCGCATAGAGGTGAAAGGGGATGTTGGAGTTCCTTAGAATTGTAGTGAGGGGCTCCATGTATATGTTGAAAAGTTGTGGAGAGAGTACTGACCCCTGTGGGACTCCTCTAGTAATGGGGAGGGGGTCCGATATGTAGCTTTTAATTTTTAATTTTAATTTTGATAATTTGTGTGCGGTTGTTGAGAAAGGAGGCGAACCATTTGAGAACAGTTTTTTCCAAACCCGCTTTCTTCTGTAGGACAATAAATTCAACAATGGCAACAGTTCAAAGGAGCGCACAGCAAGTGTAGGAAAAGTAAATCCACTCAGTTTAGTTGGTGCTCGATGTGGATCAGAGCCTGTTACCACAGCTCCAAAGGACCACTAGAGTGGCCTATATTCAGCTATCATGGCATAGATCATGTTAAACGAGACCCAAGAGGAGGTAACAGACTGCTGCAATTACGACGCAGAGAAGTAATGTGGTTAATGAAATTGAAAGCGGTAGAACTGGGTCTGAATATCAATCATGAATTGGAATTTTATTTGGGACAACAACTGAAATGTACTTATATGCTACATGAATCTGATAACCATAAATTGAATATGTAGAGATGCTATGAGATTATAAGGAGACTGCTGTGTTCTTGTGTTTATACTATGACTCTGCTCTTATCCTCTGTCCAACCTACCTGTACCCTCCTTCCTATCCTTCTCTTTACAAATGAGCCCATAAACATATATTTGAATCATTGATAATAGAAGAGTAAAAAACACCCCTATCTATTTTCTACACTCTATGATAATATGAGTAATAACAAATAATGCTGAGCCTAATATTTAGGAGGTTTTACTGATATATATCTGGCTACGACCCCAAGCACTCAAAACTAGTATAGCTATAACAGTTTATTGATATAAATAAACAGTAACAATATAATGGTGATACATAGTGGGAAACAAGCCGAATAATCCTAACCAGATGAGAATGCCCGATCGCAAATAATTGAATTTTAAATCTGTAGAAATTCAAATAATTAATCGTGGATACTCTAGATATTAAATATAAGCAAGCTGAATATTTATGGGCCGAAGAGTATGCCCAATAATAGGATTTTAAAGAGGTAGAAATATAATCAATCCATCGAGAATACTGAAGATAATAAATCTATACTACTATTATAAAGGAAGAACTTTGAACCTTTGAGGCGGGTAAACTCGGGAACCACAGCGCCAATCCACACACCCGATACATTGTTGTAATCGTCAGGGTGTGCAGATGGACATGGGCCCTGAAGCCTAATTGCTCCCAGACAGCGTCGGGACGGGCTGCTAGTAGAAATATAATTTGCTGATATATTCGGGAAAACTAGGAAATGTAAGAGTGCTTGACAGGTGGGATAATAATGATAATTATTCTTGGTACTGGGATATTAGATCAAAATAGTTGGGACTAACAACCCAATTCAAAATGGCGATACCGAAGTTTGCCGATATTTACATTATATTATATATACCCTCCTGTACGTTCTATAATATGGTTAGAGATAACAAAGACTTTTAAACCAGTTAGTAAATGTCTTCGGCCAAAAGATAATGATCGACAAATCTAATTCTTGTCGAAACACTAGGCTAAGATGGCGCTAGTAGCTGAGGACTATATAAAGCCATTACAAGATGGTGACGGTGTAGCACGCGAATATACCATGGAGGCTCATGCCGGATACACGGTAAGCAGCACTCGGGGGGGCAGTAATTCCGAATATTTGTTAATAGAATACTTAGTTTGGCCATATTTATATTCACAGCAATATGGACCGTGACCGTGGAGAAGTGTGGCTCACTGGTTAGAGGAGGCAGACCTGGAAGCAGAGGTCAGCCCAGGACCAGGGTTCAATTCCCGGCTCGGCGGGGTCTTGAGTCCTAAAATGTCCATGGACTCGACAATTCTAGCTCCAGTGCCTATTTGATTCACGGGTTCACACTCTGCGACTCTGGGCAATAGCTTGCTTAATCTCCACAACGGCCCCTCGCGGTGGGATGCCTGGCTTTCACCTTGTGGATACCCTGCCGGGTTATCTCACAGGGGAATACCAGGACGGGTTCCCTAAGCAAGCGCTTAGAGACCGCTTGGTGATTTGCGCTATATAAATTCCTGTACATTTACATTTACATTTACATTTACTAATACTTACTGCGGGATACTGAAAAGGAAACAATTTACAGGTAACAAATTTGATCAGTTTCCATAAACTGTAAACAAGATTAGAACCTGGCGCTGAGTCTTACCAGGGGTATATTTATTCTACTCCCTTGTTTTATAGAAACGTGCCCGATGAACAGATACCTTGATTTACATTACAGAATTTTGGAATCGTGCTACAGGACCTATATATTTAAAATAAGGTGAGCCACAGGAGGTATTCAGAAAAGGTATAATAGTGAGATGTACACATCAACTACATATAGAGAATAGTTTTTGATTGGGGTCGTTTTTTCCTTTTAGTGCTATATGTTAATTTTGGAATTTTGCAGAGCAGATCTACGGTATAAAATTAAATTGGACCTCATAGGGGTAGGTCATACATGCATGGAATTATTGGTTTTATCTAAAATCTTGGGAATCTAACTTGGGTCCTGCCCACTTGGCAACTATATTTTATTGCACTACGGTGATTCTTATTTCTCTCTTGGCACTAGGGTCCTCTTGATATGTTTACACTTTGTTCCACTATAATTCGGTGGTTCTTAAAAGCAATGACTTGATCATTGCAAGAACTTGTTGTAGATAGTGCTAACCTAACCAAGGTTAAATGATTATTATAATTACTTACAGTCCTGAAGAAGTCTGTGTGTCAAAGACTGACTAAAGACGAAACACGTGTTGGCTGTTGGCTGTTTTGAAAAAGTTATTTTTGAAGAAGAAGGACAAAGAATAAAGAAAAGACATTGAAGAGAATCAGAGAATTCATTTATGGACTGCATTTAATAACTGGAGTGCTTGGTGGAATATTTATAATTCTCTTCTGTAGGACATTGAGTAGTAGGTTGCGATCCACCGTGTCGAATGCTGCCGAGAGGTCTAAGAGGATGAGGAGGCTACATTGGTTGGAGTCGAGAGACATGTGTAGGTCATCCATCACATTGAGGATTGCGGTTTCTGTGCTGCAGCCCTTTCTGAACCCAGATTGGTGTGGGTCAAGAAGATTTAAGATCTCTAGGTGACGGGTTAGCTGGGATAGCACACATTTTTCCAAAATTTTCGATAAGAGCGGCAGGTTCGACACTGGTCTGAAGTTGTTCAAGACCGTAGGGTGGAGGCCACGTTTTTTTAGGAGTGGCGTGACTTGACCTAGTTTAAGGCAGTCAGGGATGGAGCCATCGCTCAAAGAGCTGTTGATGATCTTGGTCCAGATAGGGGCTAGAGTAAGTTTCAGGTCTTTCGTCAGTCTCGAGGGCAGCTGATCAAGGGAGTGAGACGAGTGATTAGCGATGGCAATGAGATCGCTTATCGCTTCGGTTTGGATGGGTTGGAAGGAAGATCAGCGAGTGGCTGCAGTTGTTGGTTTTGAGTGGGTAGAAGCCGTCGGGCGCAACTCTGAGAGGACGGAAAGATTGCTGCAAGATCAGTCAATTGATGCAATTTTTTCGTTGAAGAAGTTAGCAAAGTCGTCGCACTGGGATTTGGACGCAGTTAAGCTGTCTGTCATAGGTATGGATGTTTGGTTTCTGATGATATTGAAGAGTTCTTTGGGGCGGTTTTTAGCCTCGTCTAGAGCAGAGCAGAAGAAGGATGACTTTTTGTTCTTAATATGATTAAGGTGGGTTTTGCGAGCTGTTTTGAGTTGGTCCCGGTTGAGGGCAGTGGGGTTGTTCCTCCAGGATCTTTCCATGGCTCTTAGGAGTCTGCGCTCATCATTGATGTCAGTGGAGAACCAAGACCTGGAGGGAATGCTTCTGTTTTTTTTTAGTTTTCTAGGTGCCAGCTGGTCCATGACGCACTCCAGGCTGGAGTGATAGAGCGAGGTGAGATCCGTGGTTGAGCTCGGGAGGAGTGAGCTGAGAGCATCTTGAAGCTTGTCAGGGGGGACTTTCGATAAGTTTCTGACCCACTTAGGGGAGGTTTGGGTGGGTGGGAGGACAAGAGCCGGGTGGGTGATATGAAAGAGGATGGCGTGGTGGTCGGGCCAGTCCACAGGGATGATGTGGTCAATTGAAATTGTCTTTTTGTCCGCAATGATTGCATCTAGGATCGCTCCTCTATGGTGTGTTTCTTCTGAGCAGTGTTGGATCATATCGTGGTCTTGTAGAAGGGAGGTGAGAGATTGGATGAGCGAATTCTTGGTTGCATTCCATCTTAGGTTGAAGTCGCCCAGAATTATTCTGACGTCACTGTTGAGAACGGTTTGAGTGATCAGAACCGACAGCTGTTCGCCAAATACAGTAGCGTTGCCTGGAGGGTGGTAAAGGAGGAAGGCATTGGAGTGGGCTGTGGTGGGGCGAATTGATGTTGACCGAGAGGCATTCAAAGGAGTTGTAGAGGAGGGAGGGGGATTCAGTAATGGACAGGTCACTTCTGTGGATAATTGCTGTTCCGCCTCCTTTGCGTATGGGCCTGTATTTGTGGATAAGTGAGAAGCCGGGAGGCACCTGCGTGTCCAAGATGGTAGGGGATAGGGTGTTCAGCCATGTTTCAGTGATGAAGGCTACATCTAGGTCATGGGAGAGGATAGTTTCGGCTAATTCAGTTGCATGTTTGACGGATGATCTGCAGTTGATGAGCTTGCAGTTGATGGGGGGTCTGCATCCGGGTGCCAGTTGACCAAATTCGCTCTGGGTAGGGATGCGAGATGGGCTGGGGATCTGGCGGTTTTTCGGTGAGGCGGGTCTCTTCTCATACCAGTGATGACTTGGATCGAAGAAAGAGGTGAGGGGTGCGGGAGTAGAGCTTGTGCAGGCTGGTTGGGAGGGGGTTTATAGGATGCGACCTCTGAGCTCACTTCCTGAGGGGAGGGAGAGGAAGAGGTTCTTCTGGGACAGTCAACTTGTGGTTCCGTTCGGGGTTCAATAAGAGGAGGCCGAGAGCCTGGGGGGACAGGGGTCTTATCGGGGGGGGGGCGTCATTCCTAATGGGAGGTTGATGGAGGAGGGTAGGTGAGATGAGATGGGGGGTAGCTGGAGTTTCTCTAGGGAGGAAAGGGTTTCTTTTAGTCCGAGGATCAGCGTGGCGATCTGGGCTTCAAGAAGGTCCAAGCGATGTGTCATCATGGGAGCTGTGGGGGGGTAGTGAGGGGGGAGCTGGGCCTTAAGTGAGAGGGGCGAAGGGGCAGGGCCTTCGTGGGGGGGAGAGAAGAGGTAGGAGGGACCGATTCCGGTTTGTAGAGGACTGGGGAGGGAGAGGGGTAATGGGGCGAGATGATGTTTGGAGGGATAGTTGGGGAGGGAGGGACTGAGTCAGGATTGGGGTTCAGATGGGCGAGGGCTAGAGAGGGGGAAAGGGTTTGGGGTGAGATAATGATTGGGGGATAGCAGGGGTGGGGGGATCAGGTTCAGGTTTCGAGATCATGTGGTCAAGGAAACGAGAGGGAGGAGGGTTGTAGCCCCTTTGGGAGAGGTGGTTATCTTCGCTGAGTGGAATGGTGCACGCTAGTGTTCTGGGAGGTAGGGAGGAAGGGGGGGTGTCCGGGGGATTGGGAGATGGAAGGGAGGGAGGGGAGGGCAGAGTTCTGTGAGGTAGGGAGGAAGTGGAGATGGCCGTGGGGTGATGTGAATTGAGGGACGGGGCTGGGGGAGGCGGATGGCTGGTGGCATGAGTAGGTATGGGCGGTGGTGCACGAAGAGGTGAAGGAAGCCTGCTTTGCGGCTTGGGGGTTTGACTGGAGCCACTGGGGGGGTGAAGGACTGGACTTTTAACAGAACCAGCGGTGCCAGGGAACAACACCTATAACCTTCATGGGATACCTGTTTCGGCGCACAATGACAGAGACACGGGACACTTCCTTCGGTGTCAAAGATCAGCGTTTATTTACTGCAGGGAAACAAGAGTCATTAGAAGTACATCGGCATGTAGGTTCTGCGAGTCTGCTTCAAATTGCATATGTAGGTCGCTCTCTTTTATACAAAATGTTGCCATTGCACAACATGCGAACAAAAGATTACAATTCAGTTCCCATAGTAAACTTCAAAAGGGTCGCTTTCATGTGTTCAGAACCCCGGAACATAATTACAGTAGCAATGCCGGTTCCCAACCGTAAAAGTACATCTTCCCACCATTAGGCACACCCATTAGAGTTGTAAATGACCAAGAAAAAGAGACAAGAGCAGCTGCAAGGAAGTCAGACACGTGTAGAGAAAAGAGTGTGGGGGTAATATCGGAAGCATGATCGTAGGATCAAAGAGCTGGATCCCATCGCCTGCACAGCTGTCACAATAGACCGGCGCGACCAGATTACCCTCAAGCTGAGCCATCTGCCTTCGCTGTGTCATTCCTCCGGCCATAAAGACGCATGAAAGGAATATGCGTCTTCCGCAAGGCTTGGGAACTAGAGGGTCAGGGGGCGAACAGTTACCTGCTCGCTGACTACGTGAGGGCAAGAAACAAAATGGATGCCGTATCTAAAATGGAACCCGAGGGTTCAGATGAAGAACACGTAATATTAGGCGAACCCTATCAGGTAGTGTAGCGAAAATGCGTACACTTATCGAACTCGCCATTTACGGTTCGTAGATACCCAACTCGTCCATATTCGGTAATGCCCAGAACGACGTAATAATTTTTACGGAACCTCAGACGGTCCTTTTGCCCTCATGTAGGCAAGCACTAGTCGGAATCATAATCGATTTCGATATTCATCAGATCATTTAGATGTTGCTGATACATTATTCTATCCATCAATGCCTCTTGGTGACAACTGGCTGTCTTATACACGTTGTAGCACAAAGGCCACATAAGGCAGGACCACATTGCACACAAAGACAACATGAGAATAGAAACGTCACAACAACCCCTATGATCATCAGAATCTTCCAACCCCAAGTCGACATCAGGCCCCAAAACCATCCCAGAAGCGTCCAATTCCCTTCGTCCACGTGTATGGACTCCGAAATTTTGTGCAACTTAGAGATGGCTTGATAAACCGTTGGAGCGTTATTAGGTATGAATATGCAGCAACTCGAATGGATGACCTTACAAACACCACCTCTATCTGCTAGAACAACGTCTAGAACCATACGGTTCTGTAACGTCAGCAGTCTATCCGCCTGAAGCTCGGCTGTCAAATTACCAAGGGCACTTGCAGTTATGTTGGCAGTTGATTCTACTACACGAGTTAACTGCCTCAGGTTCCTGCTATTGACCATAGGGCCCCAGAACGGTAGGAAACCCTTAAAGAAGTCTCCTGCTTCTTGACCGGCAGTATCTTCTTTGTTGACAACACCTCTCACAACTCTAGTTCTGTGATAATCTGAGGCCACAGTGAAAGTCGGAGGCAAAAGATTTGCAATGTAGCAGGTACCCGAGAAGTCATGAGGTAACCACGTATAGGCTCGATCATAACATACAAAATAGGTACCCTTGGCAGTTAGGAAGACAGGGGATGAGAGCGTTGGTAAGACATATGTCTCAGTACACGCACTCTCCCCAAACTGAGCTCTCGGATCTCGACCGAGACCTTTCAGGCAGAAGTTACCAAGGTGAGGTACAATCCATATCGGTGATGAGCTTTTAAGCTGCCTATCACCCACTGATACACTATACTCAGCCTCACTTAGTTCCTTATATGCTCGCACCTCCTCCTCTGGGATAAGCGATGCGTCGAAAATATCTCTATCTAAATCAGCAATAGCTCTCGCCAGAGTCTTGTGGTACGGGCCAGGACCAAAGTTTGCTGAGCGTGGTTCTCGATGGGGGTAGGAATCTAGTGCGCTACGGAACATAGTTTGCAATGCTCGAGCTGACCCTTGGGAACTATAAGGCAGCACCAAGTACGGAATACCCTTATCCATGGTATGTGGCATTAACCCACACACCCAACAATTGGTAGTGTTTACCACTAACTGATGCTGATGCAAGAGTTGAATAAAGGAGTTGTTTCTAAATTCCACACGTCTGGCTTGTTCGTGTTGAGGCAGAAGATGAAAGGAATGTGGAGAGACAGTTGAAACGAAATTTAGCACATGAGATGGAAGAGTAGGTATAGTAGAAGGCAGTAAGAATTGGGACCCAAAATATACTCCCCCCACCAGTAACATAGATACAGTCAGGAACAATATGAAAACCTGTAGCAAAACCCATTTTGTACGAAACATTTTATCTAATGCAAATCTTTGCGCCAACATTTTATCTCTCTTCGACAGCTCAGATAATGATGATTCCATCCCCTAACGACCGTCCGCGACGTTCTTGATGCACTTCGTTCTGAGTAGCGATTATCAATTCCCAGGAGTTCCCAGAAATCGACAAAAGAAACCGACCTAGTGTCGATAGCTGCTAAACAGAAGGAAGTACCCGCACGGCCCTACGGCCAACCTGGATGATAGGTTCTAGCTAAATTGAACATTCAATTTATTATAATGTTCTTGGCTGTACGAAAAGGGAAAAAATACACAATATACAATGTCCACTATGTTCAGGGCAAGTGTGAAACCTAAAAACAAAAATCTTTTTATTCGTGGCTTGTACGTGGACGAAGAAAGTATCGGCTGCTCCCAGGGCGAGTCTGGTCTTCAAATAGTGGATTGGATGGCAAACGAGTGTTCGATTGTTCAGATGATTGTTCAGCACTCGAATTTTCCAGGGTTGACGGAAAGGGAATTGTTTGAGGGGGATCAACAAGGGTGTCAGATACAAGCTGAGCTTCGCTGAATGGGCCAAAACGTTGTGGAACGTCGGTTTCAGATGAAGTAAAACCTCTTCTCATCCAGGTGTCCGACGGCAAAGGAAGCGGGACTCTTTTGGTGTGGGTAGCGTGTACCCAGTGCTTCCGTCCTTCCAGTCGAACTGCCGTCCTCGTTGCTAGTTGTACCTGGTATGGTCCCACGTATCTCGGCTCAAGGTTCCGTTTTCGTCCGAAATTGCGGACAAGGAGCCAGTCCCCTGGTTGGAGCCGATGACCAGGACCCTCTGTTCGTGACGGCAGAGCCTCAAAGACCTGTTGATGAATCAAACTCAATTTAGCAGTCAGATCATGAAGATAATCAATCAACATTGGATATTCGATTCTATCAAACTCCTTAGGCCTTGGGCCTCCCCATATATTAGCAGGACGGCCAAACACAATCTCGTATGGACTAAGCCCTACTCGTGAGTGTACAGTTGCCCTGGTCGATAGGAGAGCTAGAGGCAAAGCGTCGGGCCATGATAAACCAGTTGTTGCCTGAATTTTAGCCAATTTTAGTTTTAGGGTGCCATTGTATCCTTCCACCAAGCCCGCTGATTGTGGATGATTGGCACTATGAAATTTTTGATTTATACCGAGGCCACGACACACACTCTTCATCACACTTCCCACGAACTCACTTCCGTTGTCTGACCATACAACCCGAGGCATTCCATATCGGGGAAAATACTCCTTGAGCAAAATTTTTGCCATGGATAAGGCAGTATTATCCTTAAGGGGGTAAGCCTCAATCCATCTGGAGAAGGCACATACCACAACCAACACGTATTTCAAGTTGTTGCATCTCTCCATGTGGATGAAGTCCAACTGGATAACTTCGAAAGGGTACGTAGGAGGGGCAAAATGGCCAGGTGGAGTGGGAGTGCCCTTACCGGGATTGTGCATCAAACACACCATACAATTCTTAACCACTCTCTCTGCACACTTAGTAATCCCATCATTCTTCCATACATGAGACAACAACTTGCATATGCCTTTCGTGCTTATGTGTGCTGTACCATGAGCCATTGTAACGACAGCGAGCACATATGCATCCGGTAACATCCATCTCTGTTTCTCTGACAAATCAACCCAACATCCGTTCTCATCCAGCCTTCCCATGCTCTCTTTCCATTTAGTCTTTTCCGTCTCAGTGGCTTCATTCTGTATTCCCTTCACACTCTCAATCGTGTCTTCGCACATACTAGTCTCCGTTGGCCATCTCACTGAACTCGTAACATACATTCGATTCGTCAAATCTTTAGCTGTCTCTTTAGCCGTCTCATCAGCAAACGCATTACCACGACCCACATCATCCGTCACTTTCTGATGTGCACTACATTTGATTACGGCCACCTGTTTAGGCAATGTGAGTGCATCTAATAGGTCATTCACAAGCTGACCATGCTGAATCTTCGTGCCATGCGACGTAAGGAATCCTCTCTCTCTCCACAATCGCCCAAAACTATGTGCCACACCAAACGCATACTGGCTATCTGTAAACACATTCACCCGCTTATCTTTAGACAACACACACGCTCTTGTCAATGCGATCAGCTCAGCAGCCTGAGCCGAATTCTGACTCAATCTTGCGCTTTCTACAATCGTACTCAATGTTACTACAGCATACGCAGTCGTCACATCACCATTCGGCAACTTAAAACAGGAACCATCCACATACAAAGTACCATCGGGATCTACCAATGGAGTATCTTTTAGGTCAATACGACCCTTTGTTTCTTCCTCAGTTTTTAGATAACAGTCATGTAGTGCTTCACCACTTGACTCTGTGTCGATCGGCAGCAATGTTGCTGGATTCAACACATTACATCGTTTTATCCGTATATGACTGGCCAGTAACGTTAACTCATATCCAGACAATCTTGCGCTCGTCAAATGTTGAGTCTTCGTTCAGTTCAAAAGAGTGTCAACTGCATGCGGGACCATCACCGTAAGCATATTATCCATGACCAGACCTGCGGACTGTCGAATGGACGCCGCAGCTGCCGCTGTTGCTCTTAAACAACTCGGCAAGGCTCTAGCTACTGGGTCTAAAGTCGAGGAAAAATAGGCGCATGGGCGTTGTTTGCCGCCAAAAGGTTGTGTCAGAACACTCAACGCACAGCCATCCCTCTCGTGAACGTATAGTGTAAACGGCTTACTGTAGTCAGGAGTACCCAACACAGGAGCCGAACACAACGCATCACGCAATTCAGAAAAACCTTTCTGACACTCTTCAGTCCAAGGCAAAGGAGATGAAACATCCTTGCACGTAAGGGCTATCAATGGTTTCGCCAACAATGAAAAATTTGGAATCCATTGTCTGCAGTACGACGTAATACCTAAAAAGGCACGAACATCTCTCTGGGTTTTTGGCACAGTCATTCGGGAAATCGCTGCGATTCTCTCTGGGGTCAACCTTCTCCCTTCTTTTGACAATAAGTGACCTAAATAGGTAACTTCTTGACAACAATATTGTAGCTTAGAAGGTGATACTTTGTGATGTAAGTCATGCAGATAATGCAATAATGATACTGTAGCCGTTTTGCAAATAGCTTCTGTATCAGCTGCCACTAGAAGGTCGTCAACGTATTGAATCAAAGCCGCACCCGTCGGTAAAACAAAGGCATCAAGCTGACTTTTAAGTGCTTGACTGTATATTGGCGGACTCTCACAGTAGCCCTGTGGAGCGCGTCTTAGCCTAAAACTGCGACCACCTAATGCGAATCCGAATAGGTCTCTGCTTTCCTCAGCAATCGGGATACTAAAGAAAGCATTCTTTAGATCGATCACCGTGAACCAGGAGGCAGAGGCCGGAATCATTGTTAGTAAGGCCGTGATATCAGGGACCACGGGAAATTGTGGAATGACTATTTTATTTACTTCTCTTAAATCTATTACGAAACGATACACAGGAGGTTTGGATGGGTCAGTTCGTTTCAAAATAGGCAATACAGGGCTATTACACACGTTTCCACGAGTTTCTTCAACAACACCTTTCTTAATTAGATCATGAACGATTGCTAACAGCCCTCGCTCACCATCAAGAGAGATACGATATTGAGGTAAACGTGGTAATCGCACATTTGGTTTCAATTGAATCACATAAGGTGGAATGTCTAACAGACCCACATCATTGGGACCTGTTGCCCATAGAGACGCAGGAAGGGAACTCAATTCCGGTGGGAATTTATCGATCGACAAGTACATAGGAGAGATCACTCTCCGACCTAATGTAAGCTCCACTCCTTCAGGAGAGCAATACAAAGTCGCGTATAGTCGTTTCAACAAATCCAGACCCAAAAGATTCTCACCACAGCCGGTAGATAGAATCAGCGGAGCCTCCAGCTCACGAGGGCCAATCGTAAGGGGTAAAGGACTAGAGACGGGGTTACTAACAGGGGCGCCAGAGAATCCAACGGAAACGTTCGTTAAGCCAGACAAAGGCGCGCCAGGGAGTTTCGAATGCATGATGGAACTTTTCGTCGCACCAGTGTCTAACAGAAAAGGCTCAACTACGCCCGATGTAGCCACTGCAACGTAAGGTCCACTCTGATCAACCGGAACTGATACTACTCCCTCTCTTTGTCGGTGGCTGTCCTAGTAATGGTCGTGTGCAACAGTCTCATGTTCTACGTAATAATCGTCCACATTATATTGTGCAGATCGAACTGACCCCGCATTTCGCTGGTCAAAACAATTATTCGTTTCTAATTGATTTTGATGGCGATCAATCTGATTTTGGGGTGAACCACGACCTCTACCTCGTGATGCCTGTTGAGGACCACCACCACGGTTTCCTCGTGTCGACACACCATTTAGACGGTCCCGTAAAGCAGGACAATCGTATTTCATGTGTCCCTCTCTTCTACAATATGCGCACTTATTATACCCAAGTGAAGATCTATAGTCAGAGTTGTCAGAACGCGGCTGCATCCTATCGGGCTGTGCTCGCGGTCGATACTGCTGTTGTGAATCATTTTGGTTTGATCGTGGAGGATACGCTTGCTGCAACAAAACCTTCGTTTTGAGCTCCTTCGTTTTCTTATCTACACGATCACTTTCTTCCTTTTCCCTATTCTCATAGTATTGAGCCGTTGCTAATATCTGTGCAGTGGTTGAAACCGCCCATGCACTTTCTGAATTCTTCAATTTGTTGCGTAGTTCAGGCAACAAATTCGACACGAACTTGTCGACAAATAACCGCTGGCCTCCCTCAGCGCCCATGTCCTGACCGCTGTGGTCGACAAACGCTTCCTCAAACCTTGTGAAGAAATCCGAGACACTCTCGTCCTTCTTTTGCTTACAAGCTGATAACTTATCCCAGTTCACCTTCATCGCTGGCATGAGAGTTTTCATGAGCATAATGATTTTCTGAGGTAAATCCAAGATCAACTGCTCAGGCTTAGCCCCACCGACTTGCAATGCATCAGCCGCTATCAGTGCAGCCCAATCGCCACCTAACTCATTTGCGTGGTTTGCTTGACGAATTTTCGCCCAAACTGGTTGTGGTACAACATTACCAAACAACATGTCGATGTCGGCAAGGTTCATAACAGAAGCTTCCACCAATTGGGATAGCTCCTTATAATAACCAGCCGGATTCTTACGCGGATCAGGCAAGGATTGCTTCACTTGCAAAACTTCCGATCGTTTCCATGGGAGGTGTATCCACACTCTTTGAAAATGCGGTAAAACCGCAGGGTTAGCTTGCGGATCACCAGGCACCCAAAGTGGCGGAACCTCTCTCATAGGATACTGACCAGGAGCCGCTTTCCAATTCTCAGTGGCATCATCAAATGACACTCGAGAATGCACTGTTGATCTGAACGCTAACAAACGTTCCAAGGCACGTCGTACATTACCCCCTACAATCATACAGTTCGAAAAGTGACTCTGAAGTTCAGTTATATCGGGCGGTACGTTATCTAGATCATCGTTATACCATTCTTCCCTCAAAAAGTTACACATTTCTTCGAACACGAATCTCTGCGTAGGCTCATTAAACTGAGAAAACGTGTCGAAGACCACACGTGGGGTGTAGTTAGCAGGGTGTCTTATCCATCTATGTGCCATAGTTACTAACGTCTCTTTCTCCCTTTCACTAGGGATCTGACTCCGTCTCTGAGGAGTTTCGGAAAGATCAGACGGGAATAACTGACCGGAAAGCGGTGAATAAAGGGTAGCAACAGTGTTAGGGATACGATTACGAACAGAAGGAGAAGAAGAAAGAAGAGCAGGAGCAACAACATTAGAAGCGAAGGAAGGCATAGTAGAAACAGACAAGGTAGTCGGGGTAACAGAAATAACAGATTGAGGAGGTACAGGTACAGGGGCAGTAGGAACAAGGACAGGTGGTGGGACAAACGTAGGATTAATAACGGGCTGACCCGCAGCCGCTGGAACAACAGGAGGAACTACAGGAGGAGCTACAGGAGCCGTAGCACCCTGTGCATAAGGAGGTGGCGATTTCATTAAATACGCTAACAAGGAATCCTCCTTCGAATCTTCTTCTTTCTTATCTAGACCACTCGGTAAAACCGGATAACATTTATCTACACTCATGTGATGTAATCTAGTGGAAACTTCCATTTCTTTTTCTTCTTTTTCTCGTTTACTTTGTTGTACAACTTGCATTATCGGAACAAACCCTTCTCTTTTATCCTTTTTAAATTTTTTGATTTCTTTCTGCTTGGCCTCTTTACGCCATAGCCGAAAAGAATCAAACATAGCTGGCCTAGCTTTCTTTTGAAATAATTTAGCTTCAAGATTATCTAAAATCGTAAGTTCAAAACTTCCATGTGGTGGCCAACTAAGGACACCGTCTTTCTTCGTGTAACGGACCCAGTATTCATTATATATAATAGGACCCACACCATGTCGACTGTAGAGCTCATATATCGGAGTTCCAACTGGAGGTATCGGACACGAGTCCTCCAACCGGGAATCCATTGCGCAATATTTGAAGATACCAAACAAACCACTATGGCTAGGCATCGTGCACACTAACCTAGTATCAAACTTCAAGGGTTACTGAAGTGCTAAATCCTCGTGTAAGACAAAACCCTCGGTTTTTGGCAATTGCAACTGTCAAATAAAATACTAAGAACCAATACTAAGAACCACAAATGCAATGGAACCATGCAATACAACAAAGCCTTAAAAGGCTACCACAAAGCTTCAGTGAGCTACAACAACAAAGCTTTAAAAAGCTACAACAAAGCTTCAAGAGCTGTAATACAACAAAGCCTAGAAGGCTACAACAAAGTTTCAAGAAGCTAGAACAACCACTAAGGACTGGGAGCGACCCACAAATACTTAACTCAGAACTTCAATGGCGTCACCAGGAAGGCCCGTCTATCGTCTCGCTTGTACGTAAGGTCTGCGCCGGGCGTCGAAGACAGGTCGACAGTCAGGGCATCGGTCCGTCGTATCCGTCAGGAGGCGGGAATCTTCGCAGGGAAAAATCTTCGGGCCACTTATTTCGACAACAGTATCGATGAAGCGGGGTGCACCTTCATTCGGAGATTTCACACGAAGTTCCTCACGATCGTCAGGCTTTGGACCGGTACCGCTGATGTCGCCCCCTGTTGGGCGCCAACTGAAGGACTGGACTTTTAACAGAACCAGCGTTGCCAGGGAACAACACCTATAACCTTCATGGGATACCTGTTTCAGCGCACAATGACAGAGACACGGGACACTTCCTTCGGCGTCAAAGATCAGCGTTTATTTACTGCAGGGAAACAAGAGTCATTAGAAGTACATCGGCATGTAGGTTCTGCGAGTCTGCTTCAAATTGCATATGTAGGTCGCTCTCTTTTATACAAAATGTTGCCATTGCACAACATGCGAACAAAAGATTACAATTCAGTTCCCATAGTAAACTTCAAAAGGGTCGCTTTCATGTGTTCAGAACCCCGGAACATAATTACAGTAGCAATGCCGGTTCCCAACCGTAAAAGTACATCTTCCCACCATTAGGCACACCCATCAGAGTTGTAAATGACCAAGAAAAAGAGACAAGAGCAGCTGCAAGGAAGTCAGACACGTGTAGAGAAAAGAGTGTGGGGGTAATATCGGAAGCATGATCGTAGGATCAAAGAGCTGGATCCCATCGCCTGCACGGCTGTCACAATAGACCGGCGCGACCAGATTACCCTCAAGCTGAGCCATCTGCCTTCGCTGTGTCATTCCTCCGGCCATAAAGACGCATGAAAGGAATATGCGTCTTCCGCAAGGCTTGGGAACTAGAGGGTCAGGGGGCGAACAGTTACCTGCTCGCTGACTACGTGAGGGCAAGAAACAAAATGGATGCCGTATCTAAAATGGAACCCAAGGGTTCAGATGAAGAACACGTAATATTAGGCGAACCCTATCAGGTAGTGTAGCGAAAATGCGTACACTTATCGAACTCGCCATTTACGGTTCGTAGATACCAAACTCGTCCATATTCGGTAATGCCCAGAACGACGTAATAATTTTTACGGAACCTCAGGGGGAGGTGCGTGGCTGGTGAGGGTAGAGAGCAGTAGCCGTCTTTAGAGTGGGGAAGAGGGAGTCGAAGAACTCTAGGTTTTCATCTTTCGCCTGAATGAGAATGGTGCCATTCAGGAAAATGGTGATGGTGATGTCTCCGGAGAGAGACTGTTGGTTGAGGGGGGAGATAGTTAGTTTCCGGTTATGTTCTGTGAGGGTGGTTTTTGAGACAGGGGGGAGTGAGTTAAAAGTGGTAACCCATAAGTCCGGTCTTAAGGTGTGAAAAATGAAGTCCATTTTTCTTTGCCCTCTTGATGAGCAGTGGTAGGTGTCCACAATGAGTGTTTCGGATGTTGCCTAATTAGATTCTGTTTAAAGCACTTTTTTGCTTTGAAGGAGAGTTTTTGTGGGAAAGTTATGGTGTAGGTGTTCTGACCAAGAGGGGAAAGGAGATTCTGTAACGGGCAGGGCTGCATGACTGAACTCAAGGCCGGAGGCATCCTTGAGCAGTTAGGGGGAATGGTTTGTTGATCTACTGGAGTGCCTGGGTGGTTAGAGGTTGTATGTCTAACAAGTAAGGTGCTCTTGATGATTGGAGATTGCACTTTTGCTTTGAGCTTCTTGCTTAAGGCGTGATAATCAGGTTGCGGCAGAGGCGAAGGGCGGCGTAGCAGGGGTCCAGAGGAGTGTGTTTTATTCCAAAGCTCCTTTGATCTGAGGTGATGTCCCTATTAGTGCTAGTCAGCTCTTAGCAGTGGATAAAAGAACTGGAGCTTGCGTGGGGATCGTATTGTGCCTGGAGAGCGGTCAAAGTACCCTCTGTTCGTGGCATCGGGCGTGCGTAGTACTCTAAACGTGTCAGCGGGGTATGAAGCTTTGGGATTAACACTACTGGGCTGGGCCAGGGACTCTCAGATGACTTACTGACTCACAATTCCAGCATTGTGCTTAATTCAGCTTTGATGCTCTCTTTCACGTACTCAGACCACCTGTATATTTTGGTTTTGACAGGTAGGCTTTCACCAGTGTCCATATCATGGGTACACCAGCTAGTCTGACCAGGGGTCAAAGTGAGAAGCTTAACCAACTGATTTAAGACCCGCCAGCAATCAGTCTGCTGTTGGGTAGTGAAGGTGTCTGAAAAGACCACTCCTTCCACTGACCCATCTTTTGGGTTGTTGGACAGGAAGTCAGGGGTCAGGGAGATGCTCAATCTCTGCTTCCCGATCCTCATCTATAACCATAAGCATGGTCACTTTTGCCCTGTCTCCCATGGATTAAGGTGGTTCTAATGGATGACCCTCTTGGGTTTCCTGCAAGAGCCAAGGTCCACCAGGTAGGTGACCTCCCTTTTTCCTACTAGGAGGTAGGGCCCATTCCACTTATCTTGGAGGGCCCTTGGGGCCACAAGATCCAAAACCCATGCATTCTGCCCTGGTTGGGACATCACCATAGCATCCTTTTGGCCATACCATTGAATCAGGAGCTCTTGACTGGCCTCAAGTTTTTGGTTTGCTTTTTCCATGTGTTCAGGCATCCTGGAGTGGTGGCCAAGTACATATTCCACTATGTCAAATTAGGGTCAATAAGAGGTCCTGCTTATCCCCCTTTTCAAAGCACAATGATCCCAAAAGAGGATGGCAAAACAAAAGTTCAAATTAGGAGAATTTCACTCCCTTTTGTGGCACTTCCCAGTAGGCAAAAGGAAAGCATGGCACCTTCTTATGGCAGCCAACGCTGGTAAAGATACAAAAGCGGGCCCTACTCACTTCTGGGGGTAGTGGAAAAGTTTTAGCATACCTTGTTATCCTCCTAGGCTGTTAGAGGGTCACAGGGACCAACAATGTCAACCCTTCCCTTCCTAATGGAACCTCAACCACTAGAAGTAGAATTAAGGGGGCCTTCGGGTGCCCAACTGTCTTGCCACTGGCTTAATAGGTGGGGCACTCCTTCCCCTTCTGGTGCATCCCTGACCAGACGAAGTTGCTGACAAGCCTGCTTCAAATTTGGGTTGGGCCAAAGTGTCCAGCTAGGGGGATGCCACGGGCCAAAATGAAGAGGAATTCTCTAAACACCTGAGGCGCCACTCTCCTATTGGCACCAGGTTTGGTGTCTCTGTCTGCGGTACAAAGGATTCTCTCCTCTCAACAGGTCCTGCAGGAGCCACTAACATCACCACCTTCCTGTGCAGCAGCTTGCTGTCGCAGGCTTTCAAAAGTGGGGCAGGTCCTCTGCCCCTGGCACAGCTCTTCCCTAGAGGGTCTCAAACTGGAAAGGCTCCAGCTCCTGAAGCTTAGTTCCCTCTGGGACTGACTCTTCTTCCCCCTGAGGAGAAGGGTCTGGTGTCTGATTTGCAGATGGTGCCCCAGTGATGCTTGTCTTTTCTCTTGGAGGGCTAGGCCATTCTTCTAGACTTCAGCTCCTCTTTTTCACCATGGGTTCTGCTCTGTGCTCTGGTTTTTACACATACCCAGTGTGGTATTACACGAATTTCTGCATGGATTCTTAGTTCTTCCTCAGCCCAGGCTGAGGACTCCAAATCATTGCCAAGCAAACAATCAACTGGTATTGAGGAAGAGACAGCTACTTCCTTTTTACCAGCAACCCCTTCCCAGTCAAAAGACACCATCGCCATGGGGTGTTTTTTGTCACATTGTCAGCATTTCCCACTAGATTGGTCCTTCCAGGAAGATACTGATTTGAGAAAAACAGCTGTTCAGTCATCATGATGATGCTAGCATTAGTGTCTCTGAGGGCTTCCAGCCTAACCCCATAAATAATAGAATGTTGTGTGTCTTTTTGCATATTGGTAGGCCAGACATCTAAGGTGGCCAAGTTCACATCCCCTACAAGAGTTGCCTTAGTGGATTCTCTGACATGGTCAGGACTAACCGGGGATCCCATCTAGAGATTGGCCACTGCATTTACTACAGGTGGCTGGAGGGATTTGATTTGTTTTTCCAGCCAATGTCTCCAGTTCATTGTCCAAGTGCCCTACAGTCATGACACCAAGACTCTTTGGGATCCCGCTTCGTAGCCTGGTACCCTCACTTGGGCTATGATGAGTTTCTGGGCCCTACCCCATGAGCAGGTTTTTAGGGGCCTGAAGAAGACACATTTTTGTTTTTCCCTGTTTGATCACCCTCTTTCCCTTGGGGGCTTTTGGTTTCTTTCTTTGGGTCTTATGACCTCATGAAGGGTACCTTGAGCGAGTGCTTTGGACTCACCACTGAAGAGTATAGAATAATATTCAGGGAGACTCAAATAACCAGAGTCAGTCCTGGGCAGATTTTGTAGACTTTTCAGTAAAAACACTGGGTGGTTGGTTGAGTAACAATGTGAATGACTATGAAGGCCTTTACAAATTGTTGCGCCTGCCTGCGATCCAACCACGACCAGCACTACTTTCTTTGGGTTTCTGGTCACCCTTGTTTTGACCCGGTGGTATGTATTATTCTCAAACTCTAGAGGGGAAAGTTGACGTAGGTCCATCAGATTCTAATGCAACTTCTCATTGTAAGAATTATTCAAAAGATGCTCTTTCATGAATCAATCAATCAGGGTTGGTAAAGAGTAGCTACTCACCCACAACGGTCTCAAGACGCTGGGGGGGTGGCTCCTTTGAGTGCTGGGGGCATGCGAAGAGCTAGATCCTGGGGTCCTTCCTCAACTGGAGTAGTGTAGGAACTTGCCGGAGGTAGAGGGGAGAGTCGTTCCAGGTCTTAGCTGTGAGGTAGGAGAAGCACTTTTTTCCAATTGTGGTCTTGTAGATGTGTGGAATGGTGTCCAGTGAGAGGTCAAATCATCGGAGGTGTCTCTTGGGTGCGTGAAAGGAGAGGCGGTTGTTCAGGTATGCTGGTTCGATGTTGTGGAGGGCCTTGTATGTGTGAGTAAGGAGCTTGAAGGTCATTCTTCTTTCAATGGGGAGCCAGTGGAGATCACGGAGGTGTCGTGTTGTGACGGGGGAGGTCTAGGAACAGTCTTGCTGTGGCGTTCTGAACGGCCTGGAGTTTGCAAAGTAGTTTCTTGTTGATTCCAGCATGGAGAGCCTTGCCATAGTCCAATTTGCTGCTGATGAGGATGTGCCTGACCGATTTTCTGGACTCAGTTGGGATCCATTTGAAAAATGTTCAGAGTATGAGGAGGGTGTTATAACAGGCCGAGGATACGGTGTTGATCTGGTGGTTCATCATGAGTGATGAGTCTAGTATGATGCTGATGTTTCATGCGTGGTCTGTCGGGAGGGGGATTTCCAAGGGCAGGGGGCAACCGGGTATTGTCCCATATTGAGGGGGTGGAGTCAAGGATGAGGCTGTTTTCTCTGAGTTGAGTTTCAGGCAGCTCTTCTTCATCTAGGTGATGATGGCTTTCATCCCTTCTTGGAGTTTGTGTCTGGTGATTTTGGGTTCTTAGGTGTGGGAGAGGACGAGCTGTGTGTTGTCAGCATAGGAGATGATTTTGAGCCCCGGTTTCTGACAATGGTTGCAAGGGGGGCCATGTAGATGTTGAAAAGGGTTTGGTTGAGGGAGGATCCCTGGGGCATTCCAAATTTGGTCTCTGTTGGTTGTGAGAGTTAGGGCGAGAGTCTGACTCACCTGTGTTCTGCCTTTGAGAAATGAGCATATTCAGTGAAGGCGTGGTAGAGTCCGGTGGCTAGTGTGCAGTGGAAGACAGTGTTAAAGGCAGCTGAGAGGTCCAGAAGGATAGCAGCTGCCATTTGGCCGTGGTTGAGGAGGGAGCGAATGTCGGTGGCGGCAGCGAGTAGGGCAGTCTTGGCGCTGTGGTTGCTGCGGAATCCAGATTTATAAATGTCCAGGATGCTGTTGGCTTCGATGCAATTTGCTAGCTTGGTGTTGACTGCCTTTTTGATGACCTTGGCTGTGAATGGAAGCAGGGAGATGGGCCTGAAGTTCTTGAGGTCCATCTGGTCTGCGGAGGATTTGTTCAGGAGGGGGTTGACTTCAGCGTGTTTCCAGTTGTCAGGGAATATGGTGGTTTTGAGGGAGGTGTACAGAATGTAGAGAGGAATGAAAATATCTGTGGGTAAGAGAACTAAGGAGTTTCTTAAAACAATGTTAAGAAGAATGAAAAAAGTGGAAAATTATGTGAATTAAAAGTAAACTTTATCAAGAAATCAGAAATGAAAAGAAGTAACTCATGTACAAATTGGAAAGAGTTCTAAAAAGAACTCATCTAACAATAAGATAGAAGCAAACAAAGACATAAGAAGAAGAATTCTTAGAAGCAAAGTAATGCAAAATTTGCAAAGAACTATGAAGTGATTTAAGATAATTTTGGAGCACACACCGCGAATGCCATTAGTTGCATGGATCACACATACTCCGACATTATCCACAAGTCCTGAAGATCGATATATATTGGATATTTGGACACCAACTTGGTCATCTTGATAACATGGCTTTATATAAGGACTAACAAGATCTAGATCAATTAAATGTGTTCCAAATGGAAAATAGAAAATAAGTCATAATTTACGTGACACATGAAAAGGCACAGTTTAAACAAGAAGTAGTCAAGATAAGAGCCCTAGAGAAGTCCGTGCAGGACGAAACACGTTGGCTACATATTAAGGCGCTTGTTAAAAGAAGAAAATTAATAAAGAACTTTCCTTTATATATACTTTAGTATACTGTGCAATATGTATTATTAAGTATAAGTATAGTATATGATGAATAATATGAGAATTGTGCTGAACTCCCACTCAAAGTGGGTTATACCTTTGATATTTATGGGGTGCTGAACCATTAAGGATTAATTTGTCATTTGGAGTCTCTTTCCATTAGAAGTTGAAATGGGTTTAACTTCTGGTTCTGTGCACCACACTGAGTACTCAAACTTTGCTCACTTTTGTTGGTAGGTGCGGTAATCTATTGCCTCAACCCTTTTTTGTGTATTATTGTTTTATGTCCAATCTTCTATTTAGACTGACTTGTCTGGACTTCATATGCTGTTAACCATACACTGAAAACAGAAATTAATCTTCAAAATCTGTTTGATAAGTAATTATTGACAAAGTTCATGGGAAGGACGAAAACTTGGAGTACAACTTGATTAATTTGATGGTGTGTCAATGTGACACTAAAGAGTATTGGTATTGCCATCATGGAGAACTGAAATATATGTTGAGAAATCTAGGTGCACCTACAAACTCCTGGAAATGTTTGCAGATATGTTAACCACATATTTCAAGTCCTGATGTCCTTCAGATACAACAAACAACAGCCCTGCTAGTACGATGCTACCAAACAGGGTTCGGTCGCATTCGTATAATTTACAATGCAAGCATGCATTCCGAGAGGAATGCATGCCTGCATTGTAGAAAGCAGGGGTGCAGTTCATCCCTGCACCCTGTGGCCGACACCCCAAGGTGCCTGCCACTGGGTGCAGGGATCAACAGAGGGGCACCATAGTGCCCCCAGGCCGCCATCTGGCAGCCTCACACCCATGGGGCCCTGCTGGGGGCCCCCAGAGACAGCCTCTGGCTGCCTTTTCGTGCCGGACAGACCGGCATGAAAAGGCAGTGAAAAGCTGCCATTGTACTCCCTCGGTCGCATAGAGGCGACGGGGGAATACTGAGGGATTTCTGGACTGCGGAAGGCTCTCCGAGCCTGTCGTCCGCTATCCGGAAATCCAAGTCGGATTCCTTTCCGACCGAGCCCACCGGAATGGCTCGGTCGGAAAGGAATCCCACCAGCAGTAACCGATTCGGTCGGAAGGGCTCCGAACATGGTTCAGAGCCCTTCTGGCTGAAATCGGAATCGGCCTCTCAGTGTCTCTTTTCAAATTGCTTGAAAATGTTTAAAAATTAGATAGAACAGAAAGAAACCATTGTTGTTGAAGTAGCGAAGGAGAGTTCACAAAGCAGCCAAAGTTCTGTACCACTGAGTCAAGATCCATTTGGACAACCAATTATCCAAAATGAAGCAACCATAGCCAGGAGTGAGGTGGAGACTGCAGTGCAACAGCCAAGAGAGGAAATTGTTGATATTGGACACTTAGTAGCATAACTAATGACAGTCAGAAAGAAATTTATATTGAAGTAAAAGATAAAATAGATGATGGATTTCTGCACAAGAAGAAAGAATGTGAGTATTTTTCGTTTAAGCCAATCCTGTCATACATCAGTGGTCAAGCTAGCAGTGGGAATCGCTTTTTGATTAAAGTTCTCACTGCTTATCTGCAGAGGACTACAGAATCAAATGTGTCATGTACAGTAACAGTGCCAACTGGATTACCTGCACACAATGTTAAAGGAATTACTTTACAACTACTACTTATGTTACCTGTTGAACATGGCAATAAACTGGAATACCAGAAGTTATCAGGTAAAGATTGTCTTGAGGTGTCAAGAGTATTGAAAAAACTGAAGTTTCTAATCAATTGATGAGGTGTGCATGGCTTTGAACCCAGACAGTTCTGAAAACCACACACCGGGGGGAGTCCAGGGAGGTGGGGCTTGCATGGATCCTCCAAAATCTTCTTACCCAGAATCCCCTACAAACCTCAAATTTAGCTAAAAAAATTAAATGTCTTTACTTTTCCATGTGGGAAAGTTGTGGGATCACAGGGCCGCCACAAACATCCTACAGGTCAGCGTTTACCTAGCTCTCGTAATACAAATGGTACCTCACTTGCGTGGTTAGGCCTAGTGCCCGCAACAGGAAATGGCCCAAAACATACTGTGGAGACTTCAAAATTGTCGATCACAAAACTACCTCCTTTTGCGAGGGAGTCACCTGCATTTTTGGTTCCGGGCTCAGCGGCCATCAATGGAAACCTACCAAACCCAGACATTTCTGAAAACTAGACAACCAGGGGAGTCCAGGCAGGTGTGGGTTGCATGGATCTCCTTACAGTTTCCTACCCAGAATCCCATGCAAACCTCAAATTTAGCTAAGGAAATCATGTTTTCCTCACTTTTACATGTGGGAGAGTTGTGGAATCACTAGGCTGCTATGGTATTCCCTACCACCCAGTGTTCCCCCATGTCTTCCGATAAAAATGATACCTCACTTGTGTGGGTAGACTAGTGCTAGCGACAGGAAATGGCCAAAAACATACTGTGCAGACTTAAAAATTATCAATGGCAAAACTACCTGGTTTTGCGAGGGAGTCATCTGCTTTTGTGGTCTCAGGCTCGGCAGCCATCTAGGGAAACCTACCAAACACAGACATTTTTGAAAACTAGACACGGGGAGTCCAGGGAGGTGCGGCTTGTGTGAATTGCCCAACATTTTTTATTTAAATAAAAACTGCCTTTCAAAGTTCTATGGCGTATCTTTGAGAAACAGTAATGTACGGTGTTTTCTGCTTGTGGATCGACAAGGTTTTAGATATCATTTGGCCTATCAGTGTTGATGACCTCGAAAGATTCCCCAAAATTCAAGAGTCCTTTTATCTTCCACCAAGGAGTTAATATAGCATGTGGATACTACACTTTCTAATTAAAGGCTGCACCATGATGGACACATTGGAATCACAGCAACCATAAATTGACACTGACATTAACTTTCAAACTATGAAATTGTGACCTCTTTCTGTTTTAACCAAACTTCTATGTACTATTTCTGGGGCGGGGGGGAAGTAATGTACTGTATATCATTCACTTGGATCATCAGCATTTTAGACTTCATTTGATCTACTAGGGATGATGTTTTCAAAATTGAAGTGTGGTTTACATTTTTTAGTAGCTGTGTTCCAGGTATAACAATAAAGGGATATGTTTTTAGGTAGGTTTGTTTACAATTGTGAAGTAAGTGTATACAAAAAAACTGTCTAACAAATTGTAGTGAGTGCAATGCAGAGTGTCACTTATTTATAGCGATCTACTGTACAGTTATGTTTATTTTCTACAACCTATACACATGTTTTTTCTCTACTATTTAGGTTTTTTCCCCACCATTCAAGGATAAAGCTTCACATAGTACATCATTTATGGTGTACAAGTAAGAAAGCTGAGAACAGTAAAAAGGGAAAATGAAATGTTTTACTATATTGTGAAATACTATTACGGCATGAGCAATGTATACTGTTATATTTCTTGATATTTGTAAATCAAATACTAACTCATGTTTCATTTTTTTTTCACAGGTTATTGGAGTGATATATGTTTCACATGCATATTTGTTTGACATAGTCATGCAGAGGGTCTTCATGTATAAAGACCAGCTGATATCCTATTCCACCAGTTTTGTTTACCAGGTAGGAATACTAGAAAAATGCCATGCAATTCATTGCCACATTCATGAGCTCTGACAACTGATCATAACTCACCCATACAGATACTCACATATCCACTCACTTATTCATACATCTATTCACATACCTACTCACTAATCCATACGGGAACTCACCCAGCCATGTACTCACTCATACAGCCATTCATGCATGCTCTAACTCGCTCACAAGCATTCACACACCCTTTTCTTCATTCATACTGGTACTCACAAACCTAGTTACTGACCCATATAGCCACTAACACACACTCACTAAACCATACAGCACTCACACACCCACTCACTCACCTATACAGCCATTGAGAGAAATATTCACTCACTGATACAGGCACACACACTCACCCATACAGCAACTCATATATACATTCAGTCACCTATACAGGCATTAAGACACCCGCACAACCACCCCTACAGACAGTCACATACCCTTTCATTTACCAGTAAAGTTACTTATACATCTACTTACTCATCACACAGCCACTCAAAGGCACACTGACTCATCCATATAGCTACTCACATACCCACTCTCTCACCAATATAGCTACTCAAGATAGACTCACTCACTGATACAGGCACTCACACACCTACCTATTCACTGATACAGCCACTCACATACACACACTGACTCATGCATAGAATCACTCACATGTTCACTCACCTATACAGCCACTCACATACACATACTGACTCACTCATACAGTCATTCACATGTTCACTCACCTATACATTCACTTTCAGATGCACTCCCTCACTTATACATGCACTCACAACCATACAAATAATCATATACAAACTCAGCCAGATACTCACATATGCTCTCAGCCACCCATACAGGTACTCACACACTCTTTTACTCACCCATTCAGGTACTCACACCCTTACTTACTCACTAACTGAAGTACCTACAGGTACACTAACTCATTGATACAGACACACACACACACACACACACACACTCACTCATCTATACATCCACTCACACACCCACTCAGTCACCCATATATATACTCAGACACTCACTCATTTACTCCTAAAGATGTTAAGACATGGGCTCCTTCTGCTATACACTCACTGACACAACCACTAATTCACTCATACAGCCACTCATCTATTCACACACTCGCCTATATAGTCAGTCACACAGCCACTCACTCACCCATACAACCATTCATACACATACTCAGCCACATAACCAGGCACTCACACATCAACTCACTCACCCATACAGGCACTCACAGGCACTCACACACCCATTCAGTCACACATACAGCTACTCAGTTACCCATACAGCTATTCACACAGCTACTCACTCAATCATACATCCACTTACACAGCCACTCAGTCACCCATTCAACTAGTCACATGTCTACTCACTCACACATACACCTGTTATATCACCCATGCAGTCACTCATGAACCTGCTCACACACCCATATGGCTACTCCCACATTCACTCACTCACTCACTCACATAGCCCATTATACACATACTCATCCACCCTTACAGGCTGTCACACACCCACTCACTCACCCATACATCTACTGACACACAAAGGCACTCATCCATACAGCTACTCACACATGAACTCACTCACTCATACAGCCAATTATACATGTACTCAGCCATAAATACAGTCAGTCATATACCCACTCACTTACCCATACAGTCACTGACACATTTAGTTGCTCACCTATGCAGCTACTCAAACACATCCACTCACTCACCCATACAAACACTTAAACACCCTCCCATCCACTCATCCAAACATTAACATAGCCTTCCAGTCTTCTGTACAGCCACTCATGTACCCACTCACTCACCCATATAGCCACTAGCAAATGCACTCTTTCACTGAAACAGGCACTCACTCATGCACTCACTCACCCATACAGTCACTAATACACCCCCTCACTCACCCATACAAACACTCTCAGAGTCACTCTCTTACCTATATACACAGACACACAACACCAAATATAACAAGGCATATTCACACTGTTACAAACATACGTAACAAATAATTATTCTTTCTTAAACCTTAAACCATAATTGGTGATTCTAACAAGAACCATTTTTTTTTCTTTTGAACTTTTTTAAACGTTTTTAAATTTTCTAACCGTTTTGGATTTTTGGGTGTTTTTTTTAAGTTTCTTGAAAAATAAGTTCGAAACATGTTGCATTGTAATGAAAATCAGAAAACTTGCAGCAGCAACTGGGAAAAAAATACTAACTCTTATGATTTTTTATGATTTGAACAATAGCATGGATTGATTTCTCCCTATGAACAAAATAGCCTTGCATTTCAGGCAATGGTGTCCGACTGCAGCAAATTTCTAGACAGTAAGAGGTGGTTCTGTAGCCAGCACTGGAACAGATGAGGTGCTTGATTGCGCACCACCACCACAAGATGCTTGGCCTCTCCTTGCCCTCTCTCTCTCTCCTCCCATAAGCTGGGTTGTGTGTATGGTGCACAGATGTTTCATCATTGATGATGTATAGCACAAGTTCTTTTTGTCTAACCCTCTTGACAGTGTTTGTTGCAAAGACTACATGTTACCCTCTTTGCATTCACCTTCTTCTTTCCACTGGTATTGCAAAGAAGGTCAATACTACAGTCCCATTCTTAGCTTTTGATGGTTCTTCAACCTAAGACGAGTTCTCATTATTTTCAGGACTCTGAGCAGCAACAGATGCCATCTTCAACTCTCCAAAAAATCAAATGAAACACCAAAAAACAGAATTGTCAGATATAATACAATGGTGTGAAATCCCAGAGATACACCAAAAGGATGGTGAAAAATGAGTGGGATCTTCCTCTATTAATGATGGAAAGGTGTTCAACCAATCGTCCCGATGTCACATGGGAGTCTAATGCTGTCACACTTACGTGATCATGATGTGGTGAATCTGCAAAATGTGATCAAACCACCTTTAAAATGCTTTTTGTCAATAATACACTACTCCCATTATGTTTTTAGCAAACCTTTTACTGTGAAAAAAAACTTTTAAAAGGTGTCAGTACATCTTTACTACTCTTAAAAATACATCAGAGTGGTGCAGGGCGCGCTACGAAATTTGTTTTATTTATTAAGTTGTTTACTTACCTCTAATTATCCATATTCTAGTTTTTAGCACCCCCCACCCTACCCCTCCCCCGCCCCGCCTTTCTGCCCCACCGCAACTCCCTCCATGGGCCACTCTGACTTAGAGTAGGGTTCACATTGTGGGAGTACACTTGATTACTGCCTTGTTTTATATGCCTGCATATATATATTGTTTCAGCACAATGGTAGAACTATATCTGCTATTTATTTTGGTGCTTGTAATCACGTTTATCTGCTTCTGTCTACTAATCATTGCAACACACATATTTTATGCAAGAATAACGTTTGTTCAATAAATATTAAATAAAACATCCTACTATGTAGTCTCTATATTTCTATGAGAATAAGTTAGCACGAGTAACTGAGTGGAAGGTTTTGTACTGTTTCCACAATTCCCTGATGGGCCAGGGTTGTCATGTTTAGTGGTTGCCAGAAAACCATTCACTCCCTGGGATGTTAGGGGGTTTATGGTGGCACTGTGAGCTAGCTGGTCTCTAGGCCAACATATCCTGCGAGGGTGTCTAGAATCAGTCTAGACACCAAGCCCTTAGTTTATGTTGTCCAAACAATGCACCGACCCTACAGATTGATAGGAACTTCACAACATGGCGCTGTCAATGTTAGTTAGGCTCTTACTTAATGATCAAATCTGTGTAGTTCAGTGGTGCTTTCTCAGAGACCCCTACTCATATTTTAACCGGCGAAGTTTGTAGTGGAAAGGGAAACAGATCCGCGTCAGCTGATTAGGTATACCCTATGTATTGGCTGTAGGTTAATCAAGCTTGGAGGATTAGAAATTACTACATTGTGCATACCATATCTCTATAACATTTTAGCTAAATATTACTTCTCTGACAATGACCAAACAAGCTGAGGACGTTGAAGTATAGGTAGTTGCACTAAATATTTCGGAAAATTGCAGACAGGAAGGTACCATGAAATTATTACAACATGGCCTCCTGGCAATGGGTGGAGATGTTACCTTTGTGGTTGAGGCACACTAAGCACTCAGAACAAATGTATTTTATTCTTGGATTACATTCCCGCCCACAGATGCACACACATGGTTATTTCAGGAATGCATAGAAGTTGAACCACCTGGTGAGTATTTACCATACGTGGGCTTAGAAATCCTTTTAACTTAACAAAAGCACATTAATTGGTTTAAAGTCACCCTACCCCATACCACCAAACACATGAGACTTGGCCCGCTCAGCAGAGAAGGAGCGACCTGGCCGGATTTAGCTTCATATACACCGCATCCAGACATTGTTACTTTATTAGCAGCAGGAATGCATACACTGTACAGAGATTTTGTAAACAATTACAGAAATCTACACAATACATAATGAGAAAATTAACAGTTCAACCTGTAAGGGCTATTCAGGCTACACAGCCACATATGGGTACTGCAGGTGTTAGCCCACAAACAATGAATGCCATTATGAGTAAGATTCCCACGAGCCAGGAGCAAATCCCATTCTGAATAGCACCAATAACAGCACAGCTTGAAGCAGTGTTTCCCCATACGGCTCAACAGGAAAAACACAGAGGGGCTTACTTACAAGCCACCGGTCTGTCACTTTTTGTGACACACCTGTGGCACGACCTGCTGCTACATATTTACAAGGACACATAAAGACATCCTGTGTGGCTTTTTGTGTCATTGTAAATATGGCCCCTTTAAATGCAACACTTTGGGCCCAGATTACAATCTCACTAGGAAGGCTACAGAATCAGATTTGGCTTTTCCGAATCCGATTCCTAGCCCTTTTTTGTGATCGAATCGTACACAGGTCCGAACGACCAAGTACGATGCAAAGATCGCGTACGCGCTGACCAAATCATTTCCCAACCCGATCCAGTCCGAACGACTCATTCGTAGAGGAGCAATGGAGCCAGGTTCTGACATAGCAAGTACGATGCATGATTCGGAAAGCCGCATTGACTCGGTCTCACCGAGATGAAACGGCTGTCGGTATTGTACTTCGGGGGCAGTAGCAGGCCCCCCTTCCCCAGGGGCCCTCCGAATTGATCACGGGGAATGCCCATGAGTCCCCCCGATCCAAGCATACACAGTGTGGCGGGCAACATGAGGTGCATGCCACAGGATGTACACTTTTCCCCACCCAACCCTTTTTGCTATGGGAGCCTGTGTACGCGTCTGGTATACAGGCTCCCATAGAGTTCAATGGGAGTCGGAGCAAACTGAGTCCGTAGGCATACAGATGTATTGTATTCACTCGTTCGGACTCCGGGTGCATGATTCACTCGTAAAGCCCTCCAGATCAGAGTCGTACGGAGGGCTTTACCAGTGAGATCGTAATCAGGCCCTTTGTGTGAAAGGGGTGTGCCATGGGTGTTGCTGTGGGTGTTCCCACACAACTCCCACAGCTTCTGCCACATTTCCAGATGTATGAGAAACTGTAGACCTGGAAATGCATCAGAATGCCATGCGTCCCCAGGGAGGTGTAGAGAGGCACAACGAGGAGAAACATTTTCATTTCTCTGTTTTTTTCCGCCTTTCTATGCATGCTGCATTCTGCAGCACACTTAGAATGAGGAGATCACCTCTAGTGATTGTTTATGTGCAGGACGGTATCCCTTCCTGCAAATAAATAATCAATGAAAAAATGCGTTTTCAACTTCTATGTGTGCGCATTAAGAAGCACACATAAAAGTTTAAAAACACCATTTCAGATTGTTTATGTGCAGAAAGGGACATACATTGATCTGATCAAACAACACCATGTGGCTGATTCTCAACAGTAGGCCTCATGGGCTCCTGGGTAGACGCCTCACTCCTCTTGCTACAATGCAGGAAGTTCAGATGGAAGCTTTAATAGTGACCGAAGACTCCACTTTCCAAAGAGATGCTGTAAATAACAATGAAATTATACTTTTCCCTGTTTAAACAACAGAAATCTAGGGTGGACAGCATGCCTTTCTGCTTCTCCCTTATATAGCTTTTTTACTTCATTTCCACAACACCTTGAATTTTTCACAGTAAAGCGTAATGGCGGCGATCCAATTTCTAACATTGCAACAGCAAACCAATCAGAGTGCTCGTGAGACATGCAGTAGAATCCTGCTTCTATGAGAGCATGAAAGCTCACTGGAAAAATGGGTCTTTTGACCAATCACAAGCCTTCATCTTTAAATTGGCACTCAGTCACTAACATTTACCTTTATGACAAAAGAGTGGCACACATGAAGACATCTTGATAGAGTCACAGCTGTAAAACCCAAAGCATTTCGTTTAGAAATGAATAAAGTGAGGGTGTAAAACCAAAAGTATTTTCTTTCAAAATTAAAAAAGAAATTGCCGGTCCTTTATGTCATTAAAATTATGGTTAGTGCTCTAGAAAGCTAATGTGAGGGCAAGCAGGTGGCAAGGCAGCACAACAGGTTGTGGGGAGTAGGATGGAGGGGGTCTGAGGCAACAAGCTGACCATGGATGATTGGCTTGTATGGTCAGAAATGAACCATGGAGGAAGGGTGGGATGGTGCAGGGGACTCATTTGGAGAAAGGCAGACAGCAGAAATGGCTAAGGAGTGGCAAGCTGACCACAGAAAGCCGGAGGGAGTGTGCAGGAGCACACCGCTGGAGATCGGATGGCTGGGGAGAAAAGCAAAGGAGGCAAGCTGAACATGAAGGGCAGGCCGGTATGGGCAGGGGCAGCACAATGAAAAATTAAGGGAGGGTGGAAGGGGGAAGGAGTCTTCACACATAGAATGGAGAGCAGGAGGAAAGGCAGGGACAGCAAGCTGACCAAAATAGTAGGTAAAAGAGTGGGCCGGGGCACACCGACAGAGAATGAAGGAGGAGGGGGAGGGAGGCAAGGACAGAAAGTTAACATGGGGGGCAGGCGAGCACAGGCAAGAGAATCACAATGTACCACAGATGGCAGGAGGGAGGGAAGAGAGCACACATGGAACAGAAGTTAGGGATAACAGGCAAGGGCATCAAGCTGACCACAGAGGGCAAGCCAGCATGGTAAAGGGCAGCACAATGGACCTCAAAGCACAGGAGGGAAAGGACAGGGAAACACAATGGAGAATGGATAATAGGCGGTAGGGATCTAGGGGCAGGCGCAGCAAGCTGACTATTCAAGGCAAGTCAGCAAGGGCAGGGGCAGCAAGCTGATGATGGAGGTCAGGGAGGTGGCAGGGGCATACAATCGGAGAACAGAGAGCAGGTAGGAGGGGGCGGGCCAAACAAGCTGACCAAGGAGGTCAGCCTGTTATGGGTTGGCCACCCATGGGTGGTTGCCTTAGGCAACCCCTCACTGTGCATGGCCAAAGGATGTATGCAAGAGTGCTGGCTGAATATAATAAAAAGGAAAAAAAACTGAAATTCACTGAAGAAAAACAAAAGTTAAAGAATGTTAGAGAGTTTATAGTTAAGTATGGCAATGCACTCTTCCCTTTCACCAAAACAAATAAATAAAATTCACTGACAAAAAGCTAAAGTAATGGTGCAGTTAGATGTTAAAATGGGTTTAAAACTAATGTTTATGAACCAAAATAAATTACATTTGCCACTTATAGTATAACTTGCACCTTTGCAATGCACTGCTTATGACCTCCCATGTCCCAAGAGTCTGCCCTCTCCTGAAACAACTCCTCCCGGTTGACCTAGCGGGACATGGCTACCAAGCATGGCAGATGCGGATGCCAAGTAGAGCAGTTCTTCTGACCCCACTCCAACATATCCAGAAAGCCCATTTCCTCACCCCCAAAACCAGTGGAACATCAGTGTCCACTGCCGGGCTTGCATTTGGGGCGCCAGAGCCGCTCATCTGATGAGGAAGGACACAGGGTTGGGAGCCAGGTCTGTGCTGCTTCAGTGCATAGTCTCATCTTTGTAGCTTGAACACAGCACCACTCACCGTCTGGGGACTGCTACGGCAACCTCCGAGGTCCGAAGGGGACGTTGTCCTGGCTGAGGCAACCCCCACAGAATTGAGGTATTTTCCTGTTAGTCTTTTCCTGTCTAAACCTGCGACAAGCGTTCAGGCAAGCTGAGGCTGGCCCGGCTTCCACCCGTCCCATGGAGGTGGGGCCTGCATCCTGATAGCACTATCAAGCAACTGAGCAGCCATGCACACTGCACCGTGACGGTGAAGTTCTGGTCAAGGGTAGACCCATCTTTGCCTGACATTGACAGGAGGAGGCAGGGCCACCTCCTTTGGCTCTGTTGGAGGGAAGTGCTTCACACAGTTAAGCTTCTTTGGAAAAGTGTTCTCACATCACAGTGTGGCATGACATAAGTGTTCCTCATGTCTTATTAAGACTATTGTTAGGTGGGAGCCACTGTTGCTGTGGACAGAAGGGGAGAAGCTGTGCCGTCTGGAGCCTGCCGCACTGCTGGGTGACTATAAGCCCCATCTTCTACTTGTGCTATGCCCATGTGCTGTGTCCACATGTTTAAAAGGGCCCATACATGCCTGTTAGAGCCCCAGATGAGGCTGGGCCCCCATCTAACTTCTGGGTTCTCGAGGGCAGCACATAAACTGTCATGGAAAAAAGGAAGGTCAAGCTGTCGAAGTCAGGTGGGGAAATGATCACCACTCTTGACTCCTTTCTTGTGAGAGCTACAAATGATTCATCAAAAGAGATTGACCTCACAGAGGGGAGACTATCCTTGGAAGAGGTAAGAGATGTTGAAGCTATTTATGAGAGTCCTGTGAGGATGGGAATTAGTAGCTTACCAAGGGATCCTTCTCATGGTTTACCTGTGACTCAGTCTGGATAATGTGAGAATACTCTAATATCACCAACGGAGCCACCACTAAAAAGGAAAAGAAGTGGTCCTATACAGCAAAAGGTCCCTAAAGCAAAGAAATGGAAGAAGGGGGCTGTAATTGAAACTTAGACTCAGTCCCAAATTCACGTTCCTCATATTGTAAATCTGGGTGGATTATTTTGCAGACTGTAATGCGCATTGGTAACTCAGCTTCAGCCTCTGATAACTCGATTGGACTCTATAGAACAGCGTTCAACGCAGCTTACTGAGCACGATCGGTCAACATAGAAACCTGTGACATCTGTTGTATTTGGTGTCTTCAACCCACATTCAAAACCATATGAGCCAATTTCTACTGATGGTGTCAAGTTGTGGATGGGTGGTGGGGTGGCGTAATCCCAGTATCCACACATGCCGCAATGAAAGAGAAGCCAGTGGTGGGATGAAGTCTTAAGAGAGGGGAGGTCAAGTATTGTAGGTATAGATGTCCACAATAGACCGTCCACTTAAAAACAAATCCTTCCTATCTGAGCTCAAACTCTGAACCCTTTGCCATTGGATATGCCCACACATATAACAGCCAATTGACCCATTATGCACGAGGACGAGAGAAAGACAAGATCAAGGGAGGCGATGACTAGAGAAGAACTACCTACTCAGGAGAAGGGGGAAACAGGGTTCATACACCATGTCTTCCACCCGCAGCATGTCCATATGTGCTAATTCTGGTCAATGTCCCGGAGTTAAGGATTCAACAGAGCTACTCATGGATAAAGCGCTTCACTAGCTCACTAAGTTTGCTAGAAGGTGCACGTATTTACATGGGCATATCCTTATTTCAAGGATAACTTTGTGGGTCGGTCTAGCTCTAAAAACCATTTATGGTTATTGCATAGCGGTAAACTTTGATAGACCTGGAATAGTAGGGGACCTGCTAGGTCAACTACCTATTGCACCAACCATAGGATCCCAGATTTAGACTCTATCTTTAGGGTGTTTTGTAAACCCAAAGAAATATGTAGATCCTAGGTAAAGGAGAGCTAACCAAATGCCCCTCTCATGCCTGTACCAACCCTTTGAAATGTACCATTGCCACCAGGAATAGGTTTGCTTCATTGGAGAGCTTAGAGGGTTGTGATTGACTGCCCAGGATTGGAAAGACGACAGCCAAGGATAGGCAATTATTAAAAGGGTTGCATGATAAAGTGATGGGAGGGTCAGAAATAGTTAACATGATATCATGGAATATAGCAGGTTTCAGTCCTAAGAAAGATGATAAAGACTGGATAGAAGAAATAATAAAATATGACATTATATGCTTCCAGGAATGGGAGGTGACCCGATTTCCCTGGATGGCATCCCATCTTACCAAACCCCCGGACTTCCCTCCAGACCTGGGAGGGCAAGCAATGGAATTTTGACGTTAATAGTGAAAACCATAAGGATACAAATGTTAACATTTTTCAATGACTCACCCTTTTTTCACTATTTGGTATCTAAAGGTCTAGGAGACTCGGAATTATTATTTTTTACAATAATAACTTTGAGGGTAATATGTCATGTATGGTAGAAGAAGTGGAACAGGTTACTTATGATATGATGATATGAGTAATTCACACCCCAAGCCACTGAAACCTATTTGGCCGGATATGTTTTCAACTTTCATCGGTGCTGGGCCGTGCCTAGCCTTGGTGAGCCATGTGTAATCTTTTCAAAGATTTTTTTTAAAGGACGCTGTGGCAGCACTGTCAAGTGGTTGTTATTTGAAAAGAGTGCCAGGGAAAGGAATGTGCGTTTTGTTTGGTCATACACAATGATGGTGTTTGGTATTAAATGTGGTGAAACATGATGCTGCCGTACCACAGTTGTGTGGTAAAAATATCGAACTGTAGCTATATCGTGCCAATAATAGCAACTCCAAAAAATCGTGACGGCGGATTCAATAATAAGAGCTCCGCTCTATCTTGACGATATTACGGCGATATACCTGCAGGTCGATATTTTGACTGGGATATTTTAATCTACAACTCAAATCATTGAAATCGTGATCCTCTAATAGAGCAGCAACCCCATGTGTATTGCCGCTTATGAAAGCTTGAACTATATACTGCACGGCTTATTTTCTGTTTCTGGTTGAAGCAGTTTCAGATGGTAATATTTTGTGGCAATTAGTTTGCCCCTACGTTGTTATTCAGCAGCGTTTCGGTGGGTTTGACTAGTCTTGACATTGCATTTAACTCGCCTCGCTCTCGTATTTTCTCAGGGCACTGTGTGGCTAGTCGGTCGTTTCATTTGAGCATCTTATGCAAAGCCTGTGATATGAGTGATTCAGAACATTACAGCTGCATACTTTTATGAGTGATGCGCATTTTAGCCCAGCAAATGCTTCAAATGGGAGCTCTCTAAAACACTTTAACAGAAGTTGTTTGTTTTTTTAAAGTGTGTCCGATGCATTATCTGACCTCCTTCTAGAGGAAGATGCTTTTGTAGGCCTTCTTTGTTCTTTGATGAATTGATTTGTGTGGTTCTTTCTCCCAAACTATCATGATATACCATTACATTCTATTGATTTGGGTTATAGGAGTCACTTATCATCGTGCCATGACATGGCAAGTCAATTATAAACAAGATACATTTTGTTCGCTTTTTTCTTTCATGCAATTTAAAACATTTGTCTTCAGATGATGCATTTGAGCAGCCTGCTCAGCTGCCGTCTCGTGCGTTCATTGTTCATTCCAGCCCTCCTATTGGCTTGCATTTTTTCTCTTCGTACTTTGATTAAAAGGTGAACCTTTTAGTTTAATTATCTGTGGGACAACCCTCATACGAAGGTATTTTCTGTATAAAATAATGTATTGTGTCGGTTAAAATCCGTATACAACGTTCAATCAAATAAAGTGTAGCAGTACGCAGGCTGGCCACGCTAAATGACAAATGGGGCTGTCTCTTTCAAATCCTAGACCGTGAGCCAGTCCAGCATTTGGCATGCGGCCATATAATCATAATTTCCTCGGAAAAATAACTATTATAATAATCCCTTTCTAAGAAGGATCTTGATTCCCTGTACTCATTCACACTCCAGTCGCACTTCTTTCTGGAGAGACAAGTACCTAATTCAAGAACATAAAAGGAACAGGAAGTTTACCCGGTCCTCTTCTCTTGAGAAAAGATGAATTTAATGCCTGTACATTCTTCATATCATGTTTTATTTGACAAAGGGGAAGTGTGATAGAGGGGAGAATCAAATTCTCTTTCTCTTTCTCCCCCTCCTGTCATTTTATTTTATGTTATGTTATTGCTAGAAATTGGGTTACTGGTTGACTGGTGTGTGTGACTTGGTCAAGCAGATACCACAATCCTAGTCAGGACAAGGCACAAACAACCCCCCAAATTAAGCTGTGCCCACTCCTTGGTAGCTTGGCATAGAACCGTCAGGCTTGATTTAGAGGCAATATGTAAAGTATTTGTGCAACACTTCAAACAGTAAAACAGCGAAAACACCCCGATAATCCTACACCAGGTTAGAAAACAGAGCTCAATTTAATAAATAAAACAAGTCCAAAATGACAAAAATCCAATCAGTAGAATAGGAGTTATACATTTGTAAAGAACAAACTATAAAATAGTGCCTACAAGCATAAGGCACTAACAGTGCTATCAGGTTGCACTGGATTGGGTCCAAGTCAAAATTTCAGGCTGAAGGCGCGCTGATCAGATATAGTCCCAGATTAGTCAAGCTGAAGGTTTACCTACTCAGGTTTTGTACATAGAGTCCCATTTGCACTGGAGAAGATCGCAGGGAGGAAGAACAGCGTCACAGGTGGTGGTCGACATGGCACAAAGAGAAGTCTGGCGTTGCAGACAGGTGGGCTAGAGCTTCACAATGGTGGTCCTCCTTGGGCCATCAATGCTTGTTGTGCGAAGAGACTGACTGCTTATGATGAATTCAGTTTGAGCAGCGAGGTTCCAGTGCATACAGACCTGTTCGTGGTCACGGAGAACCCAAAAGTTTGAATTCAAGCGCCCATGAGCCACACCAAGGGCCCAGAAGCTAAGAGACACCAAATGGGAGTCAGGAACTCACTGCAGCTTGGGTCTAGGAGCTGGTTGGGAAGCCTTTTATATCCCCAAGAATCAGATCAGAAGGCCAGCAGACTAGCCCTTTTAGTCTCTCTGGGGAACTGGGTTCAAGATGAAGTTGCAGGTTCAGTTCTTCTAACTCTGGCAAGAGGGCAGCAGGCCAGCACAGCAGGATAGAAGTTCCTTTAGAACAGCAGTCCAGCAGATTGGCAGTCCTTGTAGAAGCACAACATTCCATCTTCCTGGCAGAGTATCCACAGGTCCAGAAGTGTACTGAAGAATTGGTGTCTGAGATCCCCTTTCTATACCCTGGTGTCCTGGTTCTGGAAGGTGGGAAAAGCTTTTGAACAGTTGAAAGTACATGGAATTCCCTAGTTCCCCTACTCTGGCTCCAAGCTGGCTGCAGTAACTGTGGGTTTGTTAGGCCTGTTGTATGAAGGCAAAGTACAGGCTATTCAATTGCAAGGGGGCATTGCTTAGCTCCACCCCATCGCATCCCGCTACCAGATAGCCCATTCAGGCACACATACTCCCACTATTCATGTTATCCTATGAGAAAGATAGGCCTTGCAGTAGTGAAAAATGTTTTAAGAGTATTTCACTACCAGGACATTTAGAACTTAAAAGTACAATCGCCACTCCCTGGCCTCTGGGCTGTCCAGGGTCTACCCTGGGAGTGACTTATAGGTATGTATTAAAAAGGAAGGGTTGTGCCTGGCAATTGTTTGCCAGGATGACGTGGACGTTTAAAACTGCACACACAGGCTCTGCATTGGCAGGCCTGAGACCTGTTAAAAATACTACTTAGGTGAATGGCAGAATTAATGTGGCAGGACCACAGTAGCATTTATTTAAAGGCCTGTGGCATATGTAGTACCCATCTGATTAGACACTTATAAGTAAATTAAATATGCAAATTGTGTATAAGCCAATTCCACCATGTTTTAAGGGGAGAGCACAAGCACTTTAGCACTGGTTAGCAGTGGTAAAGTGCACAGAGTGCTGAGGCTAACATAACTGAATTCTGAAAAAAGTGGAGGGTAAAAGGGAAAAGGTTTGGGGGTGAGCCGGCAGAGAGGGCTAGGTTCAATAGTTATGTCATGTTATGTTGGAGGGACTTTCTGTATGCCCTTGTGGAACAAGGCACCATGCTAAAACACGGTTCCCGAGATGAAATGCAAAGAGGAACTTACTGTCCTCATGCAAGGGCATGGAGAAGAACGCCTGTCACAAATCAATCACAGTAAACCACTCAGCTTCACATGAAATTTGAAACAAAATAACAGCAGAATTCCATACCACGGGATAGCAAGTGATCGCTAAATTTTCAATCTTGCAAAGTTCCTACACTATGCTGTACTTACCACTAGACTTCTACAGACTCATAAAGGGTGACTATAGTGACTTCCCATGATTTCTTCCAGTATTCCTCGTTGACTCATTGTCTCGATCACCTGAGTTATTCCAGCAATCATTTCAGCTGTCAAATTATACTACTGTGTTCTAGGATATTCTTAATTCAGCTAAATTTGTATACTGACAGGCTCAACTCCTTTAATGAGTCCAATGACCTTTCCTGGAAAATCCCAAACTTCGGGTCTCAATGAATCTCTGAGATCTAATGATAAATCTACTGTCATCATCATTGGATACATTCTCATAATTAGATTCTAATTAGCCAATTTAAAAACAATTTCCTCATCATGAGTTTGTAGCTCTATTCGTTTTGGGGTACAATATGTAGTGCAATTCAGTTTGCACAACAAATCACGTCCTCACAGGACTTGAAACACAAAAAAAGAATTGATGAGTATCCTCAAAACTCCAAATCTTTAACCACTTCGGTGCTTAGGACTCCCCCGGCCTTCATACGTCACGGTGGGCGTGTGCGGAGGACGGCCAGGGGCTGTCCAAACCCCACCCGCTCATGAATTCTCCCGCACAGCAGGAGAATTATCGCAGTGCGCAAGGGTTTAAAGGGACATCCTCAGTATTCGTATTCTTCATCTGCTGATTAGCAACTTCAACAACTTGGATAGTTTTTCCTGAGAGGGGTAGTGTTGTAACTTTCACTGATCTCATACTAGAATGGGTAGCAACAATATCAATTAAAAATGATACATCATGGCCATTTACCTCAGCACCCATAAATGGGCAACTTCGGTCTACCTCCAAGACTGCGCCAAGCATGCAATCTTCTTCCCTGAGCAGCCACTGTCAGGATGATTGATCAATGCCAAGATTTTCACTTGTCTGACACATAGGACATTGTGAGTAAGGGTCCTTATTCTGGAAAGCATTCCTATTCAGATACAGGATAATCTGGGTACATTAGCAGCTTGCTGTTGCATCAGAAGTTGGGAACCTGCATCACTGAGGCTTGCCATTCTGAAATCTCAGTCTAGGTACATTCTGTTGCTGCATTGAATTACTGTTCTGATTTGGTACAAACCCTGGATTCTGACCTTGATTTGTGGGATTAAGATGAGATTCTCACTTCCAATGCTCCAACTTAATTAATTTGTAAATGACGCAAAATCGCTCCCACTCCATGATACATATATGTAACCTCCGCTAGGTAAAGAAAAATTAGTAGCTCCTGTCTCCCCCTCCAGGTTGAGTTGGTTCTCCCATCATTTTCTTGGGAGTTGTCCTATTTGGCCATTTAACTTCCCATTTCTCTAATTCACTCCAAATTCGAAGGCTGTGCATTATTCCTGAATTTGCATTCTCATCCCTGGCATTCTCATGTGTTCTATGTCCTGATCACTAAACACAAGTTGGCGGCTCTTCTGTAAAATCTTTGTCCACTCCAGATCGACCTCATATTAATCGGCTAATTCAGATAAGTTGTCACATGCTTGTCTTGCTCTCCTAGTAACATCTTTACTCATGAACAAAAGTTCACTCCGCTGATATGTTTCTGTTCTATCCAACTCAGGACAATCACGTATCATTTCATCCAATTCCAAATTCAATTTCCCCTCATCCATCAAATTTACTTTCAAAGTACACTGAAGAGTTCTCTGACTCACTTCTATACTCCCACTCTCATTAGATGTAGCATTAAGAGCTTTCAAAAAGTCTTCCAATTCAGGAGCATTAAGACCAGGATGTACCCTAGAAGCTTTAGATATTACCTTTAGCTGTGGGGTACTGCTATGCATGTTTAAAGGCAGTTCCCAGGTAAGTGAGCCCAAATACAGTAAACCTAGGAATTACCTTAAAGGTCCAAATCCAGTTTGATGCGCAGATGGGTCCACACTTGTACTGCAAGTAGAGCTTGCATTAATTCGACTTAAAGTAACAAGTTCTCCCTCCTTCCGACTGATGGGGTAGTTTCTGATGCCAGTTATTTAGCTGGAACAGATGAATGTTTAATCCCGTTCTCCCTGGAACCAGGTTTATACATTGAAACCACTGGTCCAATGGTAAGAGGAACTGTAAGTGCATCTGGAACTGTGCAACCAGTGAAGGTCGCAGGAACGCAAGGTCCAGCATTTCCTCTCTTCATATTTGATTCACTGTGATGGTTCCCATCACTCTCTGGTCCTTCTGCACAGGAGAAATCCCTATCATACCAGGACTCACACCTGCTGGTGCAGTGGGCAATCCCAGTATTCCCACCTGCAGTCTCACTCCCACCCACCTCCATTCAGATCTCATTATACAGAGATGTTCGCTCAGACATTATTACGTCTAAAAATGTATCACTAGTATCAGTGTTTTCATCTTTCTCTACAGATTCTCTAGTGTTATCCTTCTTTCTCTTTTAGGTCTCTCTTTCCACTTCTCTGTTTTGCAATAATGGGTATAATTTTGCTCCCTTTATCATGTCAGTTCTCCACCTTTTCTGCTCTACATCCACCTTGCATTTGCATGCATACGCACTGCCTTTCTCATTCATCTCTGATATTTTTCTTTTTCTCTTGCATGAGCCACACAATCCCAAGCTTTGATCACTTTAAATTGTGAGGATCTAGGTTGTGGTTTCATCTCATATAGAATTCTCCTCAAATTTTCAATAATTTTCAAATTAAATGTATCATAATATGGAAACACCAGTGATCCTTCTTTCTCAGTGATCTTGTGACATTGTTCTAGCCAAATACATGTGTGCGTCACCCTACATTTATCACCATATAATGGCCTCCAGTATTTTTGTTTCAACATCTATTTTATTAAGTCCCATTCAGAGACACACAGAAACTCCAGTATTTTTAAGCAGGGCTTCTTCTCCCCTCTAAGAGGTATGTGAAAATCTCCTCTAAACAAATCTCTTACAACATTAAAGCATATACTTTTTATAAAAATGTGATTATTTGAACAGAAAATGAATAATTTTGCATAACAATCTTGTTATAAATCATCAACCAATATCAGTGAGGCACCTTGTGATGTAGACAGCCAATAACAGTGAGGCTTCCCACAAACCAACCTATCCCAGCGTACCATGCTGTAATGCCAATCACAATCCTCGCAGCAGCTCAACCTCCTTTACAATTGTCACACAATTTCCAACAATACTCTTGCAGCTAAATACAATGCAATATTAACAAATAACAATTGCCTGCTGTACTAAAGGATCAACAGAAACCGAAGAGAAGAAACCACAGCACCAAGACCGCCCTACTTGCCGCCATAGACGACATCAATGCGCTCCTCGACCAGGACCACACCGCCACCCTCATCCTGCTAGACCTCTCCACAGCTTTTGACACCGTCTCCCACAGCACTCTCGCAGCCAGACGTCATGATGCCGGCATAAGGGGAACCTACTTTGACTTGATCCGCTCCTTTCTCGCTGGTAGAACCCAGAGGATCAGACTCCCCTCTTCCTCTCCGAACCCACAGAAATCAACTGCAGAGTACCCCAGGGATCATTACTCAGCCCCACGCTCTTCAATATCTACATGGCCCCCCTTGCTGCCATCGTCAAACAGCACAGACTCAGCAAAGTATCCTACACAGACGACACCCAACTCATCCTCTCCCTCATGAAGAACACTTAGGCAAGCAGACTCAGTTTCCAGGAAGGAATGAAGGATGTGGCAGCCTGGATGAGCAGTAGCTGCCTAAAGCTCAACTCGGACAAGACCGAGGTCCTCATCCTCGGATCATCCCCCACGGCTTGGAACACCACCTGGTGGCCACCCACCCTCAGAAACACCCCCACACCCACAGATCACCATCAAAACCTCAGCATCATCCTAGACTCCTCCCTCGCCATGACTCACCAGATCACCGCCGTCACCTCCACCTGTTTCTACTCCCTCTGCATCCTCCGCAAGACCTTCAAGTGAATCCCCCCAAAGCCAGAAAGACCATCACCCACGCTCTCATAACCAGCAGACCGGACTACAGGAACGCCCTCTACGCTGGAATTAAAACATTCCTGCTACACAGACACCAGACCATTCAGAACAGCGTTGCCAGACTCATCCTTGGGACCCCCCGATAGGAGCATATGACCCAACACCTGCGAGCCCTCCACTGGCCCCCTGTCGAGAAGAGAGTAACCTTCAAGCTACTCACCCATGCCTACGAATCACTCCACAACACCAGACCCAAATACGTCAATGACAGAGTTTTTTTCCACATACCCAAAAGAAACCTCCGCTCAGCCAGTCTTGCCTTGGCAGAAACCCGGCACCTCTGGATAGCCAGAGTGGGTGGAAGAGCCTTCTCCTACGTATCTTCCAAGGCCTGAAACTAACTCCAAGTCAAAATCAGATGTGCCCTCAACCTGCACACCTTCAGGAAGAGCCTAAAAGCTGGCTTTTCAGCTAATCCCGGAGCTGCGCATAACCCCCCTCACCACCTTGAGATCCTCACAGGTGAGGAGTGCGCTTCAAAATTCCCTGATTGATTGATACAAAGTAACCCTAACACACATTACAATGAAACCTCATCCTGCGCGGAATCACTCTGATAAGTGCAGCTTTCCTCTGTGCAAAAGGTTCATCACAGTAATCACACCTCACTTTCATGCAAAAGATAAACATCCCTATCTCAATTCGGCTGCTAATGACGTCTGACGACAAACACCACAAAATCTCAGCAGACCATTACCAAACAGTTTCTTAAAAACTTTTTATACCATCCTGTGATCTTAGGCCATGTTGGACCCAATAACAACTTCTTCATAATAATTACTACACTCACACTTCATCCAAAACGTTACCACATGATATCATGCTATCTGTGCAAAACACAACATAATTACCACAACACCACAATCTAAGCCTAAGCCGTCTACAAACAACCCTTTTGATACTCCACCGCTGTTACAATTCGCTCTCAAACCACTAAAACATCACAGACACAGATTCTCCAAGTCAAAACATGGCAACTAGGGAGTGCAATTGGATCTAGACTAATATATCTGAAAATGTTCCTGGGCCGCTTCTTCATATTTAACTCTGGTCAATAGACTGTTGTAGTAGCCTGAGGGGAAGAGGGGTTAAAGACAACTTCAATCTCACAGTGTGATTACTAGGAACACACAAGTCAGAATCAGTAATTTGAAATTAAAAGGTGTATTACAAACTCAAAGGCGAACTTATATAAATCATTTGCAAGAACATACTGCAAAAATAGAGAATTATCAATCTTAGACCAAAAGGTCTAACAATATTGATTCCTAACAAGAAAGAACATATAAGAATATATGTTGCTGCAATGCAAACTATGTGGAAAAGAACTTGATGACTGGATGAATAATTCTGATCCTTCTCCCCATACATAGAAAAGATTTGCAGCATCTACTATCCCTACACTAACCTATGGCTAGAGAAAACCCTATTAAGTCAAGGAAGCAAGAAAGGTGTCAGCAACAGAACCTCTGTAGAAGTTTGATAAGTAAGGAGTCATGTAAAGCATGAAGCCACACAATCAGAGATGTCAAGAAAGGTCTGTACCTCTCCAAGTGTAAAGGGAATCTGACTAAACCCAAGGTGGGTTTACTAATTAAAAATGAACAAAGAACATTCAAGAAAACATGACCGCATCCACATGATAATATGTTTTTCCGTTCCCAAAAAAGAGCTTGACTCCTTAACCACATCGACGCTGATGACGAGCTCAGCTCGTCATGAGGTACACCTCTCGTACGCTCATGACGAGCTGAGCTCGTCATGAACCGCGGGTTTTTAAAAACTTCAGCGCACAGCGGGAAAATGCGCCGCATCGATGCAGTTAAACACTACTCCCATATTCCAGTCTCCGCTTCCAAAGTGTCCTTGAGTTCCTCCTTTAGTCCGATAGTACCAACTGGTATCACTCCCTTTGTTCTTTCAATTAAAATAATTCTGCCTTGCCAACTCTTCCTCACATCACTGTCTCTGAAATACAATGTGATTTCACTAACTAACGAAAGCCTTTGGTCTGCACCTGCAAAGGAGAAAAACATGCAGAAAAAGAACCTTCACATTAATTTTGACTATCTCTATGGCAAGCTTAAGGCCCACAATCATCCTAATTTAACATTTTCTCTTTAACCGCTTTGCCGCGGCTGGAATTCCCCAGAGTTTGGAGGAATTCGACGCGTGATCGGTTCGGACGGCCCCCGGACTTCCTCCGCACATGTCCACCGCGATGTCAGATGGCCGGGGGCCATCTGACGCACGGGAGAGGTTAAAACACATTAGTTCTACAACCTACATATAATGCAATAAAGGACATCTTTGATAATGAATCAAGCTATATCAAGTGGAACTCTTATATGTGGTACAACAACAAATAGATGTAATTTTTAAGCAAACACAACAATCCAATCACAATTTAAAAAAGCATTAAACACACATATGATCCACTCACACTATTCCCTGGAGAATTCACTGCATTAAATGCATTTTAGCACACCACCTTACAATCCAAACCTATAGAAGATTGAAATCAGCAATCAAGAAATCTCTATAAAGGAAAAGCATTAATATGCACACATATTTTTATCAAAACTCACAATAGATGCACTTTTTATACCTTTGGTGCTTTGGTGAACCACATCACATCTGTATTATTGCACCACACGACCACATAAGGCCAAGTATTAATATATATATATGTGGCCTAGACAAACGTAAAAGGATGGAGCTAAAATGATCCTACGCCAGGTTCATTAAAAAAACCTATAATCATGCTACAACTTGCTTCCTGGATAGATTGGCTCACTCTCACGATTCAGAATGGTGTCAAGGGAGAAGGACGAACTAGTAAAGCTATGAACGGTTTTGCGCAAGATCAGACAGTGATTTAAGTGTTTCACCTAGTTCGTAGTGTCTACGCCAGCATAGCACATCTCCCCAATTCTTGTCTCAGACAGATAAGCTAAAAACTAAGGGGCCGATTATGATGGCGGACGGACCTGAGTCCGTCCGCCACCATAGAGTAGGGGGGAACGTCCGCATGGGCAGCGGCGTTCCCCCTGTGAAGATTAGGATGTGACCGCCAGGGTGGCGGTCACATCCTCTATCCGTAACATTGCGGCGGGTGCAGCTTCAAGCTGCACCCGCCGCAATGTTAAAAATGCATACTTTGCATTTGTATGCAGAAAGCGGCAGGCACCGCGCGGTGCCTGCCAATCTCTGCATACAAATGCAGGGGGGTACCATAGGTAACCCCCATGTGCACCCCCTACCCCCCCTTCACCTAGGGGGCCCGCAACGGGCCCCCGCAGTGAAGTACCACATGCTTTTCCACGGCGGAAGATCCGACGCGGAAAAGCATCTTTTCAGGCATTTCCTAATATGGTGGACGGTGTCTGAGAGACACCGCCACCATATTAGAGCTTTTCCGCCGCGGGACCGCGGCGGAAAAGCTGAGTACGGACTTCCCGACCCCCCTGCCATCCTAATCTGGCGGGGGGTCTTGTGAATCACCGCAGCGGTGAAACCGCATCCTCGGGGCCGGCAGTGGCTTCAGCCGGCCCCGAGGATGTGGATTCACCGCAATCATAATAGGCCCCTAAGTGATGATAAGCAGGCTTAATCAAACACTCGCAGTAAAGTGTTAACATACAATTTCATTTTATAAAATTGGCATTTTACCAACCTAATAAGAATTATTCATTCGAATGCGCCATTCAATTTCATTGTACAAAACGTATTTACCTGCAATCTATTTATATTTAATAGTAGGAAACGATGAGCATGGGCGTCATATTATATCCAATTACTCGCACGTAAGCAAGTGCTGCAGATACCTGCAAATAAAATACGCTGTTGTCTCTTATCTGTTTTTTAAATGTTGAGGTTCTCTGATTGCTATATATTAAATATTGATTATAAATTGTTGTGTTTTTGAGTAGGCCAAATTGCTATTCAATACTGGAATTAATGTTACACACATCTTTGAAAATAAATAGCCCTTATACTGTCAAATACAATAATAAGCTCATTCAATTTTCATTTGCTCCTTTATTCCCCAGATAAGTACAGCATGCGGTGGCAATCGGAATGTGATTTTCTTCAAAGAAGAGTTTAGCTTCCTTCTCCTAACAGCTCACAGAAAACATATAATGTGATGTGCGCGAAGTGCCAGAGGAGATCAAACAGCAATGTACTCCCAGAGGAAATCAAGGCCTTGCAGCACAACGTGTAGAGCAGAGAACGTAGTGTGCTTTGGAACCACGAACATGATTTAGTTTTCTGTTTCACATGCACTTTACTAATAGCCAATGTCACCGAGCATAAGAATGTTAAGGGTAAAATATTGAGTGAGTAATCATGTTAGTTCAGCATTAGAATCCAAAGGGGATTTAAGGGTGCTTATTGCATAACGGAGCAGGCATTTTCAGCAAACTTGCAAATGAGATGAAATCTCCATTCTAATCCTCGATTTCAAGCATTTTTCAGTGGCCACCATTTTACAGAAGGATTTCTTTCTATTGTGCCACAAATAGGCATGTAATGTCACATTCAGGAGGCTATTCAATCTGAACTTGGTTTCCTCTTATTTATGCACCCGATTTCCTCTCTTTCCCTAACGTGAAAGAAATAAGAAAAGAGGTTAACATGACAATACCGGAGTAAAAATGTAAAAGAGAATGTAAGCAAAGTAAGAGACCGCATTAGAGAATTTAGAAGCAATTGCAAAATGTGCTTTGTGTAGAGATTTAGGGCCAGATGTACGAAACCAGTTAGTGGTCTCAAAACCTGCGATTCACTAAATCACAGCATTTATCACCTCTAAATGGAATTTTACTATGTACTAAACCCATTTTGCTTTTCGGTAAGTGCTTAAGGAATTGCAAAACGAGTTTAGAAATGCACACCGAATCACAATTTGCAAAGGGCATTTTAAGGACGTCCTTTCTGCCTTGTGATTGGGAATGATACCTATCAACTTTCGGTCGCAAACCATTGATAGGTTACGGACTCCTGAAAGGAGTTAATGACCCAATTGCAGAGGTGAAAGGGGGTCACCTTAGAACCCATTTTGCTTGGTGAATGTAAAATAAAAAAGTTTCTAAAACATATTTTTTTAAACAATCTCCACTAAAAACAGGTGATCTCTGACATGGTGGTCTGATGACTCCAGCAATTGCAGTGAGTGCTGATTTGTGACCTACCTCATGAATGGTAAAGAGGTTGGTCCGATTGCAATGCACTCCCTGAGACCCCGTTACTATTGTGAATGTTAAAAAAAAAGTTTGTTGGGAAGTAGGCACTGGCCTGTGTAACTACCGGCAACCCCTTAGCAAACTTTGCAAAAAACAGAAAACTGTTTTTTTTTCTTCAATACAGCCACACTTTCTGTAACGAAAACAGACTACAATAACATTTACTTTATTGTAAGGTGATCACAGACAGGGTCGTTTGCTAACCTTAGCAGGCCACCTTCTCTGTGATTGCCACCAATGAGAGTGAGTCACAAATTGCAACCTACTTCATTAACATTCATGAGATAGGTCAGATTGTAACCCTCTTTGAATAGTAATTTAGTTCACTGACCTATTCATTCATAGGTAGGTTTCTTAAATTCTTTACTGGTTGCCAAAATACTGGTTCCTAATGGTGACCGGATTTTAGCATTCAGTAATCAATACTTAGAGCCACATATTGCCACAAAGAGTTGATTGCACACCAACATCTTTGGCCCTGTTTTCAAAAGCAAATTAGGTCATAAACATAAGTTTACAACAGAATTTCCATTTTTTTATGGCTGCCAGCAATGCTGTTGGTTCAGTGTGTCTAGGCCAGTAACGTTTGTTTTTGAATGGGGCATATTGGGTTGATCAAACCCAATGTTTAGGTCATGAAGAATACATAGGTTGGAGTGTAGTGTTATAAGATTTGAGACTGTCTAGAATGGTGTCTGGATTGTTGCATTGCTAGGTGGTGGTCTGTAAAGGAGCAGCAAGTTACAGGAGGAAGATGGTGTAGGGTTGCATCTGGTGAAGAGGGCCTAACAACCTTGTATGGAGACGTCGTCAGTTTCAATGATATTTAATCTTTGCTTGAACACAACAGCAAGGCCACCTCCTCTTTTGCCTAAATTATTTTGTATGATAGTTTGATAGTCTAAAGGAATGGCTTCATGCAACACTGAAGCCATTTCATCTACCAACCATGACTCAGTTAGGAAGAATAAGTCAGGTTGTGTGTGAGTGAGAAGGTCGTAGATGTGATGCTTGTTTTTTTAGAGTGATCAAGCATTTATTAATAGGTAGTTTAGAGAATGTGTTTTGGTGATGGTGTGACTTTGTTTTGTACATGAGTGAGCAGTGTTCTGTGGGCTTGTATCAGATGTGTCCTTATTGCTGGTATCAGCTGCATGAGGATAGCAATAGGGTAGCTGTTCTGTATCGTGCTCCTCATCCAGCAGGCTAAGAAGGTATTTTAATGAGTCTAGCTGTGTAGGTTATGGAAATGGTGGTTGAGAGTGAGTTGGTGAGCTGTGTTGTTTTGTCGAGTAGCCTTGTTGTGCAGGAGACATGGATATGCAAAGTTGTGAAGAGTTGCATGTTGCTTATTTTGTTTGTGTCTGTTTAAGGTGGAAGGTGTATGAGTTAGGGGCAGTGGTGCAGCATGTAGGTCATGTTATAAGGTTCTAAACTGTCCAATGGATGAGAGGCGGTTAATAGAGAGTTACTGTGTTGCTGCATATGTATTAGATGTAGGGGAAGAGAGAAAGCTTGTCAGTGGAGTTGGGTTAGGGTATGCATTAGTTCTTTAATCAGAAAGGTTGGAGTGGGTATATGTTTCTAGTTTGTGATGAAAGTATTATGAGAGGTATGTGTGGGATTTTGTTGTGTTGGTGTGTGTTCTATTTTGTTTTTGAGGAGTAGTGAAAGGAGGTGATGATGTGCTTGTTTTCTTAGAAGTATTTGTATTTGAAGTAGCGTTGGTGAGTGAAAGCTGCAAGGTTAAGAGTGGCGATGTGTTTTGGAAAAGAGTGTATGTGGTTTGTGATAGGGGATGAACAAGAGTTAAGAGTGTTTGTGTTAGACACACTGACATCTATACACACACACAGACACATTCACAGTCACTCTGACACCCATACAAACACACTCAGACACACAGACAGACACTCTGACACACACTCTGACACTCCCCATACAGACACTCTCACACTCACTGACACACACAGACAGATACTTTCACACCTCGACAAACACATAGACAGACACTGTCAGATCCACTCTGATGACCATGCAGATACTCTCATACACTCTCACATACCCAGACAGACACTATCATACCCACTCTGATGCTCATACAGATATTCTCAGACCCACTCACACACAGACAGGCAACCTCATATCCACTGTGACAGCCATACACTCTCACTTCCACTCACACACAGACAGACACTCACACCAATTCTGATTCCTATACATGCAGTCTCACACTCACACACACACAGACATTCTTATACCCACTATGACACCCATTCAGATACTCTCACACCCACTCACACACACAGACAGACACTTTCACACCCAGTCACACATGCAGACAGGTACGATCAAACCAACTCTGACACCCATGCAGACACTCTCATACCGTCTCCAACACCCATATACTTTCACACCCACTCTGATGCCCATACATATACTCTCTCTCCCACACACACACACACACATGGACAGCCACTCTCACACCCATTTTGATACCTCTACACACTCTCATACCCACTCACTCATATACCCAGACATACACTCTCACACCCACTCTGATGCCATACAGATACTCTCACGCCCCCTCATACTCATAGACAGACACTCTCAAACCTACTCTGATACCCATACAGATATTCTCACACCCAGTCACTCCCCAACAGACACTCGAACACCCAGTCACACACACACACACACACACACACAGACACTGCACACCCACTCAGACCCCATACAGACAATACAGACCTACTCACACACGCAGATAGATACTCTCATACCCAGTGAAAGAGCTACTCCTTAATCCACTCACACATCCACTTACATGTCCACACAGGTATTCACATACCTACTCATATATCCACACACAGTCATTCTTCCACTCACAAACATATTGAAGCGAATCATAAATGTGTTGTTTTGATTCATTATGGGATTTTGGTTTGCAGATTTGTGATGAATCTTCAGATTTGAGCAACAATAATTTTCGAAGGATTTGCAAAGAACAAGTGATTGGAAAATAGGGTGGCTGTGATAAGAGCCTTTGTGTTTATTGCCCATAGAATGTCCCTACACATAAAAGAGAATGCATTCTTTCAAGTTGTTGAGGAACACATTGTTGCCCTTCTCTGTAACATGAACACTTCTATAGATACCATCCATTCATGTCAAAGCACAAATTGTTATTATAGATACAGTACATGTTATGGCCTCTGAGGAATGCAGAAACTGTTTTATTAACATGTTTCCTGGCTTTGTATGTCTATGAACAGAATTCATTTGACCTCTTCCATTTCTGCCTTTAGCAAATGTTGGAGAACACCAAGGCAGTGTGAGGGAAAGTGTCATTAATTGAGCAAAGGTATCTTTCAGTAGGTTTTCCAGTCATACCCCAGTAGATTTGCCCAGGTCATCGTCACCACAGTGCACAATCATGAGGTTTAGATGTTGGCGATCCATACTTTTGTCAAACAGTGGGACTAATTGATGCCACATTAACCCTATCTGGTCAATCCAAGTAATATACACAATAGGCAAACCAAGGTCCCTGTCAATGCCACTCTTTCTTCCACATTATCTAGTTCAAAACATAAAGCTATGAGCCACAATCCACACTCTAAGCATTTTGAAGGCAAGGAGAGAAAGCACACAGGAGACTGATGCAGCTGAATGAGGCATATTTGGAAACAAGGCAGTTAAAAAGGAGACTAGTAAATGAATTGTAAGAGATCAAATTTGCTTGGATGATATAAATATGTAAGTGGATAAAACTAGGTAGTGATAATGAGATAAAAGCAGGTAGATGTGTGATTGGCTTTGGAGATAATAATAAAGGTAATGGTATTTGGGATATGGTTCTAAATGCAAACACTCAACCAAACCTGCTACTATTCATTTAGGGGTTAGCATCCTGGTCTTAGAAAGTGTTCTCAACTTTTGACCTACTGCTAGCCGAGTATGTTTAAAAACTGAACACCTTGGTAGCAGTGCTACAGGAGCATTAATTGAGCAAAGGTATCTTTCTGTAGGTTTTCCAGTCCTACCCCAGTAGGTTTGCCCAGGTCATTGTAACCACAGTGCATAATCATGAGGTTTAGATGTTGGCAATCCATAATTTTTTCAAGCAGTGGCACCAATTGATGCCAAATTTACCCTATCTGGTCAATCCAAGTAATACCCACATTAGGCAAAGCAAGGTCCCTGTCAATGCCACTCTTTCTTCCACACTATCTAGTCCAAAACATAAAGCTATGAGCCACAACCCACACTCTAAGCATTTTGAAGGCAAGGAGGGAAAGCACAAAGGAGACTGATGCAGCTGAATGAGGCAGATTTGGAAACAAGGCAGTTAAAAAGGAGCCTAGCAAATGAATTGTAAGAGATCACATTTGATTGGATGATATAAAAATGTTAGTGGATAAAAATAGGTAGTGATATTGAGAGAAAATTAAGTAGATGTGTGATTGGCTTTGGAGATAATAATAAAAGTAATGGTATTTGGGATATGGTTCTAATTGCAAACACTCAACCAAACCTGCTACTATTCATTCAGGGGTTAGCATCCTGGTCTTAGAAAGTGTTGTCAACTTTTGATCTACTGCTAGCCGAGTATGTTTCAAATACTGAACCCGTTGGTAGCAGAGCTACAGGAGCATGGGTAAGGTAACATAAAAGGCTAGACTGTTAATGTGAAGGAAAGGTTTAATAGAAGAAATGGTGAATAAGGAATGTTTTGATGCAAACCTAGCCATTTATTAAGTGGAGTATAAATGACATTGTATATGAACAATTAATAACAATTTCTTTGGCATCCTATGTGGATCTGGCAATATGCCACGCAGTTACACGAGGACTGCGCTGATCACCGTGCTGGATCCGTGGACCCACCCAAAAACCCTACTGGATTGGGCTTTCTTTAGTGGAGTCTAAGAAAGGGTTAGCAATGCTGACCAATCAGAAGAGGTATATCAGAAATGGATGTTGTGATTTGTTTACTGACTGAGCAACCTTGAAAGCAAAGTTGAAAAGGTTGCCATTAATGGTTTCCTTGTATGAGAGTGGTGTACCATTCTTGTGCTCGGTTTTTGCACAATTTCTGTAACTTCTAAATGATCTTGAGAAACATAAATACAGGCCAACAATCACATGGAACAGGGATGTGAATTCAACTATAGTTTAAAAGAAAATTTGATAGAAAAGGCCTGAGTGTATGTTAGGTAGATAAAAGTGAGTGGGTTGTTTTTAAAAAGTAAAAGTAATATAAAAGGAGAGCATGTGAGGAAAATAATGAAACGTACAGTGATCACCAAGGAGTTTAAAACATTTATAAAAGAGTAACTTCACCAGCCACTGTCGGTAGTAGGAGTTCCTGCAGGGCAGTGATGTGGGGAGGAGGAGGGGCAGGGTGGGGGTAGTAAAGTATGGATTATGAAGTTTAACAGGTAAGTAAACTTATAAATAAATAAAATGAATTTCGTTGCGTGCACTGCATCACCAAATATGATGCAGTAAGCGCAACGAAATTTGTTTCATTTATTTATATGTTTACTTACCTGTTAAACTCCGTAATCCATACATCACTACCCCCCACCCCACGTCACCACCCTGCAGGAACTCCTACTACCGACCGCGGCTGAACAACACCTAGGTATTCACCAATGCAGACACTAACTCAACCACTTAAACATAAATGTATCCAGGCATTTTATCATATATACACTGACACACCCATGTATACATTGATGTATACACTAAGACAGCCTGATGCTTACACTGACACACCCAGGCACACACTGATGCATGGACTAAGAAACATAGACACATACCTTTGCATACAACTAACAGACCCATGCACACACTCCTGTATTCAGTAATGCAGTAAGGTACACACTGATGCCTACACTAACACATCCAGGCATACACTGCTGCACACACTGACACAACCAGGATAATACTGAAGCATACCCTGACATTCCCAGAAATTATGCTGATGAACACGCTAACACACCCAGATATACTGAAGCATACACTGACCCAGGTTTCAAATAATATAGCGACAAACACAGGCAGCTAAAAAATAATACAGCTACTAAGAGACCCAGGTATACACTGAGATACACAGTAATAGACCCAGCCAAACAATGCATGCACTGACACACTCAGCCTATCAATAAAACCTATCAGTAAGAGAGGTAATTCTGCAGACAGTTAGAGGTCCCTATTTTAAGAAACAGAGCAAATGAGCAATGCAAATAATCAGTTGTGTAACTATTTACAACCCATAGAGTTAAGAGGACACTAGCTACTTAGTGAATTAGTAATATAGTTGCTTAATATATTTTGAAGAACTGGAACAACACCTAGTGTGATATCCATATACTAACAAATGTATTCATGTCTAGATCTATACAGAGAGACTCATATAACCTTTTAGACACTGAAATTACCAGTTGTGTACTTACTTACTTGCTTATAGTACCTACATTAATACAATGTTCTGTGGAGGCAAATTTATTGATTATTTGCTTTCCAGATATCCACTTGTATTCAAAGAAGAGCATTACAATGCCTGACAAGAGACAAAGAAGATAGAAACTGAAGAAACAGCACTACATGCTTAAAACTGAGAGGGAAAAATAAAACAAAATGGAGAATATGCAGAACAAAAAAAGAGCAGCTGGTAGGAGCACTAAGTAGTTTCTGAAACAAATATGTTGTAAAATGCAGAATAAGGGACAAGTGTGAAGTAAAAACCAAAGTTTGAAATCAACTCACAAACAGCAAAGAGTACATGATTTTGAAAATTAGAAATGTTATAAGAAAACAGACAAGTTTAAATGGAGATAGAAACAGTTTAAAGAGTTATGAGCTAAAATGTTTTGAACTAGAGTAATACAGACTTTGCTACAAAGGATGGCACATTCTAAATGGAGAAGTGCTGCATTTAAGCAAAAGCAACACATTGAGAGTAGAGTTGACAAAGCATTTGCTGTGAAAAGGAAACTATTTATCCTGATATTGAACAGAATCAGGACATGAGACAAAAAAGTATTGTGTATGAAGAAAAAAACTATAAATAGGCTTATTAATAAAAACACATTTGTGAAAGATTTTTAGAGGTGAATGGTAGCACACCTCTAGTACAGAGACTTTTTTTATTGAAGAAAGCTACTTACAAAAAAACATATTAGTGCATGCACGTGATACAACTGGTCGTTGTGATGTAGTAAATGATGGTACTTCTATTGGAAAAGAGGAGATAATTCCTAAAATTTTAGCAGAAGTGATAGCTGAAGAGGTACAAGGAAGACCTAGACAGGCCGCTGTATGCACATAGCACTGTAGTGGTGTATGCAGTGTTTATCAGGAATACATGTATTTATTGAGAAGTTTTCTACATGAATTTCCATGCATCAGTGTGAAGAGGAAAATCGTAGGTGAGGAAGTATACTAATTTACAGGACATTTACTGGCATGTCTTTCAAAGAAAGTGTGCAGAAGCACCTTTCATCACTTCAGAATGTTAGTTGTTCATAACCTGAAAGTGCAAAATTTGGTTAAGAGATTTTACTTTGTGAAAACTCCTGTGTTATGTTTAGGAGAGATGAGTAGATGTCTATTATACGCTACAGTAGCAGAAGTAGAAAACGTTTGTGAAGATGTTCAGTTTAATTTCATTGGCCCTGAAAATGAGTCTAGGGATAATGTGGAGTTGCTCACTGGAGGTGTAGAGGAACAGGATGCAGGCATTAGTACTGATAACTTTGCACAAGAGATAGAAAAGTTTAACATATCTTCAGAGAAACTAAACAGTGTTTGTGTTTGTTATCGAAGCACTCACTTCTAAAGTCGAACTCACAATGTAGCTATACTCTCTAAAACTGAACAGGAGAATAGAGATAAGTGACAAGAATTTAATGTATATTTCTTTGTAGATGAACGCTTTGACTTGTCAACAAAGCAAATTATATGTAAGTTTTGCTATGATAAGTTAGAGGATAGCAAAATGCCAGCCAAAGCAATACATAACAAGTTAGAAATGGTATCAATTCCAGAAGCAGTTTAGGAATTAAATGTTTATGAATCAATTCTCATAAAATATATACACCCTTTTCAAGCAGTAGTTCATATGGAACAAAATACTGTGAAATTACCACCAGCAGAGCAGGAGAAAGGCCTTAAGGGAAGAGTTGTCTAATTACCTTTAGTTTTTAAATGGATTATTGAAACTGTGGGTGTACAAAGAGATACTGATGAACCACTTATCATTATAGAAAATGGTGGTGCCTACCAAGAACAAAACAATCTGACATGAGTGAGTTAGTGGATGTTAATACATTTTTAGAAAGGTACATTATACCTGAAACAGAATAATATTTAGTAGAAAAATGGTGATGTTATTGGAGATGTAAGTTGTATGGAGGATGAAATATTATGATCAAGTGGACAGATTGAGAAAGTGGATCAATCTAAATCAGAAGAAATATATGAGCACTATAGCATCCAACCACTGCAGTCCAAAGAAGTTATCGGTGATGCTTCCCACTGCAGTAGGTGTCCACTATGATGACAGTCCCATCAAATACCAGCAGCTGAGTACAAGTCAACTCGACTATATTCAGAGGACCCTAGATTTCAATAGTGTATTTCATACACATTTCATCTAATATTTGAAAGCTACTTGTCTGGACTATCATATGCTGTAAACCACATACTAAAACAGGAATTAATCTACAAAATCTCTCTCCACAGCATCTGTTTGTCAAAGTTCATGGAAAGGATGAAAAGTTAGAATATAATTTGATTAATTGTATGGCATGCACAAGTGGGACCAACGAGTATTGATATCATTGTCGTGGAGAACTGAAATGTATGCTGAGAAACTTAGGTGTACCTACTTGGTTTCTGACACTCAGTTATGCAGAGTATGCTTGGGATGACTTACTTGAATTTTTGGGAGAAGCAAATCAAACTTAAGGACATCAGTTTGAAGACAGCAGTAGATCTTAGCTCTTTGGATCCTGCTTATGTTTGCATATTTTTTACCCACAGGTTTCAAGAGAAGCTGTCTTTCATCTGCATACAAAGAAATCCTCCTCTTGGTGAATTTAATGATTTCTTTTGGCGTCAAAACTACCAATCAAGAGGTGGTCCTCATAGTCACATGCTGTCATGGATAAAAGATGCACCAACATTTAGAACTGACACTGATGACTGTACTCTCTTTTATAGAAAAGTATGCAACATCACCATCTTGAAAGTCAATGATGAAAAAAGGCCTATGACAGCAAGCTTTGTGTTTTCAAAACACAGATTTGTAAAATACTGCCATTGAAAACACAGATGTAAAGGACACCTTTGCACAAGATTTTGTTTTGGATTTCCATGGATTGTCATTTCCCATGGAAGATTGAACATCTTTTTATCTGCAGAGGTAAGATGCACACACTGACACACCAAGGCACACACAGATGCACACACTAATGCACCCAGAGACACACTCTTACAGACACTAAGACAGCCAAGGAACACACTTATGCATCATTTAAAACACCTAGGCACACAGTGATACATTCACTGACACACCCAGGCGCACACTGATACAGATAAATCCAGGCATTCACTTATGCATACACTAACACACTCGTATGCATCAACTGGCACACCCGGCACACACCTATTCATATACTGGAACACCCGGAGACATACTCATACATACAATGACATACCCAGTCACACACTGATGCATACACTTACACGCAAGGCACACACTAATGCACTGAGGGACACACTGATACAGACACTATGACAGCCAGGCACACAAGTACGCATACATTAAAACACCCAGACCCACAGTGATACATACACTGACACACCCAGGCACACACTAATACAGATACTGACAAATCCAGTCAGACAATTATGCATACTCTATCATACTCGGGCACAAACGTACACATACACTGGCACATCACAACACACACTCATTAGTGCAATGGAATATCCAGAGACATACCAATGCATACACTGACACACCCGGGCACACAATGATGCATAAAATGAGACACCCATGGACACAATGATACAAACATTGACATACCCAGGCACACACTTATACATACAGTAACACACCCAGGCACATACTTATGCATATACTGGCCCACCCAGACACACAGTGATACCTTCACTGACACACCCAGGCACACACTGATACAGATACTGACATAAGCAGGTTCCCACTGATGTATACACTGACACACCCGGCACACCCTGATGCACAGACTAATACACCCAGGGACACACTAATATAGATGCTAGGCACACCCTTATGCATATATAACACATCACGGCACACAGTGATACATACACTGACACACCCAGGCACACTGTTACATACAATGACACACCCAGGTACACACTGATGCTTATACTGACACACCCTGGTACACACTGATGCACCCACTAATACACACAGGGACACACTGAAACAGACACTGATAAGCTGGGCAAACACTTATGCATACACTAACACACCCCCAGACACACAGTGAGACATACACTGAGATACTTAGGCACTCACTGATAAAGGTACTGACACCCACTTATACATACACTAACACACCCAGGCACTCACTTATGCATACACTTACATACCTGCCATACACTCATTCATACACTGACACACCCAGGCACACACTGATGCATACACTGAGACACCCAGGAACACAGTGATACATACACTGACACTCCAAGGCACACACTGATACAGATACTGTCAAACCCATGTACACACTGATGCAAACACTAATATACCCAGGGGAACACTGATATAGACAATGACAAGCCAGGCACACACTTATGCATACATTAACACACCCAGGCACACAGTGATATGTACACTGATACACAGAGGGACACACTGATAAAGATACTGGCACACCCAGGCACACACTTATGAGACATCCAAGGACACAGTAATACAGACTCTGACACAACCAGGCACATACTTATGCATACATTGACATACCCAGGCACACACTTATGCAAACAATGACACACCGAGGCACACACTGAAACAGACACTGAGACACCCAGTCACGCACTTACACACTACTTCCACAATATAGGAATGAAAGGAAAAACACAGCTCTTTTTCTGATTAGTTGGTGTGGTTCTAAAAAAACCTTTTTATTTGCCAAAACAAAACAACAACTTTAGCTGGAATGATTATTTACTGCATCCAACTATCCTGCCACATATGTGGTATTTACCCCCGGCATCACTACCTCCCTAGTGCTGCCGTCGGCCAACGGCCGATGCAGCCCCGCCCACTCTTCAGGACGCCCGCACCGCAGCGGAAAATCCACCGCGTTAAGGCGTTAAGCCACCAGGCATGTGGCATCACAAGCAGTGAGTTGTCATGTGCCCTAAATTAGGACACAGAGTTGGTACACGTATTGGACAGGCAATTTCTAATGCTAAAAATACATTGTTTGAAATCGTGGGGAGAACTGCTTGTAAAATCAAACATATATATAGTATAATAATGGAATTTGCTCCGGATGATATTAAAATAATTGAGATTAAATGGGCCACTAGATTAGAAGACGAAGATGTTGATATTGAACTGTCACTACAGTTAGTAAAAAGGACCACTTCTATCCGCTAATATAAAGTCACACTATAAAATAATCTATAACTGCATTTGAGTTCTATTGGGCTGGTTTACAAAAGTAATGCAACTTATGAGAAATGTAATGTTTACCCCAGTTCTTAAATTACCAGTCAAAACAACAAGAATTTTGACTCAAGAAAGTCCTACTTTTGATATGTAAGTAGATGGCATTCACAAAGAAAGAAGGCTTTATTTGAGTGACATTTTGTGAAATATTTGGCAACTTTTGCCTTGTAAATATACACAAGTTGCACACATAACAATCAAAACATTGAAAAAGATAAAAAGTTTTAAAAAATCTTTGACTACAAAATCTATTTCTACTGCACAACTTTTAACAATGGGTTTCTTGTTATTCTTTCACATGCGGTCACTCACTCTTACTCATTTATATGAAAGTAAACTTTTAATTTAGGATTTTAAAAGAGGATCAGATATCTTTTATAAAATGTTTGCATATTTCTTTAAAGTTAAAAACTTGGCGGCAAATCCCTCTAGGAAATGACCCTCTTTTGTGAGGTGTGCATTGAGAATTTCTCCCTATTGCCTTCGCCGCCATCGTTGAGAGAGTGGGAAAGGGATCTGGACTGGTGCCAAGGTGCAGAGGAAATGGTGTCCAAAATTAGGGGCTGTGTGGAAAAGTGGAAAAAAATATGTCAGTCATGGTGCCAATACAAAGAAAGGCTGGGGGATGAATAGGATGCGTAGGTCATGTTCAGACGTTAATAATGGCGGGGATTAGTGGATGTGCTATTTCGCATTTGGTCTATTGATGTTGTTGATGGTTAACTTGTGTCTTTGAAGCCATTGTAAGTATACAATTACCTGCATATCCCTCATGCAATAGCGGTGATGTCAAAGCTGTACCATCTGAGACTATATGTAATTCATGCAAAGAATGGTCTTTTGTTTGAACAATGTTAATAAAAATAAAAAATAATTAAAAAAGTGAATTTTCCCCTATGTGTTTTTGCTAACTGTAGAACTCCGTGAACTTTACCCTTGCTGCCTTTGCTCTTTCTTTTTGAACATGGCACAATTTCCATAACCCTAACTGACATATCTAACTTACTTTTATGTTCTTAATATATAAGGGGCAAGGTGTATCCAGTGCCCACAGGTTAAATGTCACTAGTGGGCTGCAGCACCTATAATGGCATCCACTACATTGGAAATGCAACCATGGCTTCAGGCCTGCCATAATAGCTCGCCAGGAGCAGATTTAAAAAAACAGTTAAACCTGTCTATATCTTTCTTTTATGAATAATATTGTAATCACAAATAGGCCTTCTATCCCACAGAGCAGAGAGGATAGTATTTAAAAACTTTTGACATGTAGAAATGTAATGTTCACATGTTCCTATGGTTACTAGCAATCAAACGCAATTTACACTGCAGGAAGGCTGTCTGGCCCATGGAGAAACACTGGGAAACAATATTAATTATTAATTTTATATTAGGGTAAGGACCAGCTAGAAACATGATTCAAAAACTATATTGATAAAAAACTTAATTTAATGGTGAAGTCATACTTTTAATACACACTAAGGAAAACTAACATTTAGAAAGTTACCTTTTCCCTGCCTAAAGCCTCTGGAGGTTAATTGTATTGGGTGTCAGCTGCAGCCCTTTGAGTACTCAAGCCTTGAATGAGGTGTGAAAACTGCTCTCAGAGCAGATACAAAAGACCTGGGTGTGGAGAGGTAGTTTTCTTCCCTGGAAAGAGGACTATTTAGGCTGTGCCTAGGAACTTTAAACTACACCTCCAGAGGACTGGAAAATACCTGCTAGGCAGATCTGAGCCAGGTACATTTCAGATAGCCTGAAGATTCAGGTTTCTCCCACTTGGAGCTTCTCTGCCGCAGCAAATCCAATTAAGCTGGACTACATGGAGAAGGTATCCAGCTTCATTAGGCCATCTTTGGCTACTGGCCTGCAGCCTTGATCTTCGAACTATTCCAAGTACTGAAAAAGTGACCAAGGGACTGATTTATATAATGGCGGGTGGCTGTTTCTCCATCAGGGACAAGGAATAAATTACTCCATCACTCTGACTGAGATGCCTCGTGCCAAATTGTGAAATGACCTCCGTCATTTCAAAAGCATTAGCAGAGACCCCAGTCAAAGTGGTTCCTGTCAACGCTTTTTAAAGTTTGGTGCAGGACTCCATCAACATGATGGAGCCCTGCACCCCACTATTTTCTGCATTATTTTCAAAAAGAAAATACCAAAGTGAGATTTCCTTTAAAAAAAGGAGAAGAAAATGCATCCCTTGCCATAGGAGTCCTCTCCCATGGTGGGGGGAACATTTAGCAGTTTCCACTGTCCCTTACTGCCAGTGTTTTTCTGGCATTGAAGGGCAGTGGAATCTCAGCCTCTGATGGCCCATACTCTGCATGGAGTGGTGACAGACTAGTCTCTGCTGCGATTGAACCTAAGGTCCGCTCGCTTTTAAATTTTGTGGGCGAACCATTATCTTGGTGGTATTCTGTCATTGTTGTGATATAGTCAAATTTCCTCCAAGATATAAATAAGGCTCTAAGTAAGAAAGTAGAAGTCCTGGCAGGCAAAAGCATCAAAAGTATTCGACTGGTAAGGGACCTTACCTGAGAGGGAAATTCTAATTTTTCACGCTAAAAATGTTTCCACCAAAAATGAATGGCTTCCCCTGGACCACCTCCACTGGCTTTCTGACCTTGTGGAGCCCTCCTAGGCTATAACCTGTTTCTGTGCCCCACTGAAGATTTTAGATTTCCATTTTTGAGACTAAATCCCAAGGTAAAACCCTCAGGTGGAACCTGGTTCCTATATTTGATCTAAGCTCAATCACAGCCTCAAATCGACCTTAGGTACTAGTCTAACAGCAAATATTTGACCGCAGTTGGCACCTGACGCTTTTTGAAATTCGCATCTCTGGTTTTTCTTATTTTTTTGTCATTTTGATGTCATTTAATTTATTAAAATGTACTGTATTTTTCTAATTCAGTTTGGAATTCTCATTGTGTTTTTGGAATAGTCCAGTACGACATGCAAAATAATTATTATTAAGTGGATTGATAATGGAATGATTGCACTTGTATTTTTTGTGTGATACTTTAGGAAAACCTATGGTCTGACGGTGAAAGATAGAAGGAGTATCCAGTCCAGGACTTGAAGGCAACATTTTCTCTAGCACCAATCTGGAAAGGAACTGAAGTAAGATGCTGACCTTGAGAAGGAGAGCCCATCAATAAGTTTGTGCTTGTGTCTCCATTCAGAGTCTTTGCTATTTTTGGGATGAAACCCTGATTGAAATGTTGACAGATGAGTTAATGGGTGAAAAACCTTCCATGGGGCATGTTACAATTTGCTGTAAATATCCATCTGTAAGATGAGGTGTAATATCTGTGAATGCAGAGATGATGAGGTTTTTAGCTGAAGAGTTTTATATTAGCAGAAAAGACTTCATTATGTTATTGTTGAATGAACGTAGAAGATGAATTCTCATGTAATGGAGATGTCTTAGGGGTTACGCACCGTGGTGGATATATGACCTATGGGCAAAGTCAGCTCAACCAAATTCGAATTAGTAATGTGCACATTTTTCTTGTCTGTTTTTTAGCTTGTTGCATGATGTAATCACTAAGTGAAAAGACCAGGAACTAGTTGCATGCAACTCCTGTACCTGTAATTTGAATAACAGTTTGGAATATAACTAGGAGAGGATCTGACCTCTAATTTTCATTTTGATGTAAGAGAGGACAAAATGAGGATGGAGTGGATTTTCTATAGTGCTAAGTAAAAATATCTAAAGCTGTGTTTTTTGGCATGGCGTAATGTAAGTATTGTTCAGGATTAACTGCTTCCATCTAGTGGCACCAGAAAATGACGAAGGAGTGAATAATCGATCTTTCATCTGAAATACATCTTGCGTTATACCCTGAAATTCGTTTTCCCTTGTTTATGGTGAGTGTGCTTATTAATAAAGGTGTAAATAGGTATGGATGCAGTATTATCCTATTTGTCATGTCTGTAGTTGAATAAATAAGGTCAGTTTGTGTGAAATATTGGTCATGAGGACAGTCAATCAATGGCTGCAGGTTAACATAAATTGTTTGAATATACTCCTTACAGTATTTAACATTACGAAGGTCATGCAACAATGAAGTATAGAATAGGTTCTGGGTAACCATTGCATAGAAAAAATACTTAGCACAGGGAGGATAAATGCCTAACCTAAATAGATTGACAGACTTGGCAAGCTTTAGCTTTGTCATATACCCTTGTTACTGACGAAATAGAAACTGATCTGAGAATTGGGGAAACATCTATCTTTTCTCTTTTATGAATTCAATGTAGGAATTGTGTTGTAAATTGACAAATTTGGGAATTGTGTTACAAATTGTGTTATCAGATAATAGCAAAGCAAGATATGTTTTCTTTATATTTTTTATTTACTCTTTAAGATGTATGTACAGCTAACAAAATGTACTGTATGTATTTGTATATTGGATGTGGAAATGTATTTTTAGACTAGGAGAAAGGTATCATCTGTTAATATTGTCATTACACATGTTCTCATTACAGACCTGAAGAAGAGACACACCAATGCAAAACACATGTTGTCTGTGTTTTCTTTTGGTGACCCTTTCTTTATGTCCCAAACAGTTTGTTACAAGAGTGAAGGACAAAGGAAAAATATCATGGCCTAATGTCAATTGAATGTATATTAAGGAAAACATTGATTAGGGTTTTTAGTGATGTTTTTATAGAGTGTGTTGTTAATGTGAATCTGTCTGGTATGTCAAATCAATAAGTGAAAATAAAACGTTTTAATATGAATAATAGTATCATTGGTTTTTGGTATAATGAATATAATATAAGGTTGATGTAGGAGATAAGATAAATGGTATTCACTGATTTAAATGGGCTAAAAAGCCCATCAAATACTTAGAAGTGCAGATTATATCAGCAATTCAGGAGCTATATAGGGATTGTTGCCAACCATTAAGAAGTAAAGAACGATTTGTTGAGGTGGGGTGCAATAGGTATCTCTTAGATGTATCCTTGAAGATGCACATACTGTCAAGATTATTGTACTTTTTCTGGCTCTAATAGTCTCAAACACAAAATAAGATAGACATCACTTACTATCTGTTTGTGTTTGCTTAGCTAGTACTTGGTCTAAAACCGCTATTAATTCATATCTAACTTCGTGATCAGTCTATATTTTAAATATGTGTGCTCCTCTCTTTCATCAAAAATTGTAATCCAACCCTGAAAATTGACTCTTGGCTTTTCACCTTACTGTATAGTGGTGTCGGAATGCCCATTTTCCTTACCATTGCAAATGATGAAACCATTTCAGAACATAATAGTTTTGTGACCCACTTTTTTTTAGTTTGCTCCTGGCTACCACCTGCTTACACTTGGTGGTAATTTGGAGTGCAAAAACAAATGTTGACACTATTCACCAGTTCTGAATTTTTCTTACAGAACATCTGAGAATCACAATTAGCTATTCATTGGTAATTACTGTATCACATTACATTTTCTGAATCATTTATGCGGCTCACTATGCAGAATTTGCAGATTCTTCATCAATGATCCTGATATTGGGACACAGTGATTTTGTGTTTTATAAACAGTTTGTGAATGGATAAGAAATGCAATTATTTAGTACATTAGCCCTAAAGTATAAGCATAGTAAATGCTCATTTAGGACTAGTGGATAGATGCACTAAATATTTGGTTTGCAAATGCTCAAATTCCGCATTTGCGACTTTTCTTACATTTTTTTTCATTAACCTATCCCTTTCTTTTTGGTATCAGAAACCTTTTCCGAAAAAAGCTGATATTTTAGCAACACCTCAAAGAAGGGTGTAATATATTTATAAAAGAGAGGGATTCCCCTTGAGATCCATTCCCCTTTGTGAATGTAACAAAAAACGCTTGTTGAAGAGTAGGCAGTGGTCCACAGCTAAACTGCTAACTCTTACCACTTCCACAACCCTTCTTTCCTTATACACTTATAAAAGGTGTTAGTGCCGATTCAGACATGAAATTGTGCCAGTCAAAAATGTTTGTTGACCCGGTTCAGAGGGTTCATGGGTTGCACCCATGAGGGTTCAAATGTGAACTTATATTTCTGAATTAAATGAGTTTAACTCGTGCCAAATTTACATCTTATTCACGCTGTGTTTTATTTGCTCTGGTTAATTTAGTTCAAATGTGTTTTTTCCGCTAGTAAAGTCTATTGCTAAGAGGATGTCTGAGAATCTACCACGTATTTCTATTTCAAAAATGTTTTGTGTGTTAATCTTGTGCCTACTTCCTCTGTTTTCGCATCCTTTGCTCAATCTAAAACGTTCACAGAAAAAAACGATCCTTAATTTTATAAATACGAGTTAGAGCATTGCACTTCTGTCATAATTCTTTCTAAATGTTCTTTCAGGGATGTATCAATACAGTGTAACACAATATTATTTCAGAGCACTATACAATCCGTGTTTTTCAAGCACCGGGGTCCCCCTCGTGTTTATAGAATTAATAAAGTTTATTTAAGCTTTAAATGTCAGCTATTTGCGTTCTATATTTTCATAGGCGATTTTGCTAAGCAGAGCCGCGTGCTAATCCCAAGCTCACAGAGAGAATTTCAAAGTTCTCCAGTGAGCCAAGAAATAACATATGAAGGTTTCTTTCCCCTGCAATAGAAAGAGGTATAAATTGTGGAATTAGGGTATTGATTGAGGTCTACCACTTCAAGCAATCAGTTTTCTGGCTTGACAAGATTATTTTATCCTACTTTTCTTTTATTATCATGTGTTGTATTTGAGTCATCCTTCAGGCAGAGGAGTGACAGCTTGAATTTACTCAATAGAATCTACCAGTTAGGAAACCTACTGAGCCGGACAAAGGAAGAAAACGATTGCAGAGGCAAGGTGCAGTTCGTGTAAGCAAGCATGGCACCCGGTAAAAAGAAAATATTAACCGAAATTACAGTCTAATCACTGCATTTCTATGGAAACTTGTTAGATTTTTGTGAAAGGTTCACGGTGGGCCAGTATTCAGATAATGACGTCTGTAAGAAAATCTTTGCAACCATCAAATGTTACTGAAAACAATGATTTCATAATAGCTCTGTTTTACTTTAATTGAACAAGTCCAATAGCAATTTTGGAGCTTTTGTTTGAAAATGCTACATGCTGGATCTTCAATTGCTTTGTAATTAAAACTGTAATTTGTTTCTCAGTCGTAAACCACCATTTATAGTTTTCTGAGCATGACTGGTTGGTAATTTGTTTTACTGATATCCTTTTAAGACAGCAAACAATTAAAAGCTACGTAAATGAAAATATATTCCCGCAAAATTATCTTTAATCGCATGTATTTAAAAATCATTGTATGCCCTTTAGCTTCAAATATTATCAGTAGTAAATAATTTAGTCTGGTGCGCTGTACATCCGGGTTTTTAAAACTTCGAGACTCGAGAATATGAACTGGTCATTGGCTGTTCACTGGCCATGCTCTTGTTAGACAAATGTGTTTTAACATATAATAGCGTCAACTTCATTGCAAACTTGCCTGAACAAAACATTAATACACGAAAGCCCAAATATTTCATAATATATTTCTCAGCAAAGGCAACCTCAGTCCCACCACGGATCCATATTCACAAAAAAGTGTAAAAACCTGGGGTGCATCTTGAAAATTTCAACAGGTACATGTCTCCCATTTCTCCAATGTATAATTGTACAGCATAGAAGTACTCACTTCGAAAACGCAGCCTATCTGCTAGGGGCCACGCCTCCATGTGGGCGGAGGAGCGTTGCCCTACTGCTTTCTCGCAGTGCGAGAAGCAGAAACATAAAAGGGTATTATATTTACCAGAAGGATTTGGTTGGGGGCGGGAGGGTGGCCTGGTGGGCAGGTCTGCTTGAGGGCAGCGGAGGAGTGGCTTGGCCAATGCTACGGGCCCTGACTGTTTGGTCGGCCCTCTGGGTTCGACCAAACCAGTCATGCGCACTCTCCCTTTTTCTCCATTTATTTTCAAGGTTTTATATAGCGCGAACAAGATCCTTACAGATATCAGAGCGCTTTACATAGATATGAAAAGACCAAACAATGTAATACAGGGGAAAGATAAACAGTTAAATAGTATTTCCAAAGTTTATGTTCAAGTGAATTTAGCCAGGAGGATCGATTTGACTTTTTGAAGGATGCAGTGGATGAGATAAGTCTTGTTTCTGGAGGGAGGGCATTCCAAATCCTGGGAGCCATCCCTGAGAAGGAGTGTTTGTATGTTTTCTTCTTGTGGAATTTTTGTGGTTTCAGAAGGAGAGTTTGTGGGCTTCTTGTTGTTCTTGAACCTCCTGAGATTGTCAATTTCTGAGCAATGTAACTGGTCGAATTGTGGGGTAAGGCCTTATGAGTAATGCACGCAATTTTCAGGTGTATTCTGGCTTCGTAGGGTAGCCAGTTCAGAGAGTTTAAGTCGGGAGAGATGTGTGAGCGTTTTTTGATCCAGTGATGAGTCTTGCTGCAGCATTGATAGAGGCTCTTAATGGTGCGGTTGTAGATAGGGGGAGGCCGCAGAGGGCGGTACTTCCATAATCAATCCAAGGGATAACTAGCGCCTGGGGTTGTACGGCTTTACAACGCGTGCTTTTACACCGTGTGCCGTTACAACGCGTTTTTTTTAACGCAAGTCGTTACCACGACTTGCGTTGGAGGGGTGCGGACTTAGGAATTTTTTAATTTACTATTCTAACACCAGCCTACGTACAGTAGGGAAGGTGTTGGATATTAAATAAAAAAAATCCTTGTCCTGCAGCGCCCTCCAGCGCAAGTCGTGGCAACGACTTGCGTTGAAAAAAATGTGTTGTAACAGCACGCGGTGTAACAGCCGCGTCGTAAAGGCTGTTCCCCGCGCTGCACCGCAGTTCGGAAGTCGTTGGCTGGGAGGAAGGGTTTCAGCTTCCTCAAGGTGTTGATTTGGAAATTAGCTCCCTTCGTTGAATTGCTGATATGTCGTTGCATATTGAGATTGGAGTTGAGGGTTATACCTAAAGATTTTGCTGAGTCTACAATGATAGGTTGGACGTTGAATGCATAGATGTGTTTAAGCCAATCCTGAGCGATGTGGATTCTGGCGGGGTGAGCTATTAGTAAGAAAAACTCAGTTTTTAGAGCAGTAAGTTTGAGATAGTTCTCTGTCAGCCATGTCTGTGTGTCCTTAAGCGTTGAGTTGAGAAGTTTGATGTCATCCGGGGATTGTAGTTTGAGGTAGAGTTGGGTGTCGTCCGCATACATCTGGAATTGCACATTAGAGGCAGGAAGCAGTGCGGTGAGTGGCTCCATGACTAGATTGAACAGTGTAGGGGATAAGGCTGATCCTTGCGGGACACCTAGTGTGACTGGGACAGGGCTGGAAAAGGTGTTGTTGACTTTGAATTTCTGAATCCGATTATGGAGGAAGGAGGTAAACCATTTGAGTACTGTCCCTGAAAGACCCATTCTGGTATTCAGCAGATCGAGAAAAGTTCTCGTTTTTGACCGTGTCAAATGCTGAAGAAAGGTCGAGAAGGATGAGGAGGCAGGTAACGTTTTGGTCAAGAATTTGAAGCACATCGTCAATTATGTGTGTCATGGCTGATTCTGTGCTGTGGCCTGCACGGAAGCCGGATTGGTGTTGGTTGAGGAGGTCAAAGTGATCGATGTGTTTTGTCAGATGGAGGTGAACACATTTTTCTAACAGTTTGGCTAAGGTAGGGATATTGGATATAGGGCAAAAGTTATTAAGGTCAGTAGGGTCAGCTGTGGGTTTCTTGAGTAAGGGCAATACTAGTCCCACTTTGAGGGAGTCTGGGATGGATGCATCCTTGATGGAGAGAGCTGTTAATGATTTTTGTCCAGAGCGGTAGAAGCCATGGGATAAGATCCTTTACAGAGCTTGTAGGTAGAGGGTCCGAGAGGTGATAGGAGGGCTTCAAGGTGCCAAGGATCTTGCCTATGGAATCTTCCGTGTAGGTATCAAAGGATGACCAGGAAGCATTGTTTTTTAGTTTAATGGGTGTTTTGCTGAGGGGGCTAGAGTATAGGTTTAGATCAATGAGAAGATCATTCTTGATATTGGTTGTTTTTAGATTGAAGAAGGTAGAGAATTATTCACAGGACGGTAGGGTGCTGGATGTGTTCAGTAATCGTTGTGGTTCGTCCTTGGATTGCGATTTGATTAGTTCAAAGAGTTTTTTGGGTCGGTTTTTTGCTTGGTCAAGTTGAAGGCTAAAGAAGTCGGCTTTCGATCGTTTGATTTTCCTGAAGTAAGCATTTCTCTTTTTCTTTAGTTTATTGAGGTGTAAAGCTGACGGGGTAGATCTCCAAATACTTCAGCTAGTCTCATAGCTCGTCTATCATCGTTAAGCAGCCCGTCGTACCCTCCCGCCCCCAACCAAATCCTTCTGGTAAATATAATACCCTTTTATGAGGGTGGACATAATCTTGTCCGGAGTGGAGTTAGGAACGGTAGTGGTGGGGATGGTAGAACGAAGTATAGGTTGAGGAGATATGACTCGGTTTGGTGTGAGAACTGATAGAGGCCGGGAAAGAGTATGGGGCGGAGGCAGGTAGAGAGTAGGGTATGTGTTAGGCGTGGGTATAGAGGAAGTAAGAGAGTGTGATGGAGGGAGAGGAGATGATGTAGGCGTTTCCGTGGTGGGTAATTGTGTGATTACATTGATAGTGTGTGGGAGGAGTGACAGGGTGGGGGGTGGTGTGAGAGGAGGGGGGAATAGGGGTGGTATAGGAGGGGGGGCATAGAGGTGGTATGGGAGGAGGGGGAGTAGAGGTGAGGGAAGTGGGAGCGGTAATGAGGAGAGGGTTAGGTGTGAGAGGAGGGGGTGGTGATGTGCGAGGAGAAGGGGGGACTAGGTGTGAGAGGGGGAGGAGAAGATGTGAGAGGAGGTGGGGTAATGGGTGTGAGAGGAGGGGTGGGTTGACGAGGGAGGGGGGACTAGGTGTGAAAGGGGAGGGGTGGTGATGATATGAGAGGAGGAGTGGGGACTAGGTGTGAGAGGAGGGGAGGTGGTGAAGGCAGAGGGTGGAATAGGTATTGAAGGAGGAGGGGTGGTGATGGAGGAGGGGGGCTAGATAAGAGAGGGGAGGAGTGGTGGTGTGAGAGGAGGGGGAGGGCTAGGTGTGGGAGGTGGCGGGGTGGAGATATAGCAGGAGTAGGGTGGACTAGATGTAGGAGAAGGGGGGTAGGTGATAGAGGAGGGGGGCTACATGTAGGGGCCGGCAGGGAGATGGTAGGGGAGGGGGGATGGATGTAGGAGGGGTGGTGCAAGAGGAGGGGGCTGGGAACGAGGAGAGGCGTATTGTAGGATGGGGTAGAGTAGTTGAGGGAGGCATGTGGCTTTGGGCGTCTAGGAGTCAGGGGGGTCGGGGTGAGAGGGTGGGGGTCTGGGTAGAAGAAGAATTGGTTTAGGTGTTGGGAGTGGGGGCAGGTTGGGAAGGAGACATAGGATTGGATACCTGCTCTTTAACAATGGGAAATATGTTATCAAATCGGTTAAGGCTATGATCCGTGGACTGAATGAGAATAGTGCCGTTATTGTAGATAGTGATGGTTGCTGTCGCTTGGAAGAGTTGTAATGGTGTAATAGATATCCGAAGACCATGTGCGGACTTCTTCATGGAGGAAGTCCTGAGTAAGGATAGGAAGGCTTTCCTCCATTGTGCTCTGCGTTTGGTGCAGAAGATGACGTTGGTGGTCGTTGGTCCAATTCGAGGTGAGAAATAGTGATCTGCAAAGGGGGTTTCTTGGCGGGATTTCGGAAAGTTGTGTTTGAAGGTTTTGGCTGTTTTTTTGTGAGCTTCGGGGGGTAAATGATTTTGTATGCGTGGGTGCCTGTGAGTTCCATGATGAGAAAAGAGGTGTAGGTAGGGTGAGGTGAGTGTGTGGTATTGTAGCGGGGAGATAGTGGCTGTAGAGAATGTGAATAGGATGCCTGAAGAAGGACTAGCCTTGGTCTAGTCAAGACTAGTGTAAGAAGGCCGCCACCTTGGGGAAGAAAGAGAGTGGCTATATAGGGAAGTAATAGCTGAAGGGAATGTATATAGGGCAGTAGCAGCTGAAGAGAGTGTCATTGGGAGGCCTGTAGTGGGACTAGTCTAGGACTAGTCTAAGACTAGTCGAAGATGGCCGACACCTTGGGGAGGGAAGAGAGTGGCAGTGTAGTCGTTTGTCTGTTTCCATGACAGGAGTGAGGAGGAGTTGTCCTATCTCTATTTTTCTGACTTTCGTGGGATGAGGAGAAAAGTCCTGTTTCCAACCTGATGAAAAGGATAGAGGTTGTGAGAGGGGGCGAGTGGTCCTGTTTCGGTTTCGGTTTCCTAGTCCCTTTTCACTTTCAGTGGATTTGGGGAATCAAGTCCTATACCAGTTTTGATGATCCAGTAGGGCAATGTTTTAAACAGAGCTACGAGATGGTCAGTGGATGGGGGAGGTGAGTTAGATGATGTTTATGGCCACAGCCATATTATGAGACAAAGCACAAAAGTCGTGATACTACTGGGGATGGTTAAAAACACAGCCATTTTGGGATGCAACAAGGGAAATGTTTCTTCTGTGGGTGGTCAACAAAAGAGAGAGGGGAGGAGCCAAAACAGGAGAGGCAGCAGGAGAGCAACAAAAAATAAAAATAAAAGTAAATAAAAATAAAAATGGCAATGTAGACAGTACCTTTGTGAGGAGAGTTCTGCAGTTCCAAGGGTCGCTGCAATAAGGGACAGGCAAAGATGGTGCCAGGCCTTAGTTATTGTAATTGATTCCTATGTTGTGGGAGTAGGATGGTAGTAGCGCTGTGGTTTGTCACTCTGGAAGCTTCGTGTGAGCCTGAAGCCCATGAAGTAGACATGGGTGGTAGGACAGGCGTGCTGATGAGGGGTCAGGCGGAAAGACGAAAGAAGAAGAGAGACAGCTCACCGCGTGCAAGGACCTTCTTTGAGCTGTCTCTGCTGCCGCTGCGAATGCTCCCGTCTGGACCGCAGCCTCCGCGAGCAGTCCCGTTGCAGTGCGGCTGTTCTCACATGGTTGCGCACCTCCTGGCGTTCTCTCGTTGATGTGGAGTGCGGTTGCTGTGGACATGAGCCTCCTGGCGTGTCCCCGCTAATGGGACGCGTTAGATCCCGGCTCCGAGTCCAAAGCATGTGGACCTCCGGCCCGTCTCTGCTGCTACTGCGAGGGCTCCCGTCGGGACCGCAGCCTCCGCGAGCAGCCCTGTTGCAGTGCGGCTGTTATTACGTGGTTGCTCAATGGGGTCAGCATTGCATCGTCCAGTGCCGGCTGAGCCCTTCCTCTACTGTCTCCGCGGGCAGTGATGTGCAGTCGAAGGTCCAGTCCAGGCTCCACTCCTTTGTTGATGATCCAGGTCAGCACAGCCCAGCCAGAATCAGAGCGGACAGAGGTGGGAGGCGATGTGCTGTAGATGAACCGGTCCGAGCTCTGCTTCGTAGATGTTGATCCGCAGCCAGTCAGCCCCAACAGGAGTCAGAAGGGACAGAGGTGAGCGTCAGGGTTTTCTCCAATCACGATTCCGGTAGCAATAATGGGGAGACTTTGTTTGCTACACATCTTGGGCAGCAGTGTTTTTCGCTGTTTGGGAGCACTTCGGGAGCACTTTCCTTTACAGCGCTACTAGCGCCTTGACTTCACGTGGGTTGCTGGTCCCCGCCGCCGCCGCGAAAGGAACACCACGCGGCTGCCGAGCGAGGGGACTACAGTCCCCAGAATCCCGTGCTCCTCCACTCCGACCTCCTCCGCCCACTTCCGCGCCCGGAAGGCGCACAAAAGAACGGCGCTCCATTTGGGGAGCGGGAGACTTTGTTTGCTACACATCTTGGGCAGCAGTGTTTTTCGCCATTTGGGAGCACTTCGGGAGCACTTTGCTTTACTGCGCTAGTAGCGCCTTGACTTCACGTGGGTTGCTGGTCCCCCCCGCCGCCGCGAAAGGAACACCACGCGGCTGCCGGCGGGGAGACTACAGTCCCCAGAATCCCGTGCTCCTCCACTCCGACCTCCTCCGCCCACTTCCACGCCCAGAAGGCGCACAAAAGAACGGTGCTCCTTCCGCATCGAGGGACGCGCGCGGGCGGCGTCGGGCTAAGCCTGGGACAAAGGGCGGCCATCTGTGGCCGTCGGGGGCTGGACAAGGCTGGGCTGGGCCATTCCCCTTTCATATGCTTTGTCGTTCTCCATATTCTCGTACCTCCGAGTAAGTTACAGTACCCAATTGTGTGTTGTATGCCAAGTCAGCTGGATATTTGTTAAACTGTGGTATATATCTAGCAGTAGTTAAATCATTCAATATGGACACCTGGTTAAAAACTGGAAGGAAAGCCTTGGCAGGAGGGTCGGTGAGTGGGACACTCGATCATATTATTAATAGGGCTGCCTCCATCCTAGAACGCGAGATCGCTTTTACTGAGCGGCGTTTGTCTTCTGAACTGTTAAAGAAGCGTTCTTCATTGGGCCATATTCAGCTAGTAAGTGCTCCATCAAACCACGCCATTGGGACAGATCGTATAAGCGACATTGGCATTCCCCCTCAGTTACGAGATCTCACAGAGTCACAAGCTCAATGCAGGGAAAAGAACCACATAAACATCACCATAGGATCCCAAACTGATACCTCTACAGAGGAGCAAATATTGGTGACACCTAGCAAGCCCCTTAAAAAAAAGCCCCTGATGAAAATTACTGACCTGGCTGCTCCAAATAAAAGGAAACGTGGTAGAAATAAGCAAAAAGGCACCCGATCAAAAACTCCCAAATTAACTAGAAGCTCTAATGAGAATAATGGCCCCATAAGTACGGCAATTGATAAAGACTACTCATCTGCATATCCACATCAAGATCTTATGTCTAATATAGAGCAACTGGTTAAATCCTTATTTCTACCCCTGGTAGAGAGGGTTACAAGAATAGCGGAACAACTGGGCTCCATCCAAGAAACTGGTAATATCAACACAAAATTAATTAAGAAATTATCAGAAAAAAGGTCTGACACTACTCCACCTGCTCCAATAATGACGTCAAAGCCAATTAATCTTATAAACAAAGCAAAATTATTGCTCCCCGCGCATGGTAGTCTTCTGGTAAAAGAAGTTATGAAGGCAGTGCACGAACCATTAAAGCACAGGGAAGGGGGAGAGGCAGTACAAGTTAGTGACAATCACAGACACGAACAAGGACGGAAAAAGGGAGGTTATATCAAGATTCTCAACTAAAAGAACACGCAAACTTCATAGATTTACCACCGGAGTCAGTGCCATATGTCATTGTCCTGACTGGAGTTCCGGAATTAACCGAGGGGAAATTTGAAGCCTACCAGAACCTTAAGAATAAGGTAGTACACTGGTTACGAGTAAATAGGCGATTACCTGGCAACATAAACGGTGAAATCTTGCATGTCAGACGGTGTGGCTGGGTAGGACCCAGACAAAAAGACTTATATGGGGACATCATTATCATAAATTTTAAGGACCATAGGACGACAAATTACATAAGAGATTGGTACCCAGAGGGTTATGAGGGCGGAATACCTACCAGGGACCTTGGTTATTTTTATCCAAGGTCCTTGGTGGAAAAACCACTGAGACCAAGACATAAGAACTTCAGGACCATGGTGACCCCCAGGTCAAATATTATCACCCAAAATCGCTTCACTCCTCTTTCTGGTCTAGAGGGGGTCGATTGACTCAATCGACCGTCTGAGGAGCACGCGAAGGAGTATGATACATCCATAAGTACGTCCATTGATATAATAGATAAGGGTGAAGGTTGTCCTAAGAATGTACTTAGGGGGGGTCAGCATGATTCCTGCTACAGGGACTACCAGAAGGGCCAGTTGATCATTTCCTGGAATATAGCAGGACTTAAAGGTAAGGTGGATCAACCAGATTGGTCGGAAATTATTAATAGACACAATATTCTGTGCTTTCAGGAAACCTGGTTGGCCCATGAGATTCATATGCCTGGATACCAAACTTATAATACTCCCGCTAACATTAGCACCCATGGAAGAAATAAAGGTGGCCTATGCACCTATATTTCTAATGCATCAGGGATTAAAATGAGGAAGTTTATTTTGGCAGAGTGTTATCAAATTTTGTTGGTTAGTTGGATGAACGTAAAGAATATGGCCATTGTAAACTTTTATAACAACGCCCAAGCATCTCAATGGGAAGAGATATTATCAAATCTCAGTAGACGACTACAGGAACTAGAAGAATATGGTGAGGGGATCTGACCCTCTTATGGGTTGGAGATTTTAATTGTTGTCTCTGTAACAGCTATGTCACAGGCACTTGTCATCTGGCCGATGACAGGGGAGACATACCAACCCATTTTAGTCATTCTAGGCTGGGGGACTTTTTGGATTCCCTGATACATCAGTTCGATCTGGGCTATATTAATGAAATCTGCTCTCCACCTGTTCCTTTCAAACCAACATTCAACGGGAGAGGGGTGAACTCTATAATTGATTTCACCCTCCTATCCTTTAGACATCGATCCTTGGTGCTGACGTGGGAAACATTAGACACTGCCCACAGCGATCATTACCCCATTTCTTTCTGCCTGGGAAAAAGGGGATGTGTATCTTCCATGGAGGTAATTTATAATAGCACAATAAACCTGGCTGGTACCAACGGCTATAGCATTAACTGGGCGAAAGTAGACCCTAAAACCTTTTTGCATAAACTGATTACTAAAGTCCATGACCAGTTTAATATCTGCCTCGAACTCCCTGTAAGCAACAAGCAAGTCCTCGACGCCTTTGGGGACATAACAGCTGAAATTAACAAAATGCTTACTAGAGATTTTGAAACACACACTCAAAAAGCAAGGAGTTGGTTTGACAAAAATTGCACAAAGGCGCATCAGAACTTGAAATGGACTCTACCTGAAACCCCAAGAAATATGTCATTGATAAGACAAACTCGGAAATTGTACAAGGTGGCAATAGCAGAAAGAAAAAAAGAGTTAAAAACTGAAATTTGGCGGAATCTACACGATGCCTGTAAAAAATAAGACAATATATCCTTCTGGAGAGCTGTAAATGCCCTTTTTTTGTCAGACAGAGATCATGACATTATTGATATAGGCATACCAGGGGACACTTGGGTTACACATTTCACTAATTTATATAATAATACTACTGCTCCTGAGACTGACAACATTGTGGATAACCAGGAGTGTTTAAACCCATTCCCACTAGGAGTCTTCTTTGAGCATGCAGAAGTCGTCAAGGCAATCCAGGATAGTGCACCGGGTAAAGCACCGGGCCCGGACGGTGTCCCTATCGACTTGTATAAAGCTGAATTATCTTTATGGTCGCCCTTATTAACTAGTGTTTTAAACTGTGCAAACGCTTCTGGTTTTATTTCTACTTGGCCGGAAGCGGTGGTTGTACCTATTTTTAAAAAGGGGGACAGGAATACTCCTGTCTGCTATCAACCCATATCGCTTTTAGATGCCTTAATGAAGGTAGCGGGCAGAATTGTTCTTAATAGATTAGAGGTCTGGGCTGAGGACAATAACATTATTTCTAATCTCCAATACGGATTCCGCAGCACAAAAGGAACAATAGAACAGGGCCTAAATTTGGCACTGTTGACCGCCAAGTATACACAAGCCAAACGGGAAAAACTTTTATCACATTTGTGGACCTCAGTTCTGCGTTTGACTGTGTAGACCACTCTATGCTATGGAAAACGCTTGAAGACATGGGTGTAGAGCACGAGCTCCTTTAATTTATTAGAGAATTATATAGGGATGCGGGGGTTAGTACGCTACGGGAGAGGGGGGGCATGCTCTAACAAATTCAATATCAAAAGAGGCGTCAGATAAGGGTGCATCCTAGCGCCCTTTCTTTTCACTTTATACATCAACAGCGTGGGACAACATCTGAGAGATTTTCAGTTTGATTACCCCGCTGTTGGTGGAACACCCATCCCCATTCTCCTGTATGCTGATGATGCGGCTATAATGTCTTGTACTATTATCGGCCTACAACGGGCTGTAGATGAATTCTCGGAATACATGAAGACCCGCGGCCTACTGATTAATGTCTCTAAGACATATTCAATGACATGTAGTAATAAAAAAAAAACAAAGCAAGGCAATTTATCTGGGGAGAGATAAGATTAAAAACACAACAGTTTCTGTTACTTAGGAGTCATTTTTTACATCAGGGGGAGTCGGAAAGAAGCAGTCTTCGCCAGAAAATTAGCTATTAGCAGGGCGAATGGTGCCCTGATAAACTTCTCCAGGATATTGGGTTGGCAGCCAGCAAAGGAACTAATTCAAATTTATAATGCTAGGTGTATCCCCGCCGGCACCTACGGTGCTGGGCTTTGGGGGATTGTTAATGTTGATCAGATCCAACGAGCTGAAAATGATTTTCTTCGTTATTTACTGGCTGCACCCAAATCTATGTCCATTTCCTTTATTCACAGTGAACTGGGGATATCGTTTCTAGAGGATACGATTAAATCATGCCCACTGCTATTATGGCATAAAATCTGGGTGACTGCAGAAACGTCCTTAAACAGAGACATTGTTTTAGATTGTTTGGCGCTGGATGGAGCAGCAAATATTAAATGGTTACATTTCATTAAAACTATGGCCTCGGATATAGGGCACATAGAATATTTTGACCACCCTACGTGTTTAGAAACGGTTCCAAAACGAACACTTAAAAAACTGATTTTGGAGTTTTTAAACCATAAAAGGTGGCTGGTAGAAAAGGATAAACTTACATTCTTGGAATACCAGAAAATAAATCCACTTGTAGGTATGCAGTCATACCTTTTATTGGAAACAAGTCCCTATGTGAGAATGTTATTAACTAGGTTCCGGGCAGATACTTTTTTTCGTATGATAACTCTCCCCAAATGTAATGATTGGTAAAAATCGCTAGGTAATTGTACTTGTGATGAAGCATCCGTCCAATCTAATATTCATTCCATTCTCTTTTGTAAACATTATGTGAACCCTAGGTAGAGGTTTCTGAAGCCGGTCCTTATAAAATGGGGAATAAGGAGTTCCAGAGCAGCTTATCTTAAATTGAAGCAGCTAGAAACAGCATTTGTGGTAAAAGCGGTCTCCTCTTATTTGAGAATCTTAATTGTCCTGAGAAATACCATAGGAATAGGATCATGTAGGCCACAATGTATGTAATTTGTTGCTTTTTTATTCTTCTTTTATTAGGTAATATTCATTTCATAACACATGAAATTAAATTGATTGTTATATACTGTGTTCAATCTTAGCAATTGAAAAAAGTACGGTGATAGATATAGATATCCGACTTTTACTAACCAATAGGAAAGTATCGATTCTTGCTGCTATATGATCGTTTTTTATTGTGTAAATAGATGGCGATCACTTTAAAAAAAAAATTTTTTTAATGTTTACTTAATGTATTGTGATATCTTGTGCTTTTATGATTTTGCAACAAAAGTCGAATAAAGCTAATTTTGAACTTTTGAACAGTAGCAATAATCGTGTATCAATAATCGGCCTCCCCATAGATGCCTGTGTGGTCGGAGTCCCAACCAATCACAACGCTGCTATTGCAGCATTGTGAGTGGCTTAGGGGAGAGGAGGGAGACTGCTTGTTTTCTGTTCCTGTGGAGGCAAAAAAGCAGGAGCAGACTTAGCAGTTAAGACGCGGTACCCAGGAAAGATACACTTTTTATTTAATATTATTTAAAACCTCCCTACGCAACACTCCCTTCCCTTGCAACCACTCTCCCGACCCGTGCGACCACTTGTCCGTACCCCCACCCTGCGTGACCCCGCCCCCCACCCTTGAGCCATGCTGACCACGACTGCTACATGCAAATGTATACTTTTGTTTTACTTTCTCTTTTTTTTGCTGTGTAAACATTTTCCTTGTGAAGAACTTGCTTACCCTACACCGCCTCCAAATTTGGAGGTGATACATTCCTCTTTCCACCAAGGAAAGGGAGTTTCTCCATCCATGAGCTTGAGTAAAACTCTCACTATTTCCTGGGTGGGAGACGGTTGATTATCAATTTGTGAAAGGCACAAACCCACGACTTTATAAGCATTTACAAACTGAAAAACAAAACCATGTCCAATTTCCATTCCTTGTGCCAGTTTTACTACAGTGGAAATGTTCACAGTAATAAAACCATTTACATATGTGAGGAAACTGCCTGTGGATATATACATATGTTTACTGATGAAAATGCATTTTGTAAATCTGTCCCAGTGTCCTCAGTGCTAGTGCAGCCATCCTTAAACATGGATATGTGCAACCTCAATCAATACCTGAAAGAAGGCCCTTTTGGTCTGTATGTGCCTTAGCATGAGTCAAGCAAGTGACTCGCAGCAATGAGTAGGGATAATATTGTAGAATATTATTCAGAGCAGGGATTTTGCCAAATTTGTTGTTATGCAAGCAAAATCATGAGTAGTTGGGACATTTCGCTTCAGTAAAACTGGTGAATTTTCTCAGCTCTACCCACCTTCTCTGAGGCATAGCTTAGACTGGATTTTTAAACTCAGGGTTTCCCGTGAGTGGCATATCTCATGCTAGGAAATGCTGAGGACAACCACAGCAATCCCCCACCGTGCTGATTAGAGGTATGAAGAGGAAGAAACGCATGGTTGTAGGCAGGTCAGTTTGGGTGTTTTGGTGGAGAGGTGTAGAGTGAGGGGGCAGGAGATGAATGCATCATGTGGGGTTTATTGCAGGCTTGGGGCAAAACTCTTCCCGTAGGTAGGGTGCCTGAACAAGGGGAAAGGGACTACCACAGAGCAGCAACTGCCCACTTGCTGGCCTGCTTGGCCATTTGCTACAGCAGAAACTATTTCTTATTGCTGAAAAGAGACACTTTAGCTGATCCATTGATTTTTTTCTGTAAGCTTCCTAATGAGCTACTGATATGAGTGTGCGGTAATCACACCATGCAAGTATTTCCAGAGGGGCTAAACCAGTCTTTCCAAAGGATAGGCTGTCTAGAAGTTTAAGCTCTTCCAACATGGAACCCACAGAGTCCGTAGAACCCCCACAACCCCACGCTATGCTCCACTCTCAGAGGGAGTCAACATGTAGTATGACCTCTTAAGGTAGTTCAGCCCTTTGCTCCCCAAGGGCCAGTGCATGGATGTGGTTCTTTTGTATTACTATATTTTAGATTGAAGTGCAGGGGATGAATAGAATGTGCTTGTCAAAGTCAAATGAGTTCCAGACAGGCACACAAAACAATGAGGGCAGAAAGTATTCCTGGGCATCTGCTAATACAGAAGTGCTTTTGAGACACCAGGCTGGGAGGAAAGGTACCCCAGAACTGATTTTGAGTAATTACAGAGTAGGGGAATGCTCATTCACCTTGCCATATTTCTTGGTCGGCACAAAAGCTCTACATAGGTGAGAAAGAGTTTAATTGTCTCGGATTTTAGGAATAAAGTATAATGTAGGGTAAACAGTAATCTGACAAAAAAGTGGGTAGGGCTACCCCAGGTAACTTTTACCAGATTGGTTAAGCCCCACCAACTAGCTAGTGGCAACCTAAAATATGACACCCCAAGGCACCTCTTCAGAACACTTTCTGAACCTATGGAATAACAGTATAAGGACTCCATCTTCTGTGTGAGACGACCTGTGAGGAGACCTGATGGGCTGGACCTGATCCCACTTGCACCCAGATCATAGAAATGTACTCCAATGATCAGCTGGCTGATCTCCTATGTGGCTACAGGAACACAACACATTAAAAGAGCCATTTTTCCTCACCTGACCAGTTGCCACTGGACTTGAGCTGAATCCTGAGAAGGGCTTTCTTGTAGTGGGTCCTGACCCCTAGGTGCTGTTCCTGATGTCCTGGGACCGTTTACTGTGCCTAATTGGTCTTCTCCTACAATCACTGAAAAGCTTTGGGACATAAAAAAATTCCTACTTCCAGCCACCAGAGGAAAGGGACCAACCTCCTGGACTGATCCGTCCAAGGTGCAACTTTGCTGGGCTGGGAAAGCAGCTTTCTCTCCTGCTTGGAACATCTCCAAGTGTGATCAAGCAAGGCTTGGGACCGTAACTCCCCAGAATGGAACACCTCAATATTTAAATAAGCAAACAGGATGTTTGGGGGGGTATTTTGATTAGAGTTGTGATAAACCTTAGACCATTATTTCCAAAGTTTTAAATCTTTATTTTGCTTATTTTTTATATTTCAACGAAGACATGTATAGATCAATAGAGCATGTCTTTTGAAAGAAACACCACATTAGAAAATAGCACAATTCAAAATATGTTTGAAATAGAACTATATACAACATTTACATAGTGCAAACATTTTTTGGGGTGAGAAATAGTAATAATATATGGAACATTTTTGCAAACAAATAATAACAACACATCAGTAATCACAAGATAAACATCAATAACTCATGTGTGCCAGCCTGAAATTAAACCAGTCCTACATTCATATTAACACCAGATGGACAGTTACTCATTTTCGAAACACATGTTTCCTGTCCTGCCTGTGAGAGGATGGGGATAACTAACCTACTGGTGGATGTTGTCAGAAGCTACTGAGGGAAAAAGTATGTAACATTCCTCTTGACACACCCCATCAACAGTCCCCCATACTCAAAGCCAACATGTTTTGAATCCCTAACAAATCCGGGATTCTCTCCAGGACTTGGACTTGGTATTTTGGCTCTTAATTGTGGGGTGGAGTTGTTCCACAGGAACTGATGTCCAGAAACATTGCTTCAAATCTTATATTGTGATCGAAGCTTCAAATGTATGTGACGTGTTGGACAAATCAGTGGTGTCAGTCCATTATCTTAAAATCGAAAAAAACCATAATTGATGCAGACGCTTTTAAACAACAGCTGCTCCCAAATCGTATCTGTTTCCTGTAATTCTTTCTCTATACTGCGGGAAATATCAATCCAACATGCTACTCGGCTTCCAATGTATGTGACGTGTGGGACAACTCCAATGGAAGCAAAACCCTGGTGACAGTGGTAGAACTACAATACAGAACTCTGCCCGCTTTAGAAGCAACAAGCCAGTTTCCATGTGGCCCACATGAGTGCTTACAAACATGTTACACCGGCTGCACCAAGCAATACCCAGCTGCTTGAGCACATACTACAATGGCTGCATGCACTTCAGGGGGCCATGTGAGCAACCAGCTATAAAAGTCGCTCCCACACATGAGACTGTGCTTGTCCTCATCACATCTCCTCTACTTACCTGCTCCTGGCTCCCACTACTTCTGGCTCCTGTGATGATTCCTGCTATGACTCCTCGACAGCAGCTCCTCCTCCTGATGACCTGTGTCTTCAGACTGCAGTCTTTGCATTCTTCCATTTCCTATAAGAGAACAGACAAAGAATAACATAGCACAGTGTGCTACCCACGTAATCGATAGTGCTAGAGCTTCAGAGACTCTCATTTACAAAGAAAGGCCTAAGTTGTTGGCATTACAATTATTTTCATTAGTGCTACAAAGACTCACATTTCAAAACAGAGACAAGAATGTGTAAACAAAGACTTTGGCATTTGGAATGTTGCACACAGCATGAAAGCCAATGCTCTGTGATTTAAAAATTGTGAACTGTTGACATTTGACTGACAAAGAACTTATACCAGTTATTAGGACTAATACTGGTCAATATATTTAAACTAAAGGCTAGTGTTCTGATTGTGATAATGTCATGATGTTAAGCCTTGTTCCATGAGCCATAACCCAAGATAGTGTTTGGTGGTAAAAGTGGACCGCTCTACTGCTCATGTTATAACTTGTGGCACTGCTCATTGAATGTCACATTATTCTTTGAATCTCCCATGAATGTGACCCCTGAGAAGAACAAGGTGTAGGTCCTATTCTCTATGCTGTGTGTTTTGTGTGAGATTACAGAACAACTCTAGGATAATGTGTAATATGTTTACTCTCACATGAACACAGAGAAAATTGTTTATTTTCCATTGACATATACCATGTGCAGTAGGTCTACAACATTCTGGGGTGCTGTAGCAGCTGAGCAGTGATCATGGCTGAAGCAACAGCGCAGGGAGCAGGTGAAAACAATCTGACTGCACCATCTTTCTCTTTTGTCAATTCCATCCCCCCTTCCCTTTTGGTTCTGGCTTCAGAGCAGAGCCTCTCATCTATGCTGAGATTAGTGCTCAGTTGGAGAGGGGGTCCAGAATCACCCCATCGGAACCCCCAGATATTCAGGTGAGTGGCACAGCCTTGAATTTTGAAACCTTTTTGTCAAATCCTACCTGAGCTACATCATGGGCATTGAGTTCCAGGCATTCCTCAAACAGTGACTACTGTCTGATGCTTTACTTTTTCTTAGTGCTTTTTCTATTACATTTTTCAAAATTCATTTCTCTGGTTCCCCTTATTTGACCTTAGCTATTTTGGTGTTAGTTTGTTATTAGATTTTACTCTATTAATGTACTTTTGAGTGCAATTTTTATGTCCAGTGTTTTTGACGCTTTAACTGTTTTGGTACTTCTAAATGCTTTACACATTTTCTTTAAGTTAAGCCTGCCTGCCCTGTGTCTTAACTACCATGGGTTGACCTCAGGTTTAAATTGCTGAAACCTTTGACTGGACCTAAAAGGTTGGTGATTGTATTACTTCCAGCAGACTCTGATCTACCCCAATTAATAATCCCCTTATTACATGCACTCATGGAAAAATAGAAACTACCCAGGTGATGCCATGACCATTTGTGGGATATTTTAGCATACCACCCTTGTAATCAGTTATGTTAAGTAGATGGTTAGAGTAGAGCATCTCTATTACCAGTATAACTGATAAATAAAATACATATCTGAACAACTAAAGGAATATCATACAGTTTGTAAACATATAACATAGTCAGATAGTAAAGCACCATCATGTGTGGAACACAGTAAAGTAATTTAATAGGGGGGAATGTAATACTGAAACTATGACTGGAGCTGGGTATTTGTAGGCAAGATCACAAATCTCAATTTGTATTGCATATGCTCCAAATGCAAAAAAACGTCTTTTTTGTGTAGAAAGTACTTAAACACACATTGATTTTGCAATTAAACATTGAGGCAAGGGTAAATGTTATGGGTGAATTTAGGCTAAATTCCTTTGCAGAGGTTACCCAAAATGCCAACAAATTACAATTTATCCAGTAAATAATGACATCTTAAAGCAATTCAGGAGCAATTGAAAAATTAACAAACTTGCTTCTGATATAATATCTATTTAAGTAAATGCATTCCATATGTATCAATAGTTATTTTTTAACAAAATATTTAAAAAGTATTAAATATCACCTGTGTAAGCAGACCATTTTATTTCCTTCTCATTTTAAGAAATACCTATAATTTGTGGATTTTTTTGATTCTACTCAAAAGAGGTTCCACAATTGAAAAAAACAACAGGAGTGGCAAAGGGTAACTCTGTGTTGTACCTCTTGTAAGAGAGAAATAAGCGGAAAGAGTAACATTAACAGGCATTTAAGTTGTAGGGGAATTAGAATCAGTACCTTCACACTTTGGAACTTAATGGAACTCCCCTCCCAAGATGGTCAAATGCCTTCAATTCCTTAAGTTAGATGAATTTATATGCAGGATTTTAGCAGAGTATTTAAAAATTAAATTTTAAATGACTCACTATTATCTGATTATGATCTCCATTTAATAAAACCTATTTGCTCAATGCTAATTAGCTAGCGTTAAAAAGGGACTTCAGTGTTTATTATTAGGAAACATCCATCCATTGCTTTTACATAATGTAGGTCAACATCCTGTCTTTCAAATTTGAAAGAACATTGCCTCCATCCAAGTAGTCCTGATTAGAATCAGAAACATAAAATATATGGATTTGGAACAAAGGTTTCTGAAAATTGTGAATAATAATCTGCCAACAATGTGTTGGGACCTGGAGCTTTCCCTTATTTAGGAAATCTAATGGCCCCATTAACTCATCATTGTTTTATTTTCTCAAATAGATCTTAAACATATCCAGTCTTAAGGATAAGTATATTTCTTTGGATGGGTAAAAGGTATATGTCCAATTCCTGCTTAAATGGAACAATTTCAATTGTGTAAAAACCTTTTATTAAAATTGCCCAACACTCAGGGTCTGATTACGGGTTTGACAGTGTGTAGGACTTCCAAGGGGAAGTGCGGTGGCAGTTGGGGACCCCTACTAGCGGTCCGACCCCTGGTAGTACTGCAGCAGTCTGGGGAAGCAGCATGCATGGTGGTGCTGCTGCTGCAACACCATGCATATTACGAGTTTCGCCAACTTCAACCTTTTCATGGAGGTGAGCTTGCCATTAAAAAGGCTGGCAGTGCATAAAGAAAGGGGACCTACAGGGGATCCCTGTTTCCCATGTGCATGGGGTGCATGCAGGTGAGCACATGCTGAACCACACTCTGTGCATGCACCCCTGTTTCTGCAAGGCATGGACTGTTTAGTAGTTGCCGTGCAGGAACATACATTGGCAGTCCCACAGCAATGCCGTTCTAAGGCTCACTTATGAACCTTTAAACTGCACTGCAGTGAGATTGCCCCGCCGGCCCCCCTCCAGACCACGAAAATACTCGTAATCTGGTGGGCGGGCGGCAGTCGACTTTGGCGGTCCTGAAGTGGGGTGCTAGCGTGGCAGCCGGCTCCAGGGCCCCCAAAGTCATAATACGTCCCCCCTAAGTCTTTAGCCACCTTATTTGCATCCCTGTCATCAACTATTTATCCTTAATAAATGAGTATTTCTTTTTAATCTTTATGTATCTAGCAAGAAACTTTTCAGTCTTGTTTTGCCCTCAGAATTGTTTTCACTTAAATCCAAAATGAAATCCATAAGTACTCTCAGTACACTTTCTGTGAAATTCTGTCAGTGCCTTAATACACTCAGAAGGTAAGCTCTGCACTTTTGTAAAAACACAATTGCATATAGCTGGTTGAAATGTTCAAACTTTAAACTTTAAATGTTACATCTTTCAACACAGAAGAATTACATTTTCAGCTATTAGTTTTTCTAGAATGTATTACTCCCTTATCTGGCATATTGCCATATATGATTGACATATTTGTTCCAAGTGTGCCTTAATATGTATTTGTGCCCCAAAGGAGTCTGCTGAAAATTAGGAGTGGACAATAAATTGTGCTCCGCGGGTGGAGTTCGAAGAGTTTTCCCCACTCTGCATTCTGCATGGAGCATGTGGTGCAGTTTTTTCTCCTGAGCAGCTCACCAACGTTAAGCGTGAGTGAAAATTTGCATCCCCTAGCACAATTTCTGGATGCTAGAACTCCTCCCAGCAAGATTTCTCAGCAGGGGCGGATACAGCAAGTCTCAACCATTTGCATAGAGAAAGCTGCTGCTGGAGTAGAAAGTTGACTCAAGTGGCAGAAAGAAGCAGCGCCTTCTTGTGGGCAGTGTGGTGATGTTCACATTGATTTTACAGTGTGGAACAAGCTCCTGGTGCTGAAAATCAGCGTGAGAAGCACAACGTGCCAAAGTTCACCTGCTTGCTGAATTCTGCGGAATGATCCATTGTTCTGCCCACCCCTACTGAAAATTCCCACTCATCCACAGGTTCCCATTGGGACAACGGATGTCAATATATCAATTAGAAAATAGGGGAAAAAGGGAGTAGGGAGATACATCAGTTAAGGGCAGGCACTTGATATCAACTCAGGACCATCACAGAAAAATAGGACAACACCTATAATCATTATAACAATACAGAGCAAATATCCATTTGTTGACCAAAGAAATGAAGGTGAACTCTGTGTCTAACCTGGAACCAAAACTAGAGCCCCAGGATCGAGAAGAGTAAGACAAAGTTGTAGCCAAATCCATAAAGGAAAGGTTATTTCATGGTTTAGAACACAAGACAGAATACACTGGAAATCCAGGAAAATCCAGAAATTATGAGAAGTAGAACAGAGAAAGAATGATAAAACAAAGGTGTAGGTTCAAAAAAATCCCTGGGTAAACTACTAGCAGCAAAGAAGCAAAAACAATGTGGGATGTTTCCAGGCTCCTCATTAGGGTACTTATTACAATTTCGGTGAGCTTGCCACCGACTGGCCGTCAGTGGCGAGCCCACCAACATATACAGAAGCAGTCCGACCACCAGATTCTGATCCGGCAGTCAAAGGCATTGGGTGGAAGGACCGACCACTGGTTTTCTGACAAGCTCAAGGAGCCCATCGGTGCAGCAAACAGACAGTAATACCTACAATAGAGGCAGCACCTGCTCAGGCGCTGCCATAGGGATTAAAATGCCTATTTCCCTCTAACTTTTCATGGCTGTCCAACCGCCATGAAATGGCAGATGGAAAGGGACTTTGGGGGCCCCTAGCAGGGGCCACTGTGCCCCTGTGCCTCCATTCTGGGGTTTGGGGGAGCACATGTGGTGCCTCCCCACACATTCATGCACAGTGTGCTAGGCACTAGGTGAAGCCTGGCATAAGGTGCATGGATGTCTAAAATATACCCTTTTCAATTGCAGCTTGTGCTGTAGGCATTTTTCAGGCTGTAGCACAAGCTGCAATTCGAAAAGGAATTTCACTGGGAGTGGAATCCCTGACTACTGGTTGGGTGCTTTCACTTCCACTGCGATGTCGGTCAGGCACTTGTCTGACCTACATCGTAATGAGCACCTAAAAGTGTAGGTGAAGCTTTGGTACTGCTGCTTCTCTTCTTGCCTAGCAGGTCCTGCCTTAGAAACCTTGCCTGGAAGTGAATACCTGTCAGTCTAACTATAACTAAAGGAATAACTTCCAATTACTTGTCTTTATTACCTCCAATACTGACCTCTCCAGAATGTAAAGGATGCATGGAAACAACTTACAGAATCAGAAATCCAAGGCTTGCATGTTCTTTGTCCTACACCATGTGACCATGAGTACCTGCAAGATCTGACATTCTGAGGCAAGAGAAGTACCCCTACAATTTCTGTACATGATCTGAGTAAACATTGCAGAAAGTCATGGCAGTCAATCGGTTAATTCAAAACCAGAGATGAGTTGAACATGATCTAAAATCAGAATAGCTCTGATTTTGGCTTAATAAAGGTTTTTCAGCTATGAAAATATATCCAATTCTTGATTGAGAAGCATGTGTCGGTGAAAACTAAGTAAATTAAAGAACATCAGGGTTATGTACTCCCTGAGGAACATACAGAGGACTCTGTGACTATCCTCTTTTGAAAACCATTTGCATTTTGTTTGAAACTTAGACGTCCTGCATAAATATCTAAAACCTGATGGCAATAACACCAATACAATAATAATACTTTGCAAAACATCATTAAAACATTTGTTGGTCCATACATTTTTGAAATTCTATGGGCAACATCAATAAACTTAAATTTAAATAAAATACATCAGCTAGAACAATATACATTCAGTGGAAATTCAAGGCTTCTGCCTGTGATGTATCTCAGAAATTCTCTAAGTTAGTGCAGGGTATTTAGAAAGCACAAGTCAGAAATAAAGAAAGAATATCCTTGTTCTCTGGTGCTGTCTGTATTTCATTTATTAAGTCTGAGAATTTGTGAGTTATTTGTATTAACTTTTTCCCCCTTAAATGCAAACAAATAGATGCTCAATTTTGCTCTGAGCCAGCACACATCTGACTTTTTCTTGTGCTTATGGCACTGCATTTCACAAATCAAATCATTGGAATAAATCAGAAAAACATCACACATCAGGATCCTATTACTATAAATATTAAAGTGATGCCTCTATTGTGGCACAAAAGGAGAAAATATATAAGAATATGCAACACATTAAACAGCATCTGTACAATTAGTGGTAACAGGAAAAACAAAATAAGAAGTGAGGAGTACCTAAATAAAAGGCAATCCCCCGACTACCATCCATTTCAACTAAAGACAGAAAGAAAAAATGAGTAGACAGAAAATACATCAATGCCATAATGCACCTATAAAACAGTGAAAGAAAATGTATATTTTCCACAGCCTACTGAAAAGAAAATCTGGATTTTATTAATGACATGGAGGCTAAGAATATGTAATCTCCTTGTATTGCCAGTTTCCACAGCAGCAACAATTAGTTAGAATTTAGAACTTTCTAAACATTCTGAACATCAATATAGTCTAGTAATAGGCAGCCATCTTCCTTCTTTTATTCTGCGTGGTGAACGGTATAAACTTTACTCCAAACAAAATCACGATGAATAAATCCAGGAGAGGAAAGGTTCCGTGACCAAAATTGTTACTCTGAAAGAAAATAAATAGTACGTTAGTCTGCCCGGGCGGGTATTAGTCGTGGGATAATCTTAGCCTCCGTGTCCTTAATAAAATCCAGATTTTCTTTCCAGTAGGCTGTGGAAAATCTAAATTTTCTGGAATGAGACGGAGGCCAATATTATACAAGTTCAAAGTGCATTCAATACAGTCAGTCAGTCAAAAATTCTTTGTTTCGATATCAAATAATGAAAGACAATAGTAAATGCAATAACAGTAAACTATATAAAAAGATTTTGCAATGTTTAACATAAAAATATCTTGTACAATATCAGTATTAAAACTCCTTAGTATTTCAAATTGTATAATAAATAGCTTAAAACTAATACAATTCACTCCTACAAAGACTGCCGCCTGGTATGTCAAGATTCCAAAGTTCTACATGCAAACCAGTACCATTGTGTTCAATTTTATACAAGAAAGTGCAAGGATGGATTAAAAACTGTCCTACTGAGCTGCAAACAACACTTAGCTCGTACACCTCTCTCTAGAACAAATCACCCACACCCAGCCTAAAAATTTAGTAACAGCTATAACTATGGACTCATTGGTAGATGTTTTTAGGATCCTAAGTGCCTCGTAACTGGACCTAGTGCCCAAATGTGAGCATAAGGGTTTCAACCATCTAGCACATGGAGTACTATAGGCTGGGCAGGCAAACAAAATGTGAGCCAAAGATTCATTGTGGGTCGGGCGAAATATGCATTTTCTACTATTCGAAATACACCATTTACTGGTATATACATTGATCGGAAGAGACCCCATCCTAAACTGGTGATACAGTTTCCAATTTTTGGGGAGGTGATTAGATCCCAATACCCTTCGAGTTCCACTTCGTGCTTTAGCACAAGGAAATCTCGGGATAGGGAAGGACCAGTTAAGGCAGCAAACCGCTTCATGACAAGCAAGTTCCAATAGGCTGTTTTGAAGTTGCTCTTTGATGGAAATGCACTGTCTACAGGGGATTTCCATAGACTACTCATCCCCATGTCACAAAGAGTGGCTTTAACTCGCCTTAGCCACAGAATTTTATTCATACCATCAGCCTCCCTAACTTCTAAAGGAGCCTGAGCGTAGTGGCTGAGCTCCGGAGTAATCCAGAGCCTTCTCCAGTATGCTTCAGGCCTAAAATGTGCCACATTCTCAACTGAGTAACAACCCACATCCAAAAATAAAGGTAATAACGGGGTAAACTGTGGAAGGCCAATTAAAGACCTCAAAAATGTATTTTTAACTTTCACCAAAGGGTCTAAGTTGGCAAAGCCCCAAAGTTCGGCCCCGTATATTTTTAATATTTTTTAATACAGGAACGATCGGTTTGGTGTATGAAGATCGCTGCTCCTTCAACGGGTCACCTGAAATTTGGGCATGCTTGATGGTGAGAAAATCTATTTGTGGTTTCCAGCTAAGTTTGCTACCAATGGTTACTCCCAAGTATGTAAAGTGCTCTGTCTGTTCTAGCGTACCATTCTTCATATCAACTCTACCCCTGATGCACTTATATTTGTGTAGGACCATATATTTTGTTTTATCTACATTCACGACAAGGACATGGTCCTGACAAAACTCCTTGAATCTTCCAAGGGCATGTTAGAGTCCCTTTCGTGTCTTGGAGAGTGCAAGGGTGTCGTCTGCAAACATAAGCAGCAGGATCCTCCGCCCAGCTAAACTAGGCGCATCCGTAGGACAGTTCTGAAAATACTGAACCACCCCATTAATATATAGATAAAAGAGGAATGGTGCTAGAACGCACCCCTGTCGGACCCCCTTTTCCACAAGTAATTTTTGGGTGGTACTCCCCTGCGCGTCCCATCACACCTGTACGTAATTGGCGTTGTGTAGCGTGACAGAAAGGCCAGGATATCAAGAGGCATACCTAGTTTTAAAAAAGTTTTCCACATTTTAGAGCGGGGTACAAGATCAGAAGCCGACTTACGGTTGACGAAAGCTGGGTATATTGTACCTCCCCCTAATACTACGGTGAGCCAGTAAATTAATAAAAACCTGAACACCTGGTCAATGGTACTGGTACAGGAGCAGAAACCCACCTGGAGTGGAGAGAGAATGTCGTACTCCACAATCCATGCATGGATTTGGCTCAATACCACCCTAGCAGCTACTTTTTGGATACAATCTATAAGGCTTGTCGGTCTATAGTTGCCTGGCTGGGAGCGGTCTCCTTTCTTGTAAATGGGGAGTATCTCTGCACCTGCCCATGTACCTGGCATAGGTGCTCCTCTTGCTATGGAATTCGCAAGGAGCTGAATATAGGATGCACAATTAGGTATATCTTGAAGAAACAGGCCTGCAGGGATACAGTCGGGCCCTGGCGCCCTACCTCTTGGGACGGACAGAAGTGCACTTTCCACCTCTTTCTTGGTAAAATACAAGGTAGCAATGGGAGGGGGAGATCAAATGATTCATGAGCTTCCTCAGGATGTGCAAACTGGGCTTTAAAATGTGATACCCACTGGTCAGGGGCTACATTGTTCACCGGCACTCTAATTGGTGCACCACTGCCCCATTTCACCAGGTGCCAGAAGGTAGACATGCTTCTCCCCGAGCATGCCTTGTGCAGCTCAACCCAGTACTGCTCTTCCCAATCCCTTTTTGCTCGATGTTGGGCCGCCTTGTAGGCTGACCTTGCCATGCATATATCATCCCTATTCTTGGTCCTATATGCCCTAGCCAGGATTCTATAGGCCGCACGGCACGATTGGTCATACCAGGCGGCTGACTGAAAACTGGAGTCAATCTAAATTTTTTGGTATTTAGTAATAAGTGCATTCAATACATTATCAATTACATTAGACATTGGTTTAAAATAGCAGCTTTTAAACATGCTTTCGTTAGACCAGTCGACTGCTCTAAAAATGTCCTGTAAACTCCCTCCCAAGGTGAAAGCTTGGGAGGCTGATGCACCTCTAAGTGAATGAGCTCCAAAAACAGAGGAGTCTACACCTCCTTGAATCATGACATCTTTCACCCATCTAGCTAAGGTAGGGGGAGAAACAGCTTTGTGAGGTCTTTTATGAGATGTAAGAAGTTGATTGATGTTGTTCCTCAAATTAAGGGTTCTCCCTTCATATTCTTTCAAACATTGCACCACACACAGTTTAGGGTTTCCAGAGAAGTAAGGGTAGGAAATGGTAAAGAAAGGGTGTTAGTTCTTCTTTTAATATAGAAGCAAACTTATTCAGGTTGATACCCTCTACTATTGACATCTAAAGCTCAAACATCAGGAGTACGTCTAAATGAAACAAGACAAAGGAGGGTTGTGAGCCTATAAAAGAGTTTTATAAGTGACAAAAAGTGATTATCGCCCCAGTTGTCTAAAACCTGAAGGATCAGTTTAACATCCCAAAGCGAGGTGCACTTAGGAATCGTTTTTTTTTTAGGACCCTAATGCTTCTTACTAATTGTCAATGTCAAAGTATTCTGACCAACAGGTAGTCCGTCTATCAAGGAATGGCCAGCAGAAATATCTGATCTATAGATGTTTACTGTCCTATAGGATAAATCAGATTCAAATACTTCTGTTAGGTCATTTATTACATAGACTAAATCAGTTGAAATGGGATTGATATCCCGTTGAATACACCAGCAAATCCATTTATTTTATGCCAATCTATTGTAGTGTAGTTCCTATATTCCCAATAGGCTCTGCACATTGGAATAATATATCCTGTAGTTTAGACGTAGGACTGAGGTCGACTAGGTGTCTACCGAATATATTAAACTTAATTGTGAGTGCCAGCTAGCTCAGAGGTCACTAGAAACCTTTTCGAATTCACAAGAAGGGATTAGTTTCTGACAACCGCATAAACATGACAGCTTTGTTTCCCAAGAATAAGAAATCAATCTCTAGAGTCGCAGAAACAATAGATAGCTATTTTACTCAGTCAATGGTGCATGCTTCGTTCCACCAGAGGTGCTGAGAAATAGAGAGATGGGCTTTTTCAATAAAAAAGCATTTATTGAACAGTCTTCTTTCTCAAGCATAAGAAATGTACTGCTACAATCGTAATACTGGTTATAAAGCACAATGCGTACAGCACGAAGAGTATTATAAAATAATACTGTAAAAGCATGATATGGTTTCTAAGCCATAAAATACATAAAATACATACAGTGATAAATAATGACTAAAAGTACTCCACTGGTGCTTCTAAAATACGCCTACCCTGGTGTACCTAACCTAAGTCTAGTACAAGGGAAGAAGTAAGTGAGGTGTAGCTTAAGTTTAGTATTCTTTGCCAAGAATCTGTTCCAAGAATTCTCTAAGGGTCTAACCAGCTCCGTACATTGGTTTTAGAATGAAGGAGATCTTGTATCTCTCTCTCAGGACTTGATTTCCAGCAACCCGCAAGGGTAGCCTGGAAACACAAGCTGGATTTCTTGGCAAGAGAAAAGACAGCGTCTCTCAGTGCGTCAGCTGGAGGGTCGGCTTCCTTCGGCACTTGCTGCTGTAGGGCGCGTCGGGCAAGTAGATAGTCGAACTGCTCCAAACTACCGTGTGTTTGTCTGGGCAAATGTAGGCATATTTATACCTTGAAGGTGCCAAGTTTGACGTATGATTGGACATAATAACGTCATCAACGACTCAGTTCTTTGAAAACTCCATGATTTCCTAGATAAATTAGTATTCAGGCAAGGGGAAGTCCCTAGCTGCTGAAGGCGGGTTTTCCTAAGAAATCGTTGTTTATTCTCGGAACTTAGTGGAAGTAGCCATGCCGTATTTGGGCTGCATAGGCTCAGTCTAAATATGGTAATGATTTCTATGCCTATATAAGGATCGGGTAATTTATACCTATATATGGGCATGAATCGGGAAAATTACACTAGGGTCCTAGATTCCTACACAACACCCACTCCACGATATTACGTTCAATAAAACTAAATGTATAAGCACTGCACATATCTATGGCAAGTGTTTACAATCCCACCCAAAATACAAATAGCATTTGGAAAGGTTTGTACACATGAAATGAGTATAAACTGTATGAAAAAATAGGTCTCAACCGATATGAAGCATAGCATGAGAGCATACATTCTAACATTAATGAAAGACGAAATTACATTCATGAAATGTCTCTTTAAGGTACAGAAAACAAAACAGTCAAGACTATCCCATAGCATAATATTTAAACTGTTTCGTTTTTTAGGACAAGGCCAAATATTGTCATTAGGAAGTTTTCAAAAGAAATCTTGTTCACTAAGAATAGTTCTAATTTAAGCAGAATACTCTGTGCCAACAAGTTCTATTTTGGAAAAAGGTCAAATTTGTTAGACGGTTTGTTTTGTAAAAAACGAAGGCCGAATTTCAGAGTTCAGGGAACGTTGTGTGAATTAGTCAAAAGTTATTCTCGGTGTCAGGAGAAAACATCAGATCGTCTAAGCTGGCAAAGAAACCGTCTACCATAGTAGGCGAAAGTGGAACCACTTCAGTTAGCAGGTCAAATGTGCATAGATGAGGATCATCGCCGTCAGCGTTTGATGCATTAGCAATGTCCGCAGAAGGTGGTACCTGTCTGCCTGTAGTGTCAGGTATCTCACCCTCAGTTAGACTTGCCGGTGAGACCTCAATGAATGCCATCATCAGAATGGGCAGCCGTTGGGGGCAACATGATGCATGAGTCGTTACCGGACCTAGCAAAGCGTCAACATCCGATGGCAGGACTGATGGGAGTGTAAGACAAACGTCCATCACGCATTCTTCTCCACAAAGCAGGCATCGCAGAACAGGTAAGATGCAATATTGCCAGATTGGTCTGAATGAAAGGAACCAAGTTGTGTTCAGATCCCTTAAATGAGCCAAGCAAGAATCTGTGTAAATCTCTCACGATACCTCATGGCAAAGAGGGCTTCTTCCATGGTAGTCTGGGTATCGCTGGTCACTGGACTTGTCATATTGGAGCAGAAGGAATAAAAACAGAAATCCTACTACGAGTCCCAAGATGAGAGGCAGGCCGCCGAACACAGAGTGCACGAAATTAGGAAAAATGCAGAGGACTGCTTTAAATGGTGCTAACAGTCCCGAAAAAAGCGTCTTAAATACATGTGCGATGCGACTGGTATCAGACATATTTAAGATTTGACTTAACATTTCTGCGAAATGTACTGGGCAGTTTGTTGATAATAATGCATGTATCTCTGCAGAAGTCTTCTCTAGACGAGGTCAGTGGCACATTTTTTTTGAAAAGAATGACTTTCATTCGGCTTAAAGTAGCAATTCGTATAGAAGAGATATTCAGTGAAGGCCATAATGCTGTCTCCCTTTTGTCTTACTTTTTGGATACAATACTTGCATACAACAAGTGACCCTGGATGACACACTAACTAGATTCGCTCTTCCTGGCAACATGCCACAACAGCTGTGGTCATTGAGCATAACGTAGCTGCCTATGGTTAGCTGCCTGAAAATTGGTTCTATCACTGTGGCGGGTGAACCGTGCAGGTGGCAAGAGAGGTTATTTGCAGAGCCTTTGCATGCTCCGTGTAAATTAATACCTTGGCACACAAGTGTACCACTTAGTGAGTTCCTACAATTTTCACCACTAAGGAATACCTCCTTTCCCCCATTCCAACATTTGTGTGTGTATGGTAAATTCCAGGTAAACTTAATGTATTCGTTACCCAACCTTTCATACAGGCCCGCTGGTATATGCTGTAGACAATACTGAAATTGGAAAATCATCACTGGTATCATGATGGTGCCATGTATTATCCATTCAATGACAGGCTTCTCAGAAACTGTCAATGGTAGTCTTTCCAGTTTCTCAATGCTCAGCACTGTATAGTCTGCTCCTCTTTGTGCCAAAGAGATTTGTTTATCTGTAAGGTTAAACACAGTAAATAATGACGTGGTATTGATTAGACGCCATGGCACGTAGCCGGAACGGAGATTTTGTAACGTCCAGCCTAGCAGCATTATAGAACGTAATTGAGACTGGCCATGTTGTAACATTAGCAAGTCTTGCTCTAATATGTTAATTGCAGATGATACAATGCTGTCCAAAGAATACATTCTGGAGGACAGAGTTGTTAACCCAGTGTCCACTACAGAGAGGCTTTTCTCTAAATGAATACGATCAATTTCTCGTATTCTTTCTGAAGTTTCCATTTGCGTTATTTTCCATGCTTCATTGTAAGCAGCGTATATACCGGCGTATATGAAACATTTTTGACGTGGTTTGCGAGGCCTCATTAGGAAATCTCTCGAATCATTGCCTTCTTTAAGTGAAGATAAGTGTTGTTTGATTTCTGGAAGTGCAGATTTATGTAGCCACTCAATGCATAGCTTTCCGACACTGTAAGTAGTTACTATTCCTTAATGTTGTCTCTGGGAATATCTTGGATCTGGCCTATTCACTGTGAACCCCTTTTTTTTGTTCAGGAATCTATCTTGACAGTTATTCGTGTCTGTGGGCCAGATTAACCATTTTTTCCAATCAGGATTAGTTCTGTTTTGTTTAAAAATATAGGGTACGTCTACCTCCTCTTCTGTAGTGTCATTACTGTCAGATGTGGGCTTAGGTATAGACGGTTTGTTTAAATCTTTTATCTTAGCCAGGCCAAGACAAGACGTTTGTTGAACAGTGTCATTTAAAAACATTATTTGTTCTGGGATGATGCAGTCTCTGAATAAGGCTTCTAAACCTTGCACCTGCCAATCTTTTGTGCCCTAGACAGTTTTTGTCTCAATGTTGTCTTTCCAAAAGTCAAACCCTAATGTAGATAGCTGAGCATAAAAGTTTGCAGAATAAATTTGTTTAGTATTGGTCAACATTGTTTTAATTCCTGTCTTATTTATATTTTTAAAATAAAACGTTTCTGGATTTGTATTATTAAACCCTGCGAAGTACGGAAATTTTTCATAAAATGTTTTTGAGCTACCCTTTGGTGGCGTTGGACAATGTTCCCATTGATTATAAATAAAAACATTTCTAGGATTTGCAGATATATGCAAATGATGGTGACCATAAAGATTAAAACAATACATTTGTTCATAATCTGATGAACCTTCTAGGTATTCATGTTCTGTAAATTTAGCTGACATTACTAAATCTGTCATCATGTTTTTAACAGATTCAAAGTCCCAATCATCAGAAAATGTGCTGGGTGCGACAAAGTCAATTAAAGAAACATTAAACTGGTGTGGAATCTTCAGCAGTACCACCGGGCCATAAATGTCATAATCAGTTCTGTCCCATGCTATACCACCAGGTATAGGAACGGCTGTGATGTTTACTGATGACAGGTCTCTTCTTTCACGATGAGATGATTTGTGAGGTTTCAGGACCAAGTTGATTTTCTTACTTGCTGTGTCCATTGTACTATATTTTCCATCCACCATCCTTCCCAAACTTAACACCCGCATGAGCCAGAGCAGGAGGAAAAGTATACCTAACACAATCCAAAATTCAACCCATGGTGAAACCAGATATGTTTTTTTAAGTTGATGAAAGAGTTCTGTTATTTTTTCTTTGAAAGTTTTATTTGCTGGCATATTTTCAGGTTCACTGGGATCCTCAGAAAACGTATCAAAGTTGATACAATAGCCAGAGGCAGTTCTGTCAATTGTTGGAATTGCATCCGGATTACTTGAAATCGCGGGAGCTGTTTCTTCTTTTGCCATGTTGGTATAGTCAGATGCTATATCATTGTAGACATGTGTTTCTTGACGAAGTGTTATTTGGGTATCCAGAGGCACAAGTTCCATGCCTTTGTTGCATAGTCTCTCTTTTCTTACTGCAGGTTTATCAAAGGTGATAAGTCTTTCAGTTTGAACCTCTTGGATTGTAGCAAAATTTGGTTGTCTGCTACTTCTTGGGAGTCCACTGGGCCTATTACGTATTATCGGCCACATGATGTGGTTTGACCAGGTCGATGGACACAACTCTGTTCTCCTTTTTACCAGCAAGGGGTGGTAGTAATACTGATCTTGTTCAGTGGATAGCTAAGACAGGTACTGCTTTTCTGTAAGGAGGCCCAAATTCCTTCTTTACAGCGATCTTTTCCCTGACTAGATCCCCAATCTTTGTAATCCAGACAGGTCTTGCTGGGACAGGTGGTTTTTCTTTAGTGGTCGTTTGCTTCTGTATTGTGTTACTCAGACTTCTTCTTGTTTCATTTAAGGCCTGTAAAACAGCCAAACGATCTTTGACATCAAAGGGTTTTTGTTCCACCACTGAAGTTTGACAATCGAGGTCTTTGATTATCATTCTAGTACCAAACAGTAATTCATATGGAGTGATTCCACCCAGAGAATTTCTTGGCAGATTATTAAGACTACGTTGGACACTTATTAGATGTTTGACCCAGCCATCACCCGAACCTAATACCTTAGCTGTTATGGATTGCTTTATGTCACGTTTTTTTCTTTCCACTACCGCATTACCCTCAGGATGGAAGGGACTAGAATACCGCAATGCAACGCCCAAGCTAGCCATGGCCTCTTTCTAAGCTCGAGAGCTAAACGCAGGACCCTGGTCAGAATGTAGCGTGCCGATTGCATATGTGCCGATAAAGACTCGCAGATCCTTTATAACAGTTCTGGCATCAGCCGAGCGCTGGAGCCACATCCAAATAAATCTTGTCCTAGTAGTTGTGGGACTGCATCTGTCCATAGTGACGTCTGCGTGTAGATAGTCTAATGCTGTTTAACAATGGTGTCTGAACTGGGCTGGCTATACTGTAGTCAGGTTGAGAAAAGCAAGGACCCCTTGGGTAGTGATTACTATAGACTCCTAGGGCAGGGTAAACAAGAATTATGTGAGAAATTCCTAGGCAATCTTAGTTGCAGACAACACGTTGTAGGGACCCAACAATAGCTAGGAACAAGCAAACAATTAAAAAATATAAAAAATCACTGATTGAAGAAAAACATGTTTTTAATATACTTAATAAAAATCATATAAAGAACAAGGGATGTTCAAATTATATGACAGTACAGTAAAATTATATGCAATTATTACATCAAATAACACACTATACAATCTTTATTAATAAATAAATAGACACCATATAATAATCAGCGGTGTCCACAAACAGAATGAAGCAAAAATTACTCGACGCGCGTTTCGGCGAGAACGCCTTCTTCAGGAGCCACAAGTTATAATAAATAGAAACAGGAAAAAGCATAAAGTTGGTGTCTTGAGGTAGATGGCAAGAAGACATTATATCTGCTGAGTTTGTGAATGGTTTCCTTAGTTGAAATTCGCACAAAAATAAAACATACAGCTATAGCGTATTTCCTCGCTGTATCCTGGTCGTTACCTTTTAAAATTATTTTTCGGTTCTGATACTTATACGCGTATACTGTAGTCAGGTACATGGTGGTTTTTGAAACTATGATCATTGTAACAGGTGTCACAGTTAATTCCGAATTTGTAAACTTCGACGCTCATTCGCTGCCACCAGTACATCTCTTCTAATTCTATTAGAGATTCTAAGATCCCTCGATGTCTCAGACCCTCTCCCATATGTGCTTCTTGAGCCAAAGCACCTCTCCTGTTCCTGTTTGTAATTACTCTGTCCCCCACTCCAGGGATTTGAGCAAAAGTAACGGAGTTTGCATCAATCATGTATGTATACGTGAGTGGATAGTTTAGAGGTAACGCTGCATAGCTGCCTTGCATTGAGGCTTTTACTGCTACGTTACGTTACGTTAAAATTATTTGTAACGCGCACTATCACCGTAGGTTTCTTGGCGCTCCATGACAAATAAACGTGATCCAGAGTGAGAGGGTTATTCATATGCGGATTGGAAGAGCAGAGTTTTCAACAGTCTGCGGAAGCAATCATAATTTTGGCAGAGACGGAGGGAAAGTGGCAGCGAGTTCCAGGTGGAAGGGGCCAGGACAGAAAAGCTCAGGCCACCGTGTTTTTTCCTTTTAAATTTGGGAACGACGAGGAGATTTTGTGATGCTGAGCGAAGGGCTCTAGAAGGGAAGTGACGGGATAGGACCGAAGAAATGAACGCAGGGGCTGCATCCGAGAGGGCCTTGTGGATTGTACATGCCAGTTTAAAGGTGCAGCGTTTGGAAACAGGGAGCCAATGTAGACTACGGAGGAGGGGAGTGACGTGCTGATGTTTGGGCTGGCGGAAGATCAGGCGGGCGGCCTGATTATGCACCAGCTGTAGTCTGTGGAGATGACATGCAGGGATTCCAGCGTACAAAGTGTTGGCATAGTCGAGCCTAGAGGTGATGAGCGCAATAACAACTTGGATCAGGGCTTCTTTGGTGAAGTACCTGCTGATCTTGCGGATCCGCCTGAGGTGGAAAAAACAGGCAGATGTGACCGCGTTGATTTGCGGTCTCATGGATAGATCTTCTGAAATGATCACCCCCAGGCTTTTGACTGAGCTCATGGGAGTAGGTGCTGTCCCCAGAGATGTTGGCCAGAAGGTGGAGTTCCATGGATGATTGGGGCCTCCTACCAGAACGAGCTCAGTTTTGGTAGGGTTCAGCTTCAAGTGGCTGTGGTACATCCACTCCGCTATGGTCAGCATGGTAGACTGGAAATTCATACGGGAGGAAGGGAGGGAATCTATAGGAAAGATTAACTGGAGATCGTCCGCATAGTTGAAGATCTTGGCCGGGGAATTGTGGAGGGAGGCTAACAAGGGTTGGAGGTACAAATTAAAAAGAAGAGGGGTGAGCTAGTAACGTTTCACCGTCTATTACTTTTTTCGAGCGAGCGATTGTAGCTACGGAAGCTGTTTGCAAAGCTGCCTTTGCGGCTTCATCAGCCGATGAATTCCCTGCAACGTGAACGCCATCACGCTGATGACTCAGTGTATGTATCACGTGAGTCTTTTATAGTTCTTTCTGTAATAGAACTACTTGTTCCCAAAGCATTTTATGCCTAATTGTGCCACCTTTTGCATTTTTGAAACCGTTTCGAACCCAGTTCTGCAAGTGCTTGTTGTAAGACTCAACGCAGAAGTACGAATCGCACACTATGAGTGTGGGGAATTCACGATCGGTATTTGCAAGCGCCGAGTAATTGAGTTTTAGTGACCATAGGTCTAAATTTACCTTCACGGCAGTGACCTTTAACAATCGCGCACGCAGCGCTATAGGCTTGTTTACCCCCAATTGCGGGCAGTGCTGATCCGTCTGTATAGATTATACACCAGTAATGTTGTAGAGGCAGAATTTTGATCAGCAAAGGACATTCGTGATCATATTGTAGGAATGTATGTGTCTTCAAGTAGGGGTCAAAAACGTATTCAAAGTCTGTTGCAGCAAGAGAATTAACCCATTGTATCCATCTTGGTTGTAAAGCCTTAGCATTGGGAATGCTTGCTTTCGTCACTGCCTATAAGGCAGGTACAGGTGTAACGCTCATTAGGCGTTTACCCTGCACGAGAGCTCTCTCTTTTGCTACTGCAGTTTGAACCGCTGTCAGAATTTTTTCTGTAGAAGTGAATTTTATTTCCACTTGTGTGTACAAGTGTGATTTGTCTGCTATTGGTACCTTTTCACCTTCATTAAAGGTCAGGTATGTGAATCCGCATCTCCCTGGGATGATTCGGATCACAAGATTGTGCGCATTATCGCGTGTTTCTAACTGTGTTTTTGCTAACATGCCTGTTTGCACTGAACGCAAAACTTCTGTATGGTTTTGAGTCCAATTTGTTGGTTTGAAATCAGGTTTGATTAGTTCATAGAGAGGTTTAACTCTTCCTGCGTAATTTAGAACATAAGTTCTTCCGAAATTCAGGAAAACCTAGAACTGATTGTAGGTTTTTCAGCGTTTTCGGAGGTTGGAGCAGTGCACATTTCTCTAGGAAGTTTGCTGCCAGGCTCTTGCCTTCACTTGATAACTCGTATCCTAAGAATAGGACATTGAGGTGGGCAATTCGTGATTTCTTAAATTGAATTTATACCCTTCAGAAGCGAACCCAAGTATTATGGTGATCACTCTTTTCAAGTGCACGTTCAAATGATCGTCTGTAAGATAGATGTCATCGACATAAGATAATGCCTCATCATCGTACATTTGTAGTAACTCCGTTACTCTGGCAGAAAATAACCCTGGACTATTCTTGAATCCCTGGGGTAGACGGCAAAATTGACGCTGTGTCCTCATGATTGAGAAAGCGGTCAAGTGCCTGCTTTCAGGTGCAATGTTTTGACGGAAAAACCCATTTGAAATATCTAATGTTGTTTTATATTTTTTACGCACAATGTTATTCATCAGTGCTGCACTGTGCGCGTTTTGTACTGCAAAAGTTTTTGCAACAAGAGTTTAAGTGTCTGTAGGCCAAAACTAGACGATATGTATTGTCTGGTTTGGAGATAGGAAACAAAGGGTTGTTCATTGAGGAGATGCATGTTTCAATCAGCCCTTGGTATTCAAGTTGATTTAAGATCTCCCTGACCTGTTTTTTAGCTTCCTGTTTTACAGGATATTGCCTTTGCATTGTTGGTTGATTTTTAACTGGATTTTATGGTGAGGAGAATCCTCATCCCATCCTACATGATTTGTATATAATCCTGGAGCCTGAGCTACTGCCCATTTCCTGGCATATGTGTATTTTTTATGAATTGGAATGTGATTTGAGAAGGCTGGCATAATTATCTCTTTGCCATGTGGGCACTCCCTGACAAATTCTGGTGGCCAGTCTTCTTCAGCTAGAAGAATGTCATAGCCCTTGGAAAGCTTATCCAAAAAGAGAGCTTTTATTTTCCTAGTTAAGTTCCCCTCCATCCGGAGTGTTACTTCATAAAACTTGTGGGGTACACTAACTCTGGTGTGGGCAGTTTCAACTTGAATGCATTCATTCAAGTCCACTGTCTCCAGATGATCCTTCAGGATCTTGCGAACTATGGTTAATTCTGCTGCGCTGTCTAGCATTGTCTGGGTCCATTCCCCATTCTTGAGTTGTGTCCTCAAGATCCTCGGCATGTCTGATTTTTACACTTGCTACCTTCTTCTTGGTGAATTGAATTTTCTTATTTTTTGGAATGTGCTGTTCGTCTCTGGACTTCACGCGTTCTTCTTTTTGTTCTGATCATCCTCTTCTTTCTGATTTCTGAGAGGAAGTCTGAAAGGTACGAGAGGAACGTGTATCGATATCTTAATATCTATCAGGTTTTCTTAAGTTATCCCTATTTCTGAGGTTGTACCTCTTTTCAGAGTACTCCCGTTGGGGAGACCTACCTCCCCGTTGGGGAGATCTTCCTCTGGACTGGGAATGATTCTCTTTAGGAAGTGTTTTCCCCCTTCTTTTTAGGAGTAGTGAGATTATTTTTAATAAAAACTTTTTCAGGATTTTCTGTTAGTTGTGGTTTTAATGGTTTCCCACCCAAACTATCTCTACCTAGTTTTTCATAGGATTTTTCAGTAATTCTGGCAAGCTCATACGGTTGCTCAGTAATATCTGTTTCTTTTAGTTTTTTGCGGATCGCCACTGATGCTGCTTCACCTTTAATGTTGGCTAATAGTATAGCCAAGACCTGTTTGAAATCCTTCAGTAACTTCATACCCAGATTTAAGGCCGGTTCTGCACCATATTCATTTTGAATCTTTCTTAGAACGTCTGGTATTAACGCCATAGACGGGACACCATGTGTTTTTGTGTAGATTGAAGCAAAGACTGTACCCCAAGTGTCACAGTCCTCTATGTGTAGTGCAATCCCCATTGGTAAACAGATTGTCAGAATTCTGTGTTTCTCATGAGGTGTACTATCAGGGAATACTGCCTAAATTTGAGTAATTTTCTGAGCTAACCAGAATGGAATGTGTTCCCTTTTTTCTGGTAATTTACCAATGACTGATTGTATAGTCTGTGGTGTGATTTTGTGTGTGTTCCCCTGGTGAGGGGTGTGCTGTGGAATCCTCACAGTAGGTTGGACTGGTAAGGTACGCATGACATATTAAACCAATTGTCTATGTATTTTAAATAATTGTTTTAGCTGTACTAACAGTTCTGGACCTGTCGTATTGTCTATGTCAGGATGTGGTATATAGCTGGCTAGTACCGGCCATGTCGCTCCGGGTCTACCTAGTGGATCTTTGACATCAAAGGGTTTTTGTTCCACCACTGAAGTTTGACAATCGAGGTCTTCGATTATCATTCTAGTACCAAACAGTAATTCATATGGAGTGATTCCACCCAGAGAATTTCTTGGCAGAATATTAAGACTACGTTGGACACTTATTAGATGTTTGACCCAGCCATCACCCGAACCTAATACCTTAGCTGTTATGGATTGCTTTATGTCATGTTTTTTTCTTTCCACTACCGCATTACCCTCAGGATGGAAGGGACTAGAATACCGCAATGCAATGCCCAAGCTAGCCATGGCCTCTTTCTAAGCTCGAGAGCTAAACGCAGGACCCTGGTCAGAATGTAGCGTGCCGATTGCATATGTGCCGATAAAGACTCCTTTATAACAGTTCTGGCATCAGCCGAGCGCTGGAGCCACATCCAAATAAATCTTGTCCTAGTAGTTGTGGGACTGCATCTGTCCATAGTGACGTCTGCGTGTAGATAGTCTAATGCTGTCTAACAATGGTGTCTGAACTGGGCTTGCTATACTGTAGTCAGGTTGAGAAAAGCAAGGACCCCCTGGGTAGTGATTACTATAGACTCCTAGGGCAGGGTAAACAAGAATTATGTGAGAAATTCCTAGGTAATCTTAGTTGCAGACAACAAGTTGTAGGGACCCAACAATAGCTAGGAACAAGCAAACAATTAGAAAATATAAAAAATCACTGATTGAAGAAAAACATGTTTTTAATATACTTAATAAAAATCATATAGAACAAGGGATGTTCAAATTATATGACAGTACAGTAAAATTATATGCAATTATTACATCAAATAACACACTATACAATCTTTATAAATAAATAAAAAGACACCATATAATAATCAGCGGTGTCCACAAACAGAATGAAGCAAAAATTACTCGACGCGCGTTTCGGCGAGAATGCCTTCATCAGGAGCCACAAGTTATAATAAATAGAAACAGGAAAAAGCATAAAGTTGGTGTCTTGAGGTAGATGGCAAGAAGACATTATATCTGCTGAGTTTGTGTATGGTTTCCTTAGTTGAAATTCGCACAAAAATAAAACATACAGCTATAGCGTATTTCCTCGCTGTATCCTGGTCGTTACCTTTTAAAATTATTTTTCGGTTCTGATACTTGGAAATTTATACGCCTATACTGTAGTCAGGTACATGGTGGTTTTTGAAACTATGATCATTGTAACAGGTGTCACAGTTAATTCCGAATTTGTAAACTTCGACGCTCATTCGCTGCCACCAGTACATCTCTTCTAATTCTATTAGAGTTTCTAAGATCCCTCGATGTCTCAGACCCTCTCCCATATGTGCTTCTTGAGCCAAAGCACCTCTCCTGTTCCTGTTTGGAATTACTCTGTCCCCCACTCCAGGGATTTGAGCAAAAGTAACGGAGTTTGCATCAATCATGTATGTATACGTGAGTGGATAGTTTAGAGGTAACGCTGCATAGCTGCCTTGCATTGAGGCTTTTACTGCTTGTAACGTTTCACCGTCTATTACTTTTTTCAAGCGAGCGATTGTAGCTACGGAAGCTGTTTGCAAAGCTGCCTTTGCGGCTTCATCAGCCAATGAATTCCCTGCAACGTGAACGCCATCACGCTGATGACTCAGTGTATGTATCACGTGAGTCTTTTATAGTTCTTTCTGTAATAGAACGACTTGTTCCCAAAGCATTTTATGCTTAATTGTGCCACCTTTTGCATTTTTGAAACCGTTTTGAACCCAGTTCTGCAAGTGCTTGTTGTAAGATTCAACGCAGAAGTACGAATCGCACACTATGAGTGTGGGGAATTCACGATCGGTATTTTCAAGCGCCGAGTAATTGAGTTTTAGTGACCATAGGTCTAAATTTACCTTCACGCCAGTGACCTTTAACAATCGCGCACGCAGCGCTATAGGCTTGTTTACCCCCAATTGCGGGCAGTGCTGATCCGTCTGTATAGATTATACACCAGTAATGTTCTAGAGGCAGAATTTCGGTCAGCAGAGGACATTCGTGATCATATTGTAGGAATTTATGTGTCTTCAAGTAGGGGTCAAAAACGTATTCAAAGTCTGTTGCAGCAAGAGAATTAACCCATTGTATCCATCTCGGTTGTAAAGCCTTAGCATTGGGAATGCTTGCTTTCGTCACTGCCTCTAAGGCAGGTACAGGTGTAACGATCATTATGAGTTTACCCTGCACGAGAGCTCTCTCTTTTGCTACTGCAGTTTGAACCGCTGTCAGAATTTTTTCTGTAGAAGTGAATTTTATTTCCACTTGTGTGTACAAGTGTGATTTGTATGCTATTGGTACCTTTTCACCTTCATTAAAGGTCAGGTATGTGAATACGCATCTCCCTGGGATGATTCGGATCACAAGATTGTGCGCATTATCGCGTGTTTCTAACTGTGTTTTTGCTAACATGCCTGTTTGCACTGAACGCAAAACTTCTGTATGGTTTTGAGTCCAATTTGTTGGTTTGAAATCAGGTTTGATTAGTTCATAGAGAGGTTTAACTCTTCCTGCGTAATTTAGAACATAAGTTCTTCCGAAATTCAGGAAACCTAGAACTGATTGTAAGTTTTTCAGCGTTTTCGGAGGTTGGAGCAGTGCACATTTCTCTAGGAAGTTTGCTGCCAGGCTCTTGCCTTCACTTGATAACTCGTATCCTAAGAATAGGACATTGAGGTGGGCAATTCGTGATTTCTTAAATTGAATTTATATCCTTCAGAAGAGAACCCAAGTATTATGGTGATCACTCTTTTCAAGTGCACGTTCAAATGATCGTCTGTAAGATAGATGTCATCGACATAAGATAATGCCTCATCATCGTACATTTGTAGTAACTCCGTTACTCTGGCAGAAAATAACCCTGGACTATTCTTGAATCCCTGGGGTAGACGGCAAAATTGACGCTGTGTCCTCATGATTGAGAAAGCGGTCAAGTGCCTGCTTTCAGGTGCAATGTTTTGACGGAAAAAACCATTTGAAATATCTAATGTTGTTTTATATTTTTTACGCACAATGTTATTCATCAGTGCTGCACTGTGCGCGTTTTGTACTGCAAATGTTTTTGCAACAAGAGTTTAAGTGTCTGTAGGCCAAAACTAGACTATATGTATTGTCTGGTTTGGAGATAGGAAACAAAGGATTGTTCATTGATGAGATGCATGTTTCAATCACCCCTTGGTATTCAAGTTGAGTTAAAATCTCCCTGACCTGCTTTTTAGCTTCCTGTTTTACAGGATATTGCCTTTGCATTGTTGGTTGATTTTTAACTGGATTTTATGGTGAGGAGAATCCTCATCCCATCCTACATGATTTGTATATAATCCTGGAGCCTGAGCTACTGCCCATTTCCTGGCATATGTGTATTTTTTATGAATTGGAATGTGATTTGAGAAGGCTGGCATAATTATCTCTTCGCCATGTGGGCACTCCCTGACAAATTCTGGTGGCCAGTCTTCTTCAGCTAGAAGAATGTCATAGCCCTTGGAAAGCTTATCCAAAAAGAGAGCTTTTATTTTCCTAGTTAAGTCCCCCTCCATCCGGAGTGTTACTTCATAAAACTTGTGGGGTACACTAACTCTGGTGTGGGCAGTTTCAACTTGAGTGCATTCATTCAAGTCCACTGTCTCCAGATGATCCTTCAGGATCTTGCGAACTATGGTTAATTCTGCTGCGCTGTCTAGCATTGTCTGGGTCCATTCCCCGTTCTTGAGTTGTGTCCTCAAGATCCTCGGCATGTCTGATTTTTACACTTGCTACCTTCTTCTTGGTGAATTGAATTTTCTTATTTTTTGGAACGTGCTGTTCGTCTCTGGACTTCACACGTTCTTCTTTTTGTTCTGATCATCCTCTTCTTTCTGATTTCTGAGAGGATGTCTGAAAGGTACGAGAGGAACGTGTATCGATATCTTAATATCTATCAGGTTTTCTTAAGTTATCCCTATTTCTGAGGTTGTACCTCTTTTCAGAGTACTCCCGTTGGGGAGACCTACCTCCCCGTTGGGGAGATCTTCCTCTGGACTGGGAATGATTCTCTTTAGGAAGTCTTTTCCCACTTCTTTTTAGGAGTAGTGAGATTATTTTTAATAAAAACTTTTTCAGGATTTTCTGTTAGTTGTGGTTTTAATGGTTTCCCACCCAAACTATCTCTACCTAGTTTTTCATAGGATTTTTCAGTAATTCTGGCAAGCTCATACGGTTGCTCAGTAATATCTGTTTCTTTTAGTTTTTTGCGGATCACCACTGATGCTGCTTCACCTTTAATGTTGGCTAATAGTATAGCCAAGACCTGTTTAAAATCCTTCAGTAACTTCATACCCAGATTTAAGGCCGGTTCTGCACCGTATTCATTTTGAATCTTTCTTAGAACGTCTGGTATTAACGCCATAGACGGGACACCATGTGTTTTTGTGTAGATTGAAGCAATGACTGTACCCCAAGTGTCACAGTCCTCTATGTGTAGTGCAATCCCCATTGGTAAACAGATTGTCAGAATTCTGTGTTTCTCATGAGGTGTACTATCAGGGAATACTGCCTAAATTTGAGAAATTTTCTGAGCTAACCAGAATGGAATGTGTTCCCTTTTTTCTGGTAATTTACCAATGACTGATTGTATAGTCTGTGGTGTGATTTTGTTTGTGTTCCCCTGGTGAGGGGTGTGCTGTGGAAGCCTCACAGTAGGTTGGACTGGTAAGGTACGCATGACATATTAAACCAATTGTCTATGTATTTTAAATAATTGTTTTAGCTGTACTAACAGTTCTGGACCTGTCGTATTGTCTATGTCAGGATGTGGTATATAGCTGGCTAGTACCGGCCATGTCGCTCCGGGTCTACCTAGTGGATCTTTGACATCAAAGGGTTTTTGTTCCACCACTGAAGTTTGACAATCGAGGTCTTCGATTATCATTCTAGTACCAAACAGTAATTCATATGAAGTGATTCCACCCAGAGAATTTCTTGGCAGAATATTAAGACTACGTTGGACACTTATTAGATGTTTGACCCAGCCATCACCCAAACCTAATACCTTAGCTGTTATGTATTGCTTTATGTCATGTTTTTTTCTTTCCACTATCGCATTACCCTCAGGATGGAAGGGACTAGAATACCGCAATGCAACGCCCAAGCTAGCCATGGCCTCTTTCTAAGCTCGAGAGCTAAACGCAGGACCCTGGTCAGAATGTAGCGTGCCGATTGCATATGTGCCGATAAAGACTCGCACATCCTTTATAACAGTTCTGGCATCAGCCGAGCGCTGGAGCCACATCCAAATAAATCTTGTCCTAGTAGTTGTGGGACTGCATCTGTCCATAGTGACGTCTGCGTGTAGATAGTCTAATGCTGTCTAACAATGGTGTCTGAACTGGGCTTGCTATACTGTAGTCAGGTTGAGAAAAGCAAGGACCCCCTGGGTAGTGATTACTATAGACTCCTAGGGCAGGGAAAACAAGAATTATGTGAGAAATTCCTAGGTAATCTTAGTTGCAGACAACAAGTTGTAGGGACCCAACAATAGCTAGGAACAAGCAAACAATTAGAAAATATAAAAAATCACTGATTGAAGAAAAACATGTTTTTAATATACTTAATAAAAATCATATAGAACAAGGGATGTTCAAATTATATGACAGTACAGTAAAATTATATGCAATTATTACATCAAATAACACACTATACAATCTTTATAAATAAATAAAAAGACACCATATAATAATCAGCGGTGTCCACAAACAGAATGAAGCAAAAATTACTCGACGCGCGTTTCGGCGAGAATGCCTTCTTCAGGAGCCACAAGTTATAATAAATAGAAACAGGAAAAAGCATAAAGTTGGTGTCTTGAGGTAGATGGCAAGAAGACATTATATCTGCTGAGTTTGTGTATGGTTTCCTTAGTTGAAATTCGCACAAAAATAAAACATACAGCTATAGCGTATTTCCTCGCTGTATCCTGGTCGTTACCTTTTAAAATTATTTTTCGGTTCTGATACTTGGAAATTTATACGCCTATACTGTAGTCAGATACATGGTGGTTTTTGAAACTATGATCATTGTAACAGGTGTCACAGTTAATTCCGAATTTGTAAACTTCGACGCTCATTCGCTGCCACCAGTACATCTCTTCTAATTCTATTAGAGTTTCTAAGATCCCTCGATGTCTCAGACCCTCTCCCATATGTGCTTCTTGAGCCAAAGCACCTCTCCTGTTCCTGTTTGGAATTACTCTGTCCCCCACTCCAGGGATTTGAGCAAAAGTAACGGAGTTTGCATCAATCATGTATGTATACGTGAGTGGATAGTTTAGAGGTAACGCTGCATAGCTGCCTTGCATTGAGGCTTTTACTGCTAGTAACGTTTCACCGTCTATTACTTTTTTCAAGCGAGCGATTGTAGCTACGGAAGCTGTTTGCAAAGCTGCCTTTGCGGCTTCATCAGCCAATGAATTCCCTGCAACGTGAACGCCATCACGCTGATGACTCAGTGTATGTATCACGTGAGTCTTTTATAGTTCTTTCTGTAATAGAACTACTTGTTCCCAAAGCATTTTATGCTTAATTGTGTCACCTTTTGCATTTTTGAAACCGTTTTGAACCCAGTTCTGCAAGTGCTTGTTGTAAGATTCAACGCAGAAGTACGAATCGCACACTATGAGTGTGGGGAATTCACGATCGGTATTTTCAAGCGCCGAGTAATTGAGTTTTAGTGACCATAGGTCTAAATTTACCTTCACGCCAGTGACCTTTAACAATCGCGCATGCAGCGCTATAGGCTTGTTTACCCCCAATTGCGGGCAGTGCTGATCCGTCTGTATAGATTATACACCAGTAATGTTCTAGAGGCAGAATTTCGGTCAGCAGAGGACATTCGTGATCATATTGTAGGAATTTATGTGTCTTCAAGTAGGGGTCAAAAACGTATTCAAAGTCTGTTGCAGCAAGAGAATTAACCCATTGTATCCTTCTCGGTTGTAAAGCCTTAGCATTGGGAATGCTTGCTTTCGTCACTGCCTCTAAGGCAGGTACAGGTGTAACGATCATTATGAGTTTACCCTGCACGAGAGCTCTCTCTTTTGCTACTGCAGTTTGAACCGCTGTCAGAATTTTTTCTGTAGAAGTGAATTTTATTTCCACTTGTGTGTACAAGTGTGATTTGTATGCTATTGGTACCTTTTCACCTTCATTAAAGGTCAGGTATGTGAATCCGCATCTCCCTGGGATGATTCGGATCACAAGATTGTGCGCATTATCGCGTGTTTCTAACTGTGTTTTTGCTAACATGCCTGTTTGCACTGAATGCAAAACTTCTGTATGGTTTTGAGTCCAATTTGTTGGTTTGAAATCAGGTTTGATTAGTTCATAGAGAGGTTTAACTCTTCCTGCGTAATTTAGAACATAAGTTCTTCCGAAATTCAGGAAACCTAGAACTGATTGTAAGTTTTTCAGCGTTTTCGGAGGTTGGAGCAGTGCACATTTCTCTAGGAAGTTTGCTGCCAGGCTCTTGCCTTCACTTGATAACTCGTATCCTAAGAATAGGACATTGAGGTGGGCAATTCGTGATTTCTTAAATTGAATTTATATCCTTCAGAAGAGAACCCAAGTATTATGGTGATCACTCTTTTCAAGTGCACGTTCAAATGATTGTCTGTAAGATAGATGTCATCGACATAAGATAATGCCTCATCATCGTACATTTGTAGTAACTCCGTTACTCTGGCAGAAAACAACCCTGGACTATTCTTGAATCCCTGGGGTAGACGGCAAAATTGACGCTGTGTCCTCATGATTGAGAAAGCGGTCAAGTGCCTGCTTTCAGGTGCAATGTTTTGACGGAAAAACCCATTTGAAATATCTAATGTTGTTTTATATTTTTTACGCACAATGTTATTCATCAGTGCTGCACTGTGCGCGTTTTGTACTGCAAAAGTTTTTGCAACAAGAGTTTAAGTGTCTGTAGGCCAAAACTAGACGATATGTATTGTCTGGTTTGGAGATAGGAAACAAAGGATTGTTCATTGATGAGATGCATGTTTCAATCACCCCTTGGTATTCAAGTTGATTTAAAATCTCCCTGACCTGTTTTTTAGCTTCCTGTTTTACAGGATATTGCCTTTGCATTGTTGGTTGATTTTTAACTGGATTTTATGGTGAGGAGAATCCTCATCCCAGCCTACATGATTTGTATATAATCCTGGAGCCTGAGCTACTGCCCATTTCCTGGCATATGTGTATTTTTTATGAATTGGAATGTGATTTGAGAAGGCTGGCATAATTATCTCTTCGCCATGTGGGCACTCCCTGACAAATTCTGGTGGCCAGTCTTCTTCAGCTAGAAGAATGTCATAGCCCTTGGAAAGCTTATCCAAAAAGAGAGTTTTTATTTTCCTAGTTAAGTCCCCCTCCATCCGGAGTGTTACTTCATAAAACTTGTGGGGTACACTAACTCTGGTGTGGGCAGTTTCAACTTGAATGCATTCATTCAAGTCCACTGTCTCCAGATGATCCTTCAGGATCTTGCGAACTATGGTTAATTCTGCTGCGCTGTCTAGCATTGTCTGGGTCCATTCCCCGTTCTTGAGTTGTGTCCTCAAGATCCTCGGCATGTCTGATTTTTACACTTGCTACCTTCTTCTTGGTGAATTGAATTTTCTTATTTTTTGGAACGTGCTGTTCGTCTCTGGACTTCACGCGTTCTTCTTTTTGTTCTGATCATCCTCTTCTTTCTGATTTCTGCGAGGAATTCTGAAAGGTACGAGAGGAACGTGTATTGATATCTTAATATCTATCAGGTTTTTTAAGTTATCCCTATTTCTGAGGTTGTACCTCTTTTCAGAGTACTCCCGTTGGGGAGACCTACCTCCCCGTTGGGGAGATCATCCTCTGGACTGGGAATGATTCTCTTTAGGAAGTGTTTGTTTAGTGTTTTCCCACTTCTTTTTAGGAGTAGTGAGATTATTTTTAATAAAAACTTTTTCAGGATTTTCTGTTAGTTGTGGTTTTAATGGTTTCCCACCCAAACTATCTCTACCTAGTTTTTCATAGGATTTTTCAGTAATTCTGGCAAGCTCATACGGTTGCTCAGTAATATCTGTTTCTTTTAGTTTTTTGCGGATCGCCACTGATGCTGCTTCACCTTTAATGTTGTCTAATAGTATAGCCAAGACCTGTTTGAAATCCTTCAGTAACTTCATACCCAGATTTAAGGCCGGTTCTGCACCGTATTCATTTTGAATCTTTCTTAGAACGTCTGGTATTAACGCCATAGACGGGACACCATGTGTTTTTGTGTCGATTGAAGCAAAGACTGTACCCCAAGTGTCACAGTCCTCTATGTGTAGTGCAATCCCCATTGGTAAACAGATTGTCAGAATTCTGTGTTTCTCATGAGGTGTACTATCAGGGAATACTGCCTAAATTTGAGTAATTTTCTGAGCTAACCAGAATTAAATGTGTTCCCTTTTTTCTGGTAATTTACCAATGACTGATTGTATAGTCTGTGGTGTGATTTTGTTTGTGTTCCCCTGGTGAGGGGTGTGCTGTGGAATCCTCACAGTAGGTTGGACTGGTAAGGTACGCATGACATATTAAATTAATTGTCTATGTATTTTAAATAATAGTTTTAGCTGTACTAACAGTTCTGGACCTGCCGTATTGTCTATGTCAGAATGTGGTATATAGCTGGCTAGTACCGGCCATGTCGCTCCTGGTCTACCTAGTGGACCGAGCCTTGTTATGTGATTTTGATGTTGTAGGGAGCCTTTAAACCAGAGCTGTTGTTCTTGGTAAGTTAATGGAATTTCAATGTCCTCGTAAGGAACGTATTCCGCTGGAGGTTCCTCTACTTTGAGGTAGTGGAACTTGTGTATTCTTGCATCCGCTGCAGGGAACTGAATCCATGAATAGAATACCTCTGGCTGCCGAAATTCATGTGCCTCTATAACAAATATTATTTTACCACCTCTCGATGATACTCCATTATTTATGAGTTTGTAAGTTATTGTTTTTCTTACATTTACCGGGATGATTATAATATCCAGGTCATTTTGTTGGAGAGTTGTGTCATCTAAAACTGCTTGAGCTGCTGCTGCAACTCTTTCTAATTCTTCGTCACTATCAGTCATTTTTGTTGACTGGAAGTGTTGCAGAGCAAGTTTCAAGAAAACAAAGATTAGGTGCACAATATTTTGGAACACTGTATCCTTCAACGTTGAACAAACCAAAAACTAATATATAGGATTTTAGTCATACTCAGTTTTGGCGGATATTATCCTTTAACCCACTCCAGATGTCTTTTGGAGTTTTTACGGGAAAAAGGGGTCTGTGTTAAAAGCACGACTGAGTTACTCTAGTATCTAGCGTTAAATTATAGCCTTACCAAACGTTGGGCGCCATGTAGTGTGGTTCCTATATTCCCAATAGGCTCTGCACATTGGAATAATGTATCCTGTAGTTTACACGTAGGACTGAGGTCTACTAGGTCTCCACCGAATATATTAAACTTAATTGTGAGTGCCAGCTAGCTCAGAGGTCACTAGAAACGTTCTCGAATTCACAAGAAGGGATTAGTTTCTGACAACCACATAAACATGACAACTTTGTTTCCCAAGAATAAGAAATCAATCTCTAGAGTCGCGGAAACAATAGATAGCTATTTTCCTCAGTCAATCGTGCATGCTTCATTTCACCAGAGGTGCTAAGAAATAGAGCGACGGGCATTTTCAATAAAAAGTATTTATTGAACAGTCTTCTTTCTCAAGCATAAGAAATGTACTGTTACAATCGTAATCCTGGTTATAAAGTACAATGCGTACAGCATGAAGAGTATTATAAAATAATACTGTAAAAGCATGATATGGTTTCTAAGCCATAAAATACATAAAATACATACAGTGATAAATAATGACTAAAAGTACTCAACTGGTGCTTCTAAAATACGCCTACACCGGTGTACCTAACCTAAGTCTAGAACAAAGGAAGAAATAAGTGAGGTGTAGCTTAAGTTTGATGAAGGAGGTCTTGTATCTCTCTCTCATGACTCGATTTCCAAGCAACCCGCAAGGGTAGCCTGGAAACACTGGAGCTGAATTTCTCGGCAAGAGAAAAGACAGCGTCTGTCAGTGCATCAGCTGGAGGGTCGGCTTCCTTCGGAACTTGCTCCTGCAGGGCGCGTTGGGCAAGTAGATAGTCGAACTGCTCCAAACCACCATGTGTTTGTCTGGGCAAATGTAGGCATATTTATACCTTGAAGGTGCCGAGTTTGACGTATGATTGGACATAATAACGTAATCAAAGACTCAGTTCTTTGAAAACTCCATGATTTCCTAGATAAATTAGTATTCAGGCAAGGGGTGTCCCTAGCTGCTGAAGGCGGGTTTTTCTAAGAAATCGTTGTTGATTCTCAGAACTTAGTGGAAGTAGCCATGCCGTATTTGGGCTGCATAGGCTCAGTCTAAATATGGTAATGATTTCTATGCCTATATAAGGATCGGGTAATTTATACCTATATGTGGGCATGAATCTGGAAAATTACACTAGGGTCCTAGATTCCTACACAACACTATATGCCTTTCTTGTGCCAGAAGCCCATGACTCAGATGTTAGTTTGAAAGCATCGGCAAAAGGCCAGGGATTTCCCACTGTCTACAGAAATCTTTCATGCCATCAGTGTGACGGAGCCTTCTTCTATCAGAGGATGTATTTCTCCTCGAGGGCCCAGAACCAAGGTCTGGAATTGGGGAATTAGTAGAAGGAAGTCTATTGACATTTATAGAATTACAGGGAACCATGCTTGAGATCTCCAAAGAGGAGTTACCACTACTACTGTTTCCCTGAATCTGCATGCAAGTAAGAGGAACCTGGGTAGCATGACGAATGGCAGGAAGGCATATGGCCTCAGACCTCTCCAATTTTGTAGGAAAGCGTGCACCCCAGCTGCTTGAGGGTCTGGTTTCCAGATGAAGATCTGAGTCAGTTGAGTATTCAGCCAGTCTGCAAAGCGATCCATGTTGAAAGGGCCCCTCATGTGATGGATGAGTAGGAATATCTCCCTCTTCAATCCCCAATTGCTGGAGTCTTTGTAATTTCTGGAGAACCAGTCGACTACTCCATTGCTTAGACCAGGAATGTGTTGTGCTACAACTGAAATTCCTTTTATTAAACAGTAACCCCAAAAGTCCTTCACTAGTTCCGCTAAATCTTTGGAGTGTGGACCTCCCATTTTGCGCACATATTTGACTGCTGAAATGTTGTCCATGCAAAGCATTACACAACATTTCATCTTCTCTTTAGTGAAACTCCAGATTGTGAAGGAGCCCGCTAGGAGTTCCAAGCAGTTGATGTGCATGTTCCTCTCTTGGTCTGACCTATGTCCCACTGTCGAAGAGTTTCTGTATCGCGCTCCCCAACCCTCTAGGCTTGCATCTGAATCTATCATCAATTCAGGTTCCTCCCCGAAGATTGCTCTCCCGTTCCAAGCTTGTGTGTTCTTGAGCCACCATTCCAATTCCTCCCTCGAGTCCTGATCTAAGGACAAGATTTGGGAGTATGATTGATTTGTGTGAAGGCATCTCCTTTTCTGTGTTTGTAGGGCTCGATAGTAGAGTGGACCCGGGAATATGGCTTGGATGGTAGAGGATAGGAGACCCAGGATTTTCGCTAAGTCGTTCAGTGTAATAGTCTTTGCTAATAAGACTTTCTTTATTTCCTTTCGTAACTTTTTTAACTTGTCTCTGGGTAGGCGAGGTTCTGTGTGGAAGGTGTCTACAATGAATCCCAAGAATTGCGTGTCTTGTGCTGGAATCAGGCACAATTTTTTTCTGTTCATCACAAATCCTAACTTTTCAATTATCTCTATCGCCCATTGAGTATATAGTGATACAATTTCTTTTGATTGTCCCATTATTAGGATGTCGTCTAGGTAAATAATTAATCTTACCCCTTTTGCCCTTAGCCATGTTGCTACTGGTCTGAGTACTTTTGTGAAGCATCGGGGTGCTGAAGAAGGACCAAAGGAGAGACTGGAGAATTCCCACATCTTGTTTTGCCATGTAAAACTGAGGTATTTTTGGTGAGGAGGCCAAATGGGGATAGTAAGATAGGCGTCTTTGAGGTCTAGTCTCGTTAACGAATCCTCTTTTCTCAGGATGTCCCTTAAGAGATATATGCCCCCCATTTTGAAGTGGTAGTAAACCACCCATTTGTTCAAATCTTTTAGGATTATAAAGGGCCTCATCTCTTTTTTCTTTTTCTCAGGATAAGTTGCCTCCTGATGGCGCCTTTGGCCAGTAGGTCTTCTACCTCTTTTGTTAGCAGCTTCGAATGTTCTTGAGAGAAGAGGATGTCCCTTGGGGTTTTGTTCTGAAAGGGAATGTCTGTGAACTCTATTCGATATCCCTTGACTGTTTGTAGAACCCAAGGATCTTGTGTCACTAGGTTCCAGTTTCCAGAGAACTGGGCTAATCTCACATTAATAGGGAAAGGAAAAGGGTCCTTGAAATGACCTACCTGATGAGAATCCTCTCTGTCTTCTATCACCTCTGTTGTTCCGGAAGTGACCACCTCTTTGTCTTGGGGGATAGAAGTTGAAATAGCCATAGGCATGAAAGGACCTATTTCCTCATGTGATGTAGGGTCTGCAGGAAGGCATACCGTGGCCGGGGAACTGACCCCTTGGTCGTCCAGCCCTTCAAAAAAACCCGACTGTTGAAAACGTTTCTAATTTCTGTTTGTGATTTTTGTATGGAACTGAAAATTCCAACATACTTGGCCATTTCCTTAATGAAATGGTCGCCAAAAAGTTGGCCTTGAGAAGAAGCTCCCCTTTCTTTATTTACGAGTTCTATGAGCTTCGGGTCCAATTTTAAAAGGATACTTTTCCTTCTCTCGTTTGATAGGGCCATGTTTTCGTTTCCAAGAAGGCAAACAGCTCTCTGTGTTCATTCTCTCAGTTCTATGGGGGCGACTTTGCCATCGTTAAAGTAGGCTGACTCAGCCATCTCAAAACATTTTGTAAGGATTATGCACAATATTTATTGACTAGATTTAGATTTAATGTTTTACCCCAATTGCTTGCTTTCCCATGGGGTGGCATGATCTACTTTCCAGGGGATCCTGTGACTGCGACCAAGTGTCTCCGTAGGGCACCATGAATTTTATAATGTTTTGTAAGTTTTGTGAGTTATCCAGAAACTCCTTTTTGGTCGTTATACTAAATGCACAACACTACAGCCACTATCATCTTTCATGAAGGACCTTGTATAACTTCAGGACACTACACTGTGTATTTAAGAAGTGTGAGAGGATGGACAGAATCAAAAGCACAAACTTACATTGAAACAAAAACTGACATTCAAACTTCCAAATTCATACCTTATTTTCTTCAATCAAAGTTCTTAGGGGGATTACTGCTTATAAAATGTTACGCAGTGTTTGTTCTTCATGGATTATCGGTGTTTAAGGCATCATTCAGCCTACCAAAGGTGATGTCTTCAAAACTGTCTCCAAAACTCAAATATTCTTTTCTACTAATGGACTACTTCCAAGATGATAAAAAAAAATTCTGATATGTTTCTTTTTATTTATTTAGCAGCTGTAGAAAAAAGAATGTATTGATTGGTTGTAGTGAGTGCAATGTATAGTGTCACTTACTTATGATGTCATACTGTGCAATTCAGTTTTTTTTCTACAATCTAAATGATTGATTTCCCCACTGTTCAAAGATGAAGCTTCACAGGTACATTGTTTATAGTATACAAGTATAAGAGTTTAGAACAGCAAAAAAGGGAAAATTAGATATTTAAATAACATGTATAATTGCTTTGCAATGCTGTACCTGTGTGATGTGTTATTATTAACAAGATAATTTGTTAGAAACTTAACTTTGGGTAACAATAACCTATTTTTATGTGTTTCTCTTTTACCACAGATCATATATATATATATACACACACATATATATATATTTCAAAACACACAGTCCTGACTCCTCGGACCGCTCCTCAATTAAGGGCACTCCAAGCCGTGTCACATAGTTTTCATTGCCATATTTATTTTCAGCGCTACAAAATCAAGTCAAACAAACGCGTTTCGGCATTGTCGCCTTCATCAGTGTCGACTGATTTCAAACTTGGCATGTTTAAATAAAGTTACATAGGGCCAAATGTAGGTCGGTCGGTAACGGCCGAAAATCGGTATTTTCGGCCGTTACCGACCGGTATTAACGAAATGGTATGTAGGGCCACATATTTTACAGATTCGGTAAATTTACCGATCGGTAAATTTATCGAATCTGTAAAATACCGAATCGGTATTTTTACCTATTCGATAATTTTGATATGTAGGTGGGACTCTTCTGAGTCCCACAACCCTTACCGAATCTGTATTTTACCATCAAATATATTTGATGGTAAAATACCGAATCTGGTGTGCATGCACCTGTGCCATATGCCTTAGGGCAGGTATGCCTGCCACATGGCACCCGAGCCTCTTTTGGGGGTGCCAGAGAGTGTCAAAGTGACACCCCCTGCACCCTTGTGGAAATCTGTATTTACCGATTCGGTAAATACCGAATCGGTAATGCCCATTCATTCCTATGGGCTGCAAAGCCCATAGGAATGAATGGCCATTACCGGTCGGTATTTACCGAATCGGTAAATACAGATTTTTACCGATTCGGTAAAAGGAACATCTGGATGTTCCTACATGTCCCCCATACTTATTTACCGATTTTTCATTACCGAATCGGTAAAATTCGGTAATTAAAAATCGGTAAATAAGTCCTACCTACATCTGGCCCATAGTGACATTCCGTCATGTGATTAAAAACAAACATAAAAAACGGCACATTCAATTCATTTCATTAATGTGGCGGCCATCTCATACTGTCTAAGTGCTTTCACAATGTGACTAATTTATCTCCATTTATCAATGTTACACACTCTTTGGAAACAATGCAAGTTTAGATTACTTTACAATATTGTTCCCCTTTCCTCTTTCCTCTTTTTCCTCCTTTTTCCTTTTTCCCTCTCTCCTCTGCCTCATTTCTTCCCTCCTCTTTTCCTTCCTCTCCCTGAGAACAAAATTATCAGAATTCTCATGCTTGTGCGAAAATAGGAAGATTGCCTATCTAAGGCAGGATGGGGACTATCAAGCTTGATACAGCAGGCACCTGAAAATAGGCCACAGAGTTAGGACTGTAGTGCTGACTTAAACAATCTTGTGATGATAACAAGAAATAGCCCATTCAGGGCGAAATAATGAGATTAGAATGGAATGATATCATCGTAATTATGTTATGGAACAATATTGTAAAGTAATCTAAACTTGCATTGTTTCCAAAGAGTGTGTGACATTGATCAATGGAGATAAATTAGTCACATTGTGAAAGCACTTAGACACTATGAGATTGCCACCACATTAATGAAATGAATTGAATGTGCCGTTTTTTATGTTTGTATTTAATCACATGACGGAATGTCACTATGTAACTTTATTTAAACATGCCAAGTTTGAAATCAGTCGACACTGATGAAGGCGGCAACGCAGAAACGCGTTTGTTTGACTTGATTTTGTAGCACTGAAAATAAATATGGCAATGAAAACTATGTGACACGGCTTGGAGTGCCCTTAATTGAGGAGCGGTCCGAGGAGTCAGGACTGTGTGTTTCGAAATATTGTACGCACCCCACTGTGCGGTAAGGAGGCACCCGAGGTATAAAGAGGAGCGACGGTTGGTGGAAAGAGAGAAAGGGACATATATATATATATACACACATATATATATATATATATCTATACTAATATAATAAAGAGAGAGCCCAAACCTTTGAGGCGGGTAATCTCAGGAACCACAGCATCAATCACAACACCCAATACAACGTTGGAAAGGGCAGTTGCAGCAGAAGGACATTGGTTATGCAGACGCCCACCATATACATTTAAAAGGTAAAAGAACTGTGCCAGCAAAGTAGTCCCTTGTGGGCGTGTCTGCGTTGTGCTGTGGGCATGTGCTAGGGGCGTGACAAATGCTGGGGGCGTGTGGTACATTCTGCCCTTCATGCCATGTCTCATATCGTGTGCTAATCCCACCCTGCTCCCTTTAAATACCCCTGCACCCCATAATCATAACCCACCCTTACTCCTTAAAATACCCCAACACCCTTAAACACTAACCCATCTTAACCCTATAAATATACCCTGTACCCCAAAACCCAAACCTATCCCTAAACCCTAAAAATACCCCTGTACCCCAAAACCCAAACCTAGCCCTGAACCCTATAAATACCCCTGTATTCCAAAACCCATACCTATCCCTAAACCCTAAAACTACCCCTGTACCCCATAACACAAAACTATATCTGAACCCTTAAAATACCCAAACACCCCAAAACATATACCTCAGTAGCCCAAAACATATACCCCTTTACCCATACTTACCTTATCCAAACATTTAAAAAAACATGCGTTTACCATTCATGCATTTACAACGAATTTCGTTGTAAATATATGCGTGGTAAAAGGATATAAAATGTAATGCCATGCGTTATAATGGCATTGCGGAGTCATGGTACTTTCGTAATGAAAGTATGCGGAATCATGGTATGCGGAAAGAAAGTTGCGGAATAATGGGTGTTTACCCTCCCCCAGTAAGTACATTGGTGGCACGGCGGCCCACGTCTCCAGCAACATACTCATATTTTTTCACCACCCATTTGAAAAATGCACAGGTCTCTCTCATTGATGGCCAGCAACGACATACATAGACACCTCCCGCCACAAGTCCTAGAATTGCGAACTTTAGAGCTGGGGAGCTACGTTCGAATCTCGGCATCAACTCAACATCCTGTGATTCCAGGCAAATCTCTGTGTCTCCCCGTGCCTACCACAAATGAATGTGTTCTTCTGTAATGTAAATTGTGCTCATGCCATGTTGTCGAGTTTGCGCTATATAATATTGCAAGGAAAAATAAAGTAGGGAAACTCGAGTTCACACACTACTGAACGCGCACTCTTAAGTGCATCAGCAGTGCACTGTGAATCGGAGCGTTTCGTAGGCCTGTCACAGATAAGAAATGCTATCAAAACGAAATCCTACAAAAAAATATACTACTGGCCGGCGGCAATTCATACCCAGACAACGTCGGGACGGGCTGCTAGTATATATATATATATATATATAGAGAGAGAGAGACACCTACACACACACACACTGATACAGTTAAAAAAAATGCACATACACACTCACTGATACATACACCCAGGACACATTCATACATATAGTGACACAGCCCATAATTTACACTGATGTATTCACTGAATCACTCACACATTCATTCATGCATACAGGCAGACACCACAAGATACACTCATAAATATACTGATGCAAGTAAACACACTAATATATTCATTTACATACTCATTCCCTCACAAATACATAGACTCAGACACCCCAGGACAAACTCATACACATACTGACAGAGCCAAACAAACACACTGATACATTCATTTAATCACACACACAGACAGTTACTCGTAAGTACACTCAGACACTCCGGTGCACATTGATGCATATATTGACACACTCATGCATGCACTGATACATTCACTGACATACTCACACATTCACTGAAACATATACTCAGACACCCAGGGACACACTGATACATACAGTGACACACCAAATCACATATTGATATATTCACTGCCACACTCAGACACTCAGTCATACATACACTGAGATACCCTGGGACACACTCATACATACAGTGACAACACACCCCAGTACACAAGGATACATTCACTGACACACTTTCACATTTACTAAAACATACACTCAGACACCCTGGGATAAATTGATACATACACTGACACACCAAAGCACACACTAATGCATTCACTGTCACAGTCAGTCATACATGTACGCAGACACCCTGAGACTCAGTCATACATATACTAACACACCCATGCACACACTGATTCATTCACTGATACACTCTCATGTTCTCTGAAACATATACTGACATACTGTAAGACTTTGACACATACACTGACACACCCATGAACACACTGCTGCATTCACCGCCATACTTGCAGACTCACTCATATATACATTGAGACACCCTGGGACTCACTGATACCTACACTAACACAACCCTAGACAGCGGTATTCAAACACATATCATTGCATAGACAAAAACACACAAGAATAATAAAAATATGAGTCAGACACAGCTCTATGTTTGATTCAATGGTTATTCTACCAAGAACCATTTTTTAGGTATGTTTTTGTAAACGTTATCTAGTTTTTTTGTAGTTTTTTTCTTTTCATCAACGAAATTGCAGCAACCTTTACTGAAAAACTAAATGCAGAAACTTTGCATTATCAAATCACAACTGTGCTATAAAACAGTTAAATGAAACTAAAATGTGAAAAAGTAACAGTGGTGTTTCTTCACATGTATGAAAAAATCAGTGACATCCTTCACTGACACAAGCTTGTGGCAGGTGGCACAGTGGGTAACCATGCCTTCCACTTCACGGTAAGAAGCTGCCCTTGTGATCTCTGCAGGAGTGGTATGGACAGTTGATTCAGCTGCAAAATCTGAGCTTCTTCCTTCCCTCTCTCTGATCATCCCCACATATACCACCTTGTAGATTGTGAGGCTATATTTTTTTGGAGTCCGCCAAGACAATTCCTTTCCACAGAGGTTCCATTTCACAAGTTTTGCAGAGACTTTCTTTTTCACATTTACCACCAATCCCAGGGAACATCTATGGGCAGCACATTTGCCCCAGTCTGGCATGTCTCTACATGTCAGACTTTGAAGCAAAACACATCCTCACAGAGACCAACCCTTACCATGAAAACATAATTGTATGGCGCCATTACATCAATGATGTCCTTGTCTTCTGGGAAGGTGAACCGGAAAATATCAATCCATTTGTGGCATGGGTTAACAATCTTAACCCCTATGTACGCTTGGCGACCACTGTTTCAGAGTCAGAGCTCCCTTTTCTGTACCTTGCCATAGGTGTAACATCTAGGGGTCTGGAAACAAGAACCTATAAAAAGCCTACTGACAGCCACAGGTCCTTGCTTTTCAGCAGATTCCATCCAAAAGCACTACGTGAAAATCTACTCTACGTGCAATTCCTTAGGTTGCGACACAACTGAAGCAACCTTGAAGATTTCCAAACACAGGCATCAGAACTTACTACTCATCTGGCTAGACTGCAGAATCCTGTGAAAAAGATCCGCAGAGCTCACAGCATGAAACACAAATAGAGAGGCTACTTTGGAAGTTTATCCCAAAATTGACACAGAACAAATCACATGTGTCACCACATTTACGCCGCAATCCAACATGATCAAACGTATTATAAATAAACATTGGAGAATCCTACACCTAGGGGCCTTGACCACTGAAAAGCCAAGATTTACATTCAAATGAACTGCTAATCTTGAAGACCTACTAATTAGTGCTAGACCATGGAAAGAACTGCCAAAAAGAAACCGGTTGTGGAACCTACCTACTGTGACGGGCCACTACCCTTATGGCCTGTGTTTTATCTGTCCCCTCACTAGTGCAAGTAAAGCAGTGATCTTGTCTGACAGCATCACCTGGCACCAAAACAAACACACGAATTGCAATACTAGCAATTGTGTGTATCTTATTATATGTCCATGCCCCCTCAAACATGTGGGCATGACCACACGCCCCGTCAAGATCAAAATCACAGAACACTGTAGCAATATCAGGTGCAAAAGGACAAATACCAGGATGTGTATCCATTTTGTAGAATCACACAGCTGATGACCTACATTGGATAATTTTGCAATCACACCCCCAGATCAGCAAAAATGCCCTGTTGAGGAAAGAACAACAATGGTTTTTTAAGCTTTCTAGGTCCATTGGGGGCCTTAATCATGACATCCCTTGGGTTGAATTGAACCACACCTAGTATCCTCTTCTCTGACCCTAGTCACCTAAACATATATAGTGCTATTCACCACATTCCCTTCTTCCCCAGTCTTCCTCCAAGGTGATCATTTCTAAGATACCATGATAGCAATAACTTTGAACCAGGTCCCTTTGTATAGGACTAAGTCAGTACCAGCTGAGACATCCAGGTCCCCCGTCCACACTGGCATACCAGGTAACCAACACTAGTAGAAACACAGCAATACAATACTCTTCTCTGTATTGCTTCATCAAACTTCATGACATTATGAGACCTTCTGCCAAAGTAATCGTAGGCACCATTACCAAATCGGGCATTTGCAGCCACACTTTAGAAGTAATTGCCAATTAGGTGTCACGCAACATATTAGTACTTACTCACTCCCACCTAGTGTCACTAGTAGTATAAAGTCAGACACCACTAGGAGATTGAATAAGTGTCATTGATACTCCCAAAATGGCAGTCGCGGTCACCGGTCTAGCTGACACATGTTCCTCACGCAACAATAGATGTTTACTTAGACGCAGTTCACACAGACAGGCTTACGGAGCTCAGAGAAGGGGTAGAACGACAGCTTGTTGCTACCCCACTTTTCTGTAAGTAGACACTGCATTTCTCCTCGAGGCTTGCCAATGCAGAATCACTGATAAGGTAAAGAGCATATACTTGAGTTAACTTGACTGGCGCCTCCCGCCCGTCTTCTCTTGTTGTTTCTTTCACAGGATCGAGCAATGAAGTACTCTGTCATTTTGACCCCTTCTGCACTATTCCTTTGATATCTGGGTGAGTGTGAGTGTGCATACGTGCGAGATGACCATAATACTTATTGGCAAATCGTACTTGTGCCTAATACATGATTTTGAGGCATTGCTCATTTAATTCGCCATTATGGTACGGGGCAGAATTTAAATACAATCCTTTCCCGGTGGCCACGACACACAGCGGTTTGCCTCTATTGATACTCACTTTAATCAACCTTCTATTCAGTGATCACCATGATTAATTTTAAATGCACACTGCGCACCGATGGCATGCTAGTTCTAAGGAGGACACATGCCTTGCCTTGCACGACAGTGATTAGCTGCCACAATTGTTCTCTCATGCAAGAATGCACTTGTGGTTGGTATCTCTATTACCTTTACATCCAGCAGTTCTTCCGGTGCTTACCAATATCAGTACTGTTCAAGTGCTCTGTCTGTGGATGAAAATTACGTAACTGGCCTCGTGAGAGCACAATTGTACAGTTGTAGATCGCTTTCATGACCTATGGATATGTGAGTGTGCTTAAATGACAGAGTTTCACGTTCAGCAGGAGTGGGGGAGTGTCCATATAGGACGGGCTACCCTTCTTCTGCAGAGTAACTCTTTCTTCAATTTTTTTTCAGGTCTCAAAATGTCCAGGATATATGCAAGGACTCCAGGCAGCACCGTTGCTGCGGTATTGTAAGAGTCGAGAGTACCCTCTCTTTCACTTTTTATTACACCGGTCATGACAAATTGCCGTTAGCCCCGCTAGGGGCTGTAAGGCAAGAAACATGTTGACTACTCTCACTAGACAAAGCCTGTAGGAACATTACTCTCAGACAGGGCCCACTCGTTTTTAGTAAGGCCAGTACACCCTCAGAATAACATTCATTACTTAGAACAGTACTAGACCGATTTTATTCCATACCACTCGATCATTACCTTTGTCACATACGCTCACACACCCAACGGCCTCATAAAAAGATCTCCGGCAAAGAGTCCCTTCGCGGGTGCCCGTCGGGCATTGCAGCGCCGACCCGACGAGGAGCAAAATGCCCTATGATGAAGCATGACATTCTTTGGGGTGTGTGAGGGCAATCCATAAAAGACCTGATCTCTCCTTGACTCCCCTTCACTTTAGGAACTGCGCATTCCTTCACTTTCTGCATATCCTAGTAGGGAGCACATGTGCAGGACCTGGGTAAAAAGTTCCCGGTTCCTCTTTGTGAGAAACTATCACGAAGAATTGCCTTAGATCTCTTTCCTTTCTCATTGTTGAAGGCAGTTCCTCATCTTCCTCTTCCTGTTGAATTACCGCAGGTTCTGCAGGTGGAGGCGCAGCACTCCCATCAGCCATTGTGAACGCACTGTTTCTGGAAGATATCCAAAAAGATGTTTCTCCCACAACAGCTAGAAGAATTAATCAATTAATCAATCAATCAATCAATCAATCAAGTGTCTTGTAAATCATGACTACTCACCCGCAAGAGTCTCATGGCGCTGGGGCGCCGCTAATCCATTGAAGGCACAGTGATTCATTCGTAGAGCCAGGTCTTGAGGTCCTTCCTGAATTGAGGTGGTGACAGTGATTGCCTGAGGTGGAGATGCAGGGTGTTCCAGGTCTTTGCTGCATGGTGTGAGAATCATCTCCCTCCCGCTCTGCATCTTGCAGATGCGTGGGACGGTGGCCATGGCCAGCTGGGCAGAGCGGAGGTCTCTGGTGGGTGCGTGGATTTGGAGGCGGGGGTTGAGGTACGCAGTTCCTGTTTCAGGACTTTGTAGGCATGGGTAAGGAGCTTGAAGGTGATTCTTTTTTGACTGGGAGCCTGTGGAGGTCTCTTAGGTGCCTAGTGATGTGGCTGTGGTGAAGGATGACAAGGATGATTCTGGCAAAGGTGTTCTGAACGTTCTGCAGTTTCTTGAGCTGTTTCTGGGTGATACCGCTATAGAGTGCATTGCCATAGTCAAGTCTGCTGCTGATGAGTGTGTGGGTGACCATCTTTCTGGACTCAGTGGGATCCACCTGAAGATCTTTCAAAGCAGGCGTAGCGTGTGAAAGCAAACTGATGAGACAGCATTGATCTGGCTATTCATAGTAAGCAAGGAGTCCCATATGATGTGGTAGTTTTGTTCATGGTCTGTGGGGGGTTTTCAGGGCTGCAGGACACCAGAATCAATCAAGCAAGTGTCTTGCAAAGCACACATAATAATAATAATAATAGGAATTGATTTAGGGAGTGGCCCTGCTCAAAATAAGGTGTGGCTCAATATTAGCCAATGAAATGGCAGAATGTTCTTCTGACATTGAGCGAAACCATATTTTAGGAGCTGCAGATTCCTGGGTCCACGCAAACTGCAAAAGCAACTATTTGTTAAGATTTAAATTTACAGGAGAAATGCCCACCTTCCAAATATGTCCAGCCTTATTCTATTCTTAGAAAGAGCTACTCCTATATGTTTTAAAAAATTGAAAATATTGATGAAACCACGGATAGGAACTGCAGGTTTGTCCTGATCACATGACTGGAACAAAAAAACTTGGAGTTTCACCCGTCTAAGTTAGCGGTACAGCAGAGGAATGCAGAACTCAAAAAAAATTCTCAAATAAAACAACAGCGAATAACCTGAGCACCTTTACACAAATGGGAGTCCACAGCTTGCTGCAGAAATACCATTAGTACTCACAATGCTACTCACACAGTCATACACCCACATGAACACTCAGAAATTCACTCAGAGTCTCATATATTCACTCAAACAGAATTCTGCAAAATACACAACCACACCCACTTTCAAAGTTTTAAAGTTACTGTTAGAAAATAGAATTTAAAAAACCTTAGAAATTCAATGAAAAACCAGAGGTTACAGGGAAGTTGTAGTTAGGAATTTTTTTTTATAAAAAACATAAAAATTTAAAAGTTAAACTTAGGAAAAAATAATTGAAAAAACATAGAAATTCACTTAAAAAACGAATGCTACAAGGATATGATAGTTAGAAAATAACATTTAAATAAAACATAGAAATTCACTTAAAAAACTAAAGGTTACAAGGGCATTATAGTTAGGAAATAGAATAAAAAGAAAATGTAGAAATTTACTGAAAAAAACAAATGTTACACAAACTTTATAGCTAGGCTCAGATTTCACAAGTACAAAGCCATAGAAACTCAGCAGTTATAGTTACCCGGGCTAACTATAATTTACGCCCCGATAATGCACTTCATATGACCTCACTTATAACATCACTCATGAAATGGTCAGTGACAGCACTGGTAACATCTCTGATGACATTTCAAATGACATCACTGATGACCTTATTCACAGAACTACTCACACACTCACTCACACCCCATATAGTCTCTCATCCACCGACTCCTAACAACACATCACATAACCATTCACAGACTCATACAAGTACTCACAAAACCACTCATTCATCCATAGAGCTATTCACACACCCACTCACTCACTCATAGAGCCACTCATACAACCACTCACTCACCCATACAGCCACTCACAAAGCCATACATTCACCCATACAGCTACTCACAAACCCTCATTTACCTGTATAGCCACTCACACACCCTCACACACCCATACAGTCTCTCAGCACAGCCACTTACATATCCATTCACACATCCATACAATCGATAGGTAAAGTAGATAAGATTTGCTGTCGATATTTTGACAATTATATTTTTTCGTAAAAAGAACAATTGATGGACAGAATGTTAAGCAATGTCAGACATTCACCCCATTACAGAGATCTGGGCCTAAATCTATTGTCTTTTTGCTCCCCATGCCATTCCAGTTTAAACCCAGCCATATGCAAATCAGTCTTGAACCTGCTTCCAATGGGAACAGTCCAGTCGGAATTGCCAGGCCCTCCCCGGACTGTAAACAAGCATCCTAGGACCGGTTCCGGGATTTCACCCCTCATCAACCAGTTTAACTTGACTCCAGTGGCATGGAGAGCACGGGACCCGTGTCTTGGCATACCCGCCCTACTCGGGGTGACGAATGCAAAAAGAACAATTGATGGACAGAATGTTGAACAATGTCAAACATTACCACAGTACAGAGATCTGGGCCTAAATCCATCGTTTTTTTGCTCCCCATGCCATTCCAGTTTAAACGCAGCCATATGCAAAAAAATTATTTTTTCAGCATGATATCTTTCTAGTTAGTATTGTGCCATATAATCCCACCATTGTCACACACATGCTCGCAAATGTGCGCATCCACACCACACGCATGCACACTTGCATGAATTAAAGATAAGGGACTGCTTTTTAAACCGTGTTTGTCTTTTTCATTTGACATTACTATGAATGTAAAACTGTAGCAACAGCTGTTGAAATAATGGATTTAAATGAATACATTATGATGTTGTTTGTTTCAATACTAGTAATTATACATGAAAGAAACTGATATCCGCATTATCATTTCGTTGTACTATAAAAAATAAACTGAATTTGGAGTTTGTGCATGGTTATTCATGTGTGTTATTTTACTTATCTACTCCTATTCTTTAACATTGTAAAGTATTTTAAATTAAGTTATCAAAAATAAACATTGGACACTGACATATTTAAATCTAGCATTTCTGTGGCTTTCATTTAAATGTGAAACACATGAAAAATAAAAAAAATGCAGCTTTTACAATTGCAGTGACCAGGGCCGCTGCCTGCACAATGTAAGATATCTCATGTGGGGAAAACATTGCTATCTTTCAGTAAATGGATGCATTTAGAGTTGATAGTAAGATACAGCTTTCACCTTTATCCCAGCTTGTTTCTGACCCACTGGTTTGGTGTTAATAACCCCTGTTGGTGCCAATAATTTCCCATATGTGGAATTTGATAAGTTAGAGCACCCACTTCAAGTCAAGAAGATTCCAGCTGACTATCCAGTTATCGCAGTGGACAGCTTCAAGTACATCCCTCGCTGTCCTTGCACACTTAGCTTTATCAAGTGCTTTGCGCTTTTTGTCTTTTATCTCCTAATTGAGGTCTGGCTGCCAGAAATGCCTATCGCTTCAACTGTGCAGCATTAAGTATTAACTTTAACTGCTTTGGGTACTTTGCTGTGGGTACAGAAGAAGCTTAAAGAATCTCCGGAAAGGTGAATAGTCCACCCCATCTTCATTTAGGAATTGTGGAAATGCTACATAGAAGAAATTATACTCGTTTCCGTTTTATTTATTAAAGATGATCCCGTAGCACGTTTTCATTGTTGTTTGTGATAAGAGGATTTATTTATAATAGAAGTAAATACACACATTATTGTAAGCATTGATATTAGTGCAAATCCACGTGTTAATCTAAACACATCATGATTATATACTGTTATTTTTTTATTGAGTGTCGATTTTAAATTAGAAGAACGCAGAAGGCATTTTTAAACAACATTTGGATTGCTAGCATTCTCTGATGAGTTTGTATATGGAGTGGAGAACAAACCACAAGCGATTGTCCTACTTTGGCAACATTAAAATTAATAAAGCCAATATACCCTTCTGATTTTTAGTTTAAGCAGATCTATTCCGAAACAAACATGAGAAACATCCTTTTTGTGTTTAAGTCAACAGCTTATGGACATACCATATGGCAATCATTCACATGCACGAACTTACGTTTACAAAAAGAATTTCAATAAACCTAAACCAGGAAATGTACATTATTTACATGCTAATTTGTCCACATTGTAGAAGTATCACAAAAGGCCAAATTTCTGCAAGGCACCTGCTTTAAAGTGAAGCTGAGATAACGTAACATATTCCGTGTTTTTAATAACAGGTACTGGTCTGCAAAAAAACAGATATATTGATAGCACATATGCCTGATTTACACACACATATATATATGGAGCAAGGCCGTTAGGCTGAAACGCATTGGTGTTAGACTGGGCACTGAATAAAATCTACGCTAATTGGAGTTGCTGAGTGCGGCGTCTTTTGTACAAAATATATATATATATATTACCTACTGGCGGTCGCCAGTAGGTATATATAGTTAGGATTTTTTCTCTATGGGATTTTTGAAAATTCTATGTCTAATAACTTTGGCGTTTGTGGACGGAATTGGCTGAAATTTTCAGGAAAATGGCACATTTTGTTTCTGAGCAGCCCTTGAAAATTTAGGGGGGGTTTGTCAAGGGGGGGCCGAGAAAAAAGGGGGGTCCCAAAACGTGTTTTTAACATTGAGTTTTCCATAGGGCGGTTGGCCTCACTTTTAGCCCGAACGGCTGAATGGATTTGCACGAAACTTGGCAAAATTGTAGGGACTGGTAGCCCGATGTGCCTTTTGTAGGTCTCAATATATGTGCTCCAGTGGATTTTGAGAAATTAACGTTTAAAAAAAGATATATATCTGTAACAGCGGACCTGGCAGCGTCCCAGGACGCGTACTTTTCGCGCAACGGAGCTTTGTGAAGCGAAGCTGATTGGTTCTCCGGCGTCTGTCAACATTCCAAAAAGTCCGTAGCGGCCGCCATCTTGTCTCTCGGTAGGATCGAGAGACAAGAGGAGGTCAAAACAAAGGGGGAAATAACTATAAGGGGGCATAGTAGACCCTCGCTGACCCCCTAGGTTTGATGTGGAGGTTTTAAAAGGGCCCCGCGGGGCAAAAAAAGAAAATAATAAGAATAATCGAACGGCTGAATGGATTTGCACGAAACTTGGCAAAATATTAGGGACTGGTAGCCCGATGTGCCTTTGCTAGGTCTCAATATATGTGCTCCAGTGGATTTTGAGAAATTAACGTTCAAAAAAAGATATATATCTGTAACAGCGCTCCGCTTCGCGTAACGGAGGTTTGCGAAGCTGATTGGTCATTCTGTCACTGGGCTATAGTTGGGCTACATCTGGCTGATATTTGGGCTACATTTGTTTTTTTGTGTGTCTGGCGGCCATCTTTGGGCTACATTGGGCTACATTGGGCTTCATTGGGCTACATTGGGCTACATTTGGGCTCCAACATATATATAGGCCAATGTAGCCCAATATATATTTTTCAAAGTTAATTTTCGTAAAAACCACTGGAGCATATATCTTGAAACATAGCAAAGGCACATCGGGCTACCAGTCCCTACAATGTTGCCAAGTTTCGTGGAAATCCATTCAGCCGTTCGAGCTAAAAGTGAGTCCAACCGCCCTATGGAAATGAAGGAAATGAATGGGTAATTTGTAATTAGCAAATAGCTAATCGCAAACTAGGAATGGTAAAGAATCGCTATTTATTCCTTAAAGTTCGCTATTTAGGAAATGCAAAAAACTTTGATGATACATATGGCGGTTCATCTCTAACAAGATAAGAAGCATAGGGATACATTTATGATGACTGGCGCATCACCAGGGATGTGTTAGTCATTCTGTGCCGCTGTTCCGTCACCTATGGTGTGCTGCATTTACAATGCGGCGCATCATGGGGCAAAAACAGCACAGATGCGTGATGTATCTGTGCTGTAAAGGTGGCGCATTGCTGGAGTTGTATCGCAAGTGTGATGAAGCTCCAGCAAGGGTCGGGGGTGCCCCTGTCGCAGGGTTTCTGTTCTCACACAGAACTGTGGACAGAGGATTGGAACCTCGGCGAATTAGGGTGTCCCAAAACTCACGTTAGTAATCAAAAACTCCTTAGCAAGCTAGGTACAGTGTCACATTGGATATAACAAACTCTCAATGTTTAGACAATCCAGAATATGAACTTATAGTACCTCAGGATACGTGGAACTCATGAACAGTCGGTCGTTATATATTTCTTAGAAACCAGAACATGGAGTTAAGAAGAACACATGTGTATTTGAAATGTTTATTTACTAATGCCGTCTTCTCAGGCGTAGTATCTTAGATAATACAAGTACACATATTATCAGTAGCAAAATTACCAGCATAGTTACTAGTACATAAAAAGCGAATGGTGATAGTATGTTAACATGCTGTAAATGAATAAGAGTTAGCAACACTTATAAGCAGCCGCGGGCCGTGGAGGGAGTTACGGTGAGGCAGGGAGGCGGGGAGGGGGAGAAGCAGGGTGGAGAATACAAGTACACATATTATCAGTAGCAAAATTACCAGCATAGTTACTAGTACATAAAAAGCGAATGGTGACAGTATGTTAACATGCTGTAAATGAATAAGAGTTAGCAACACTTATAAGCAGCCGCGGGCCGTGGAGGGAGTTACAGTGGGGCAGGGAGGCGGGGAGGGGGAGGGGCAAGGTAGAGAGGGCTCCACCCTGCTTCTCCCCCTCCCCGCCTCCCTGCCTCACCGTAACTCCCTCCACGGCCCGCGGCTGCTTATATCTCACCCTCCCTAATACACATATTATATTATTTGCTAAGAAGGTCTCTTTGTGTTGGTTTAGGGCGTGCCCATACTTTAGTGTCTTAGATTTGAAGGAATCACATCAGCATACACCAGCTCTCTCTTCATGTGAACCGCATCAACTGTTGTGTATGTGTGTTCGGCAAAGCAATATAAAACCCGCCTCATGCCCAGAATTGGCAGAAGTTGCACTTATGTTATGAGTATGAAGTCGTGGAGATCAGACCTCATAACAATTCTGTATCGTGTTGTTCTTGAAACTTTAGCACTCGCTGTACAGATATAGTTTAACAAGCAAAGCAGATAGTAGAGCAATAACATATTATTCTCATGTAAACCACGATGAACTACTAGGTGGAAAGCTAAAGCAACAACTAAGTGTCGTGTGCAGAAGTTGCAAAAAAGGAAAAATGGCGTTTAAACCGGTAATGAGCCCATGCTAACTTAACACGGTGTAAAGATATCCAGGACCTAGATGACACCTCCCCATGATCCGGAAACGAACTGAATAAGATAATAGAAGTGCCATCTCATGAGAGCAGATTGCAAGTTTATATGTGGACGGTCCGCAAGGTAAAGCATTAAAAACTAGGAAAATTTAATGCTAAAGAAAAATAAAACAGCCAAGTACTTTATCGAGTCTTAAGCCAATAGGCAAGGTAAATAATAAAAACTTGACAAATAAGTCAATGAATTGTCAATGAAATGCTAGTACTCAGCATATCAAACATGAAAAAGGTCTATGACATAACTGTGTATGCAAAATAAGCTGCAACAGCCTCCAATAGGAAGTCACCGTCTTCATCCGAAAACAGTTCAGCCATCCAATTTAAAAGCGGAAAAGAACATACGTGCTCTCCCAGCACCGGATCCTCTATCACCATCAGAGGACAGCTCGGTGGGTTTTCAAGAAAGCTCTGTTCCAAGAAAGACTGTGCTGCCGCCAGTAAATTCCAGGGACCAAGTAGTCCATGCATCAATGCCACAGCCATAATCCTTTCGCCAGGACAAACCAACTCGTGAGTAATGATAGGAGTCATCAGCTGATTAAAGTCGACGTCAGGAGAAACCGGTCCGCAGAGACACAAATCAATGGCCCAATCGAAATCACAGGTCAGGCAGTGAAATACAGGCTGGACACAGGTGAAGTAGGAGAATCGAAAAGATAATCCATATGCCGTGCTTAATATCGCCAACGGCATTGTGCCATAATATTCTAGCATGCGATTGCGGAACAGTGTCAGCAGCTGCAGGGTGGGAGGTTGCATAGGAGGGACATCCATATTTAAAAATGTAAAAAAGCACAAGAGCGTCCGCTGGTAATGCAAGTAAAAATGCCAATCCACGAACCAGAGTGGAGAAAATAGAATGAAAGGAAGCAGGGATGACTCCAAAGATTTTCTCAAATGTAGTCACGAGACCACTGGTAACAACTTTAAAAAAGTGCGCCAGGGTCTTTGTGGAGGATGCGTTAAAGATAGTCGGAACCATCTTGCTGAAATTGAAAGGCAAATCTGAATTGAAAAGGGTCTGCACCTCTGTACGGGTGTTCGCTATGTGAAGCACGAAAGTTTCACGGGCCGAACTCAAGGCCACCTCTCTCTGAGACAAAAGAGCTCTTATTCTTGCCATGCCGTTGAAATCTGTCCCAAGGTTGGTATTTGTGGCCAGATTGAAAACTCCCTATGTTCATGTGTGGGAGGAAATAGAACATTTCTGCAGCAAATAACCCGTTCACTTACTGTTACGATAAAAGGAATACTTTTAATTAACTCAGAACAATCTTCATTATTGAGCATCAAATAACTACCATTTTCCAACAACTTGAACGTGGGGATGATAGCAGGAACTGGCGTGCCTTGCAACACGCAAGCCATATTTGGTCGGTGTTTGTTGCATGAACCGTGTAACTGTATGTGCCTACACATTAGTGAATGATCTGGCGTCTCAGTGCATTCCTCTCCATTCAGATAAACTTCTTGATCATCTTTGAAACATCTGTATGTGTATGGAAGCGACCAGACCTCATGAAGAAAAGCACTACCTAAAGGTTCATAACGACCTATTGGTATATATTTCATACAATTTGAAAACTTATATAAAGCAAAAGGCAGCGTTATTAAACCGTGGATAAGGCACGTTGCCAAAAAACCCGCAATCCTCTGCTGATGATGTCACTGAGCATGTCATGAATGATGTAATATGTGACATCATCAGCAGTGGATTACGGGTAATAGTATCTCTAGTTTACTCCCCTATAGCTGTCTTTCTTTTAACATAAGTGTCTGTTTCCTTCCCTTATACTTACTGTTTTTGGTTCGCTTCCGGTTCGCGTACCGGCGAGCGAACTGGGAAGCGAACTAAGAGAAATAGAGGTTGGCACAGTTCCAAATATTGTACCAATTTTTTAATAACGGGGAGGTAGTTCTGAAAAGAACTTTTTTTTTTATTGTTTTTGTTGTTTTATATTTTTTTTATTATTTTTCGGAACATTTTTTTACTTTTTTTGAATTTTTCTGAACAGTTTTATATTTTTTGGGGTTTTTCTTGGAGGGGGCAATGAAAACGATTCATTGTAAAGGGCTCAACAGGAGCAACAAAACAAAAAAAGAAGTATTTATTATTTTGGGCGTTTCGTACAAACTTGCATATGATAGTCAATAGCTCTGTTGATCAGAGTGATGCTTCTTTCTCCGTAGCAAATGAATCCATCGCAAAATACGCAGATGTGTTTTACTTCACCAAATCTCATTTGTATATTTGGCACCATCTCCCTGCCCTCTGGTCCCGTTACTTCCGGTACAACAGATCTTCTGGCCATAATAGGGAGATTATCTAGGTCGTTCCGAAACTGTGCAGCACTGTAGTTGTTAGGATGCCACCTAGTCATATGGCGATGCATTGTGTAGTTTCCGAAACTGTATTTTTTCTCGGTTCCTCTGGACAGTCTATCTTGACATATAAGGCAAGTTACGTATCTTGCATTTACTTTTTTCTGACCTTTGGGAATTTAAAAAAATTGCCAAATTAAGTTTTCTTTCCGGTGAGACGTCCTGGGCTGCTCAGGCAAAAACTGCCTCTCTTCGTGCTCGTCGTCCTGTTCCTCTTCTTCCTCTTCTTGTTGAATTATAACTTGAGCAGGTGGTCCACTCTTCCTTGGATGTGGTGGAGGTGGTGGGGAAGCACCAGCTGAAGCTACTAAAGAAGCCATTGCTCAGTGATCACAAAGGGTCTTTCTCTCACAATGATGAAAGTCAGAGTGAGGAAAGAAGGAGGGATTTTCATCATTTGGGAAAAACAAGAGTTCTCAACCAATCAAAAGTGTTCATTTTAGATTATATGACCTAGTCTTACATCATTAGGAAACCAAAAGTGAAATGAACCAATGAAAAGTGTTATTACCAAGTCACATGACTTGCTGTGTTTACGTTAAGCGCTTTGCAGGGCCTCCCGGTTTGCTTCCAGAAACCTGCGCTTTGCGACTCGCTTCGCGTACCAGTTCGCTAACGTAGCACGTCATATGACGTATCACGCGAGAACGTGAAACGTCATGCGGACGGGAGGCATCACGATGTTGTTTTCTAACGCGGCACTTGCGGTAAAGAAACGTTTACCGGCTCGCGGTCTATTTCGCGGCATCAAGGTCAGCTAACGGGAAGCTTCCCGATTCGTGAAGCGGGAACGAAGAAAAAAAAATATTTTAAAAAAAATTATTCATAAACATATAAAATATATTTTTGGATTTAAAGAAGAATACATTTTACAGCTACAGATATTAGCTGTTAAAAAACCAATGAAATTCACAGAAAAAACCATAGGTTATAGACCATATATAGTTAGGAATTAGCATTTACAAAACCTTGAAAATTCACTGAAAAAACCATAGGTTATAGACCATATATAGTTAGGAATTAGCATTTAGAAAACCTTATTTTACTCACACAAAACCATTGAAATTCCATATATAGTTAGTTGCACTAACTATATATCGCGCACCCGCAATCCACTGCTGATGATGTCACATATTACATCATTCATGACATGGTCAGTGACATCACTGATGACATCACTGATGACATCTCAAATGACATCACTGATGACATCATCTAGTGTCTGTGTGTTTTTGTAAAGTTTAAATACGTTTTACATATTGAAGAATGAGTGGATGTATGGAAGACTGAGTGTGTGTGTGGCTGGCTGGGAGGTGTGTGACTCTGTGCATATCAATGTGTACTTGTATCAGTGATTGTATAAGAGAGTAAGTATGTGTTAGTATATGTGTGAAAAGTATGGTGTTCTGTGTTTAACTATAGATGAGGAAATCGAAGTGTGATTGATTCTTCACAGGACTGACTAGGTGTATGAGTGCATATGATAGTGTTCTAATAATAACTGACTGTATGTATGAGTAATTGTATGGGTGAATGAGTGAATGTGTGTGTAGACGTACGAATCAGTGAGTGCGTATGTAGTAACTGGTATTGGTGTGTCATGATGTCATCAGTGATGTCATTTGAGATGTCATCAGTGATGTCATTTCAGATGTCATTAGTGATGTCATCAGTGATGTCACTGAAGTATGGTGTTCTGTGTTTAACTGTATAGATGAAGAAATGGAAGTGTGATTGATTCTTTACAGGACTGACTTGGTGTGTGAGTAACTCCATGGATGAGTGGCAGTGTGTGACTGTCTGCATAGGTGTATGAGTGCATATGATAGTGTTGTAATAATGAGTGACTGTATGTATGAGTGATTGTATGGGTGAATGAGTGAATGTGTGTGTAGACGTAGGAATCAGTGAGTGCGTATGTAGTAACTGGTATTGGTGTGTCATGATGTCATCAGTGATGTCATTTGAGATGTCATCAGTGATGTCATTTCAGATGTCATTAGTGATGTCATCAGTGATGTCACTGAAGTATGGTGTTCTGTGTTTAACTGTATAGATGAAGAAATGGAAGTGTGATTGATTCTTTACAGGACTGACTTGGTGTGTGAGTAACTCCATGGATGAGTGGCAGTGTGTGACTGTCTGCATAGGTGTATGAGTGCATATGATAGTGTTGTAATAATGAGTGACTGTATGTATGAGTGATTGTATGGGTGAATGAGTGAATGTGTGTGTAGACGTAGGAATCAGTGAGTGCGTATGTAGTAACTGGTATTGGTGTGTCATGATGTCATCAGTGATGTCATTTGAGATGTCATCAGTGATGTCATCAGTGATGTCATTTGAGATGTCATCAGTGATGTCATCAGTGATGTCACTGACCATGTCATGAATGATGTAATATGTGACATCATCAGCAGTGGATTGCGGGTGCGCGATATATAGTTAGTGCAACTAACTATATATGGAATTTCAATGGTTTTGTGTGAGTAAAATAAGGTTTTCTAAATGCTAATTCCTAACTATATATGGTCTATAACCTATGGTTTTTTCAGTGAATATATATATATATCTATATTCACTGAAAAAACCATAGGTTATAGACCATATATAGTTAGGAATTAGCATTTAAAAAACCTTATTTTACTCACACAAAACCATTGAAATTCCATATATAGTTAGTTGCACTAACTATATATCGCGCACCCGCAATCCACTGCTGATGATGTCACATATTACATCATTCATGACATGGTCAGTGACATCACTGATGACATCACTGATGACATCTCAAATGACATCACTGATGACATGACTGATAACAACATCCAGTGATTTTTTGTTTCTGTAAAGTTTAAATATGTCTTACATATTGAAGAATGAGTGGATGTGTAAGTGTCTGGACGAAGGATTTAGTAGGTGCATGACTGACTGTATGACTGAGTGATTAAATGTGTTTCACTGAGTGCATGGGTTAGTGACTAAACTGTCTTAATTTGTGCATCATTATGTCTGTTGTTCTGTAAACTGCTGCATGTGTTGATCAGTAGCTATATGAGTAACTATATGGGTTATTGATTGATTGTCCAAGTATTTGTATGGGAGACTGAGTGTGTGTGTGGCTGGCTGGGAGGTGTGTGACTCTGTGCAGATCAATGTGTACTTATATCAATGATTGTATAACAAGGTAAGTATGTGTTAGTATATGTTTGAAAATATAAGGTGCTCTATGTTTAACTGTATAGACAAGAAAATGGAAGTGTGATTGATTCTTTACAGGACTGACTAGGTGTGTGAGTAACTCCATGGATGAGTGGCAGAGTGTGAGTGTCTGTATAGGTGTATGAGTGCATATGATAGTGTTGTAAAGATGAGTGATTGTATGTATGAATGATTGTATGGGTGAATGAGTGAATGTGTGTGTAGACGTAGGAATCAGTGTGTACATATGTAGTAACTAGTATTGGTGTGTCAAAGGTTTCAAAAATTATACTCTGTATTTAACACTGGGTGAAACAGAGGTTATATTAAAATATGAGGAGATGCATTGTATTGTCACATGAATGATATCATCAGTGATGTGGTCATTGATGTCAAATGAGATGTCATCAGTGATGTCATCAGTGATGTCATTTGAGATGTCATCAGTGATGTCATCAGTGATGTCACTGACCATGTCATGAATGATGTAATATGTGACATCATCAGCAGTGGATTGCGGGTGCGCGATATATAGTTAGTGCAACTAACTATATATGGAATTTCAATGGTTTTGTGTGAGTAAAATAAGGTTTTTTAAATGCTAATTCCTAACTATATATGGTCTATAACCTATGGTTTTTTCAGTGAATTTTCAAGGTTTTGTAAATGCTAATTCCTAACTATATATGATCTATAACCTATGGTTTTTTCAGTGAATTTCAATGGTTTTTTAATAGCAAATATCATAAGCTGTCGAATGTCAAGTACGTGGTAAGTGAAAACATTTTCGTGTTTATGCACACTGATCTGCTTTGAATGGTGCCCCCCCCCCCTCATTTCTATTAGGAGTACTCTTTCTTTGCACATAGTGAAGGGTAGTTAACGCAGGCCTTTGCCCCCGTTGTAATACGTCGTGCCTGCTTCTCTCTCCATTTGATTGATTGTTATCCAAGTATTTACTGTTTTAGAATTGGTTCTCTTTGGTTCATTCTCTATTTACAAACAAACACAGAGTCGCAATACTCTGTTTAGTCTTTGCAGATAACGAAAAATCGTGTAAAAAAATAAAGAAAAGGAATCGAGCAAAATCAGTAGGCCACTAACGGGATCTCTTTTTGACCTCGCTAAAATAGAAACATTAGGAACAACCCCTCATGACAAATACAAAACTAGTGAAATGAACTGAACTCCACACAATGATGGCTGCAAAACAGCTCGGCTCCGCCACCCACCCCGCCCAAAATAACGATAAAGAGCGGCTGCCATGATTGGTTGCGGAATGGCCACGACGGAGCTACGAAATGGTACTGCTCTCATGCTAACCCCAGCTTCAGTCTGAAACATCTAGAAACACTGTAGACTACCAATTCGATCAGTTCCGGTAGCGCCCCAATGTAACCTGGGAGAGAAGAACTAGCCCTCCCCTCTTTGACTGATGGTTCTTGTTGCCTGTCCCTTCTGTTGTCATTTAACAGAACTATTTAGCCTGCTGAAAGGGGTTGTGTTCCGACCGCTGGTTGGTGGAGACATTTTGACTATATTCTGGACCTGCGTTGTCGCGTAATGTGTCATATGACGCGCCGCGTTAGCGCATCCGGAAGTCATCCGGGGCGCGCAGCGCGTAACGTAAGCATAACAAGTCATGTGACTTGTTAATAAAACTTTTCATTGGTTCATTTTACTTTTCTTATTCTAATGATGAAAGGCTTGGTCATATGACCTAAAAATTACGCTTTTTATTACTTCCGAACATTATTTTTTCTTAAATATATGTTATAATGTTCCAGGCTAATGTACTTTCCCGGAAAATTTACAACTGTCCTGCAAGTAAAATATATTCTTTTTTCGAAAAAAAGAGCGTTTCTTCGTCCCATGACGGAGCCGTTGAGCAAAAGAGGGTCGACCTGCTGTCTTAGTCGCCGATACGCCTGAATATGAGATTCTTATCGATCACTTTATGTTGCAGGAATAGAAAACACAACAGCCCTTGACCATTTATCTTTACTGCGTTCCTTCGTATTATACCTTTTACCCTTCATGTAATTGGTCTGCTTTATTTCACTTGCCTTTTAATGATTCTAAAACAGTGACTATTATTAAAAACTTTACCAATGTATATACTACTACCATGTTTTCTTTTAAAAACCTTTATTGTGAAAATTTCATTATACAAATATGAGCCTATAACCACGTGGGCCTGCCACGGAGCAAACTGTAATCGTATATGATGAGTAGACATTTACACTGTAGAGGAACGTAACGGGCGGGCCATTAGGTTGCAAGAACTAAGGTGTCTAACAGTTACGGAATCGGTGGACGTACATTTTATAATTAAAATACGACAGGGCCAGTTACAATAAAATTATCTAGATATACATTTGCGGGCAAGTACCATGGGTGACGTTAATTCGAACTTTCAATAGTACAGTAATCAATAACACATCAGAACTTAATATCAATAGGGATGTCGAAATATTCAATCAATTCTCGTCCCCGCCCGCCATGTGCTTCAAAACTGCATACGTATCTCGTGATTTCAAGGTTCTGCAACCAGTACACAACAAGGAGTTACGAGTCCCATTTATTCCGGCGCCATTTTGGGCGAGGACGGGCAGGTCCAGGATATAGTCAAAATGTCTCTACCAACCATCGACTATGATGATGTTCATATGCTGTATTTATTAGAGTAACACTCATCTGTCCACATGAAATTAATTTGCCACAATCTAAACATGTCATTTTAATCTTTCCAAAGTTCTTCTAAATATTTGGGACCGTTTCCCTTGCCTCTGATGCTGTCAGTGCCACTTCTTTGATGAATGTACTAGCAGGTCAGGGGTTCTCCTCCAAATCTCTCTTTTATGCAGCACTATAATTAATTGGTGCCACCTCTCCATATGACGATGCATGGTATAGTTACCATAACTATATTTTTTTTCGGTTCCTCTGGAGAGTTCATCGTGGCAGATGAAGCGTGTAACGTACCGGGCATTTACCTTTTTTTGCATGTACAGGAAAGGAAAAAAAAATCGAGCGTCCGAGTTCTAAGGTGTCCCAGGGCCATTTTAGTGGACCAGGCCCAAATCCAAAGAACAGGCCGCCATTTTGAGAGTCCTGTTGCAGCCGCCTGTCGCTGTAGCATCAAGAGCAGCCGAAACTCAGCTGAATGGCAACTGAAACGGTAAAGGGGCGCCCCACTACAGCAGACGAGCCTCCACCTAGGAAGGCCCGTTCACGCCGCCTCCCCCCCCCCCCTTCGGGCACCCCACGCCGTTATTCGGAGCAGTATTGTAGGATGGCCACACCAGTGCGGCAACTTGCTAGACATCACCTCGGTGGTAACCGAATCTCAACGCCTTGTGGTGTCTTCTATTCAGAAAACATTGTTATGCTGCCTTCGACCTATTCGCCGCAAGTGCGCACACAACTCAACTGCATAGCTTGCTAGACACCACCTCGATGCCATCCGGATCTTGGAATCTCAGCGCCTTTTGGTGTCTTCTCTTCAGAAAATATTGTTGCGCTGCCTTTGGCCCCATTCGCACATCGGTCCGCTACTGACGCCATCTCACAGGCTAATGGGGCGCCCCACGCCGACTTTCAGCATTGTAGGATGACCACACCAGTACAGCAACTTGCTAGACATCACCTCGGTGCCATCCGGATCTCGGCGCCCCACTGCAGATGAAGTGCCTCTCAACTATGAAACCACCACGGTGACATCCGGATCTTGGCGCGTTGTGCTGCCTTCGGCCTATTCGCACATCGGTCCGCTACGGACGCCATCTCACAGGCTAATGGGGCGCCCCACGCCGAGTTTCAGCATTGTAGGATGACCACACCAGTACAGCAACTTGCTAGACATCACCTCGGTGCCATCCGGATCTCGGCGCCCCACTGCAGATGAAGTGCCTCTCAACTATGAAACCACCACGGTGACATCCGGATCTTGGCGCGTTGTGCTTCCTTCGGCCTATTCGCACATCGGTCCGCTACTGACGCCATCTCACAGACTAATGGGGCGCCCCACGCCGAGTTTCAGCATTGTAGGATGACCACACCAGTGCACCTTACTAGACACCACCTCGGTGCCATCCGGATCTTGGCATCTCAGCGCCTTGTGGTGTCTTCTATTCAGAAAATATTCTTGCGCTACCTTTGCCCCATTCACACATCGGTCCGCTACTGACGCCATCTCACAGGCTAATAGGGCGCCCCACGCCGAGTTTCAGCATTGTAGGATGACCACACCAGTACAGCAACTTGCTAGACATCACCTCGGTGCCATCCGGATCTTGGCATCTCAACGCCTAGTGGTATCTTCCATACAGAAAATATTGTTGCGCTGCCTTTGGCCCCATTCGCACATCGGTCCGCAACTTAGACATCACCTCGGTGCCATCCGGATCTTGGCATCTCAGCGCCTTGTGGTGTCAGTCAGAAAATATTGTTGCGCTGCCTTTGGCCCCATTCGCACATCAGTCCGCTACTGACACCATCTCACAGGCCAACAGGGCGCCCCACACCGACTTTTACCATTGTAGGATGGCCACACCAGTGCCACAACTTGCTAGACACCACCTCGGTGCCATCCGGATCTTGGCATCTCAGCGCCTTGTGGTGTCTTCTATTCCGAAAATATTGTTGCGCTGCCTTTGGCCCCATTCGCACATCGGTCCGCTACTGCCGCCATCTCACAGGCCAACGGGGCGCCCCACGCCGACTTTCAACATTGTAGGATGGCCACACCAGTGCGGCAACTTACTAGACACCACCTCGGTGCCATCCGGATCTTGGCGCGTTGTGCTGCCTTCGGCCTATTCGCACATCGGTCCGCTACTGACGCAAACTCACAGGCCAACGGGGCGCCCCACGCCGACTTTCAGCATTGTAGGATGGCCACACCAGTGCTGCAACTTGCTGGACACCACCTCGGTGCCATCCGGATCTTGGCGCGTTGTATTGCCTTCGGCCTATTCGCACATCGGTCCGCTACTGACGCCGCCTCACGTGCCAACGTATTTTCTCCGCATTTTATACCCTATGCCGCATAACAGGTCATGTGACTTGTTTATAAAACTTTTCATTGGTTCATTTTACTTTTGGTTTCCTAATGATGGAAGGCTTGATCATATGACCTAAAAACAACACTTTTCATTGGATGAAAACTTTTTTTTTTTCCCAAACGATGAAAGCCCCACCTTGTTTCTGGATGTTTCAGACTGAAGCTGGCGTCAGCATGAGAGCACCACCATCTCGTAGCTCCGTCGTGGTCATTCCGCGAGCAATCATGGCAACCGCTCCCCACCAGAAGCCTACAGGAGTCGGGGGCCCCCAAAACTTTTGATGAATCCTCAAGGCGGAGGGGACGCTTTCGAGAATGGGGTCCAAGACCTAGCAGACAAGCGTCCGATTTCCAAGGTGTCCCAGGGCCATTTCAGTGGACCAGGCCCAAAAAGGAAAGAGCCTGCCGCCATTTTGAGAGTCCTGTGACAGCCGCCTATCGCTGCACCGCAAGAGTGGGCGCAACTCAGCTGAATTGCGGCTTTTGACACAGTGGACCAAAAACGGACGGAATGGCAACTGAAACGGTAAAGGGGCGCCCCACTACAACAGATGACACTCCACCTGGAGAGGCCCGTTCACGCCGCCTCCCCCGGGGCGCCCCACGCCGTTATTCGGAGCAGCATTGTAGGATACCAAAACCAGTGCGGCAACTTACTGGACATCACTTGGTGCCATCGTTCTGCTGCCTTGGAACTATTCGCACAACAGTTTGCTACTGATGACCCACCCCCCGCGACGCCCCACGCCGGAAATCTGGACGTTGTGCTGCGTTGGGACTATTCGCACAGCCGACCGCTACTTCATTGTTTTTCCCTAAAAATGTTTATATGTTATTAGTATTTTTGTTTTCTTGTATATATTTATAAGTTATTAAAGTTTTATAATCTTACTACTTTGTCGGAGTGCTATATATTTTTAATGTGACACATAATTGTAAAAACTTTGATGTACAAAGAGTCATCCCTGGAATCTTCCGCTTCAGGCTCGGTCCCCTCCCCAATCACAATACAGGATGGTTTTCAGATAATAGGAACAGCAGACGCTGCTGTGACGGATCTCATCGAGTGTGGGCCTTGATCTACTATAACTCCTTTGAAGAGGGGTGATTCTTTACAGCTGGGGCCATAAACTACATCTGCAGGGCTAGCTGATACCCTAGGACCAGCCTGGACAATCGGACACAGAGGAAAAGGAGTGTCAGAGGGTGCGGTAGTGAATAGGGCGAAAGGGAGGTGTCGGGCGGGCACAGGGTGTGATTCTCAGGGAAGAGCAGCGCAGATGGGGGGAGGTTTATTACCCATGCATAAGACAGAGAGCTGGGGTGACCACTGCCTGGGGGAGATGCTTGCGAGGGTGGGGAGCCATGCTAAGGATCGACAGCGTGCACAGAGTGGGTCTGGTCAAGGCATCTAAAATGGCTGCCGTGCACGACAAAAGTGTGGCATTTGAAAAAAGACAAGATGGCGCAGACAATGTTTTTCAACACTTCCTGATTTCCTTTGAATCGAACGTTAACAGACGTTGGGGCATATTACCAAAGTTAAGCGATATTTATCCCTAACGATGCTTAGCAACGATTTTTTTACCGCTAAGCATCGTCAGAAATTATCGCAGATAAACCTTGCTATTATCAAGGTTTATCGCAAATACGATAATAAACGACCGCAATGCATTAATATCGCTGAAAACTCAGCGATATTCATGCATTACCGAGCTAATGCTCTTAGCCATGTTATCCACCTCCCATTGGATAACATGGCTAAGAACTGCTCAGGGCAGGTGCTAGCTTTTGGAGATATTCGCGCTTATCTCGAATATTTCCAAAAGTTGATAATAGGAGATAGCGATGTTAGCGACTGTTTCCAGTCGCTAACATCTTGGCATGCCCACTTTGCATGTCATTAGTGATAAATATCACTCATATGCAAAGTGGGGCCCAAGATGGTCGCTATCTCCTACTAGCCGTCGCTAACTGGTGTTAGCAACAGCTAGGTAATACAGATATAATTTTATCTCTGCGAAGCGGAGCGCTGTTACAGATATATATCTTGTTTTTGAACGTTAATTTCTCAAAATCCACTGAAGCACATATATTGAGACCTAGCAAAGGCACATCGAGCTACCAGTCCCTACAATTTTGCCAAGTTTCGTGCAAATCCATTCAGCCGTTCGATTATTATTATTATTATTTTTTTGCCCCGCGGGGCCCTTTTAAAACCTCCACATCAAACCTAAGAGGTCAAGGAGGATCTACTATGCCCCCTTATGGTCATTTGCCCCTTCGCTTTGGCCTCCTCTTGTCTCTCGATCCTACCGAGAGACAAGATGGCGGCCGCTACGGACTGTTTGCAATGTTTACAGACGCCGGAGAACCAATCAGCGTCGCAAACCTCCGTTACGCGAAGCGGAGCGCTGTTACAGATATATATCTTTTTTTGAACGTTAATTTCTCAAAATCCACTGGAGCACATATATTGAGACCTAGCAAAGGCACATCGGGCTACCAGTCCCTAATATTTTACCAAGTTTCGTGCAAATCCATTCAGCCGTTCGATTATTATTATTATTTTTTTTTTTTGCCCCACGGGACCCTTTTAAAACCTCCACATCAAACCTAGGGGGTCAGCGAGGATCTACTATGCCCCCTTATGGTCATTTGCCCCTTCGCTTTGGCCTCCTCTTGTCTCTCGATCCTACCGAGAGACAAGATGGCGGCCGCTACGGACTGTTTGGAATGTTCACAGACGCCGGAGAGCCAATCAGCTTCGCTACGCGAAGTTCCGTTACGCGTAAAGTCCGCGAACCGGAGCGCTGCCCGGTCCGCTGTTACAGATATATATCTTTTTTTGAACGTTAATTTCTCAAAATCCACTGGAGCACATATATTGAGACCTAGCAAAGGCACATCGGGCTACCAGTCCCTACAATTTTGCCAAGTTTCGTGCAAATCCATTCAGCCGTTCGGGCTAAAAGTGAGGCCAACCGCCCTATGGAAAACTCAATGTTAAAAACACGTTTTGGGACCCCCCTTTTTTCTCGGCCCCCCCTTGACAAACCCCCCCCAAATTTTCAAGGGCTGCTCAGAAACAAAATGTGCCATTTTCCTGAAAATTTCAGCCAATTCCGTCCACAAACGCCAAAGTTATTAGACATACAATTTTCAAAAATCCCATAGAGAAAAAATCCTAACTATATATACCTACTGGCGACTGCCAGTAGGTAATATATTACCTACTGGCGGTCGCCAGTAGGTATATATAGTTAGGATTTTTTCTCTATGGGATTTTTGAAAATTCTATGTCGAATAACTTTGACGTTTGAGGACGGAATTGGCTGAAATTTTCAGGAAAATGGCACATTTTGTTTCTGAGCAGCCCCTAAAAATTTGGGGGGGTTTCGTCAAGGGGGGCCGAGAAAAAAGGGGGGTCCCAAAACGTGTTTTTCCCATGCAATTTTCCATAGGGCGGTTGGCCTCACTTTTAGCTCGAACGGCTGAATGGATTTTCACGAAACTTGGCAAAATTGTAGGGACTGGTAGCCCGATGTGCCTTTGCTAGGTCTCAATATATGTGCTCCAGTGGATTTTGAGAAATTAACGTTCAAAAAAATATATATATCTGTAAGCGCGCTCCGGGCAGCGCCCCGGTTCGCGTACCTGACGCGTAACGGAACTTCGCGAAGCGAAGCTGATTGGCTCTCCGGTGTCTGTCAACATTCTAAACAGTACGGAGCGGCCGCCATCTTGTCTCTCGGTAGGATCGAGAGACAAGAGGAGGCCAAAACAAAGGGGGAAATGACCATAAGGGGGCATAGTAGATCCTCCCTGACCCCCTAGGTTTGATGTGGAGGCTTTAAAAGGGCCCCGCGGGGCAAAAAAAAATAATTATTTTTTGGTTTTTTTGCGTGGGGAGCGCCCGGTACGCGCACCGGGAAGCGGTCTGGGGAGCGTACCATAAGGAAAAAAGAATGATAGACTATGATATTTTGAAATATTGTATGTTTATTGATTGTTCTTTTTGTTGTTTTTTTTTGTTTTTTTTTATTTAAGTAGCAGTATTTATGATTGTTAAATATAAATTTATTTTTGTGATTGTGCACAGTATACTATAAGTCTGACTTTACATTATAATCAATTTGGTACTAGTTTATGAATTACATACAAAAATGATTAAAGATTTAAACAATTTTTTATTATTAAATATAATTTTATTGATTCTTTTTCAAAATTTAAAAGAACGTCTAACATTTGACTGTCCGATATGTCTTCTTTTTGACTGAACATAACTTCCCACATTTGACTGTCCTCATATTGAAGTAAGAAATCCACAGATTCTACACATTGTAGAAGTTCATGGTCTCGTGATTCATCCATGAATTCCAAGTCAATGGGTTCAATGATTTCCTCATTGTTCATCTCTAGGACAATTTCAAAGGAAACGTTCTGTTCTCCTTCCATTTTTGTGCTGAAATTTGCATAAAAAATAAATATATCAGTAGAGATAGGGCACTGTTGGGTTTAAGTTCAGACAGGTACTTTTCAGGCGTGAAGTAGTACTATTAAAAAGTGCCTGTGAAAAAGCCTAAGTAAAGTCATAATTATACCACAGAAACCTAAATCAATCCATAATTATAATAAACAAGCCTTTCTCAATGTCTAACTCTTACAGAGGGATAGTATATAACTATCTGAAAATGTTTTCAAATTTATAAAATAACATCTTACCTTTTAAAAACAAGTTTAAGTTGTCAGTGAAAATGATCCTGCAATGTAGTTCAGGAAGTAGTAGTCAAAATGGCTGTGTTTCTCTCTCTTTCTTTATATATATTCAGGTACATAACCAATCAAATGTCAGGTAAAAAAGTAGAAAATGAAAGTAACATTTTAATTGGTTGTCAATTCCAACACTTCAGATGTGTTTTGTGAAGTAATTTACCTCAGGGTATTTAGAGAGGTCTACAGGCTAAATGGCTAAATGGAATTCCAATCAAATTTGTGAAAATGGTAGGGATTGGTATGTAGTATGAGCTAATCTATATTTGGTGAAAGTGTCTCCAGTGGTTTTTCTGTATATTACTTTCCCACCTTTTTTGAGCGAGCGCTTCCCGGTGCGCGCCCCGGTACGCGAACCGGCAGCGTTACGGGAGTCCTCCATTTTGTGTTTCGGTAGAATTGAGATACAAGATGGAGGGCAAATAATGTTCAGAATGGGTAGAAGGGGGCACGGTAGAAGTATCCTGACCCCCTAGGTTTTCTGAGGGTGGCTGAGGAGGCCCATATGTGCGAAAAAAAAACATTTTTTTTCAAATTTTCGCGCGCGTGGATTGGCCACAGAGGATTGGTGACATCTTAATCCTCTGTGGCCAATCCAGTTGATTTCCACATTTTGTAAATTGAGGGGGTGTAAATTTCTGTTGTCAGCATACCTTTGAGCCCAGTGGATATAACTATGTCCAACAATCCAGACAGAAAACATGGTGAGAGGAGGTTCTGCTGCAGTCAGATGAAGTGTGGTAATGAAATGGCAGTTGAAACAGTAGGAGTATGTAATGAAAAAAACTGTGGAGTTTCTGTGGTAATTAATCAGTAGCAGTGATTGGTGGATTTTGATTGCTGAAAACAGAAAGTTAGGGTGCATGGATGAGTTCTTTGAAAGATGTAATTTGAATGGTCAAGAAAAAATCATTTTATGAAAGATTGCACTGGATACGCAGGTGTACTGAGAGTTCAGAGTTCAATTGAAACATTGTTGTGTGAACTTGCAAACATGAGAGGTCTTTCAGGAGGTGGTTGCTATGGAAAAAAGGCAGAAAGGGCAGAGGGGGGAAGGGTGTTGATTTGAAAAAAGTGAGGGAAGAGTTTTGATTGGGTGACATGAGAGATATGTGTGATGAATTACAGCATTTCTGTGCCATTGTTGGTTGCAGCCTCTGGAGTGCATACCTTTTGCTCTGCTGAAGACAAATTGGTGTGTGTCTGAGACTGTTTTGAAACTCAAAAAGTATTTGCTAAGGTGAGAAAAGATTCATTTAATTTAAATAGAGAATAGTATGCTTTAAGGAGAAAATTATGAAGAAAGTTGTGTATTTAAAATGTTGCTTTGTGTCAAGTGTTTTACAAATAGATTTTGTTTCTTTGAGTTACATAGCCATGTTACATAGGCATGTTAAAAGTGACGCAAAAATGGTGCAAGGGCCTTAAAAAATGCTTTCATGTGTCTTAGGGCATTTTAAGTCACTTCCCCATGAATGTAGGTATATAATTACTTTACATGATGTGTTTAAAAACGTTTTTTGAAATCAATTAGGTTGATTGATATGTACTGCTAGAGTTTCATAGGTTGCTTGGGGCATATTTACAAGGCCTTTGAGTTCCTTTGATGTTATTTTTCCCATTTTAATTTAAGACATTTCCTTGTGGTGCAAGGTCCTTGTAAATACGCCCCCATGTGTGCTTGGCAAATTTAGATTTTGATTCTTTGAGTTACATAGCCATGTTAAAAGTGACGCATAATGGTGCAAGGGCCTTGAAAAAAGCTTTCATGTGTCTTAGGGCATTTTAAGTCACTTCCCCATGAATGTTGGTATATAATTGCTTTACATGATGTGTTTAAAAACGTTTTTTGAAATCAATTAGGTTTCTTGATATGTACTGCTAGAGTTTCATAGGTTGCTTGGGGAATATTTACAAGGCCTTTGAGTCCCTCTGATGTTATTTTTACCCATTTTAATTTAAGACATTTCCCCGTAGTGCAAGGTCCTTGTAAATACGCCCCCATGTGTGCTTGGCAAATTTAGATTTTGATTATTTGAGTTACATAGCCATGTTAAAAGTGACGCAAAAATGGTGCAAGGGCCTTAAAAAATGCTTTCATGTGTCTTAGAGCATTTTAAGTCACTTCCCCATGAATGTAGGTATATAATTGCTTTACATGATGTGTTTAAAAACGTTTTTTGAAATCAATTAGGTTTCTTGATATGTACTGCTAGAGTTTCATAGGTTGCTTGGGGCATATTTACAAGGCCTTTGAGTCCCTTTGATGTTATTTTTCCCATTTTAATTTAAGACATTTCCCCGTGGTGCAAGGTCCTTGTAAATACGCCCCCATGTGTGCTTGGCAAATTTAGATTTTGATTCTTTGAGTTACATAGCCATGTTCCATACAGTGCTCACCTTCTGCGTAGTCTTTGATATGCTAGACTCCATCTGCCCATGAGATATCTAAGCAAAGGAAACACAGGTGATGTGATTGTGAAATGAGCAAAAGAAATTCCACATTTTTCAATTACATCACCTGTGTTTTCTAACATTACGAATCACATTGTGCAGATGAGGTTTAGGCCTGTCCAGGGACACAGAAGAGGTCTGGCCTTTGTTCAAGAGTGCAGTGGACATGACTCACTTCATTGGTAGGCCTGCACATGTATTATCTCCTCTGTACTCTTCAATAAGCCTAAATTTCATCTGCAACCCTGAGTAGGCCTCACCTCAAACAAATCTCTGGATAGGCCTCACCTTATCGTCATCCTGAATAAATCATTTAAAATGTTAGGGGCAGATTTATGATGGCCGTGCGCCTCTTTTGCGCCGCTGTTGCGTCACTTTTGTGATGCAGCAGTGATGCAAAAGATGCACCATGTTGCAAGATAGGCCTCACTTCATCTCCAACAAGATACCGTCAGTTTAAACTGTAAACATTTAGGACTGTGTAGGGGGCATGGAGAAGCTGAATCTTCTGTAAATGTCATAATTGTTGTATACAGTGCTCAACTTCTGTGTACTCTTTGATATGCTAGACTCCATCTGCACTATGAGATACCTAAGCAAAGGAAACACAGGTGATGTGATTGTGAAATGAGGAAAAGAAATTCCACATTTTTCAATTACATCACCTGTGTTTCCTAACTTTACGAATCACATCGTGCGGATGAGGTTTAGGCCTGTCCACGGACACAGAAGAGGTCTGGCCTTTGTTCAAGAGTGAAGTGGACATGACTCACTTCATTGGTAGGCCTGCACATGTATTATCCCCTCTGTACTCTTCAACAAGCCTAAATTTCATCTGCAACCCTGAGTAGGCCTCACCTCAAACAAACCTCTGGATAGGCCACACCTTATCGTCATCCTGAATCAATCATTTAAAATGTTAGGGACAGGTTTATGATAGCCGTGTGCCTCTTTTGCGCCACTGTGCGTCACTTTTGTGACGCAGCGGCGGTGTAAAAGATTTGCTATGTTGCGACATATTTACAACTTGATGCATCTAGGCAGATGTGTCATGCTGTAAAGTCCTGTGCCACATGAAACCGATGCAGCAGTGATGCAAAAGATGCACCATGTTGCAAGACAGGCCTCACTTCATCTCCAACAAGATACCGTCAGTTTAAACTGTAAACATTTAGGACTGTGTAGGGGGCATGGAGAAGCTGAATCTTCTGTAAATGGCAAAATTGTTGTATACAGTGCTCAACTTCTGTGTACTCTTTGATATGGTAGACTCCATCTGCACAATGAGATACCTAAGCAAAGGAAACACAGGTGATGTGATTGTGAAATGAGGAAAAGAAATTCCACATTTTTCAATTACATCACCTGTGTTTCCTAACTTTATGAATCACATTGTGCAGATGAGGTTTAGGCCTGTCCACGGACACAGAAGAGGTCTGGCTTTTGTTCAAGAGTGAAGTGGACATGACTCACTTCATTGGTAGGCCTGCACATGTATTATCTCCTCTGTACTCTTCAACAAGCCTAAATTTCATCTGCAACCCTGAGTAGGCCTCACCTCAAACAAACCTCTGGATAGGCCACACCTTATTGTCATCCTGAATCAATCATTTAAAATGTTAGGGACAGATTTATGATAGCCGTGTGCCTCTTTTGCGCCGCTATGCGTCACTTTTGTGACGCAGCGGCGGTGCAAAAGATTTGCTATGTTGCGACATATTTACAACTTGATGCATCTAGGCAGATGTGTCATGCTGTAAAGTCCTGTGCCACATGAAACCTGCGTCAGATTTCATGTGAGCGTTTTGTTGTAGGGTGGCCAGTCATTTGCATGAAAGCCCTGTAAAACTAACACAGTAAAATTAAGAAGATTTCACTGAGTCACATTTATGGCATTGCTGAATCAAATCCTTACGCCTGTTTGAAACAGCATCGCTGGACATGGTTAAATAATATCTGCAAAATGTTACTCTTGTTAAACAATTTTACAATTATAGTCTCTGAGATTTGTCTCTTACTCTGCAACATCTCATTGTTGTTCTCTTTCTTTAAAGATAACGACAACATCAAGCATGAGTGATAATGAGCAATCTGTTGATCTCGATATTATCATTGAAATTGTGATTGAAACATCAGTGGAAGTAGATCCCTTGGATGATTTAAATCATGAGGATGATGAAGAACATGATGAGGATGCCGATTTGTCAGAATTGTATGACATAGGGTGGGAAGCTGACCTGCTTGAGCCTATGGAACTATAAACATTTATTTTTAAAAGTTACTGGAAATGAAAAGTAAACATGTAAACCGTTTCATTTAAAATTAAACACAACTTCAAAAACAGCTTGTGTGTAGTGTCTTTAATAAAATAGGGAAATATGCTGATAAAATTAGTTCAGATTCACATATAAAAGAGCACAGGTCAAATGTAGAAGCATTCCATTTCTTTGCTACTATTTGTGACTTTTAAATTTGCCAATGCACTAAAAATTATTGTATGTAAAATTGACAAGTAGTGTGTTAAATGTTTGACGACTGTTATTGATTTACTGTTTGGTAATAGTGGTTAATAAAAAATTTTATTATATTTTACCACAGATTCAACTGCAGATCATTTCAAAAGTACATAATGCCATCTAAAGAACGAAACCGAAAGGCTACAAAAAGTCAAAGACAGCAGCTTACTAAATGCTTGCAGCAGTCCTCTACAATAAAAACTCGTCAAGTCACCAAGAAAGCTCCGGGTAAGACAACAAAATCATTCCTAAGAAACATTTGTAGAAAAAAAAGTAGAACTACAGAAAATGTTTTAGTCCAGAAAAAGAGAACCAATTTAAACGGAAAGGAAAGGCCAATAAAAAATGTTACTGCTAGAGCAGGAGATAACTCTGTGCATGGTAGTAGAAGGAAAAATCAGTTTAGGGACATTCGTAGACGAATGTTCCACAACAGGATAATTGGCAATTTGTTAAAAAATATTAAGAAAGGTCAACAGAAAGTGGTTTTTTATAAGAGAAAAAAAAAGTTGAGAAAATTATTGATCAGGCATTTGAAATTAAGCGAAAGTTATTTATTTTGATAATCAATAGAATTAGGAAGCTAAACAAGGCAATTTATGATTTCAAAAGAAATAGTAGATGGAAGAGAACAGTTAATCGTAGTAATTTTTGTGAAGTTTTTTCAGAAGAATGGATGCATAGTTCAAGTTGTGAGGCATTTTTTAATGAGGAGAGTTATTTCCAGGATAATGATTTGGTGCATGCAGTTGACACCAGTGGTCGAGCTTATGAGGTGAAAGATGGTTGTCCAGTTGAAAAAGAAAAACTTGTGACAACAGAGGCAGAAGAGGTGTCAGGTAATGAGGTTTTAGGAAGACGTCCTAAGGGACCAGTGTATACCTGGAAGTGTAGTAGTATTTGCAGTGTGCGACAGGATTCCATCAATTTGCTTTGTTATTTTGTACGGACATTTAATAAGAAAACTTTAAAACAGAAAATGAAGTTGTTGCAAGAATTAGATCCTTGCAGATTGAGAGAAGTGACAGGTTTGCATGGTCATTCACTGGCTTGTCTTTCCAGGAGAGTATGCCAGAGTGTTTTTCATCATTTCAGGATGCTAGCAGTGCATCATAATAAAGTGAGGAAATTAGTTAGAATGTTGTATTATGCTAAGAGTCCAGCAATTATGCTTAAACAATTATGCACTGCTCTTTTGCATGGTTCTGAAGTAGATGTGAAGAATATTTGTGAAGAAATTGAGTTTTGTTACTTTGCAAGTAAAGAGGAGAATGTTGAAATTGACCCAGAAGAAGAAGGTAATGTGGAAGATAGTGTACAGGTTTCCAGTACAGATAATTTTCAGAAAGAAATTGCCACGTTTCAGGTGAAATCAAGTGAGAGGCCTAATTTTACTTGTGTGTGTTGTCGACGCACTTATTATAAGAATCAGACTAAGTTAGTGGATTTATATGCGAAAAGTGAAAGTGAAAATAATAGTGAATGGAAGGATTTTGCAACATACTTGATGGTAGAAAATTGTTTTGATTTGGGATTGGATCAACGTGTGTGTACTTATTGTTGTAACAAATTAAATCAAAACCGGATGCCGGCTAGAGCGGTTCATAATAATCTGGAATTGGTTGAGATTCCTTCTGAATTGAAGGATTTAAATACTTATGAATCTATTTTGATTCAAAGTATCCATCCCTTTCAGGCTATTGTACGAATGGAGCCAAAGACAGGGAAATTGCCTCCATCAGATTTACAGAGAGGATTAAAGGGAAGAGTTGTTTATTTGCCTCTAGATTTGAAGAAAAACATTAATACAATTGGAGTAGAGAAAGTGGAAGAGGAACCTCTGGTTATCTTAGTTAATGGGGTTCCGACAAAGAGTAAGAAAATCTGGCAAGATTTAGTGGATGTTAGGAAAGTCAAAAAGGCAACATTGTATTTGAAGAAAAACAATAAGTACTACAAGAATGTATATGTTGCAGAAGAGGAAGTAAGTGAAGAAGAGGATAGCGATTTGTGTGCTGGTCAAATTGAGAAAGTAGAAGCCTCTAAAAATGAAGAAATATATGAACATGATAGTGTTCATCCTTTGCATTCCAAGGAAGTCATGGGGAATGCTATTGAGTTGTTTCAAATGAAACAAGCCAAAGGAAGTCCCATTAGTGTTTGGGAGGAAAGTTTGGAAGCTCGGTGTTTCCCACAGCTATTTCCAACAGGTCAAGGAGGAAGATATGATGAGCGACCTGATCAAATTCCTGCTTCTGAATACCGGACTTTACGATTGTATGCAGAAGATCCTAGGTTTCGTCAATGCATTCCCTATTTGTTTCATCTACTGTTTGAAAGCGATCTGTCTGGACTGTCATATGCAGTGAACCATATCTTGAAAAGTGGTGTACAGATGCAAAATATCTCGGCAAGTGACTTTATGGATAAAGTCAATGTGCAAGACAGTATTTTGGATTCTCACCTGATTAATCTCATGGCGTGTCAGCGTGGTACTAATGAGTACTGGTACCGTCGTCATGGTGATTTAAAATGTATGCTGAGGAACTTAGGAACTCCCACATGGTTCCTCACTCTCAGCTGTGCCGAGTATGGCTGGGAAGATTTACTTGAATTTCTACGAGAGGCAAATGGAAACATTGAAAATATCGAATTCAAGACACCCTGAGAACTGTGCTCCTTGGATCCAGTGAATGTATGCAGGTACTTCAATCATAGATTTGAAGCTATGATGTCTTTCATCATGAACAAGAAACATCCACCTCTTGGAGAGGTGTTGGATTTCTTCTGGAGAAAGGAGTACCAAGCAAGAGGTGCTCCTCATATACATATGCTGCTGTGGATCAAAGATGCACCCAATTTTGGAACAGATCCGGATGACTTAGTGATGAGTTTCATAGAACAGTATTCTACATGTGCTGTTCCAAAGGTAAAGGAACACAAAAGCCTAAGAGAACAAGTTTTACGCTTCCAAAGCCATCGTTGTGGAAAGTACTGTCGTCGTAAATTCAGAAACAAGGACAAATTCTACACAAAATGTCGTTTCGCCTTTTCACGAGCGGTGATTTCTAAAGGAAGAGTGAACAGTTTGATGTCTTCACTGCGACATAATGTGATGAAGAAATCACCCAAAAATACGTACAATTTGAAAAGGAACGAAGAGTCCAAGTACATCAACGACTACAACCCAGTGATTTTGTCCATGTGGAATGCTAACATGGATATACAGTTTGTGGCTGATAACTGTATGGCTGTGGCTCGGTATGTGACATCTTACATCACCAAAAAAGAAAAGACAGAATTGAAGGATATGTGGGAGGACATTTCCCATGAAAAGAGCCTCAGTAAGAAGTTGTACAGTTTCAGTCTGAAGATGTTGTCGCATCGAGAAATCGGAGCTTACGAATGTTCTGACCGGTTGTCTTCAGCAAGTCTCTATGCCAAATCCAGGAGTATCATTTGGGCGAGTCTTGGTCTTGCTGCAACGCGTAATCGAGTTCTGAAACCTGTACGGGAAATTGAGTATTTGGCGGAAAAGGAGCCAAACAGTACAGATATTTTGAAGACCAACATGTTGGATACATATTATCCATATAGAAGCAGTCACCTCGAGAATGTTTGTCTGTATGAGGTTCTACAAAATTACATATTCAAGAGGAACATCAAAGAAGATATTGATAAAGGAGTGTATGCTGTAATTGGAAGTGAGGGATGTCTGGTCAAGCAAAGAAAATGCCACTTGGTAAACCATCGAAAATTGAGTGGCGAATCTCCTGAAAGAAAAGAGTTTTTCTATTTAGCACTTTTGCAACTTTTCAAGCCTTGGCGTGCAGAAGAGGAACTGCTTGGATATTTCCTCTGTTACGAAGACTCTTTCAATGCCGCCAAGGAGACCATAGAATGTCCTGTTTTTCCCAAATATCTAGAAATGTTGAATGCGGAAATTGAGCAGGAAGCAACGATTGCAGGCGAGGTTGCTAGAGACAGTTCTCAGGACAGTCAGAGTTCTGTTTCATTGAGTCAGGATCCACTAGGAGGACCAGTTATCGAAAATGAAGCTGCCACTGCCATGATTGAAGTGGAAAGAGCCATGGCACATGCTCAGGAGGATGCGGTTAACTTAGAAGACTTGGAAAGACAACTCAACGTTGAGCAGAGGAAAATATATGACGAAGTTACCAACCAAATAGATCATGGATTAAGTCATGAGAAAAAAGAGTGCTTATGTACGTCGTTGAAGCCTGTCCGACTGTACGTGCGTGGAGAAGCGGGAACTGGAAAAAGTTCCCTCATTAAAGCAATTTCATGTTATTTGCAGAAAAGGACTGAGTCATCGCTGTCTTGTGTTGTTACTGCTCCAACTGGACTGGCAGCACATAACATTAAAGGTATTACTTTGCATCGTCTACTGATGCTGCCAGTGGAGCATGATAACAAATTACAATACCACAAGTTATCTGGAGATGCTTGTTGTGAAGTTTCAAGAGTCTTGAGGAAAATGAAACTTCTTATCATTGACGAGGTAAGCATGGTTTCCAATGTCATGCTTGCCTTTGTGCATTTGAGAATTCAAGAAGTTCTCAAAACGGAGTATGATGTGTTCTTTGGTGGCAAACATATCATTGTTTTCGGTGATCTTCTGCAGCTGACACCAGTGAAAGGACAACCTGTGTTCAAAATGCTCACGCATGAAGATACCAGGAAGTGCCTAGGGAGTATTGGCAACGTCAATATATGGTTAAACTTCAATTATGCTGAACTGCGTGAAAATATGCATCAAGCGAAGGATGAAGATTATAAGAATATTCTACAAGATGTTAGAATCGGAAAAGTGACCGAGCATGGGAAAGAAGCTTTACATGCACGATTACTGTCAAATTTGTATCCAGAAGAAGACGTTGTGCCTGAGATTATTTTTCAGAAAATTACTGAGAAGAAATCTGGAATATGTTTGATGCCAACTCTTGCAGAATGTGCCATCTTCAACAACAAAATGTTGCATTTAGAAAACCAAGAGATTGTGAAACTGGAAGATATTGACAGAGTAGAGCATATGGGAGCAACAATTATTTTGTCTGAGAATTTGAAATCAAAATTGGATTCATTAGAGAAGACTATATCTAAAACTGCTGGTTTTGAAAAGACTCTGAATGTGTGCTTAAATTGCCGTATAATTTTAAGAAGGAATTTACATGTTGAAAGAGGTCTGGTAAATGGATCAATGGGTAATGTTGTTGATTTTGAGAAATACAGAAATAGAGATGGAATTGAATTTTTTAAAATTAAATTTGATGGCATTGAGGAAGTACAGCTAATTGGTCGTTGCTCTGCTAGGTTTTTGCTTGTAAAAGACTTATATGTTCGCCGTAAGCAGTTTCCTGTTTGCTTGTCATATGCGGTGACAATCCATAAATCGCAAGGTTTAAGTGTAGACAGTGCATTGGTGAATATTGGCAGTTCTGTGTTCAAGGAGGGTATGGCATATGTGGCATTGTCACGAGTCAGAACTTTATCGGGATTGTACTTGATTGAGTGTGATGTCACAAACATTTGTGCGGATCTAGATTGTGTTAAGGAATACAATAGGTTAAGAAGAGAGTATGCGCCACATTTGCCTCAATATCCTTTGTTTGAGAAACGTGTGGTAGGCCGGAAACGAAGAAATGTGACCAATAGTAGAGAGGTTGTAGCAAAAAGACGAAAAGTCGATGAACCAGAAATTATAAGCAGAAAGAAAAAGGATTTTGTTGAAGATGTTGTTGGTTTTCAATTTGAAAACAGTTCTGGTGTCAACTGCTATGCTAATGTAGTGGTTAATGTTTTGTTTTCTCTAGAAAATTTAAAAGAAGAGATTGTGGTCAATTCGGATCAAAGATTTTGCAGTTTGTTGAATTCTGTGTTAGAGAAATGTAGCACTGATAGAACAAAAATAGAAAGTGTGTCTGAAATTCGAAATCTGTTAGACAAATGTTCAGGTCAAACACAATTCTCTCAAAATATTCAGCAAGATTGTCAGGAGTTTTTAATGTATATGCTTGATGTTTTGCAAGATGAAGGTGTAGATGTAGATCACCTGTTTGGCCTTTCTTATCAATGGCAGCATGACTGCGAGAACTGTAGGGTATCAAGTACTACTAGTGTAGACTCAGAAAAATTTATATATTTAACTTTGCCAGACAGTAAATCAGTGTCCTTTAATAAGCTAGTAAAAGCAGGCGATCACAACATGGAGTGTAGCCAATGTAAGTCTGAAATGTTGTCCACATTATTTATACGAACATATGGCCAGTATGTCATTTTAATGTTCCAACGATGTAGGCCTGATGGAACAAAATTGACAACTTTAATTAAAAATTTTGTGGCTTCGCAGTTGTCAATATCAGGAAGGACTTTTGTAACCTCAGCAATTATATATTATGACGGTCCTTCAACAACATCAGGACATTACACAGCTTATTTGAAGTCTAGAAACGGCTGGTCATTCTGCAATGATTCTGTTTTAACTTTAAAAAACAAAATTGCCTTTTGACCTTAAAAATTCTTACCTGGTGTTTTTACAACCAAAATTTTAGGGCAAGAATCTCGGGATTTGCTCTGAGGAATTTCAAGAGGTTCTAATGGCTCCTACACTATTTGGCCTTGAGGATAAGTGTAGTACAGAGTCAAATGTTATTTTTCAGTTTTAAGTAGTTCCTGAAAAAAAAGAAGGTTTTTTTACAGAAAGTGGTGGGCACGGATTAGTTAAAGGACAACAGAGTATTTCCCAAAGCAAACGGTGTTCTTACCATAACACTTGACGTCATGGAAAAATAACTGCACTTTGCATGAGTTCAGAAAAACTGTTTCTTTTAATAAGCTAATTCAAGCAGCCAATCAAAACATGGAGTAGAGGTAATGTAAGTCTGCAATGCTGTCAACATATTTTGAACAAACTTTTGGTTATAATGTCATTTAAAAATTCCAACTATATAAACCTGATGAAAATAAGTTTTCAACTTTAATTTCAAATGTTGTGGCTACACACTCGTTGATTTTAGAAATTTTTTTCTAACTGCAGCTATTATATGACATGATGGTCCTTTGACAACATCCACTTATTACACATCTTATTAAAAATATTTTTACTTTCTGTTTTCAGAAGAAAGAATTTAGGGTAGGTAACTGGCCTATAATGATTCTAGGGGTTGATATAATTTTATGTACTGTTTTAAATTGCTTTGTGATTAAAAGTGATGTAGAGAATTAAATAATTGTAGTAGTCATAGAGGTAGTGTAAGTCTGCTTCATAGTAAGCAGTATCAGTGTCATAGGAAATGTGGAACATGAGTGAGCAAGAAGGGTGAGATATTACTAGTACAGGATTGCGAAAGTGATCTTGAACGTTTTCTTTCTGAAAGTTGCGGAAAAAGAAAATGACGGGATTTGCTTAGAAGAATTCCAAGAGTAATAAATGGCTCTTACACGATTTGGCCTTGTGGAAAAGTGTGGTAGAGAGCGAGAAGTCATTTATTGTATGTAACATATTTGTCAAAACTATGGAGCTTTTCTTTCAGAAAGTGGCGGGCTGAAAATAATAACAGCACAACAGAGTGTAAGCTGTTCATAGGATATTCTTCGACGTCATGGAAAGTAAGTTAATTTTAAGGAGTTCTGATTTTTGATTGGTTATGTTATATGGGTTTTTTAAACACAATCATTTTGATTGTGTTTTTTTTTCCCCGCTGTTATATGATGAATACCTTCAAGTCACTGTTTTTAGTGAAATTTGATAAATTCTGAGAACAGCAAAAATAAACCATTTAACATGTATAATTAATTCTGTACTTTTTGTATTTATGATATACATTTAGAACTGTGTAGGAGGCATGGAGAAGCTGAGGCTTCTGTAAGTGTCAAAGTTGTTGCATACAGTGCTCACCTTCTGCGTAGTCTTTCATATGATAGACTACATCTGCACAATGAGATACCTAAGCAAAGAAAACACAGGTGATGTGATTGTGGAATGAGCAAAAAAAATTGCATGTTTTTCAATTACATTACCTGTGTTTCCTAACATTACGCATCACATTGTGTAGATGAGGTTTAGGCCTGTTCCAGGAGACGGAGGAGGTCTGACGTTTGTTCAAGAGTGCAGTGGACATGACTCACTTCGTTGGTAGGCCTGCACATGTATTATATCCTCTGTACTCTTCAACAAGCCTAAATTTCATCTGCAACCCTGAGTAGGACTCACCTGAAACAAATCTGTGGATAGGCCACACCTTATCAGCATCTAGAAACAATCATTTAAAATGTTAAGGGCAGATTTATGATGGCCGTGCGCCTCTTTTGCGCCGCTGTTCCGTCACTTTTGTGACGCAGCAGCAGTGTAAAAGATGCACCATGTTGCAAGATAGGCCTCACTTAATCTCCAACAAGATACCGTCAGTTTAAAATGTATATAATTAGGACTGTGTAGGGGGCATGCAGAAGCTGAGGCTTCAGTAAGTGTCAAAGTTGTTGCATGCAGTGCTGAACTTCTGCGTACTCTTTCATATGCTGGACTACATCTGCACAATGAGATACCTAAGCAAAGGAAACACAAGTGATGTGATTGTGAAATGAGCAAAAGAAATTGCACGTTTTTCAATTACATCACCTGTGTTTCCTAACATTACGAATCACATTGTGCAGATCAGGTTTAGGCCTGTCCAGGGAGACAGAGGTGGTCTGGCCTTTGTTAAAGAGTGCAGTGGACATGATTCACTTCATTGGTAGGCATGGACATGTATTATCTCCTCTGTACTCTTCAACAAGTCTAAATTGCATCTGTAACCCTGAGTAGGCCTCACCTCAAACAAACCCCTGGATAGGCCACACCTTATCGGCATCCTGAATCAATCATTTAAAATGTTAGGGGCAGATTTATGATGGCCGTGCGCCTCTTTTGTGCCGCTGTTGCATCACTTATGTGATGCAGCAGTGATGCAAAAGATGCACCATGTTGCAAGATAGGCCTCACTTCATCTGCAACAAGATACTGTTAGTTTAAAATGTATATATTTAGGACTGTGTAGGGGGCATGGAGAAGCAGAGGCTTCTGTAAGTGTCAAAGTTGTTGAAAAACTGTTTGTCCTTCAATCTTTTCCCTTGTCTTTTCTAATTTTTAAATACATGTTTTAATATTTTTCAAATTTTTGTTCTTTCTTTCACAGATTGAAAGTATAAAAATAACAAGTGACTAAGTTAACGACAATTATAAGGTAAATGTTTTGTACTCTTTTCATTACATTTCTATCACATTTAACTTCTATTAGTTCCACTGCTTCATTTCTTTAACCCTCAGTTTCCTGCCTTTGCTACTTCTCTCATTCCTTTCTCTATTACTTACTTACTCTACTCCTTCCACTCCTTTTCTCAGTCCCTCTGTTCTCATAGTTCCTCACTCCTGTTCACTCACTCCGTCTCTATTACTCTCACTGTCTCTGACTGATCACTCTTTCACTAATAGTTCATTATGCTTTCTCCCTGTAGTTCAAGCACACTAAGGGGCATATTATCAACACAGGCAATAAAATTATCGCTGCTTTTATCGGCAGAAAACTGCTGCAAAAGCGGCTTTAGCGGCAGTTTTCTGCCGCAAAAGCACATGTTTTAATCTTATTTTGAACATTCACTCACATTCTCTAAGAAACTCTTGTTTATTATTCTTTTACTCTCCTTTTTTTCTTTCACTTCCTTATCTATTTTGTTTTTCACAATTATACCCTCTTCCATCTTTTCTTCGGTAAATAGATCTATTAAACAGTATCTCTGTGTTACTCCCTATAGCTGTCTTTCTTTTAACATTACTCTCTGTTTCCTTCCCTTATACTTACTCTTCTTTTTTTTTTTTTAAATGTTTTGTTTCGCTTCCGGTTCGCGTACCGGCGAGCGAACCGGGAAGCGAACCAAAAGAAATAGAGGTTGCCAGAGGGCTAAACATTTTAGCAATTTTTTTATAAAGGGGAGGTAGTTCTGAAAAGAACTTTTTTTAAAAATATTTTTGTTGTTTTATATTTTTTTATTATTTTTCTGAACATTTTTTTACTTTTTTTGTATTTTTTGAACGGTTTTATATTTTTTTCGTTTTTTTTGGGGGGGAAACGAAAACGATTCATTGTAAAGGGCTCAACAGGAGCAACAAAAAAAAAGAATTTATTCTCTGGGGCGTTTCGGACAATCATGATTATCAATTGCTAAGATGATTAAATTGATGCTACTTTCTCTGTAGCAAATCAACTGACCGCAACGCACGCACACTTGTTTCATTGTCCAGAACCTCATCTGCCTCTGGTCCCGTCACTTCCTCCACATTTGATCTTCGGGCCACAGGAGGGGGGTTGTCCTGCATGTCACGTAGCTGCGCAGCACTGTAGTTGATAGGGTGCCACCTCTCCATATGGCGATGCATCGTATAATTGCCATAACTGTATTTTTTATTTGTCCCTCTGGACAGATCTTTCTTGCATATAAGGCAAGTTACATACCGGGCAATCACTTTTTTTTGGCCCCGGGGATATTAAAAAAATTGCCAAATGAAACTCTCTTTGACACGGGACGTCCTAGGCTCTTCTTCCAAAAACTGCTTCCTCTCTTGCTCCTCTTCCTCTTCTTCCTCTTCTTCCTCCTCTTGATTGAGGATTACCTGAGGAGGTGGTCCTCTCTTCCTAGGAGGTGGTGCTGGTGGTGGGGGTGCACCAGCTGAAGCTACAACACTTGCCATGTGATAATTGCCATTATCACATGAATGATGTCATCAGTGATGTGATCAGTAATGTCAAATGAGATGTCATCAGTGATGTCATCAGTGATGTCATTTGAGATGTCATCAGTGATGTCATCAGTGATGTCATTTGAGATGTCATCAGTGATGTCATCAGTGATGTCACTGACCATATCATGAATGATGTAATATGTGACATCATCAGCAGTGGATTGCGGGTGCGCGATATATAGTTAGTGCAACTAACTATATATGGAATTTCAATGGTTTTGTGTGAGTAAAATAAGGTTTTGTAAATGCTAATTCCTAACTATATATGGTCTATAACCTATGGTTTTTTCAGTGAATTTTCAAGGTTTTGTAAATGCTAATTCCTAACTATATATGGTCTATAACCTATGGTTTTTTCAGTGAATATATGTATATATGTTTCCCGGACGAAACGCGTCATGCCGCCATCCCCATTGATGGAATAAAGCACATTATTTCGTTGTGAAACCTTGGTTTGTGGTCTGTACCTGGCTGTGTCCGTTGCTGTTGGTGTTCGGCGCTTCAGGATTGTGGATTCCTATATATATATATATATATATATATATATATATATATAATTGGATTGATCCATTTTGTAAATCAGTAACATTTGGTGCTTTCATCTGATTAAATGTTTAAAAGAAATGTAATATTTTAAAGCATTGATATATCAAATGGGAAGGCATGTATAGTGTTCAGAGTATGACGTAAAAATAGTGCACATGATGGGACAACGTAATCTGTCAACCCAGACATTAAGTTTAAAATCTCCTAGATATGCCATCAACCTGCAAGCAAACTTGCTTAATTTCTTTCCATTAATTGGGTATATGATTCATACTAATACATTTTATGTCAGACTGTTATATACAAATGTTGAACTTTGATTGGGTCCTGGCGGGTATAGAAGTATGTCGAACACTTATCTTCCTAGAATGATATAGGCTTGTAGTAATATGAATATTACAAGTTTATTGCGTAGTAAATCTGCAGAGACCCCATCCACACTGAAGTCAGGACCAACTGGCTTTTCCACACGGATCTACATTCCACCCTAGCAACCAACCCTGCATTCTAGATTCCATCACATCACCACCCAGGCCCCAAGGTACCCAAGGTACCTTACATGACACTTAAGTACAGAACATCACATCACCCCCCATTATACATATATAAGGATAAATGACAAAATAAGAAGTGCAAAATTAAATGCACATACAGAAATGATGCAAAACCTGCATTAACAAATGCAATCTTGTAGGGGAATAGGAACGCCTCCTGTTTGTAGTGGCCTGGTGACCTTCCCTTGTGTGGCAGGTTTATTCGAGCTGGGACCACCACCAGCTTGACACTTCTCAACTCAATTTAAGTTCCAAATCCTGTTGTTATAAGATTTTCACTGCATTCTTAAAAACCTTAATAACTCTAAAAGGATCACTAAATTTGGACTTACACCCATCTCTCCTTCGGGACTTAATCTTAACCCAATCTACAACATTCAATACAGTACTTTTCACTGCCTTTCTCTCATCATACTAGATTTTCCTTTTTTCCATTTTCTCCCTTTCTCTCTCTAACCACCCTTTTGTGGTGCCCACTGTATCCTCCACCAAACCTCTGCTTACAGTCACCCACAAGAGAGTCACTTCCATGTTAGTGAACCTTCCTTTAAACATACAAAAAGGAGTCTCACCAGTCGAGGAATGCATTGTGAACCTATACTCACGTACATTTCTTTTCTTATGGCTAACTCCCAATTCTCAGCAAAACACACAAGATGATGGACGGAATGTTGCACAATGGCAAAACATTCACCCCCCAGTCACAGAACTGGTTTTAATCCATTGTTATTTTGCTCACCAAGCCACACCAGTTCAGACATGGCCATATGCAAATCAGTCTTGACCCTGTGCCTCTTGGGAACAGTCCAGCCCGAACTGCCAAGCCATGTCTTCCCTGGACAGGAATCAAGCATCCTAGGACCGGTTTCTGGCCATCAGCCTTCTTCAGTCAGGATAGCATGACTCCAGTAGCGTAGTGAGCACGGGACCCACGAATGGGCATACCCTTCCCACATAGGGTGAACAGCAAAACACACAAGACAATGGACGGATTGTTGCACAATGGCAAAACATTCATACCCAGTCACAGATCTGGGTTTATTCCATCGTTATTTTGCTCACCAAGCCACCCCAGTTCAGACATGGCCATATGCAAATCAGTCTTGACCCTGTGCCTCAAGGGAACAGTCCAGCCCGAACTGCCAAGCCATGTCTTCCCTGGACCGGAATCAAGCATCCTAGGACCAGTTTCTGGCTATCAGCCGTCTTCAGCCAGGATAGCTTGACTCCAGTGGCGTAGTGAGCACGGGACCCACATCTGGGCATTCCCTTCCCACAAAGGGTGAACAGCAAAACACAAAAGATGATGGACGGAATGTTGCACAATGGCAAAACATTCACCCCCAGTCGCAGATCTGGGTTTAATACATTGTTATTTTGCTCACCAAGCCACCCTAGTTCAGACATGGCCATATGCAAATCAGTCTTGACCCTGTGCCTCATGGGAACAGTCCAGCCCGGACTGCCAAGCCATGTCTTCCCTGGACTGGAATCAAGCATCCTAGGACCGGTTTCTGGCTATCAGCCGTCTTAAGCCAGGATAGCTTGACTCCAGTGGTGTAGTGAGCATGGGACTCACGTCTGGGCATACCCTTCCCACATAGGGTGAACAGCCAAACACACAAGATGATGGACGGAATGTTGCACAATGGCAAAACATTCACCCCCAGTCACAGATCTGGGTTTAATCCATCATTAGTTTGCTCACCAAGCCACCCCAGTTCAGACATGGCCATATGCAAATCAGTCTTGACCCTGTGCCTCAAGGGAACAGTCCAGCCCGGACTGCCAAGCCATGTCTTCCCTGGACTGGAATCAAGCATCCTAGGACCGGTTTCTGGCTATCAGCCGTCTTAAGCCAGGATAGCTTGACTCCAGTGGTGTAGTGAGCATGGGACTCACGTCTGGGCATACCCTTCCCACATAGGGTGAACAGCCAAACACACAAGATGATGGACGGAATGTTGCACAATGGCAAAACATTCACCCCCAGTCACAGATCTGGGTTTAATCCATCATTAGTTTGCTCACCAAGCCACCCCAGTTCAGACATGGCCATATGGAAACAGTCCTGACCCTGTGCCTCATGGGAACAGTCCAGCTCGTACTGCCAAGCCATGTCTTCCCTGGACCGGAATCAAGCATCCTAGGACCGGTTTCTGGCTATCAGCCGTCTTCAGCCAGGAGGGGTGAATGTATGACATTGTTCTGCATTCTGTCCATTAACTGTTGTTTTTGCATTTGTCACCCCGAGTGAGACGGGTGTGCTCAGACGTAAGTCCCGTGCTCTCCATGCCACTGGAATCAAGCTACCCTGGCTGATGAGGCCTGAAAGCCCGAAACCGGTCCTAGAATGCTTGTTTCCAGTCCAGAGAGGGCCTGGCTTGGCAGTTCGGGCTGTACAGCTCCCATGGGGCACAGGGTCAAGACTGCTTTGCATATGGATAGGTTCAAACTGGAATGGCATGGTGAGCGAAAAAACAATGGATTTAGGCCCATATCTCTGTACTGGGGTGAATGCATGACATTGTTCTGCATTCTGTCCATCAATTGTTGTTTTAACGCCCAATTCTCACCAGAGACAACAGCTTGTTGTAACATTTTCTTAAGGACTCTCACAAACCTTTCCACCACACCATTACTCTCTGGATGATATAGCACTGCTTTCTTATGCTTAATACCCCTGGCACTCAAAAAATCTTCCATCACTCTAGACATAAACTGAACACTATTGTCCGACAACAGTGACAAAGGGAATCCTTCACTTTCAAAAAGCGCCTATGAAAATACAATCACCGATTCAATCGAATTAACTACCTTGATGTCTGACCAACGGGAAAGCATATCAAGACACACAATCACATACAGGTCCTGAGACTTCATCCTCACAGGATCCAAGATGTCAATTGCAATTTCAGATCACGGAACTCTGGCCTGCTCCCGCACAACCATTTTTTGTGTTCTGCATTTCAAAGATCTGTCACTACACACAAATTCTGCACACTCACAAACCACTCTTTTTATGTGCATGTCCATAGCTAGCCACCAAAAATCCTCTCTAATCTTTTCCTTGGTTTTGGCAATACCCATGTGACTGGCATGAGCATTCCTCATCAATTTGTCTCTCAGGTTATGAGGGGAAACCAACTTACTGCCTCACATGAGAAGAGTATCCACCACAGCTAAGTCCTTCCCGACCTTCCAATATCCCTTCATTTTCTCCTTACACTCTTTTTTCTTGCACCAGCCACCCATAACAATTATCAGGACCTTCTGCAACACCTGATCATTGACCAGACACTCCCTCCACTCACTTTCAGCATTCAAACCCTCACTGATCACACATACATTGACCACCTCCTGCAATTCTTCACAACCAAACCACACACCTTCCACGGACACCTCACTCCCACTATCATCAAGTCTTCAAGGACAATCCGCCAAAATATTATTGGAGCCAGGCAAGTAGGAAATTACAAAGTCAAATTCTTGTAAAGCCACAGCCAACTTCAGTATTCTATGCGATTCACAATCAATACCTTTTATGGTAAACACCTCCCTTTAAGGTTTGTGATTAGTTAAAATATTAAACCTCTTGCCCCACAATAATTTCCTCAATTCATGCACCCCCAAGAAAACACCCAAAGCTAGCTTCTTCTCTACAATAGAAATGTTACATTCAACCCCTCTCAACGGTCTAGAGATAAATACAATTGTCTTCTCCTTGTCATCAACTTTCTGCAAAAGAAATGCTCCTAACCCTTTTGAGCTGGCATCAGTCCTCAGATAAGATAATATCATAGGATCAAAACTTCCTAAACATGGAGCTTCATTCAGATGTTTCTTAATACAGTCCAACTCATTCTCACTCTCTTGGGCCCACGCAAATTCACATCCCTTTTTGAGCAATGCTCTCATACAGCAAGTTCCTGAACATCAAACTTGCGTGTTTCTGCCCTAAGAGTGAGACCTGTCTCCTGTAACTTCTTCAAGACTGACCTCCCCCTCCCATCATGTTCCTCAAGATCCACTCCAAAAATCATTTCATCATCTTGATGCACCTTGACACCCTGAAGACCCCCAGAATGCCCTCCATTGCCCACTGAAATACAGAGGCCACAGAAATTAGCCCAAAAGGCATTCTCAAGAATCTGAAGGTGCCAGATGGAGTGATGAAGGCCGTGAGATCCCGTGACGAAGAATGAAGCTTGACTTAATGGTAGGCTGAGGTCAAATTTAAGGATAAGAAGTGCTTCACACATCTCAATTTTATTAGGCAGCAGATAGAGGACAACAACCATCGGCTTGTTGAGCTCCCTCAAATCAACACAGAGTCTGGCCTCTCCATTAGCCTTCTGAGCCATAACCACTGGAGAGACCCACTCTGTGGCCTTAACTTCCTGATTGATTCCATTGTCCGAAAGCTTGTAAATTTCCACTTTCATGCTTTCCCTCACCAACAAAGGCACAATTCTCGATTTTGCCACCTTGGGCGTGACATCCAACGTAAGTTTTTTTCTGGTGTATATCATTTTTGAAACAACCCAATTTCTTAACAAACACCTCAGGAATTTCTTTGAGCCAATCCTCGTTCCCTCTAGCCACCAACCTGACAGGTGGTACTTTGCATATGGAAACAGACGCATTTTCATTAGGGTTCAGATATGCATACAAAGCTCACTGATGAAACCAACTGATCAGCGAGTCTACTTTCATTGAGACATAAATCTTCCCAGGAATAATTTGTCCTTTAAAATCAATTGTAGCCACCACCATAACCTTTTGGTTTTATATTAGGTTTCAACAGTGTTACCTTCTTCAACAGATTACACTCATAAAGCATTTTTGAACAAGTGTTATCTTAGCTCAAGAGTCACAAGCATGTTCACTGGTGCTTCATTGATCAATACCATCTCAAGTGGACCATCACTAGTTTGCTCTTTAATTTGAAGAATGTTAATTTCTTCAACATCTTCTTCATACGGATTACCCTCTCTGAACTTTTTTGGTTTCTTGCCTTATTTGCAGAACCTGGCAAAATGACCTTTCTTTCACAAATTTTGCACGTAGCCTTCCAGCCCAGACAGTCTTTCAAGTTGGCTTTATGACCAATGTTGCACCACCTGAAGTATTTGCCCTGAAAATTCTTATTATTAAAAGATCTTGGAGTAATGCTTGTACTAGACTTAGATTTTGCAGATTAGTCATCCACCATCTTGACAAGCTCACTGTCCTCCTTTTCTGTTGAAACGTCCTCGTGTATAACATCCACACAAGCCTTTGAATGTTCATGCATTTATCTATAGTAAGAACGTCTTGCAATGAGGGATTGTCTTTTTGTGCCACAAACTTTCTCTAGCTTTGTCAAGAGCACACCCTAATATAAACTGATCTCTTAACTATTCTTCTAAAGCAACCCCAAAACTGCAAGTAGAACCTAACTTGCATAAATGAGTGATATATTGCTCCACTGATTCATCCTGCCTTTTATTCTCCTCCCAAAGTGACACAGTTAAAGCACAGTACTCTTCTTGGGGAGATAATGAAAGTCTAACTTCTTGATGCAAATCTCATACTCCTTTAGACTGAGGAATCATTGTTCAAAAGCTCAAGAAGGTGCTCAAAAACGTCTTGACCTTCCAAACCCAAGCAATGCACTAGCAATGAGTTCTTTCTCTCTGCACTGAGCAATATGCCGCAAAACCCCAGCACAATGCCCAAAAACCTTCTTCCATTTCAAACAGGAGAGAGGAGGTTCTACTGGGGAAGAGAGGAAGAAGGGAGGAGAAATAACATTCTGCATGATGGAAACACAAAAAGACCTATACACAACACTACCACTTCTAATGAAGAAGGAACTGACTTTGACTTGTAGGAATCTCACAGACAATTTTAACTCTACATCCGTCTCCAGTGCAACTTTTAATTTGATACTAGAGCTTTGTACATTTGCGTGAACAGTGAGTGCACTACAAGACTTAACATGTACCAGTTTGACATGTCAACAATAGCAGTACCTGACAGAGTGCAAAAGAAACATGATGTGCCAAATTTGCGCATCAGCGTGTTGAGATCTATGTGACAGTAAATCTGTCCACAGTACAAGTTCCTGACACAAGGCAACAGACGTGCGACAGCCGTATGCAACATAGCAACAAATCCTATGTGCTGTGCCCACCAGAGTGATAATTAAATGCACACCTATGTATGTCAACTTGGACCAGCTGTGTGCATCAGAGTCCGCGCAGCACACAATTACAGCTGGCTTAATCCAAAATGGCTGCCATCAACATAACGTTGCGCCTGTGCGACGTGAGAAAGTCAGCAGGCAGCATGTACCCATTCAAGATGGGTGCCGCAAACGTGACACTGCTCCGTTACGATGTCGGGAAGTCATCAAGCAGTGTATCCTCATGCAGGGGTGGAAGCACCAGACTCGCAGCACTTGGAGCATGAGCGCTCACCAAATTCGTCCTAGCACAGCAAATGGCACCAGGTGTATCACCCGCCTTTCATGCGCACAGGACCCCCCAAAAAATTCTAAGGGAAACTCCAACACACTTGCCATCACACGGAACAGCCTCACCTTTCTCCGTTGTCTGTCTAATGTCAGCCTCACCATACTCTGTCTTCTGCCTGATGTCGGCCTCACAGGAAATCAAGCAGTAAGACAAGGGATCCAGTGGAGCTCAAGAGTCAAGGCACCACCGCAAACCATCCACAGCTGCACAGGTAAGTCCTTTGTAATTGGCTTGTCAGATGTAGATGCTTCACTACATTTGAGGAAGACGCTGTTGAGGTCTCTCTGCAGCTCATACGCGTGAGTCAGTCAATCGTCGCCATAATGCAAAAGTGTGTTGAACACTTATTGTCCAAGAATGACGTAGACTTGTAGTAATATGAATATTACGGGTTTATTGTGTAGTAAATCAGCAGAGACCCCATCCACACTGAAGTCAGTTCCAACTGCCTTTTCCACAGGGATCTACATTCCACCCTAGCAACCAACCCCACATTCTAGATTCCATCACATCACTGCCCAGGTCCCAAGGTACCTTACATGGCACTTAAATACACAAGATCACAGTGGATCAATAAGGTTAGGAAGAATCTTAGCAAGGAACAGAAACCAACAAAATTACAATATTAACAGATATATCACTATGCCACATTTGCCTAACAACTCGTCTGTGAAGATCACAGAGTTATATTAACCTAGCGTACGCAATGCAAATATTGACCTAGCTCATACAATGCAAGGGCACCTGCATCCCAGCCACTGAAAAACAGATTTCGAATCTGACCCTTTCTAAGAAGCAGTACAAAAGGGGGTGGTGATGGACGGAGCATCTGAACCAATCAAACACTCACATCCAGTCAAAAGATCTGGGTTTGATCCATCACCGTTCTTTAGCCCACTCTGCCACCCCAGTTCAGACATGGCTATATGCAAATCAGTCTGACCCTGTGCCTCATGGGAACAGTCCAGCCCGAACTGCCAAGCCATGCCTTCCCTGGACCGGAAAAAAGCTTCCGAGTACCGGTTTCTGGCATTACAGCCGTCTTCAGCCCGGCTTGCTTGAATCCAATGGCAAAGTGAGCAAGGGACTCATGTCTGAGCATACCCTCCACACTTATGGCGGCCAAAGCGGTACAAAAGGGGGTGGTGATGGACGGAGCATCTGAACCAATCAAACACTCACACCCAATCAAAAGATCTGGGTTTTATCCATCACCGTTCTTTATCCCACTCTGTTTGATTGGTTCAGATGCTCCGTCCATCACCACCCCCTTTTGTACCTTTCTAAGAAGCCGGCAGAATGTGTATATGAGGTTGGTTCTAGTCTGTGCTGCTACAAGTTGCAGATGCACTGGAGTCCTCAAACCTGTTTTTTTATTCTTCCATGTGTTAGTCATAGTTATTTAAATAATTTTCAGTCTATAACAATTTTTACACTTTGCATATCCTTATAGTTGTATTGTAATGCAGATACTATACTGTATCTGTATATAACTGAGCTAGTTTATTAGTGAGAGCATAGGCATGAAAGGACAGTGTTTTAAGAAATTGACCATTTGTTTGGTGAGCAGGTGAAAACAATTTTAGAATTGTAATCATCTTCATTAACTAATCTGAAAACAATATGCTTGCAATTTTATTAAACTAGAAATATCATTTGAATGTAACAATAGAAGCAAGAATACATTTGATTATTAATTGGTATGTAGTTGCACAGACACCGCACTATAAAATACAAACTAAAATGTTTAACAGTCTGAACATGGTGGAAATTTTATAGCACAGTTAACACATCCTAACGTATAGCATATGAAGGATGGATCACCTACAAAAGATCAGGATGAATGCATTATGGTTGTTAATACTGTTTAACTTGCTGGGACTAGTATCAAAGTACTGAAAAGTAAATATTTGAAACAGGCCCTACCCCTTAATACTTTTAATATATTGTGATTAGATATCTTCTAGAGGTCCCATGGATCCTCCTTTGGAAGGAAAGGGAGGTGGAATATTGAGTAAAAGTCTCCACAGAGTCCACCACTTATGAGGCACAGTCAACAATTGCAGTAATTTACCTATCCAATTGGCCGGTTCCAACAAAACCAAGCCCTAGGACTTCTGAATTACTCCTAGATTGTGTTGAACATTTATGGCGGTTAATTGGATTGCAATTTCTTCATTGCGCTTTGTCATACATACTTTGTGCAAGATTAGGTCCTAATGATATTTATTATTCTGTGATTCCATTATAAAATTTCCTTTGCACAGGGGTCAGAATAAATAGTTTTGCAATAATTATCACTCACTAACAGTCTTTCTTTCTTAGTTCAAACCTTCAAAAACCTATCAGAGGCAAAGACCTGAAATAATTATAAACATGCAGATGGGCCGGAACATTACTGGGAGGAGATGCTGCAATTGTCTATATTCTTTTTCAAGACCTCCCAGCTTTAGTTATCTTGTCTTCCTTGAGGAAATGTATACCATAAGGCCAGTATTTTCAATGTCCTCTGAGTCTGGCTTGAAAAATTATGCATTATTTGACTCTATTCCCTTGAGGAAATAGTGTTAGAGTTCTGGTGGGATTCCATTATTTCCCTTCCTACCCTCCTCTCCTCTTCCTATGACCCAGACATAACCAGTGGGTGCCATATGATCTTTGTGACCGAGGTATAATGTTATCCTTTGCTACCTGCTGTATATTCTTTCTACAACTAGAGATTGCAAAGATTGTGAGGCCCCCCTTTTTTTGAATGCTCAGTTATGTATGATCCTAAGTAATATGGATGGCACCCTGCCACAGAGGTTATATGCACCCTGATGAAGGTTGCTATGATCCACGGCTAACTACTGAAATACGTGTCGGTGTCTTTCATTCAGTTTGAGTCAACATTCAACAATGCCATAAAAATTTACACATTGGTTAGTTATTCCTTTGTATAATGATTTGTCCCATTGTTTGTAATGTAATTATTGTTTTGTTTAGTGCTATATATTGTTCTGAATGTTGTGGTTCTTGTTATTACTGTATTGTGATTTACTATGTTTGTTCTCTTTTTGTTTGTGCGTGATTATATTTCAAACATGTATTGATTGACCGTACTTGTGGGTGCTCACGTTTACATTATTGTATGAGTCGTTGTTCTGGAGTATATATAGAAAAAGAATATATATACATTTTTTTTTAAAAGGGCATTTGGTATCATAAAATTAAAATATATATATACATATATTTTTGTATGAGATGAATAAATTAAAAAAAATACTAGGCTGATTCCTGGTTTCTGTATATTGTAGACATATTGCATATGGTATATACATTGTTCTGGAGAAGCTCTTGTTTCTTTTACCATGTTTTCCTATTAACTTCTCCAAACCTATTCAGTAAATCAGGGACCCTCTTTTGTTTAATTGAAGATTTCTGTATATTAAATATTATTCTGCATGTTATTCATCCTTTCCAAGATACAAACTCTCAATAGATGGTGTTGTTCACAACTTGGATGTAACTCACCCCAGGGTAATGTTATTTGCCGGTGTGATAAATATACCACCCTACTCTGCACAACTCAGGACCTAAGTATACAGGCATGTTTAACATAGTTGCTCTCTAGATCCTGATTCTTCAGAGCCTGACCAACTGTGCCAGGTGAAGATAGAAACCTGATAAAATAAAGTTAACTCTCAGAAAGATTTCCTTAAACACCCTCAGAAGTCTTTTAATATAGTCAGGACAATCATGTTATGTAGCTATTTCCCCTACAGAGGCAGAAAGTCACAACATTGCATGGTACATATAGCCATGCTTACAATTATTGTGTAGTGTTTGTAAATAGTTGGTAAATGTTCACAAAAACTATAGAAATGCCCACTTGTGTGACAAATGAAAAAGGACAGATGATGGATTGAATGCTGATCAATCAAACATTCATCCCCAGTCACAGATCTGGGTTAAACCCATTTTTTCCTCACCATTCCAGTTTGGACCCAGCCATATGCAAATCAGTCTTGACCCTTTCATACAGAGGTTGTTGTTGACACTAGCCCCATTGGGCTGGGCACAATCCTTACACAGTACGGCGGACACCCAAATGCTGAAAGACATATTGTGGCATGTTCAAGCAGAAGTTTTTCCCAAACTGAACGTGCCTATTCACAAGCTGAGAAAGAAAGTTTATCAGTGGTGTGGGCTTGTGAACATTTTCATGTATTCTTATATAGAAAGCCTTTCACACTTGCGACAGATCATCAAGCATTGTTGACCATCTTTGGCAATCCAAAGGCAAAGATTCTCCTTGCATTGAACTTTGGGGTCTGCGATTACAAGAATACAACTACACAATCAAGCATCATCCATGTAAAGATCACAACCCTGCTGACTACTTCTCAGAAGTGCCTCTACAGTGCCATGGTATACCTCCCAAGACAGATGAAGTCTAAATAAATTTCAGTGTGAAATCAAGCGCACCACCTGCCATATCACTGAATACATTTTCAATGTCATGAGTCAAGATAGTGACATGTTAAAACAAGAAGACATTATTGTGCATCAGTCTTGGGGACAGCACACTCAACCTTTTACCAATGACAGTGAGTACCAGAAGTTTAAAAGTGTCAAAGATGAACTGTCTGGTACTCAAGAAGGAATTATCCTAAAAGGTTTGAGAATTGCTATTCCGGAGAACCTGTGACAACAGTTAATTGATATGGTCCATGAAGGACATTGTGGAATCGTTGCAACAAAATGAGCTTATCAGAGACAGAATATGGTTTCTTCATTTCAATGAGAGAGTTGAAAGAGAGTTGAAGGCCTGCCATCTCTGCAACTGCCTTTCATCTAAAATCACTCAGCATACCTTAAACATGTCAGAGTCGCCAAAACAGGTATGGGAAAGAATTGGCCTTGACTTCTTTGGACCTCATGACAGTGGACATCACCTAATGGTGATTGTTGATGAATACTTCTGTTTCCCATTGATAGAAGATCTCTCAGCTATCAGTCAAGAAAGATTTATCAAGAGATTAGAGGGTATCGTCTCAACATGGGGTATTCATGCGATCGTAAAGTGTGACAAAGGTGGGCACCTTTCAATAGTCTTTCTCAGTCATCTTAATGAGAACAGCACACCTCTTTGGCCACAAACCAATGCCCTTGTTGAGCGTTTCATGAGTATTCTTAGGAAAACAGCTCAGCGTGTTGTATCGGAAAAGCTCAACCTTAAAAGCGTCTTGAACTCTACTCGTCGAACTTAGGGGCATATGTACAAGCCCCTATCACCACCCCAATGTCACATTTACCAATGTTGTGGCGATGATAGGGCTGCACCTTATGTACAAGGCAGCGTTAAGCCACTTAACGTGGCCTAACACTGTCTTGTACATAAGGCCCTCTTTCACGCTATGGTTAGCGTGAAAGGGGCGTGCAGTGGGTGTTGTGGTTGGTGTTCCACCGCAACACCCATTGTATTTCATGTTGCCCCATATGTACAAGGGTGACGTACATAGGAGGCAGCGCCAAAATTAAGATCAGGAAAACCCTGGTCTTAAGTTGGTGAAATGAAGAGAAATACATTATTTCTCCTCGTTTTTGCTTTTTCCATGTGTGCTGCCTTATGCAGCACACATGGAAAAAGCAAAATGCAATGTTTTTTTTATGTACAGGAAGTTGTCTCTTCCTGTACATAAACAAACCTTTAAAAAAATGCCATTTCGTCACTTTCATTTGTGCTGCATGAAGCAGCACACGTGAAAGTGAAAGAATGGCATTTTAGTATTGTTTATGAGCAGGAAGGGACACCTTTCTACACACAAACAATCCCCCCTGCATGCAGACACCCTTGCACTCTTGTAAGAGAGTGCCTGCGTTGGCGCTAAGTTGCTAAACTTAGCGGCATCGCAGGGGGAAACGCAAAACTGCACCACATTCTCGTAAATATGGTGCAGCCTTGATTTCAGAAGTGGCAGAGCATGTCGTTAAACCAAGGAGGCTAACGACACGCCCCAACACTTCCTTGTAAATATCACCCTTACTGTTCAACCCCTCATTTGACCACAGATTAAATCCTTGCAACCTTGATGTTCAGGAGACCCATGATAACCAAGTTACCTCAATGGGCCAACAGTAGAACATGAACTGAGGAAGATACCCATATAAAACACTTGGATCATAAAAGGAAAATGAAGGCCTATGCAGACAAGTGCCATCATGCAAAAGACATACCTTTCACTAGAGGAGATCGAGTTCTTGTCATCAGTCTATAAAATGAAAATCTGATGTTCTTTTCGATGATGAGCCCTTTCATGTTGTGACCAGCAAACGACACATAGTGACTGCCCAACGTCCTACATGAGATTCCTCCCATTTCTAGCATGTGGCTCCTCACTCATTAGGTATTTATGTCAAGATAGAGACTGGGTCTGAAAGGACAATTGAAAACCCCTTGACTGCTGTTGTCCCTACATCACCAACTCATATCACAGGCACTTCTACTGCCTTCCCCCAGTTTTTGACGACATGGCAGGACATGTGATCAAAGAGCCACAAAGGCTTATTGAAGAGCTACGATTGTGTATATTTTTTATAAAACATTGTAATTGGTTTTTTTTTTAACAGAGGGGGGATGTAGTGTTGTGTGAGTTAGCAATGACGGAGCCCTTTTATGGACTCCATAGAACTGTCATGTACGTTTTAGAGTGTAGGGAAGTGAATGCAGGCTTAGAATGTTGAGGTTGTGGTTACATGCAGAAAAATAAAAACGTGTAATACTTTGTATGACATAGTCATTGGCCGGTACCTAGGCTGGGGAGGATGCTGCAAAAATGATGTCTTAGCCCCATATCACTCTGCAATGTTTTAGTCTAGCCCTGGATCGAGTCCTGTGTTGCTCTTTTCAAACTCCTTTTCACAATCAAATGTGTATGCCTTACCTACTCTTGGTTTCTGGATAAAATTTCCAGAATTCCAGTGTTAACCAATTAGACCACAATGTAATCAATGTACTTACTTGTCTAGGGTTCACTGCTCATACACTCAATTGAATGGCCAATTGAGATTGAATTTCAATTGCCCACATCTTACGGAAGCCTCTACAAATTTCAGATCCAAACTGGGAAATAACATGCATTATGTGGAAGTACTGCACTATATTCTTAAAGTTTTTACAACTTTCTTGGCCATTTGCCCAGCATACATACAACCTGATTTTAACAGATAAACATGTGCCCAGAACTACCAGACCATTTGTAAACCAGTTTATGTCGTAAATGGAAGTTCATGTGCAAAATGGATTACCAGTCGACTTGTAATGTGGCCTTAGTAATTCACTAATTAGTCAATGTAATTATTGCATGCAAGCAGTGCTCTGATTGTAATTGTAGATCATTCCAAAATTTACCTGAATTGTCGAGCCTTTGAAATCTTGTGAGATCACGGGAGGTGGATTTTCAATAAATTATTTCTCTACATTTTATGTTTGGATAGTTTGCACATACCAAGATAGCTATGTTTATGAATTGATGTGCACAGCACTAATATAGTTTTGGTGGGATCCCCCCTCTAGGAATGTGATTCAGGTATCTTGAATGAGATTTTTCAAAACACTGGAACAACTGAAAGAACCTGAACAGAGTAGTGTTCTGGAACTTCAGCATAAGCACTTCAAGGTGAATTAGGAAAGTGGAGATGGGGCAAAGGTCCAATCTCAGGTGAACAGAAAGGAAAACATTCAACAGAGATTGTTTTCCCTTTAGTACAATTAAATATGTCAGTACTTTGAGAAATGATTGGCCCTCGTGGGAAAGGTAAGGAGGCAAGGCAAAAAAATTTCAGGTAGTTCACTATTCAGCTGTAAGTCTACAGCTTAGCTAGGAATCAAGACATTGAACAGACACTTTCCAAGCTCTGCAGAAATACACAGAGAAATGTAATATGCCAAGCCCCAAGCTGTCAGAATGTCCATTGGCAGTGTTCTCACTGCCAGGTGTGCTGATAGTTAAGGGAAGGCCAACTGCTGACGGTGCAGGTAGCTTATCTTCCCTCACAACCCTACTCTTGTCCAGCACAACTCTACCTGTGTTCCCCAAGTTGGTGGTAATGCCACCCCCTTATTTATACCCTGCCCGTTTAAAATTCCTGTGATGGGTTAGGACCTTGTCATTATAATTAAATAAGTCTGTTCCATTCCCACGATGTCCCCTACACATTTGCCTATCTGTGAGGGCTAGGCAGATATCTGATTCAAGTCAATCAACATCAATTAGAGAAGCAAAGATGTCAAAGCGATGACGTGTCGAAACTGAATAATTATATTGACCACGAGGTTGGGGTGCCACCTTCCACATGCTACGCCCACTAACCACAGTTGGTTGATACACAAAACCCAGGGGGAGGATATTGATGTCATTCATCTCGATGTGACCATTTCCAGCCCTGTCCAAAATGTGCTGTACCAAGCCCGGGGACCCAAAACTTAAAACCACACAGTTACCAGGCAAGGATTTGTGGGATTTGCCAACCCAGGGTACTCTTCCAGCCATTTTAAAATCTGAAAAAAGATCTTGCTTAATGCCAGTTGTATTAGCCATGAAATGTAAGGCCCTGTTCCTCAGTGAGGACCAGTGTTCCTGTGTGGTTAAAGGTAACACAAGGACATTGGCCAAGACGATAGTGTAAAGTGTCGCTTCCAGGGGTAGATGTAAAGACATAGGGGCATGAAGGTTATTGCTGGCACATGGTTGAGGAGCCCATGTACGGAAATCACCCCCTGTCGGTGCTAGGGAAGAAGGATCAACACTTGGATTGAGTTGGATGATTCGGTTAGCCTCTGGAACTACTATGGCTGGGGATGGAGGGGGTGGGCGATGTACAGTGATTGAAGGTTGCCTAGAGTCGGTTATATTCGCCGTCTGTGAACCCAGCTCAACTCCCTGCCTCACACTGGAATTAACTGGCATAGCGCTAGAAGTATAGTGCCCAATTCTTGCCAACCTTCCCTCTATCTGGGTTAGTTTTTCTAATAACGGGTTGATCAAAGCTAGAATTTTGTTCTCAACCCGTGTAAGAAAAACATCCTCCGATGAGCAGGTAGGTATGTCAGGTATGTCAGGTAGATGAAATACAAAGATTTTCACGGGTGTTATTAGGCTTTAAACTGCCTCCAAATCCATTTTATCCCGACTTGCATTTAGCCGCTCTTGGTGCCTGTTGATTAGCCTTTGAAGGACCTCGAGCTTTCCTTTTTTTCATGGTTGTTTCCCAATGCAAACCTGACTTGACTTCTGTCTCCTCGTGAGGACCATAGTTGTCTTGGGGGTGTTGACAGCGATTTCCCGACTAGAAGATGATAAATTCGAGCGGGCTATGGAGGTTTGTCTAGACTGTAGTGTTCCATCGTTTGTAACAGTATCTTCTGGAAGAGGTGGCAACATTGTACTACTGGATGGCTGTAAAGGTTCCAGAGACAGCCTGCATTCAGTGAGCTGAATCTCATGGATTAAAACTGATTCAGCCCTGGAGAGAAAGGCGTCTAGTGTCCCCACCACTCCTGAGCCCGCACCCCCATATGCTTGTTCATTGTTAACCAATGACCAAATGACAACAACAGAAAGGAAAAAAATGAAACAAAAAAAATACAAATGTATAAAGCTGAATCTACCAGGAACAATGTTTACGAGCCACACATTAGAGGGGTGGCCCAGCCCAGTCTCTTCCTGTCTCTGACGGTCTCAGACGGGCCCACCCTTGGTCCGAGCTTCATCCAGGCGCGTCCCGCGCGTGTCCTGTGCCGCAGTAGGAGAGGCAGCCCTATATGCACGATGGCCACGCCTCACCCTCACTCGCAGCAGCTGCGGAGGAAGTGTTGCACCCTGGGGGCGGTAGTCCTCTCCCAGAGTGTTAGGGGCACTGCCGAGATGTGTGGCAGCGTGCCGCGTTGTCCCTGCAATCCTGGTTGCAAAAGAACAAGGCACCCCACTCGATCGTTGACCCAAAGGTAAAGCAGCAAGGAAAGTCTCCCCCAGGCAAAACAATTCAGTTAGTTCACTATTCAGCTGTAAGTCTTCAGATTAGCTAGGAATCAAGACATTGCACAGACTCTTTCCAAGCTCCTCATAAATACACAGAGAAATGTGATATGCCAAGCCCCAAGCTGTCAGCATGTCCATTTGCAGCCATAACATCCCAGTGATCTTTATTGACACCCATTAAGCGTTATGAAACACAGGAGGCCATTTTGGAACTCAATATTAGTAACGCTGTTGCTGGCCGACTTTGTATGACCTATCACAGAAAGGTTTCTTCATCACCTGTATGTTTTTCAGTCAGTGATGCTTGATAATGTGACTGCATTTTTTTGCAGCACGGAAACATTACTGTATTACATTACATTATTTCATAGAAAGGATAACGATTCAATTCTAAGTTGTTCCCATCCCCCTATTTCCCTTTAAGATTTTTTCATAAATACTAGCCAAATTCTTTCTTCCTGATTTAGCATCAGTCAAATAGCATAGATTCATTCTGCAGAGAACATAACACACCACACATTTATTTAAATCTAACATTAATTGATCTTGCTGAAACCGCCAACCCTCCTTATGTGTTATCTTTCTACACATAAAGAAGGCTTACAACATGGTTTGATGAGGGTTCCTTTGGTCGGTACTGGATAACTTTGATGTTCAAGTGGCGTTCATCCGAGCAACACAAACTTTTTATCAACTCTTAGTTCCATCATGGTATGAGTATTTATCATTGAGGGACGAACAAGGCAGGACTGTATGCAGTCTGTTAACCTTGTTGCCTCTATTCTAGAAGGCTTTTGATTCTCATTAATAAGAAAGAGTGACACAAAAGACAATCATCAAAGTTGCTAAAATGAAATCAGGTAAAGACACTGATTCTATCCATCAATGCAATCAGTCTCCATGATTCTCTCCATATCCAGTAACCCTTTTAAAGAATAAGTCCCATCTAATATACGAATATACTGACTTTCTAAAACCTGTCAGCTGTTGAAAATGTTGATCCTGCTGAGATTCTATGTCAGGACCGGAGGCTTCGGATTATGCTATTCTTCCTTCGCTTTATTATAATTAGGAAAAACACAGCAGCCTTAGAAAAGCTCAAAATCCATGTCCAAACTGCAGGAAAAACTTGGAAACGAACAGCTTTAAAGTTTGTGAATCCAGAACAAACTACAGCTCCCATGAGCCTTCCAACATTAGTCCTTCTATTATGTCCAGTCCAGGTACTAAAGCCAGTCCCCTCTCAACCTTCTTCCTCTTTCTTCGCTGCTCACGCAGCAGTCAGTTAAGTGTTCTTTCCCTATTTCTGGTTTTGGGGCCTGGGGCGATGTATTTCCCGTCGGCGGTTTGGCGGGGGTGTGTGGGGCTCTGTTGATGATTTTTCATTGTCTTTTTCCTTTGCAGAGCCCTGTCGCGGGAGCGCTCTCGCTCCTTTCGCGACGTTAGCCCCAGCGGCGGTGCGGTGATTGAGGCGCCCGCCAGAGGGCGCTCGGCGTCTCGTCTGCTCATCGGCGCGCTTCCCTTCATGCTGGGGGGGCCGCGCTGCGGAGCAGGTCGGGCCCGGAGCTTTGCCCTCTCCACCCCTTCTACGCCCGGGGCTCCGGGTCGGTATCTGGCCCCGCATTCCTGTCCCTGACGCCCTACGGGGTCTGTATTGGCGGCTGAGACCGCGGTGACGCCGGTAGGCGACTGCACGTTTTTCCTGTACTTCTGTGTGGTGCAACGCGCATTTGGGGGTGGTTGGCCCGGTCCCTGTGTGGAGGGCCAGCGCGTTGGGGGGGGTATCGTGCTACCCTACCTTGCCAGTTAGTTGGCCCAAAACGTTATTGCAGCCTGTATGGTCTGCCCATATTCTGGTTATCTGACACCCCCTGTCAGGGGGGTAAGGTTCACAGCGCTGTTGTGCTATAGGCTGCCTTTTTTACTGCTTTGCAGCCAGGGAACAAGATGGTTCTTTTGATGCTTCTTTCTTTATTTCCTACATTGATGGTACTTTTTGACTAGATGGTTATTTATTTATTTATTCTTTACGTGTCTCCTATTTACAGGATGAGACCTTTTAGTAGGCGGTCACCAGCTTCACCATGATGGTTCTTTTGATGATTGTTTTCATAATAGTTTGATGGTTCTTTACTGTCTATATGGTTTTATCTATCTCCTATTTACGTGATGGGACCTTTTGGCAAGCGGTCATCAGCTTCACATACAAGATGGATATTTCTTTCTCTCCTATTTACAAGAGGAGCACTTTCTCATGCGGTCAACAGCTTCCTATGTCGCTGTACGACGGAGGCGGTGGGTCCCATGGAGGATAGCCTGTCTGCGCGCTTTGTAAAGGAATGCGCCAACCTGGTCCCCCTGCGCCACTCTCGGGCCCTGAGCCTGCAGCGGGTTGGGGACCGCGCCTCCGTCCCCGGGACCGGTCCTCCCTGACGCGGGGACGCTGGTGGGTCAATGCGCTTTTGGCGCCCTTCAGGATCGGCCGCTGCGCTACCCGAGCCAGTTCCGGTATGTGGTCCCGGGTGAGATTCGGCATCCACGGTCCGCCGCCTGGGCACCGGTTGACACGGTCGCGAGGTTGGTGGCAGGGTCGCCTGCGTAAGTCTTTGGAGGGTAAAGTGTCCCTAGCTCCAGAGTTACGCGCAAAGTGGCCACCTTTTCCTAGCGGAAGGGCATTGCCCGCTCCTGCCGGTCGTGCCGAGACACTTTGGCGCGGTTGGGCCGCAACGTAGATCCTCGACATGGCGGAGGAGGCGTAAGCCACTGGCACGGTCGTTCCCCTGAGTTTGCCTAACTGGGCTCAGAGAGTGATCCTTTTTGGGGGACGCTACCTGCTCCCTGTCCACCCTCGGCGGAGGTCTTTGCTTAATAAGCTGGACCCGAAGTTTCTTGCCTTGGCTTCTTTGGAAGCGGGGTCGGTGGCGCAAGGCGGCCTTCTTTGGGGAGCTTTTCCTTGTTGTATTCGACCATGCAGGGCAGCAGGCCACCGGTAGGGGGCGAGGCTCCGGCAGGGGCCGGTGCCAGACCTCCGCGAACTTCGGTGATTTTTTACCCCACGAGAGGCCAACGCTTGGCGGTCGAGGCTACCGCTAGACGCCTGGACCCAACAGTCCCCACGGTAAGTGTCCTGTCTTCGGACCGGGTCCTCGGGGCGGGCAGGCTCGCGGCCTTTTATGGGGAAGGGGCGTCGCTTCCTACGGGCGCCTGGGTTCGCGAACCGTGCGGGGTTTCCGCATAGCCGCCTGCTACCAGCCTTTTTCAGGCTTCGGGCCCATGGCCGATGGTGCTTCCGAGCCCGGCGCGCGCTTGATAGACGGGGAGGTCTCGGAGTTACTCCGGAAGGGGGCCATCCGCCTATCAACGCGGCATCCCGATGTTTTTCTCAGTAATAAGCTGGACAAGACGGATGGCGGCGTTCCTCCAGTTTTGCTGGAACTGTGTGTTCGGGTTTCGCCTCCCTTCCCTTCGGTATTTTCCTCGGCCCTTAGGGCTTCACGAAATGTGCTCCACCCGGTGGTGGAGTTCCTGCGGGGACAAGGTATTCGGATGATCGCTTACCTTGCCGACGTCCTTTTGATGGCCCAGTGTTCCAAGGACTTTGGCTGGTTCCTTCAACAAGAGGTTCTGTTTCTCCGGAGACGGGTTTTTCGTCCTCAACGAATCCAAGTCGTTTCTGGTTCCGTTTCAGGACATCGTGTTCCTAAGTTTGTCATAGGCTCTGTCGGGGCCTCTCTCAGTCTTCCCTCGAGGGAGATAGCTAGGATCAAACATACGCTACGGCAGACGGTTTCGAGGGATCGGACTCCTGTTGTCCGCCGTTCCGGCGATTTTTTCCCAGGGCCGTTACACTACAGAGCGCTCCAACGCCTCCGGGCCCGACACCTCCGACAGAGCATGTCCTACGACCTGATGCGCCCTTTCGGAGGGCGTGACGGTGGTGGTGGCCTGGTGGCTCTCCCGTATGGCGTCTAGGTGTGGCCGGGCGGCCTTCGGGTCGGTCCCGGATTTAGTGATGGTCTCCGATGCCGGCAGGTCGGGTTGGGGGTACCCGCTGCGGGGAGTTCTCCACAGGCGGCGCTGGTCCTCCGACGACCAAGGTTACATATAAACTGTTTGGGGCTCTTCGCAGGGTCTTTTGCGATCCGAGGTTGCGCCAAGGATTCTGTGTAGCCCTGCACCCCTTTGGTGATGGGCTACGTCTCGGCTGTCTGATACGTCGATCACCTGGGTGTACCTCGCCCCGAGCTCTGGCGGGTTTGGCAAGGGAGTTCTGGGACTGTTGCCTTGCACGTCACATATCGGTGGCGGCAGTCTCCTTGCCGGTCCGAGACGCTCAGGTGGCGGACTGGCTCTCCCGCTGCATAGAGGTTGCCAGTCGGCGGTTGCTGGACATCCCAGTTTTTTTCCAATGGCTGAGTACCCGGTGTGGTATGTTTTTCGTGGGATCTGTTTTGCGTCCTGGCTGTGCCACCACCTCCCAAGATTTTTCGGTTGGAGGCCGGATTCTCTGGCAGTTGCCATGGATGTTTTTCCCCCAGGATTGGGGTAGGGGGCCGCCTTGGCGTTCCCTCCGTTCTCAATGGTGGTGAGACGGCGACTCAGGTTCACCGTCAGGACGTAGAGATGGTGTTGATTACACCGCTCTGGGGGTCTCAAGTCTGGTTTGACGATTTTTCTGGTCCTTTCTTGGGTTTTGCCAATCCTATTCCCCCTATTTTTTTCCTCATCTCTTGCTCGATCCAGATTCGGGAGCCACATTCCCTTGTCACTCAGGGCTCTCTCCGCCTCATGGCACGGAGGCTTTCTGGAGACGTTGGTCGCTCCCGGGCCTTTCGGGATCGGCTGGGGATCCGCTATCCACAGCCTGGGTCGACAGTACGGCGAATCGGTACAAACCTGCTTGGCTTAAGTGGCTGTGTTGGTGGGTTCGGAAGGACTTGGTTCCCGTGGTCGCTTCCCTCGTTTCAGTTTTGGATTTTAGCCGAATTGGCCACTACACGCCTGGCTAATCAGGACGATTGCTGCTATGCGTCCCGCATTCTTAATGGGACACCGACCTGGGGAAGGTTCTCCAGTGGGGGGACACCCTTTCGTTTACTGGCCCTTGCGAGGCGTTCGTCTCTCTTTAACCCCGGTGCCTCGGTATTCGGTTCATTGGGACGTCATTGTGGTCTTGCACCTACTTTGTCCTGGCAAGCTACAGCTTGTTTATCTTTAATGGAACTTTCAGCTACGTTGGCTGTGCTTTTGTGTTTGGTTTCTTGCCAAGCGTGTGTCGGATGTGTGCGCCTTGGTCATTTCGGCGCGGGTCTTTTTCCCCTGACGGGGGTCACTTTTGTAGTGGGACGTCGCACAAGGTCGGCGTCACGTACTATTTCGTACCCAGCCTTTGTGGACTCGCCCAAGTTGTGTGTCGTACAGTCTTTGCAGGCTTATGAAATATGACGTTGGACATCTGCCCTCTGGGCTAACTACAGTTGCTAATTGCCCTGCAAAAACCACACAGAGCTGTCTCTCCCCCCACTCTTGCGGGTGGGTGCGTTGGGTCATGCGAGAAGCAGGCATTGCTACTATATGTTTGGAGCTCACTCAGCCAGGGAGGCCATGGCTTCTAAGGCGTTCAGTGGGAGCTCGTTTAGAGGATTTGATGCGCACAGCTGCTTGGTCCTCGGATTCCACGTTTACAAGGTTTTCCTTTAAACCGGTGGTGGATTTGGCTCATTTTGTGGTGAGTAAGCTTTGAACTAGCATAATCCGAAGCCTCCGGTCCTGACATAGAATCGAAATTTGCCTAGCTTATGTAACGGTAAGTTTCAATTCTATTAAGGACACGGAGGCGAGGATTATCCCACCCTGGAGTTCGGCGTTGCGAACCCACCCGTATCTCAGTAAGTAAACTGTTTTCCATTTTTGCGTGGTGCATGTTCTAATGCCAGTCTTGATGATGTTCTCAACTCGCGTGCTGTCAGTTATGTTTTCGGTGCTTCTCTTACGTTGTCGTTTTTTTCCGCTAGGAAATGACGGCTCCGAAAAGGACCAATGAGGAGTGTGCGTAACCAGCACGAAGAAAGAGGAAGAAGGTTGAGAGGGGACTGGCTTTAGTACCTGGACTGGACATAATAGAAGGACTAATGTTGGAAGGCTCATGGGAGCTGTAGTTTGTTCTGGATTCACAAACTTTAAAGCTGTTCGTTTCCAAGTTTTTCCTGCAGTTTGGACATGGATTTTGAGCTTTTCTAAGGCTGCTGTGTTTTTCCTAATTATAATAAAGCGAAGGAAGAATAGCATAATCCTCGCCTCCGTGTCCTTAATAGAATTGAAACTTACCGTTACATAAGCTAGGCAAATTTCGATTCACTGTCTCTTCCTAGACTTGCTATGCTTTATACCCAGGGAAACAGAGAAATCATAGAGCCAGAAGATCTTAAGCCTCCCACATAGAAGACCAGAGTTGAAACACTGTGGGAAACCCTTCTACTAGAACACCCTTAGAGGTAAAGAATATGTACAACCCACTTCAGACTAATATCATTAAATTGCTACTGTTTGTTCTTCCATTACTTCCTAACTAACCCCAACCACCGTCTATGATAGTGTCCAGCAATAGAATTATTAGTTCCTGAATCTACACTCTGTCTGTCTATGCCTTGCGTCTCCTAGGCATGCCAGATTACTTTCACACTTTATCAGATAAATGGAGCAACACTACCTAAACATAGCGCCATGTAAGAGAACCCCTTGTCTTTGACAATTGTCTTTTTCTGCCAGTCTTGGAGTGCACCAGTTTGTGACACTGTGCTGGGTCGTTTACAAGCTTAAAACGCTCAATCAGTGTAACAATGATTTTGCTTTAAATTGCTACTGCTGCCTACAGGATGGAGAAAACTTTTGAAATTCATTAATTTTCTTTTCCTACCTATACATATATACCTACACAACGTTATGGTGGATGATTTTCTGGCTATGATGTTTGTAGAACAATACTTTTGCATTTGATATTCTGACATAGTAGAGCCTGTATGGTGATGCCCCTTCAGCAGTGGGTGATGGGGCATCTCATTCCTGAAATGAACACTAGGTGGGAACTAACATTTTATCTACCCAGTGATACATTCTTAGGGGCAGATTTACAAGCCCCATGCGCCACTTTTGCATCACTTTTCCAATGTTAAAAGTGACGCAACAGTGGCGCAAGGGGCTTGTAAATCTGCCCCTTAGTTTCTTTGTAGATAACAAATTTCATTGTTAAGCTTTTTTAGCAGCGCTTATAGAATATGTGACGGGGAAGAGAAAACATGTGCTTGGATGCCTTTCAACAATGATGTAATTCAACTGCCATCTTTCCCAATTTCCCTCAAAGTATCAGCCCTGAAGATATACCAATAAAGAAGATTTTTTCTAAATAAAATTAAGTCCAAGAATAAAGAACTATCATCTACCGTAAAGGTGTAATTTTCTAGTATTCCCCTCAACGTCATAACAACCTTTATTTATCAGCATTGAATAGCCATTATCATAAATAATGATCAGACAAGTTAAATATTAAAATTAATGAACCAATAATCAGGCAGGGACAGCAGAAACAGATCTTCGATCTTTTTTTTGTTTAATGAGCAGGCGCACATTTTGAGAAGTAGATGGCAATAATAAGTGATAAAGGCAATGTTTTTATAGAAAAAGTAAATACTGGAATAATAACCTGCGCTGTTCCCTTTCAACAAACATATCTTGCAAGCACAATTTCAAAAAAGAATATAGATTTACTATGCTTAACTCCACATCTATGTTCCTTATTGATAAACATCATCAAGGTACGTAGATGTAGAGTTATAAATGGCAAATGTATACTTCCCTATTCATACATACCTTCAAGATATTCCAGCTACAATATTTTTGACATAAAACATGACATTCTGCTAGAATACCACTCGACTGGTTAACTCTCTTTGGAGCATGTTCACCCAAATAAAATGAGCACAACGTTTTCAATATACTTGGTAATGGCAATATGAACCATGCAGTAAAACGTATTGCACAGAATACATCTGTGAATTATTTCAATTTGCTGAACATTCTCCACGCACCTGCTTGACGGAAATTGCCGTGAATGCATTTTAGACTGATGGCATTAGGCTAAAGATTTAAAACAAGTAGCAATAAAATAATTACGTTAAAAAGTTAGAAAAATATTTAGTAGGAAAACAATTAGCTTGAAAGAAGTGTGAAGTTCGAATTTTGATCGTAATTACTACTTAAAACGCATCAACGTTTGTGGACGTTATAAATCTAGAGGTACAAATGGCCAGCTGCGAAAAAGTGGCAGATGCCCAGTCCATCCACTTACTTCATCTCCTTCTCACTCGGGTGGTGAGGTGGATCGGTTTTCTGACAGCAGAGTCTCACCCTTGTGGTGACCTGGACAGCAATGGAATATAATTGAAAGGCCTTCCACCAGTAAGGTTGATGTTCTGACGTTCTGCCTGCAGACATGTTTGCTTTTGGGTACTGTCATGCACACCATGGCAGTCCTTGGCAGAAACAAAAGGTTTCTCAGGATGCCAAGGACATTATTTTCCATCTTACAAAGTAGTCTTGTTTATTTCATTATAAAACATGACTACAAATACCAGAATTCAAAGAAACAAAACCTGTAGCACATCATGCATTGACTTGCTCGAGAGTACATTAAAAATATAGCAATCTGTGTTTTTGAAAGAAACCTCCGACTGTAAAAATTGGAAAGTAGATTTTGTTTTGGATGGTTTTTGCCTAGAAAATAACAAATCATTACATTTTCCTATTGAAGGTCAAGCTTGAAAAGTGAAGTGAATGTAACTCCCTACTATAAGAAAGTTCAGATCTTTTATGTAATGGGTGTATTGTGAGGTGCAAAAAAAAGACTTAAAAGGTAAAATCTGGATGGTTATTGTTGCTATTTCACTTGTGCTACTGGAGTCAGATTCAAGCAGGGTGAAGAAATCATTGTGGAGCTTCAAATTTAGAAGAAAGGACCACTCAATTATTTATGGTATGCATTTGTTGATGATTGATGACTCTGTATCACTCAAAATATTGTTTGGCTAACATTAGTCAGAAATTACACATTTCTATTTCTTCAGTTTAATTCCAATCATATTACCTGAGGTACAGATTTGGAAGAAGACAGTCCTGTCATCTATTCACAGCTGACAATGTAAATTAATAGTAAAGAATGGTGTGGGCGAGGGTAGAAATAGACAATTAGTACCCAACCTAATAGTTCTACCTTACATGGTATGGTGATACTGTCAGTCAAAGTGAGTTAGGGGCATATTTATCAAGGTTTTGCATCACCTTTGCATCACATAAGGTGTAGTGTCATATAAATAAAGAATGATGGAACTCTTTTAGTTCCTGATGGACTTCGTAGACCTGTGACATAGGAATAGGAGGGCACTAAAATGAATGCAGATTTAGAACATTGAATTCTTGCTTACATGCTGAAGAATAAAGACGTGTAGAACTACTTGCTATGGGTGGCTTACTCATTGGTGAATGCCCGGGCTGGGTAGGACGTTACAATCGGTGACAAGTAGGGGATAAGTAACCTGTATATTGAGAGTGTGTAATGAAAGCTGGATCCTGACACTGGTTAAATAGAGATGATGTATTTAGGATCAACACAGGAGTAGTACAGCACCAACCGATCAGCAGTCGCCCAGCTCTGGAATGGATGATTCATAGCTATGCATGCATCACTCCATTCCATGACATTGGCAGGGTCCTACACAGTACTACTCAAAGCTTACAGGTTACAACACATCCCCCTCCCAATAAAGCAAGGAAATAGGACAGGGGAGAACAAAAGGAAGCATTCCACAAAATGAGGCAATAGGAAGAATAACCAATAAGCAGAGCAACCTGTGAAAGAAAACATAGCATAAGGTAAAAGAGAAAACATTGCATCACATTAATACTTTCCTAAAACTGTGAAAGAAATAGCGCAAAAAAAAACAGCATCAATATAGCACATCATTCCTTAACTTAACAGGCACATTCCAACACCTTCTAGTGGAGCTGGCAATTTCCCTGTCATGAACATCCTCACCACAGGGGCTACCGTCATCAGAGGAAAAAGATGCAGGAGTGCCACAGGACCCACCAGTGTATTTCACTAGTCTAGACATACTCCACCAGCAGTCAGTGTCAACCTTCACCACGTTCTTCCTGATGGCAGCAATGGTAAAGGGACCCATAAACTCAGATCTTCCTTTAAAAGTAATTCTAGGGCTTTTTACCAGCACCTGGTCACCAATACACCACTTCTTGTTTCCAACACCCTTCCTGGAGTTATAACTTGACTTATATTTATTCTGATAGTCAGACATTGTGAAACGTCTCACAGCCGTGGACATACCCCTCTCTCCACATGGAGGCAGCCAACAGGGATTTAACTTGGCTTCCCCTCAAAGCCTCAAAAGGAGATTTAAGCGTAGCTGCGTTCGGTGTAGTGCGGTGTGCCAACCAGGTATCTCTCAAAACACTGCTGAAGGGTATCCTCGATTCAAGAGCACGCTGGGCACAATTCTTGACTACACTGTTCATCCTTTCTGCTAAACCATTGGCCTGCGGCGCATATACGGCTGTCTTTGGGTGAGTTATTTTAAGGTCCTTAAGAAATCCACGCATCTCTTGAGAGACAAATTGCACCCCATTGTCTGTGATCAAAAACTATGGGACCCCTTCAGACACAAATACATCTTTTAGAAAATTGATCACAGACTTGGTGTCAGCCACCGACACACACTTTCTGATTACCCACTTGGAGGTATAGTCCACTAGTAACAGAACAAATCTCTCATAGGAGGGCAAGAGTTCAAATGGACCAATAATGTCCAGACCCAATTTTGACCACACTGCATCCGGGACCTCAACAGGAGACAGGGGTGTGTTGTTGGTAGTGTGAGACTTATCGTTGGAGGCACAAGACATACATTCTTTAACAACACTCTCTGTAATGTGATCCATACTGGGCCACCAGTATTTCTCCCTCACTCGGGCTTTCGTTAGGCTTCTGCCCAACTGACCCTCATGAGTAAGGTTAACTATCCTCTCCCTGAAAACACTGGGAGGAATCACTCTGTCCCCTCTCATGAGATTGTCGCAGTAGAATGACAATTCATCCTTCACGGCCAAATAGGATCCCATTTCTTGATCCAGGATCTTAAAGTCAGGCCAACCATGGCTCATCCACTCCCTGAGGAGAGAAAAACCCTTGTCCTTCTTCACATCATCCAGCCACTCCTCACTGGAAAAAGCAGACTCAGCAACCCAACTCACAATCTCAACCTCATCATCATCTTGGATACGACCAACAGGCAAACGGGAAAGACAATCTGCAGACTTATTGCTCAAGCCAGGTATATGTTGCTCACCAAATTTAAACTCTTGGAGACCCTCACTCCAGCGCTTGAGCCTGAGTGTAATATGCTCACTGTGGCGGCACGAGAAGACCTGCACTAAGGGGCGATGATCCGTCCTAACTAAAAATGGAATCCCCCAGAGATAGAATTTAAAATGCTGCACCGCCCAAAACACACTCAAGGCTTCTCTCTCAATACATGAGTAATTGACTTCCGTATCCTTAAGGGCTCCGGAGGCAAAAGCGATTGCTCTGTCTTCGCCATCCATGACTTGGGAGAGCTCAGCCCCAACCCCTTACGCTTTGCATATGTCGGCAAGATGGCTTTCCGTTTAACATCAAAATGTCCTAAAGTGGGCATTTTACCAATTTCACACTTGATGCAGTCAAAGGTTTTCTGACAATCATCAGACCAGAGAAACTGCATCCCCTTTTTGAGCAAAGCCCTGATAGGTTCAGCTACACTTGCAAACCCCTATATAAATTTAGAATAAAACTCGGCAAGTCCTAAGAATGACCTCACCTGTTCTTTCTCTTTAGGAGTAGGAGCCTTTATGACACTTTCTGCAAGTTCTAACATGGGTTGAATCCCCTCTCCTGAGATTACATGACCCAAATATGTTACGGAACTCAATCCATTATGGCACTTTTGTCTCTTTACTGTGAGTCCTGCATCCCTCAAACTCTCCAACACACTATTGAGGGTGGTGCTATGTTCTGCCTCATCCTTCCCATATACCAGAATGTTGTCCTGGAAAAACATGATGTTGGGTATTCTTTCCAGGACCATCTTCATGACACTCTGGAAGCATGCCGCCGCAGATGCTAACCCGAAAGGTATCCTCAAGAAGCGATAAGCTCCCAGAGGTGTTACGAAAGACGTAAGGTGTCTCGAGTCTCTGTGTAGGACAATCTAGTGGTATGCCGAAGATAAATCTAATACACTGAAAATCCGAGCTCCCTTGAGAATGCGAAGGGACTCAGAGATATTGGGTAGAGGCTGACGATCTACCCAAATCCATTCATTCAACCCTCTCAAGTCCACACACATTCTGACACTGGCACCCCCATCCTTATGGGCAAGAACAATGGGGGCAAGCCATTCCGAAGCCTACATTTCTTCAATAATCCCCAGATTAAGCAGCCTCTGAAGTTCAGCTTTAAGTGGTCCCATCATCATATTAAGCACCTTCCTCACTTTGTGCACACAGGGGACGGCTTTTCCCTTAAGGATAGTACGGTGTTCAAACCCCTTAAGGCATCCCAGTGTGTCCAAGAAAACCTCAGGGAATTTGTCAAAATACTCACAACTTGGATCAACAGGGTCCACTAACATAACTTGGTCTGTGGGATCATTAGCACCAGGGTTAACCATGATACCCAGGTCATGCTGATGCCTCCACCCCAGTAAATTGTCCCCTCTTTCAGCCACATAAACTTTACCCATGGTACATCTGCCCTTGAATTGGATTCTGGCTTGAACATAACCAAGAACAATGATCTTAGTACCCCCATAACTAACAGGGTTAATATATGGCGGCAAAAGAGTCATACTGTCGAAACCCACACACTCGTCCCACTGTCTGTTACCGATCATGGTAAAGGGCGAACCTGAGTTGGCCAAGACTACAAAGTCATGACCATCAACTGTGATACTGCATTCTGGCATTATTATCTTCCCTGCATCAACTTTCCCATCAACGGCTCTAACACTCAAAACAACAGTGCGTACAATTTGAGAACTTTTCTGCAGGTTACGAGATTTAGCAGAGGCCTTTCAAACTCAAGCGTAATGTCCCTTGACACCACATTTGTTACACTCTGCCTCCCTGGCAAAGCAGTGCGGATAGTTAGAGAAATGTGAGAAACTGCCACACCTCATACATCTAGGTTTGGGAAACGCTGTTGCAATCTTATCACTGAGACTACCACCCATGTCAAAAGAACGGGTCTCATGTTCCGCCTTGCTCTGAAATCCTTTGGAAAAACCACGCATGCGTGTGTCCTTCTCTACAGTCTTGGCTTTTTCAGTGGAGGAAACTTTATCTGAACTGTCGCAAATCTCCAGACAGTCCCCATTCTCCATGGCATGCACTTAACTGTGCTTCTCACTCTATTCCTCTCTATTCTTCCTGATCTCTTTCACCCATGAGGAAGTATTCTCCATCCCTTCCACAATGGCCACCGCCTCAACTAGGGATGGATTCTTTGACAACAGCTTCACTTGAACACGAACACTGTTAGTGCACCTCACTAACTGATCTCTAACCAGCGAGTCAGAGAGATCACCAAATTCGCAAGTGCGTGCAAGAGTCTTCAAGGAAGCAACATAGCTCCCCACCCGTTCAACAGGACCCTGAGTTTTGGTAAAGAACTTGTGTTGCTCAAGGACCACGTTGATGAGGGGACCACAATATTTTTCCAGCATGGTCCTGGACATCTCATACACATCAGCTGGTTCCCCATCACTATTATCAACCGGGATAAGATCCATGCTTTCGTATATATTTCTCCCTTCAACACCTACATTGTGTAGGAGAATAGCTTGTTTCCTAAATTCCCAAAACTTCTCTCCACCTATAGCAACAATATAAGAGTAAAAAAGATTTCTCTGCCTTTTCCATGGGAGAAATGGATCACCCTTTTCTGAAAAAAAAGCAGGCTGTTGTGACATGCTCATTGTTGAAGCCATGGTGAGCTATAAAGCTTTCTTGTAAACGTGTGATGGGAGAAATTAATGGGCAACTTGTGAAAGTCCTAACATTCCAGTTCAACTTGTGGTGAAGAGCAGTTGCTAGGCAAAAAAAAATCACTGCTGTGTATATGCCAATCTATATCTATACTAAATTAATAAAGAGAGAGCCCAAACCTTTGAGGCGGGTAATCTCAGGAACCACAGCACCAATCACAACACCCAATACAGCATTAGAAAGGACAGTTGCAGCAGATGGACATAGGCCATACAAGTGGCCACCATACATACATTACAAAGGTAAAACAACCTTAGGGGTAAAGTAGTTCCTTGGGGACGTGGGCGTTGTGCTGTCAGTGACAGGGCGCGGCAAACAAACCTTCACAGGACTCCCTTGTGGGCATGGGCATTGTGAGAGGGGAGTGGACAAACAGCAAACACCAATAAGCGTGGCATTTCTTTGGGCGCGGGGCGTGCCATTCCCCGTCATTACTGATAAAAGCGAAAACGGCATTGTAAACAAAAACCTTCACATTACTCCGTTGTGGGCCTGGCCGTTGTCAGAGGTGCGTGGCAAAACCTGAATGGGCGCCGCATTCACGGGGCGCGCCTCCTGGATGTTGTCAGAGGGGCGTGGCCAAAAACCAATGGGCAAGGCTTCACGGGCCGCGGCATTGCTACGGTGCTCACGCGGGGACTCAAGCCACTCAGCCTAACAGCGGGGATCACAAAGCTTTGCATACTGCTCCCGTGTTCAGGTGGGGGCTCAAGCACTAACTTCAATAAACAGGTACATAACGACGTGTAAGCTCAATGATAAATAATGCTCCGAAATAATCTTACATTTTGTAATACTTACCTAATGCTGCTAACCTCACGGTTTACTTTTTTCCAATGACTACAATGAAAAGGCTTTCAGAGGCACAGTTGGTCACACTTTCATTATAAATCACGTATGTCACAGGGAGCGGATTGTAAGTGATGTGCCACACATTCTATTTCTGCCTAGGACAACGTCGGGACGGGCTGCTAGTATAACATCAAGTAACAGGACTGCAACAATTCTCAATATGCCAACTTACATTGAGTCTGAGGTTAAGACTATGTGCAAAATCTCCACCGTGCATTAGGAGTCCTTGAAAACCTCTCCCCCTGTAATGTTTATCTTTCAGTCGCTACGGTAAAGCTTTGCGTAAAGCTTCTTGAAAATAAAAATGCTGTCATTTCTTGCCATGTTGTCTAGGTAACTGACAACAAAATGGCCGCTCGGATGATGTGGCAGGCGTGCTGATGTGCGTTCCAACACTTGCGGGTCAGGAAGTGAGCACGCAGGAAGAACGTGGAACAGAGCAGAGGAAGCTCGTGGAAAGCAGCTCGAGGGAAGGCAGTCAAGGGTGTGGCTCGCGCATGTTAAGAAACAGCCTCAAGTTAATTAAGGCTTGATTAATATGCGGTAACCTCACGGTTTTCACAATTCCAAATGTATAGGACAGTCCAATCCAACAATAGCAGGTGCCTGGTGGATTCGCTTGAGTCCAAAGTGAAGATGTCCTGATACGATAACAACTCAAGCATAGGAATTTGTGCTGTAAGCGTTGCCTGTCCCCAATCAGGCAGAGTTTACTCCTCTCCAGTGTAATGAAAGCTGGATCCTGACACTGGTTAAACAGAGATGATTTATTTAGGATCAACACAGAAGCAGTACAGCACCAACCGATCAGCAGTCGCCCAGCTCTAGAATGGATGATTCATGGCAACGCATGCATCACACCATTCCATGACATGGGCAGGGTTCTACACAGTGCTACACATAGCTTACAGGTTACAACAGAGAGGTCTCCCAGAGAGTTTGTAGTGATCCAGATAACAGAAAGCCACATATGCTGCGGTCGAAGGGCAGAATCCATGCTAGCACCTGTGGAGTCTCAGCACAACCCCAGCCTGTATGAAGCTTTATATAATAAAGAAAGCATCATTTAAAAATCTATCCACATCCGTGGCTGAGTAACAAATCAAAAAAACAAAAGCAGAGGTACTGCACAAATACGCAAATGAATGCTATACACCGTACAGAGTGATAGTGCTTAAGGCAGAGGCAACCAGGTCTTTGAAAAGCAGTATATTGTGATAATCCAGTGCAAGTGAAGCTGTAACCTGACGTACTTTGAAGCTGAGATCAACCAAGTGGTTATGATGAGACATTTAAACGCAAAGCCAAGTGAATATCTTAAAGGTATCTGCTAGCAGGGCCGGACTGGCTACCGGGCACTTGTGTGTGCTGCCGTGCTGGGTGCTAATTTCGTTGATGCGGACCTGCATGTGCAAAACGAAATTCGTTTTGCTTTTTTTATTTCAAATCGCACGCAGGTCCCCATCAACTAAATAAGCCCCCACCACAGAGAAATTAGCCCCTAGCTCGGCAGCACACAGAAACGCCCGGTAGCCAGTCCAGCCCTGTCTGCTTGTCAAGTCATTCTTATTCAAAAAGACTTGTTTACTCATGGAAACAGCTAAAGAGAGTCATAAGACCACAACCTGCTGGGAAGTGGCCCCAGAGAAAGGGATGGGTTGTGCTTGCATAGTTGTTCATAAATGAAGCAGCCAACCACCAAAGCAGCTGACTAGGGGCTCAGAACAATCTTGCATATCTCCATCAAAATAAAGAGATCCAAGGGAGAGAAAGGGCGAGGCCAAAGCTCCTCCAACTGTCATGGTTGACCCTGAAGCCTGCACATCACAATGCTCTAAAGATGGTTCGCATGAGCAAGTTCACCAAGACTTGTTAGACAATCCACTGCTGTCCAACAATAGTTATACTGCTGCTGCTTTCTTAAAGCACCATCATCACTTCATACTGCCAAAAAATACAATACTGGAACTTGATGGACTGCTTGGATAGAGACTTTTGTGGATTTCATAGATGCAATATATGAAACACATGACAAACAGATTATCAAGTATCTGAAGAACATGGCTGGTGAAGTTGTAAAAGAACCCATAAAATAGATACCAGACAATGGTGAAGTGATGTATCATCAAATAGAAGCAGCCTCGAATGTTAAGTTCAATCCAGTGCCAAATGTAAATTACGAAAGATACAACTTCAGTCAAGAACACCAGAGAGTGGGTGAAACCATCGATGAATTTGTTGAGTGACTGAATCTCAGAGTTATAGATGGATATCTGTCAGATTTCTTTTGATGACGAATGCTAAAGGAAACTCTGAGCTTAGAAAGAGGTCCTCGTGGCTGTCAGAGCTGAGGAGCATGCTAATCAACAAGAGGCTGACATGCAGGCCGGAGGTGCCCAGAGTGCGTCAGTCATGAACCTGAAAAGTAAGCCAAAGCATAAAGCTGAGGGATACATAACGTTGTCTCCACAGAAAAATAAATGTGTTTCAGATGTGGATTGTTGTTTCCACACGATGGTAGATGTCCCACCATTGGACAGATTTTCAACGCCTGTGACACATTGAACCATTTTGTGATGGTTTTCAAGGAAAAAGTAGGTGTGTCACAACATGAAGACAAAATGCTGACCAAGCACTACATCAGTGACATTTGACACGCTTCCACAAGGCCAATCAGTCAGAACAGCTAAGGCAAATCAACACCCAGTGCAGTCGATTGAAATCCAAATCCTCATTAAAGTGTTCCTCAGTGTCAGTTTCAAGTGAAAGAGACAAGAAAAATTGTGGACTGTTGATGTATACTTCAGAGAAGCATGAACATGTGGGACTAGTTGAATGTGAGCAAAAACAAAGACAAACAAAAGATCAACACCAGAGACATACAAACATTGTCCGAAGATTACCCTGAAGATAAATGGGTGTTCAATACCTTTTATCATTGATAGCGAAGCATCGATAAATATTATGCCTGAGGAGAAATATTGTGAATTGTCTCCCTAACCACAACTTACGCCGTTAAAAACAAAAGTATACACTCTGGCTGAGTCAATACCTTTAAAAAGTCAAGATTAATTTGGAGCTACATTGAAACACAAGAAAACAGTGGTACAAGTGCCCAATGATGTACTTCAAGGTATGACTTCAAGTGCCTGTGTGCTCAATTTTAACACAGCTGCCCATATGGGACTAGTATCAGTGAACTACCGTATGAATGTTCTTCATGAAATAGCAAGTCAAAGTCCTTCATTATTTCATGGGTTAGGAAAGCTCAAGACTATGAAAGTAGAGTTGCATATAAATGAGGATGTTCTTCCTGCTACACAGACAATTTGCATTTCACTTGCAAGAAGCTGTTGAAAGAGAACTTTATTTGTTGCTCAAACACGTTATCATTGAACTCTCCACTGATTTAATGCCATGGGTTTCTCCCATAGTAGTAGTGCCTAAAAGAGACAGTGAAGGAGCTATATACATTTTCATTGACATGCGTCAGACTAATAAACAATTGAGACTGACGGACATCCAAGTCCGCACATATAGAACATGTAAAACAATCCCAAATCACAGAACTTCAAAAGAAGCAGGCACGGACTCCAAATGATGAAGTGCAAAATGTATTGCTAATGCATCCATGACGTGTTTTGGCCACAGCAGATGGCCTTGATCACATGTTTGCGCCTCAGCATTGTCTGCAGCTTGTAAATATTGACAACATGATTGACAATATGGACAAAAAAAGGCAACTTACAAAAGACTAATGATTTTCTACTCAGAAAAAAGACTATTGCAATGCTGAATGCACAGGCATATTGGTATATTAATATACTTGTTACTTGCTACTGATAAAACAAGCGTATCTAAAAATACATATTGTTATTAAAAGCTTAAGAAGCTTTGGTTTTAACTCATCTGCAGGAATCAGAAAGCACTTAGATAAAACATTTTTTATGTATCTATTACCTACTGGCGGTCGCCAGTAGGTATATATAGTTAGGATTTTTTCTCTATGGGATTTTTGAAAATTCTATGTCTAATAACTTTGGCGTTTGTGGACGGAATTGGCTGAAATTTTCAGGAAAATGGCACATTTTGTTTCTGAGCAGCCCTTGAAAATTTGGGGGGGTTCGTCAAGGGGGGGCTGAGAAAAAAGGGGGGTCCCAAAACGTGTTTTTAACATTGAGTTTTCCATAGGGCGGTTGGCCTCACTTTTAGCCCGAACGGCTGAATGGATTTGCACGAAACTTGGCAAAATTGTAGGGACTGGTAGCCCGATGTGCCTTTGCTAGGTCTCAATATATGTGCTTCAGTGGATTTTGAGAAATTAACGTTCAAAAAAAGATATATATCTGTAACAGCGGACCGGGCAGCGCTCCGGTTCGCGGACTTTACGCGGTACGGAGCTTTGTGAAGCGAAGCTGATTGGTTCTCCGGTGTCTGTGAACATTCCAAACAGTCCGTAGCGGCCGCCATCTTGTCTCTCGGTAGGATCGAGAGACAAGAGGAGGCCAAAGCGAAGGGGCAAATGACCATAAGGGGGCATAGTAGATCCTCGCTGACCCCCTAGGTTTGATGTGGAGGTTTTAAAAGGGCCCCGTGGGGCAAAAAAAATAAATAATAATAATAATCGAACGGCTGAATGGATTTGCACGAAACTTGGTAAAATATTAGTTACTGGTAGCCCAATGTGCCTTTGCTAGGTCTCAATATATGTGCTCCAGTGGATTTTGAGAAATTAACGTTCAAAAAAAGATATATATCTGTAACAGGGCTCCGCTTCGCGTAACGGAGGTTTGCAAAGCTGATTGGTTCTCCGGCGTCTGTAAACATTGCAAACAGTCCGTAGCGGCCGCCATCTTGTCTCTCTGTAGGATCGAGAGACAAGAGGAGGCCAAAGCGAAGGGGCAAATGACCATAAGGGGGCATAGTAGATCCTCCTTGACCTCTTAGGTTTGATGTGGAGGTTTTAAAAGGGCCCCGCGGGGCAAAAAAAATAATAATAATAATAATCGAACGGCTGAATGGATTTGCACGAAACTTGGCAAAATTGTAGGGACTGGTAGCTCGATGTGCCTTTGCTAGGTCTCAATATATGTGCTTCAGTGGATTTTGAGAAATTAACGTTCAAAAACAAGATATATATCTGTAACAGCGCTCCGCTTCGCGGAGATAAAATTATCTCTGTATTACCTAGCTGTTGCTAACACCAGTTAGCGATGGCTAGTAGGAGATAGCGACCATCTTGGGCCCCACTTTGCATGTGAGTGATATTTATCACTAATGACATGCAAAGTGGGCATGCCAAGATGTTAGCGACTGGAAACAGTCGCTAACATCGCTATCTCCTATTACCAACTTTTGGAAATATTCGCGATAAGCGCGAATATCTCCAAAAGCTACCACCTGCCCTGAGCAGTTTTTAGCCATGTTATCCAATGGGAGGTGGATAACATGGCTAAGAGCATTAGCTCGGTAATGCATGAATATCGCTGAGTTTTCAGCGATATTAATGCATTGCGGTCGTTTTTTATCGTATTTGCGATAAACCTTGATAATAGCAAGGTTTATCTGCGATAATTTCTGAAGATGCTTAGCGGTAAAACAATTCGTTGCTAAGCATCGTTAGGGATAAATATCGCTTAACTTTGGTAATATGCCCCAACGTCTGTTAACGTTCGATTCGAAGGAAATCAGGAAGTGTTGAAAAACATTGTCTGCGCCATCTTGCCTTTTTTCAAATGCCACACTTTTGTCGTGCACGGCAGTCATTTTAGATGCCTTGAGCAGACCCACTCTCTGCACGCTGTCGATCCTTAGCATGGCTCCCCACCCTCGCAAGCATCTCCCCCAGGCAGTGGTCACCCCCGCTCTCTGTCTTATGCATGGGTAATAAACCACCCCCCATCTGCGCTGCTCTTCACTGAGAATCACACCCTGTGCCCGCCCGACACCTCCCTTTCGCCCTATTCACTACCGCACCCTCTGACACTCCTTTTCCTCTGTGTCCGATTGTCCAGGCCGGTCCTAGGGTATCAGCTAGCCCTGCAGATGTAGTTTATGGCCCCAGCTGTAAAGAATCACCCCTCTTCAAAGGAGTTATAGTAGATCAAGGCCCACACTCGATGAGATCCGTCACAGCAGACGCGTTCCTATTATCTGAAAACCATCCTGTATTGTGATTGGGGAGGGGACCGAGCCTGAAGCGGAAGATTCCAGGGATGACTCTTTGTACATCAAAGTTTTTACAATTATGTGTCACATTAAAAATATATAGCACTCCAACAAAGTAGTAAGATTATAAAACTTTAATAACTTATAAATATATACAAGAAAACAAAAACAGTAATAACATATAAACATTTTTAGGGAAAAACAACGAAGTAGCGGTCGGCTGTGCGAATAGTCCCAACGCAGCACAACGTCCAGATTTCACTGATTTCGGCATCCGGCGTGGGGCGTCGCGGGGGGTGGGTCATCAGTAGCAAACTGTTGTGCGAATAGTTCCAAGGCAGCAGAACGATGGCACCAAGGTGATGTCCAGTAAGTTGCCGCACTGGTTTTGGTATCCTACAATGCTGCTCCGAATAACGGCGTGGGGCGCCCCGGGGGAGGCGGCGTGAACGGGCCTCTCCAGGTGGAGTCTCGTCTGTTGTATTGGGGCGCCCCTTTACCGTTTCAGTTGCCATTCCGTCCGCTTTTGGTCCACTGTGTCAAAAGCCGCAATTCAGCTGAGTTGCGCCCACTCTTGCGGTGCAGTGATAGGCGGCTGTCACAGGACTCTCAAAATGGCGGCAGGCTGTTTCCTTTTTGGACCTGGTCCACTGAAATGGCCCTGGGACACCTTGGAAATCGGACGCTTGTCTGCTAGGTCTTGGACCCCATTCTCGAAAGCGTCCCCTCCGCCTTGAGGATTCATCAAAAGTTTTGGGGGCCCCCGACTCCTGCAGGCTTCTGGTGGGGAGCGGCTGCCATGATTGCTCGCGGAATGACTACGACGGAGCCACGAGATGGTGGTGCTTTCATGGTGACGCCAGCTTCAGTCTGAAACATCCAGAAACAAGGTGGGGCTTTCATCGTTTGGGGAAAAAAAAAAGTTTTCATCCAATGAAAAGTGTTGTTTTTAGGTCATATGATCAAGCCTTCCATCATTAGGAAACCAAAAGTAAAATGAACCAATGAAAAGTTTTATAAACAAGTCACATGACCTGTTATGCGGCATAGGGTATAAAATGCGGAGAAAATACGTTGGCACGTGAGGCGGCGTCAGTAGCGGACCGATGTGCGAATAATCCGAAGGCAACACAATGCGCCAAGATCCGGATGGCACCGAGGTGGTGTCCAGCAAGTTGCAGCACTGGTGTGGCCATCCTACAATGCTGAAAGTCGGCGTGGGGCGCCCTGTTGGCCTGTGAGTTCGCGTCAGTAGCGGACCGATGTGCGAATAGGCCGAAGGCAGCACAGCGCGCCAAGATCCGGATGGCACCGAGGTGGTGTCTAGCAAGTTGTGGCACTGGTGTGGCCATCCTACAATGGTAAAAGTCGGTGTGGGGCGCCCTGTTGGCCTGTGAGATGGTGTCAGTAGCGGACCGATGTGCGAATGGGGCCAAAGGCAGCGCAACAATATTTTCTGTATGGAAGATACCACTAGGCGTTGAGATGCGAAGATCCGGATGGCACCGAGGTGATGTCTAGCAAGTTGCTGTACTGGTGTGGTCATCCTACAATGCTGAAACTCGGCGTGGGGCACCCCATTAGCCTGTGAGATGGCGTCAGTAGCGGACCGATGTGTGAATAGGCCGGAACCAGCACAAGGCGCCAAGATCCGGATGGCACCGTGGTGGTTTCATAGTTGAGAGGCACTTCATCTGCAGTGGGGCGCCGAGATCCGGATGGCACCGAGGTGATGTCTAGCAAGTTGCTGTACTGGTGTGGCCATCCTACAATGCTGAAAGTCGGCGTGGGGCGCCCCATTAGCCTGTGAGATGGCGTCAGTAGCGGACCGATGTGCGAATGGGGCCAAAGGCAGCGCAACAATATTTTCTGACTAGAAGACACCACAAGGCGCTGAGATGCCAAGATCCGGATGGCACCGAGGTGGTGTCTAGCAAGTTGCCGCACTGGTGTGGCCATCCTACAATGTTGAAAGTCGGCGTGGGGCGCCCCGTTGGCCTGTGAGATGGCGTCAGTAGCGGACCGATGTGCGAATGGGGCCAAAGGCAGCACAACAATATTTTCTGAATAGAAGACACCACAAGGCGCTGAGATGCCAAGATCCGGATGGCACCGAGGTGGTGTCTAGTGAGGTGCACTGGTGTGGCTATCCTACAATGCTGAAAGTCGGCGTGGGGCGCCCTGTTGGCCTGTGAGATGGTGTCAGTAGCGGACCGATGTGCAAATGGGGCCAAAGGCAGCGCAACAATATTTTCTGTATGGAAGATACCACTAGGCGTTGAGATGCGAAGATCCGGATGGCACCGAGGTGATGTCTAGCAAGTTGCTGTACTGGTGTGGTCATCCTACAATGCTGAAACTCGGCGTGGGGCGCCCCATTAGCCTGTGAGATGGCGTCAGTAGCGGACCGATGTGCGAATGGGGCCAAAGGCAGCGCAACAATATTTTCTGAAGAGAAGACACCAAAAGGCGCTGAGATTCCAAGATCCGGATGGCACCGAGGTGGTGTCTAGCAAGCTATGCAGCTGAGTTGCGTGCGCACTTGCGGCGAATAGGTCGAAGGCAGCACAACAATGTTTCCTGAATAGAAGACACCACAAGGCGCTGAGATTCGGTTACCACCGAGGTGATGTCTAGCAAGTTGCCCCACTGGTGTGGCCATCCTACAATACTGCTCCGAATAACGGCGTGGGGTGCCCGAAGGGGTGGGGAGGGAGGCGGCGTGAACGGGCCTTCCTAGGTGGAGGCTCGTCTGCTGTAGTGGGGCGCCCCTTTACCGTTTCAGTTGCCATTCAGCTGAGTTTCGGCTGCTCTTGATGCTACAGCGACAGGCGGCTGCAACAGGACTCTCAAAATGGCGGCTTGTTCTTTGGATTTGGGCCTGGTCTACTAAAATGGCCCTGGGACACTTTAGAACTCGGACGCTCGATTTTTTTTTTTCCTTTCCTGTACATGCAAAAAAAGGTAAATGCCCGGTACGTTACACGCTTCATCTGCCACGATGTACTCTCCAGAGGAACCGGAAAAAAATATAGTTATGGTAACTATACCATGCATCGTCATATGGAGAGGTGGCACCAATTAATTATAGTGCTGCATAAAAGAGAGATTTGGAGGAGAACCCCCGACCTGCCAGTACATTCATCAAAGAAGTGGCACTGACAGCATCAGAGGCAAGGGAAATGGTCCCAAATATTTAGAACTTTGGAAAGATTAAAATGACATGTTTAGATTGTGGCAAATTAATTTCATGTGGACAGATGAGTGTTACTCTAATAAATACAGCATATGAACATCATCATAGTCGATGGTTGGTAGAGACATTTTGACTATATCCTGGACCTGCCCGTCCTCGCCCAAAATGGCGCCGGAATAAATGGGACTCGTAACTCCTTGTTGTGTACTGGTTGCAGAACCTTGAAATCACGAGATACGTATGCAGTTTTGAAGCATATGGCGGGCGGGGATGAGAATTGATTGAATATTTCGACATCCCTATTGATATTAAGTTCTGATGTGTTATTGATTACTGTACTATTGAAAGTTCGAATTAACGTCACCCATGGTACTTGCCCGCAAATGTATATCTAGATAATTTTATTGTAACTGGCCCTGTCGTATTTTAATTATAAAATGTACGTCCACCGATTCCGCAACTGTTAGACACCTTAGTTCTTGCAACCTAATGGCCCGCCCGTTACGTTCCTCTACAGTGTAAATGTCTACTCATCATATACGATTACAGTTTGCTCCGTGGCCGGCCCACGTGGTTATAGGCTCGTATTTGTATAATGAAATTTTCACAATAAAGGTTTTTAAAAGAAAACATGGTAGTAGTATATACATTGGTAAAGTTTTTAATAATAGTCACTGTTTTAGAATCATTAAAAGGCAAGTGAAATAAAGCAGACCAATTACATAAAGGGTAAAAGGTATAATACGCAGGAACGCAGTAAAGATAAATGGTCAAGGGCTGTTGTGTTTTCTACTCCTGCAACATAAAGTGATCGATAAGAATCTCATATTCAGGCGTATCAGCGACTAAGACAGCAGGTCGACCCTCTTTTGCTCAACGGCTCCGTCATGGGACGAAGAAACGCTCTTTTTCTCGAAAAAAGAATATATTTTACTTGCAGGACAGTTGTAAATTTTCCGGGAAAGTACATTAGCCTGGAACATTATAACATATATTTAAGAAAAAATAATGTTCGGAAGTAATAAAAAGCGTAATTTTTAGGTCATATGACCAAGCCTTTCATCATTAGAATAAGAAAAGTAAAATGAACCAATGAAAAGTTTTATTAACAAGTCACATGACTTGTTATGCTTACGTTACGCGCTGCGCGTCGCGCCCCGGATGACTTCCGGATGCGCTAACGCGGCGCGTCGTATGACGCATTACGCGACAACGCAGGTCCAGAATATAGTCAAAATGTCTCCACCAACCAGCGGTCGGAACACGACCCCTTTCAGCAGGCTAAATAGTTCTGTTAAATGACAACAGAAGGGACAGGCAACAAGAACCATCAGTCAAAGAGGGGAGGGCTAGTTCTTCTCTACCGGGTTACATTGGGGCGCTACCGGAACTGATCGAATTGGTAGTCTACAGTGTTTCTGGATGTTTCAGACTGAAGCTGGGGTTAGCATGAGAGCACCACCATTTCGTAGCTCCGTCGTGGCCATTCCGCAACCAATCATGGCAGCCGCTCTTTATCGTTATTTTGGGCGGGGTGGGTGGCGGAGCCGAGCTGTTTTGCAGCCATCATTGTGTGGAGTTCAGTTCATCTCACTAGTTTTGTATTTGTCATGAGGGGTTGTTCCTAATGTTTCTATTTTAGCGAGGTCAAAAAGAGATCCCATTAGTGGCCTACTGATTTTGCTCGATTCCTTTTCTTTTTTTTACACGATTTTTCGTTATCTGCAAAGACTAAACAGAGTATTGCGACTCTGTGTCTGTTTGTAAATAGAGAATGAACCAAAGAGAACCAATTCTAAAACAGTAAATGCTTGGATAACAATCAATCAAATGGAGAGAGAAGCAGGCACGACGTATTACAACGGGGGCAAAGGCCTGCGTTAACTACCTTTCACTATCTGCAAAGAGAGAGTACTCCTAATAGAAATGAGGGGGGGGGGCACCATTCAAAGCAGATCAGTGTGCATAAACACGAAAATGTTTTCACTTACCACGTACTTGACATTCGACAGCTTATGATATTTGCTATTAAAAAACCATTGAAATTCACTGAAAAAACCATAGGTTATAGACCATATATAGTTAGGAATTAGCATTTACAAAACCTTGAAAATTCACTGAAAAAACCATAGGTTATAGACCATATATAGTTAGGAATTAGCATTTAAAAAACCTTATTTTACTCACACAAAACCATTGAAATTCCATATATAGTTAGTTGCACTAACTATATATCGCGCACCCGCAATCCACTGCTGATGATGTCACATATTACATCATTCATGACATGGTCAGTGACATCACTGATGACATCACTGATGACATCTCAAATGACATCACTGATGACATCACTGATGACATCTCATTTGACATCAATGACCACATCACTGATGATATCATTCATGTGACAATACAATGCATCTCCTCACATTTTAATATAACCTCTGTTTCACCCAGTGTTAAATACAGAGTATAATTTTTGAAACCATTGATACACCAATACTAGTTACTACATACGCACTCACTGATTGCTACGTCTACACACACCTTCACTCATTCACCCATACAATCATTCATACATACAATCACTCATCTTTACAACACTATCATATGCACTCATACACCTATACAGACACTCACAGTCTGCCACTCATCCATGGAGTTACTCACACACCTAGTCAGTCCTGTAAAGAATCAATGACACTTCCATTTTCTTGTCTATACAGTTAAACATAGAGCACCTTACATTTTCAAACATATACTAACACATACTTACCTTCTTATACAATCATTGATACAAGTACACATTGATCTGCACAGAGTCACACACCTCCCAGCTAGCCACACACACACTCAGTCTCCCATACAAATACTTGGGCAATCAATCAATAACCCATATAGTTAGTCATATAGCTACTGATCAACACATGCAGCAGTTTACAGAACAACAGACATAATGATGCACAAATTAAGACAGTTTAGTCACTAACCCATGCACTCAGTGAGACACATTTAATCACTCACTCTTACAGTCAGTCATGCACCTACTAAATCCTTCGTCCAGACACTTACACATCCACTCATTCTTCAATATGTAAGACATATTTAAACTTTACAGAAACAAAAAATCACTGGATGTTGTTATCAGTGATGTCATCAGTGATGTCATTTGAGATGTCATCAGTGATGTCATCAGTGATGTCACTGACCATGTCATGAATGATGTAATATGTGACATCATCAGCAGTGGATTGCGGGTGCGCGATATATAGTTAGTGCAACTAACTATATATGGAATTTCAATGGTTTTGTGTGAGTAAAATAAGGTTTTTTAAATGCTAATTCCTAACTATATATGGTCTATAACCTATGGTTTTTTCAGTGAATATATATATATATATATATAGCATATTAATGGAAAATAAGACTCATTGTTCTAATAATCATCATATCTTATGTCAAATGCTATCAGTTCATTATTTTCTAAAAAGAGGGAGTTAGGTCCTGGGGCGCAGAGTTGGCTGGACCATCAATACTTGTACAAAAAAGATTGCCAACTTCACATTTCTTTTCCCCTCACAATTGAGGAAAACAAACCAGAATTACTATATGGTTTGTTTGGTATATCTACTTTATACCTTTTGAATTTTTATTTAATTATTTTTAGGTTTTTCTTGTTTGAAAAAAACACAAAACATTAACACATTTGACACTTTCTACATAAATCATCAAAAATTCAACAAACATATATATATACACTGTAATTCAACAATACATATATATACACTATACATTTCATAGAGACTTTTATCACCAATAAATTCGTTTTTACAAAATGCTCTCTGGTTATATTTTATACCCAATGGAAAAAGTCAACACTAAAACATTTTTCATTAAATGAACAGCAAGTTAATGCATTTCTGTTTTAAATGCCGACGCGTTTCAAACCCAATTTCGTCACTTTCTGGGTTCTCATCAGGGCTCTGTCTCTTTTGTTTATCTATAAAGTATATATAAAAAAAAAAGTGTCCTGTTTTAGTACTTTGTTATTGTTCTCAAGTACTTCTCACGCCACCATTCTCCTATGTCGCTACTTTTACCTGTATAGTGTATATATATGTATTGTTGAATTATAGTGTATATATATGTGTTGTTGAATTTTTGATGATTTATGTAGAAAGTGTCAAATGTGTTAATGTTTTGTGTTTTTTTCAAAGAAGAAAAACCTAAAAATAATGAAATAAAAATTCAAAAGGTATAAAGTAGATATACCAAACAAACCATATAGTAATTCTGGTTTGTTTTCCTCAATTGTGAGGGGAAAAGAAATGTGAAGTTGGCAATCTTTTTTGTACACGTACAAATCAGTTCATTATTAGCATACAAGACTAGACATATTATGTCATTATCAACATCATGGTCTCCCGCACTTTGCATGAAATCCCCGGGTGGGTCAGATCAGATCAAGGGGCTCCCCCTTCTCAGGCTATTCAATGCCTCAGGGACCACCACTTCCCTGGGGCAGAGAAGTCAATAGTAAATAATTTGGTTGAGGCCCTAGGGATTCTCCCACTCCCCGGATGCTGGCCATCTCCCTGGGGCTAAACATAACAGGAATACGGGGCCACAAGGTCCCCTACAGCCCCAGGGACCACCAACTCCCAGGCACAAGTTTTTTTAAAATTAAATATGGGTGCTGTGCAGTCCCCACAGTCCCAAGGACAACCACCTCCCCCTGGGGACCACAACCCCCTTACGGACAGCTCCAGAAATGTCCTAGGGTGAGCATCCGTTGGACATTGCATTTGGTATGGCATGCCGGGAGCACCGCTAACAAAAAAGCAAATTACTTTAACACACAAGGAGATGCATGCCAACATCTCCCTGTGTGTAAAAATAATACCAGCTCCCACAGGAGGTGGGGAATTGGCAGGGACAGCGGTGACCTTGAGGCTCCACCGTTGCTCCCAATGCACACTGAGTGCTCTGGGGTCACCCAGATAAGCAATGCCAGACTCCGGGGGATGGGGTCCCTGTGCCTGAAATCAGCCAGGGAGGGGTGATCGAGTGGCAACTCTCTCCATTTATGAATAGCAAGGCCCCGGTGGGTGGAACCCCAGGGCTGAAATTGGCTGAGGCAGTGGAGCCATGTGGCCACATCCCCTATAAAATAATTACATTTAAGGCTGGACCCCAGAAAATGGAGTACCCAGGGCCAAACATTGGCCTGGGGAGCGGGGTGCGTGCCACGCACCCCTGTTTAAAAATCAGGGAAAAAAGCCTGGACCTCAGGGGATTGGGGCCCCCGTTCCAAATTGGGCCCATGAGGGAGGCCACGCGGCCCCCCTCCCCCGAGAGATTTCTTTCTAGTCATCTGCTGCTGACTGAGACCAGAGATCGTGTTATGAATTTTTATAAATTAGATGTATGTTAATCGTCTAAAAGCCATCCCGTTTTGTCTCACTCCATATGCATTAGCAGTATGCAATGTCTTCCAACCCTTTTCCCAGAATGATGTACAGCTTACTGAAAGAACCCACCAGCACTTTTCCTACAGATTTTAGAGACACATTCCTCATGCAAAGGAATAAGATCACACCTCCACCAAACAAAAAAGCAATTACTTCTGCAAAGTGCAAATCAACCAAGTCTGTTTCCTCTGCAGTCCTACTTTGTAAAGTTATCTGGTGAAGATGCTCGAGGAACAATCACATTGGCAATGTTACAGATGACACACAGGGTCACAGGAGAAATTTTCTCTGCATCCTTTACACAGCTATAGTGTGATTTACCCAAGCAGGTAGCACTTACTAATTACTAATAAGCAAGTAGAAAGTACTCCACTTGGGTAGAGGTGTTGCATAAAAGAGTGACCTCTTCTTGAGTTAATATGCAGGGCAGGATTGATTCTGCATGGTTCTCATTTCACTGAAATAAAACCTCAACTGGAAGTACTTACAGATATAAACAAAGCAGGTGCCCAAGTTGAAGCTCCACGTTTGTAAAGTACTAATCATCCTTACTTTGTGCACATGGCCAAGGCAAAGCAAGTGTGTTTTCTCTGCAGTTCCACCATAAAAAGGTATCTGTAATCCATGATGGAGGTGTTTGAATCCTTGCTTTTTTTGCTCTTAATATTGTATGTAGTGACTGTGATGAGTGAATTCTTTCTTGTCACCTGCTGCTGAGAGAAGAGTCCATGGTTCTCCCTTTTAAATGCCTTAAGTACTGCCAATGATACATAGCACCACTCACACACCCACTCACAGTTCCACACAGCCACTCTCACGCCCACTCACAGATACATAGCACCACACACAGACCCACACAGACACTCACATTCTCACACAGGCACTCACAGATCTATACAGGTACTCACACAACTATTCACAGACCCATACATGCACTTACACACATATTCATATACCCACTCACAGACCCACTAACACACTCATTGACCAATTCACAGACCCACTCAGATACTCACATACCCTCTGACAGACCTGCGCAGACAGTCACATACCCATTGACAGACCCACTCAGACACTCTCACACACACTTACAGACCTACTGAGACACTCATGCATTCTCTCACTGTCAAAGGTTAGTGGTTATAGTTAGGGAATAAAATACAAAAAATCCCTTAAAAATTCATTTAATAAAACAAAGGTGTCAGGGGCAGTATAGCTAGGAAACAACATTTAAAAAAAACTTAGCAAATCACTGAAAAACCAAAGGTTACAGGGACATTATACTTTGGCTCATATTTCACTCCTACTAAACCATAGAAATTCTGGTGTTATAGTTACTTGAGCTAACTATAACTTATGTCCTCGCAATGTACTGCTTATGACCTCACATTTTGCATCACTCATGCCATGGTCAGTGACATCACTCATGACATCTCAAATGACATCATCCACAGAACCACTCACATCCCATACAGCCTCATGAGAGCTCACTCACACACCCTTGTAGCCACTCAGATACCCATTCACAGACCCATATGATAACTCACATACCCACTCACTCCTCCATAGAAGCACTCATATACCCACTTACTTACTTGTATAAGCACTCACACAATCATTCCCTCACCCATACAGTCATTCATACAACCAGTCACTCACCCATACAGCCACTCACATAGCCACACATTCACCCATGCAGCTACTCACACACCTACTTATTTACCTACACAGACACTCACACAGCCACTCACTCATCCATACAGTCTTTCAACACAGCCACTCACACATACAGGCACTCACACACTCACTCATACAACCACTTACATACATACCACTTACAACTTACCACTTACACTTACCACTTACAGTTACCACTTACATACCACTGACATACCCATTCATACACTCACTCATCCACTCACTCATCCATGCAGCCATTTGCACAGACATTTACTCTCCAATACAAACACTTGCACACTAACTCACTTAATCAAACATCCACTCAAACAGCCACTCACTCACCCATACAGCCACTTACACACCAAGTCACTCACTCATGCAGTAATTCAGACACCCACTCACTCACCCATACAGTCACTATATACCCAATCACCTACCCATAGAGACATTCATACCATCACTTACTCACCCATACAGCCACTGACACACCCATTCACTCACCAATACAATCACTCACACAGAATCTCACTTACCCATACAACTACTCACACACCCATTTATGCATCCATACAACCAGTTACACCCCTTTACATACAAGGATACAGTCACACAGCCACTCACATAATATATGTTAGAAGCAGCATCTCTCAGAAGTAGTGCTCCTAGTATTCTTATTTAACTTTGTAGTAGTTGTGTGTATATGTTTAACACCCATAAACTCTTAAAAACACTTACACTCAGTTGTGATGTCATCAATGATGTAATTTGAGAGGTCATCAAAGATGTCACCAACCATATGATGAGTGATGTAATATGTGAGGTCATAAGCAGTGCATTGCGGGGGCATAAGTTATAGTTTGCTCAGGTAACTATATTTGCTGAATTTCTATGGTTTTATATGAATGAAATGTTAGCCGAACTATAGCAACCCTGTAAAATGTGTTTTTTGTGTGAATTTTTACGGCTTATTTAAAACTATTACCTAACTATAACATCTCTATAACTTTTTTTTAATGAATTTCAATGTTTTTTAACTACTTGCCTTGTTTGCAGAGTTGTGGAAAAAAGGGATGGGGCCTCCGATGATCTCTCAGTAATTCCACTATGTGGGACTTCCTGGAGGTATCTGGAGGAGTTCTTGGCTTCCTAAGGGATGCTAAGGGTCCTTGGGGGGCTGAAAACCCTTGGCATCCACGGAACTTCATTACTCAAACATTTGTAGAGTGGTTCAGAAAGAGGGCAAGGCCTCAGGCAGCATCTCCTGGGACCAGCCTTTAACCGCTCAACCACTGCAACAATTACGCCGCGGTGCGGCAGTTTAGCGCAGTGGACGGGGCTGTGTCGGCCAAAGGACGTGCGCAGCACTTCAACGGTAGTGCGCGCGAGAGCCGTTGGCCGACGCCAGCAGTGAAGGGGTTAAAAAAATTGCATTAGGGTATTTCAGCCCAAGGGACCCCATCACCCGGGGCCAGACCTTTTTGCAATGGAGGAGGAGATCCATGGAGCCCCCCTCTTTTGCCTAATTTCAGGGTTCCGACCCCAGGCATCTAGTCGTTTGCAAATGGGTTAGGGGGCTGTTAGCTCCTCTTCCTGGTCTGATTTTGGCTCCGGGGGCCTCATCACCCTGGGCCTAGTCATTAATCCTGGGTGCCCCCAAGGTACCCAGTTTGCACTAGGACCACAGGGGGAACATTCAAGGCCCCCACAGTTCCTGCTTGCTTCCTGCCTTCCACATTAGCTGGCACTACTTTCAGACACGGGGAGCTGATAAACAAGCTGCTCCCTGTGTCTGAAAGCAATTTGTCTGTTTCCCTGCTTCCTTGACAGTGGGCAGGTAAACAGACAAATGCACCCCTTTCAGCAAGCAAGAGAATTTCTCCACTCTTCCATGCTGGAAGAGGAGTGTTTGCTGTGACTTGGCCAGATAATGCTCTACGAGCAAGGCACTGCGGCCCCCTCCAGCGTAAAACATTTCCCCTGGGAGGTGACAGACCCCCTACATTCATTTATTTCAGCCCAGGGGATGTGGCAGTACCCAGGGCTATGGGTGAGCAGCACAGACCCCCTTTAAATGCATTAAAATGCCCCAGGGAGGTGGCTGTCTCCGGGGCTGCGAGGGGTGGGTGAGCAGGCCATCTCGCATTAACTTTATAAGACTTGCCCCAGGGAGGTGGAGGTCCCTGGGTCACAGGCAGGCCCATCATATACATATATATAAACATACACACATATATATTTTTATAATACATACATATACATGTATATATATATATATATATATATATATATATATATATATATATATATATATATATATATATATATATATATATATATACATATATTTGTACATACCTATATGTACATTTATATATACATATATGCATTTATAAGTATATATAGATATATATGCACACATATTATCTACTGGCGGTCGCCAGTAGGTATATATAGTTAGGATTTTTTCTCTATGGGATTTTTGAAAATTCTATGTCTAATAACTTTGGCGTTTGTGGACGGAATTGGCTGAAATTTTCAGGAAAATGGCACATTTTGTTTCTGAGCAGCCCTTGAAAATTTGGGGGGGGTTCGTCAAGGGGGGGCCGAGAAAAAAGGGGGGTCCCAAAACGTGTTTTTAACATTGAGTTTTCCATAGGGCGGTTGGCCTCACTTTTAGCCCGAACGGCTGAATGGATTTGCACGAAACTTGGCAAAATTGTAGGGACTGGTAGCCCGATGTGCCTTTGCTAGGTCTCAATATATGTGCTTCAGTGGATTTTGAGAAATTAACGTTCAAAAAAAGATATATATCTGTAACAGCGGACCGGGCAGCGCTCCGGTTCGCGGACTTTACGCGTTACGGAGCTTTGTGAAGCGAAGCTGATTGGTTCTCCGGCGTCTGTGAACATTCCAAACAGTCCGTAGCGGCTGCCATCTTGTCTCTCGGTAGGATCGAGAGACAAGAGGAGGCCAAAGCGAAGGGGCAAATGACCATAAGGGGGCATAGTAGATCCTCGCTGACCCCCTAGGTTTGATGTGGAGGTTTTAAAAGGGTCCCGCAGGGCAAAAAAAAAAAATAATAATAATAATCGAACGGCTGAATGGATTTGCACGAAACTTGGTAAAATATTAGGGACTGGTAGCCCGATGTGCCTTTGCTAGGTCTCAATATATGTGCTCCAGTGGATTTTGAGAAATTAACGTTCAAAAAAAGATATATATCTGTAACAGCGCTCCGCTTCGCGTAACGGAGGTTTGCGAAGCTGATTGGTTCTCCGGCGTCTGTAAACATTGCAAACAGTCCGTAGCGGCCGCCATCTTGTCTCTCGGTAGGATCGAGAGACAAGAGGAGGCCAAAGCGAAGGGGCAAATGACCATAAGGGGGTATAGTAGATCCTCCTTGACCTCTTAGGTTTGATGTGGAGGTTTTGAAAGGGCCCCGCGGGGCAAAAAAATAATAATAATAATAATCGAACGGCTGAATGGATTTGCACGAAACTTGGCAAAATTGTAGGGACTGGTAGCTCGATGTGCCTTTGCTAGGTCTCAATATATGTGCTTCAGTGGATTTTGAGAAATTAACGTTCAAAAAAAGATATATATCTGTAACAGCGCTCCGCTTCGCGGAGATAAAATTATATCTGTATTACCTAGCTGCTGCTAACACCAGTTAGCGACGGCTAGTAGGAGATAGCGACCATCTTGGGCCCCACTTTGCATGTGAGTGATATTTATCACTAATGACATGCAAAGTGGGCATGCCAAGATGTTAGCGACTGGAAACAGTCGCTAACATCGCTATCTCCTATTATCAACTTTTGGAAATATTCGCGATAAGCGCGAATATCTCCAAAAGCTAGCACCTGCCCTGAGCAGTTCTTAGCCATGTTATCCAATGGGAGGTGGATAACATGGCTAAGAGCATTAGCTCGGTAATGCATGAATATCGCTGAGTTTTCAGCGATATTAATGCATTGCGGTCGTTTTTTATCGTATTTGCGATAAACCTTGATAATAGCAAGGTTTATCTGCGATAATTTCTGACGATGCTTAGCGGTAAAAAAATCGTTGCTAAGCATCGTTAGGGATAAATATCGCTTAACTTTGGTAATATGCCCCAACGTCTGTTAACGTTCGATTCGAAGGAAATCAGGAAGTGTTGAAAAACATTGTCTGCGCCATCTTGTCTTTTTTCAAATGCCACACTTTTGTCGTGCACGGCAGCCATTTTAGATGCCTTGACCAGACCCACTCTGTGCACGCTGTCGATCCTTAGCATGGCTCCCCACCCTCGCAAGCATCTCCCCCAGGCAGTGGTCACCCCCGCTCTCTGTCTTATGCATGGGTAATAAACCTCCCCCCATCTGCGCTGCTCTTCCCTGAGAATCACACCCTGTGCCCGCCCGACACCTCCCTTTCGCCCTATTCACTACCGCACCCTCTGACACTCCTTTTCCTCTGTGTCCGATTGTCCAGGCCGGTCCTAGGGTATCAGCTAGCCCTGCAGATGTAGTTTATGGCCCCAGCTGTAAAGAATCACCCCTCTTCAAAGGAGTTATAGTAGATCAAGGCCCACACTCGATGAGATCCGTCACAGCACACGCGTTCCTATTATCTGAAAACCATCCTGTATTGTGATTGGGGAGGGGACCGAGCCTGAAGCGGAAGATTCCAGGGATGACTCTTTGTACATCAAAGTTTTTACAATTATGTGTCACATTAAAAATATATAGCACTCCGACAAAGTAGTAAGATTATAAAACTTTAATAACTTATAAATATATACAAGAAAACAAAAATAGTAATAACATATAAACATTTTTAGGGAAAAACAACGAAGTAGCGGTCGGCTGTGCGAATAGTCCCAACGCAGCACAACGTCCAGATTTCCGGCGTGGGGCGTCGCGGGGGGTGGGTCATCAGTAGCAAACTGTTGTGCGAATAGTTCCAAGGCAGCAGAACGATGGCACCAAGGTGATGTCCAGTAAGTTGGCGCACTGGTTTTGGTATCCTACAATGCTGCTCCGAATAACGGCGTGGGGCGCCCCGGGGGAGGCGGCGTGAACGGGCCTCTCCAGGTGGAGTGTCATCTGTTGTAGTGGGGCGCCCCTTTACCGTTTCAGTTGCCATTCCGTCCGTTTTTGGTCCACTGTGTCAAAAGCCGCAATTCAGCTGAGTTGCGCCCACTCTTGCGGTGCAGCGATAGGCGGCTGTCACAGGACTCTCAAAATGGCGGCAGGCTGTTTCCTTTTTGGGCCTGGTCCACTGAAATGGCCCTGGGACACCTTGGAAATCGGACGCTTGTCTGCTAGGTCTTGGACCCCATTCTCGAAAGCGTCCCCTCCGCCTTGAGGATTCATCAAAGGTTTTGGGGGCCCCCGACTCCTGTAGGCTTCTGGTGGGGAGCGGCTGCCATGATTGCTCGCGGAATGACCACGACGGAGCTACGAGATGGTGGTGCTCTCATGCTGACGCCAGCTTCAGTCTGAAACATCCAGAAACAAGGTGGGGCTTTCATCGTTTGGGAAAAAAAAAAAATTTTCATCCAATGAAAAGTGTTGTTTTTAGGTCATATGATCAAGCCTTCCATCATTAGGAAACCAAAAGTAAAATGAACCAATGAAAAGTTTTTTAAACAAGTCACATGACCTGTTATGCGGCATAGGGTATAAAATGCGGAGAAAATACGTTGGCACGTGAGGCGGCGTCAGTAGCGGACCGATGTGCGAATAGGCCGAAGGCAATACAACGCGCCAAGATCCGGATGGCACCGAGGTGGTGTCCAGCAAGTTGCAGCACTGGTGTGGCCATCCTACAATGCTGAAAGTCGGCGTGGGGCGCCCCGTTGGCCTGTGAGTTTGCGTCAGTAGCGGACCGATGTGCGAATAGGCCGAAGGCAGCACAACGCGCCAAGATCCGGATGACAGCGAGGTGGTGTCTAGTAAGTTGCCGCACTGGTGTGGCCATCCTACAATGTTGAAAGTCGGCGTGGGGCGCCCCGTTGGCCTGTGAGATGGCGGCAGTAGCGGACCGATGTGCGAATGGGGCCAAAGGCAGCGCAACAATATTTTCGGAATAGAAGACACCACAAGGCGCTGAGATGCCAAGATCCGGATGGCACCGAGGTGGTGTCTAGCAAGTTGTGGCACTGGTGTGGCCATCCTACAATGGTAAAAGTCGGCGTGGGGCGCCCTGTTGGCCTGTGAGATGGTGTCAGTAGCGGACTGATGTGCGAATGGGGCCAAAGGCAGCGCAACAATATTTTCTGACTGACACCACAAGGCGCTGAGATGCCAAGATCCAGATGGCACCGAGGTGATGTCTAGCAAGTTGCTGTACTGGTGTGGCCATCCTACAATGGTAAAAGTCGGCGTGGGGCGCCCTGTTGGCCTGTGAGATGGTGTCAGTTGCGGACCGATGTGCGAATGGGGCCAAAGGCAGCGCAACAATATTTTCTGTATGGAAGATACCACTAGGCGTTGAGATGCCAAGATCCGGATGGCACCGAGGTGATGTCTAGCAAGTTGCTGTACTGGTGTGGTCATCCTACAATGCTGAAACTCGGCGTGGGGCGCCCTATTAGCCTGTGAGATGGCGTCAGTAGCGGACCGATGTGTGAATGGGGCAAAGGTAGCGCAAGAATATTTTCTGAATAGAAGACACCACAAGGCGCTGAGATGCCAAGATCCGGATGGCACCGAGGTGGTGTCTAGTAAGGTGCACTGGTGTGGTCATCCTACAATGCTGAAACTCGGCGAGGGGTGCCCCATTAGTCTGTGAGATGGCGTCAGTAGCGGACCGATGTGCGAATAGGCCGAAGGCAGCACAACGCGCCAAGATCCGGATGTCACCGTGGTGGTTTCATAGTTGAGAGGCACTTCATCTGCAGTGGGGCGCCGAGATCCGGATGGCACCGAGGTGATGTCTAGCAAGTTGCTGTACTGGTGTGGTCATCCTACAATGCTGAAACTCGGCGTGGGGCACCCCATTAGCCTGTGAGATGGCGTCAGTAGCGGACCGATGTGCGAATAGGCCGAAGGCAGCACAACGCGCCAAGATCCGGATGTCACCGTGGTGGTTTCATAGTTGAGAGGCACTTCATCTGCAGTGGGGCGCCGAGATCCGGATGGCGCCGAGGTGATGTCTAGCAAGTTGCTGTACTGGTGTGGTCATCCTACAATGCTGAAACTCGGCGTGGGGCGCCCCATTAGCCTGTGAGATGGCGTCAGTAGCGGACCGATGTGCGAATAGGCGGAAGGCAGCACAACGCGCCAAGATCCGGATGTCACCGTGGTGGTTTCATAGTTGAGAGGCACTTCATCTGCAGTGGGGCGCCGAGATCCGGATGGCACCGAGGTGATGTCTAGCAAGTTGCTGTACTGGTGTGGTCATCCTACAATGCTGAAACTCGGCGTGGGGTGCCCCATTAGCCTGTGAGATGGCGTCAGTAGCGGACCGATGTGCGAATGGGGCCAAAGGCAGCGCAACAATATTTTCTGAAGAGAAGACACCAAAAGGCGCTGAGATTCCAAGATCCGGATGGCACCGAGGTGGTGTCTAGCAAGCTATGCAGTTGAGTTGTGTGCGCACTTGCGGCGAATAGGTCGAAGGCAGCATAACAATGTTTACTGAATAGAAGACACCACAAGGCGTTGAGATTCGGTTACCACCGAGGTGATGTCTAGCAAGTTGCCGCACTGGTGTGGCCATCCTACAATACTGCTCCGAATAACGGCGTGGGGTGCCCGAAGGGGGGGGGGGGAGGCGGCGTGAACGGGCCTTCCTAGGTGGAGGCTCGTCTGCTGTAGTGGGGCGCCCCTTTACCGTTTCAGTTGCCATTCAGCTGAGTTTCGGCTGCTCTTGATGCTACAGCGACAGGCGGCTGCAACAGGACTCTCAAAATGGCGGCCTGTTCTTTGTATTTGGGCCTGGTCCACTAAAATGGCCCTGGGACACCTTAGAACTCGGACGCTCGATTTTTTTTTCCTTTCCTGTACATGCAAAAAAAGGTAAATGCCCGGTACGTTACACGCTTCATCTGCCACGATGAACTCTCCAGAGGAACCGAAAAAAAATATAGTTATGGTAACTATACCATGCACCGTCATATGGAGAGGTGGCACCAATTAATTATAGTGCTGCATAAAAGAGAGATTTGGAGGAGAACCCCTGACCTGCTAGTACATTCATCAAAGAAGTGGCACTGACAGCATCAGAGGCAAGGGAAACGGTCCCAAATATTTAGAAGAACTTTGGAAAGATTAAAATGACATGTTTAGATTGTGGCAAATTAATTTCATGTGGACAGATGAGTGTTACTCTAATAAATACAGCATATGAACATCATCATAGTCGATGGTTGGTAGAGACATTTTGACTATATCCTGGACCTGCCCGTCCTCGCCCAAAATGGCGCCGGAATAAATGGGACTCGTAACTCCTTGTTGTGTACTGGTTGCAGAACCTTGAAATCACGAGATACGTATGCAGTTTTGAAGCACATGGCGGGCGGGGACGAGAATTGATTGAATATTTCGACATCCCTATTGATATTAAGTTCTGATGTGTTATTGATTACTGTACTATTGAAAGTTCGAATTAACGTCACCCATGGTACTTGCCCGCAAATGTATATCTAGATAATTTTATTGTAACTGGCCCTGTCGTATTTTAATTATAAAATGTACGTCCACCGATTCCGTAACTGTTAGACACCTTAGTTCTTGCAACCTAATGGCCCGCCCGTTACGTTCCTCTACAGTGTAAATGTCTACTCATCATATACGATTACAGTTTGCTCCATGGCCGGCCCACGTGGTTATAGGCTCGTATTTGTATAATGAAATTTTCACAATAAAGGTTTTTAAAAGAAAACATGGTAGTAGTATATACATTGGTAAAGTTTTTAATAATAGTCACTGTTTTAGAATCATTAAAAGGCAAGTGAAATAAAGCAGACCAATTACATGAAGGGTAAAAGGTATAATACGAAGGAACGCAGTAAAGATAAATGGTCAAGGGCTGTTGTGTTTTCTATTCCTGCAACATAAAGTGATCGATAAGAATCTCATATTCAGGCGTATCGGCGACTAAGACAGCAGGTCGACCCTCTTTTGCTCAACGGCTCCGTCATGGGACGAAGAAACGCTCTTTTTCTCGAAAAAAGAATATATTTTACTTGCAGGACAGTTGTAAATTTTCCGGGAAAGTACATTAGCCTGGAACATTATAACATATATTTAAGAAAAAATAATGTTCGGAAGTAATAAAAAGCGTAATTTTTAGGTCATATGACCAAGCCTTTCATCATTAGAATAAGAAAAGTAAAATGAACCAATGAAAAGTTTTATTAACAAGTCACATGACTTGTTATGCTTACGTTACGCGCTGCGCGCCCCGGATGACTTCCGGATGCGCTAACGCGGCGCGTCGTATGACGCATTACGCGACAACGCAGGTCCAGAATATAGTCAAAATGTCTCCACCAACCAGCGGTCGGAACACAACCCCTTTCAGCAGGCTAAATAGTTCTGTTAAATGACAACAGAAGGGACAGGCAACAAGAACCATCAGTCAAAGAGGGGAGGGCTAGTTCTTCTCTACCGGGTTACATTGGGGCGCTACCGGAACTGATCGAATTGGTAGTCTACAGTGTTTCTGGATGTTTCAGACTGAAGCTGGGGTTAGCATGAGAGCAGTACCATTTCGTAGCTCCGTCGTGGCCATTCCGCAACCAATCATGGCAGCCGCTCTTTATCATTATTTTGGGCGGGGTGGGTGGCGGAGCCGAGCTGTTTTGCAGCCATCATTGTGTGGAGTTCAGTTCATTTCACTAGTTTTGTATTTGTCATGAGGGGTTGTTCCTAATGTTTCTATTTTAGCGAGGTCAAAAAGAGATCTCGTTAGTGGCCTACTGATTTTGCTCGATTCCTTTTCTTTTTTTTTTACACGATTTTTCGTTATCTGCAAAGACTAAACAGAGTATTGCGACTCTGTGTTTGTTTGTAAATAGAGAATGAACCAAAGAGAACCAATTCTAAAACAGTAAATACTTGGATAACAATCAATCAAATGGAGAGAGAAGCAGGCACGACGTATTACAACGGGGGCAAAGGCCTGCGTTAACTACCCTTCACTATGTGCAAAGAGAGAGTACTCCTAATAGAAATGAGGGGGGGGGGCACCATTCAAAGCAGATCAGTGTGCATAAACATGAAAATGTTTTCACTTACCACGTACTTGACATTCGACAGCTTATGATATTTGCTATTAAAAAACCATTGAAATTCACTGAAAAAACCATAGGTTATAGATCATATATAGTTAGGAATTAGCATTTACAAAACCTTGAAAATTCACTGAAAAAACCATAGGTTATAGACCATATATAGTTTGGAATTAGCATTTAAAAAACCTTATTTTACTCACACAAAACCATTGAAATTCCATATATAGTTAGTTGCACTAACTATATATCGCGCACCCGCAAGCCACTGCTGATGATGTCACATATTACATCATTCATGACATGGTCAGTGACATCACTGATGACATCACTGATGACATCTCAAATGACATCACTGATGACATCACTGATGACATCTCATTTGACATCAATGACCACATCACTGATGATATCATTCATGTGACAATACAATGCATCTCCTCATATTTTAATATAACCTCTGTTTCACCCAGTGTTAAATACAGAGTATAATTTTTGAAACCATTGACACACCAATACTAGTTACTACATATGTACTCACTGATTCCTACGTCTACACACACATTCACTCATTCACCCATACAATCATTCATACATACAATCACTCATCTTTACAACACTATCATATGCACTCATACACCTATACAGACACTCACACTCTGCCACTCATCCATGGAGTTACTCACACACCTAGCCAGTCCTGTAAAGAATCAATCACACTTCCATTTTCTTGTCTATACAGTTAAACATAGAGCACCTTATATTTTCAAACATATACTAACACATACTTACCTTGTTATACAATCATTGATATAAGTACACATTGATCTGCACAGAGTCACACACCTCCCAGCCAGCCACACACACACTCAGTCTCCCATACAAATACTTGGACAATCAATCAATAACCCATATAGTTACTCATATAGCTACTGATCAACACATGCAGCAGTTTACAGAACAACAGACATAATGATGCACAAATTAAGACAGTTTAGTCACTAACCCATGCACTCAGTGAGACACATTTAATCACTCACTCATACAGTCAGTCATGCACCTACTAAATCCTTCGTCCAGACACTTATACATCCACTCATTCTTCAATATGTAAGACATATTTAAACTTTACAGAAACATAAAATCACTGGATGTTGTTATCAGTGATGTCATCAGTGATGTCATTTGAGATGTCATCAGTGATGTCATCAGTGATGTCACTGACCATGTCATGAATGATGTAATATGTGACATCATCAGCAGTGGATTGCGGGTGCGCGATATATAGTTAGTGCAACTAACTATATATGGAATTTCAATGGTTTTGTGTGAGTAAAATAAGGTTTTTTAAATGCTAATTCCTAACTATATATGGTCTATAACCTATGGTTTTTTCAGTGAATATAAATATATATAAATACATCTGTATATATTACCCACTGGCGGTCGCCAGTAGGTAGTTATAGTAAGGATCTTGTTTCTATTCAAAAAGCATTTCTTTTTTTTTGCCAATATCTTTCGCGCCGTTTGACGAATCTTCGTGAAATTTTCCAAACTAATGACCAGCTCAGGTCAGCTCCTGTTAGGGGGTGATTCAACAAGTGGGGCTAAAAAGAAAGAGGTGTCCCAAAATGTGTTTTCTCCACATTAATTTCCTTTTTTTTAAATTTAAATCTCTTTATTGATATTGCAAGAGGTAAATATAAACAAATATGTGTACAAACAGAAGTAGATAGCACCAATTAACCATCGTTTACAGCAGAAAAACAACAATCTTTCAATTTGTAAAAATGTCTCTAGTAGCCAACCAACATCTTCCCCAATTCTTATCCAAATAAATTCATCCAGACTTTCTCTTTTTTCTTCAAAGAGTTCGGACCCCTTAGTCTCGCCAGGGCGATCTCCATTGTGTAAATTTCCTTTACTAGACTCCACCACTCCATTGTATGAGGAGGATCTGGCGATATCCACGATCTGGCAATAGTAAGTCTGGCACAAGCAAAAATAATAGAAATAAGGTCCCTGTTGGGACAGTTCACATCCTGGATATCTAATAAAATCAGATGAGCAGATAACGGTGGAAAAGCAAGCAAATTCATATTAAGTATCATTTCTAGTCCTTTCCAAAAGTTAGTTAAAGCGGGGCATGAAAAAAACATATGCTCTATGTTTGCAGCTTCTAATAAACACTTAGAGCATCTGGTGCGCTCATTAGCCTGATTCTCTAGAGCCCAGCTGGCAATCCTTTCTGGGGTGTAATAAAGTTGGCAAACCATGCGATATGCTTGCAACCTAATGTTAGAAGAATGCACCACTCTATTAATTTGAGTGAGTGTAGTAGAAATCTGTTTGGCAGAGATGTTAACACCCAGGCGATCGGACCATTTGAGAGCCAGTTTACCACAATCATCTTTTTTATCTTTGCTCAAGTTATAATAACCTTCACTAATAAGTGACTTAGTCCATTTTGAGTACACGCATTTAAGAATGTCTGATTGCTGAACTTCCCTAACTTTCATCTTGTGAACGATAAAATCATGAATTTGCATATATTTGAAGTACATTCCGTCATTCAGTTTATATATGTTTTTTAGTGCTTCAAATCCTAGAAAACCGTTAGTGCCATACATATCCCCCAGTGTGATTATCCCGTGCCTTGTCCAGGCTATACCTGCCCCATCCGAAAAAATTCTCGGTAATCCAGGGTTTTCCCATAATCTTAATTCAGCATTAAAAAAAGAGACTTTCTCATGAGCCATTAATTGTTTCCAAATTTGAGCGATGTGTCTAGCAGTCTTAAACTTGACTCTTTTAAAATAGTTAGGGTCATTTACTCTAGTAAGAAATTGATTGCTATCTTGACCTAACAGAAACTTATGATAAAAAAAAGGATTTTCAGTGCAAAGTAAACTCCGCAAACGGCCAATAAAAGAGGAAAAAAAGTAAAGTCTGAAGTCAGGAAAATTTAGACCCCCTTTTTCAGTTGGGAGTTTCAACTGATTAAGAGCCCTACGGGCTTTTTTGTAGCCCCAAATAAAGCTGCCACATATACCATCGAGTTTTTAAAAAAAAAAACAATGTTAAGACGCAGAGGGATTGATCTATATAGGTAGAGAACTTTAGGTAAATTTTTCATTTTTATTAAGTTAAGGCGACCTACAAGGCTTAATGGAATCTTGTGCCATTTTTTCAAAGATGCCGCTGTTTCTTTAAGAAACAGGTCATAATTGAGGGTTATTACGTCTTCTAATTTAGCCGAGATCTTAACCCCAAGATAGGTTGCGTTCTTACATATACCCGATACTATTCCTACTGGCTTATAGTTTACGATAACCTGAGTTTTTTTAGCATTTAATTTATAGCCAGATACCTTACCGAATCTTTCTGCCTCTTTAGTTAGAGCCGGAATTGCTTTGGACACATCAGTGGTAAATACAGCAATATCATCTGCATACACGGTGATTTTTAAGCTGTTTCCCTTGTGATTGAAAGAAATTATATCGTTAGATATTAACAAAGCATTAAGAAAAGGTTCCAATGACAAAGCAAATAGCAGGGGTGACAAAGGGCACCCTTACCTCGTTCCTCTTTCTATTGAAAAAGATGCAGAGCTTTTGCCCGCATAGTTAATCGTAGCCATTGGATGATCGTATAATGACTGGATCCAGCCAAGGTATCTACCCTTAATACCATATGCACCAAGCACTGCCCATAGGTACTCCCACCCCACTCGGTCGAACGCTTTTTCAGCATCAAGAAGAATCATACCGAGTGGGGTGTAGTTAGTATTAGCTATATCAAAGGCTGTGATGGCCATATTGACGTGGGCCGTAGTGTCTCTGCCCATAACAAACCCGTGCTGTTGCGTGTTAACAAGTTCTGGCATGAGAGGAGCCAAACGATTTGCTAAAATCTTAGCAAACGCTTTCGCATCTGCATTAATCGAAGATATCGGCCTGTATGACCCGCATTCCTCTACAGGTTTTTGTTTTTTCAGAAAAAAAATGATCCTCGCTGTTCGCCATGAAGGAGGAGCAATCCCAGTTTCCCCCATTGAATCAACTAATAACTTAAATAAAGGAAAAAGTTATTCAGAGCAAATCTTATAAAGTTCAATGGGAAGCAAATCTTCTCCAGCCGCTTTTCCCAGGGGAAGTGACAAGAAAGCTGTTTTGATCTCGTCTAGTGTAATCTCAGAGCTAAGCAGATTGACGGCTTCTTTTTCATAATCTCCATTCAAATAGGCTCTCAAATAAGTCATGATATCTTTTTTAATTGGGCGATATTCGGGGGTATATAGATTGTGATAGTATTTGGCAAATTGTTCTAGAATCTCATCTGGTTGATGGTACATAGTCGAATCCATCCCCTAATTGATTTGATTTTAGTTTTAGCTTTCAGGTCTGCAGCCTTATATGCTAGGACTTTGCCAATTCCATCTCCACTTTCATATTGAGACAAGTGGAATTTATGCAATCTGGCGCTACTCTTCTCTCGCAGATATTTTTTTGTCTCTGATTGTGAGTCCGCTAGTTCTAATCTGATCTTAGCGATATCATTATTAGATGCCCCCTGCCGGAGGGCTAGTACTAGTCTTTTTTCCAATAACAATATATGTAGGTTAATTTGTTTGAGAGTGTTACGTATTTCTGCGTTTTTCCGAAATACATATTGTTGGGCAAAGCCCCTTACACTAGCCTTACATGCTTCCCATACTGATATGATTGCTGCCGTGTTCAAATTAATTTCAATAAACTCATTTAAATGTGCTTTCAGTTGTGACGTAAATAGAGGATCTGATATTAAATATCTTGGGAATGTGAAACTGCGTATGTCTTTCCTAACGCTGCCAATCTTTATTGTCAAGAGTATAGGATTGTGGTCTGAGGTTATTCTAGGACATAGTTCAATAATATATCCTTCCATTATTCTGTCAGTAGCCCAGGCTAGATCAATTCGAGAGCAAAGCTTATGAGGATGTGAATAATATGTAAACCCTGCTACATTGGGATGAGTAGTTCTCCATACATCCTTCAAATTATGTATGCGGCTTAATTCCTTAATGGCAGCCCTTACTTTACGCATCCTCGATGAAGGAGCTTGCCTAGTAGAGTCCTCAACATAGTTCATCACGCAGTTGAAATCCCCCATTATTAACAGTTCACCCTCCCATTCAAGAAGTTCTACATTTAATGAGTCAAACATGTTCGGGTCGTCTATATTAGGCCCATAAACAACTCCAAATACATATTTACTATTCTCATATTGAACTTGTGCTAACGCCCATCTACCTTTTGGATCAGCAGCAGTCCTTGTGATGTCTAGCGTGAACTGTTTTTTCTTTAATATGGCCACTCCCCTGATGGAGGCACCTAATGTAGAGCAGACAATAAGGTCATAGCCTAATTGACTCAGTAATTTCCTATCTTTAAATCCAATGTGCGTTTCAGAAATCATAGCCAGATTGGGCTTATACATGTATAGCTCTTCTTGAACTAGTCTACGCTTTTGCTTGCTATTAAGACCTGCTACATTCCAAGCGAGGCATCTAATCATTGACATTGTATATTTTAAGTTGATTCAAACAATATTGATATCTACTCAACATAACATACTGCATATACATTTGTATTTTATTTTGGTTAAACTGTCCTTTATTACCTCTTGCAATAGTTTTTCTTCCCTTGTTAACCTCCCTACCTCCCACATGCCCTACCCTGTCCCGCAGAGCTCGTCCCTCCCCCCTCCCTGTCTCAGAAGGCCCCCCCACTAACCTAGCTGCCGTTCGAATGGCAGCAAGCGCAGAGTTGAGGCCATCGGGGAAACCAGTCATCCACCCCCAGCCACCAAAGCAAATACACCTCAAACCTAAACATTTGTGCACATTTGAGCAATATCATCTTAATAAAGTGTCGGAGAAAATCACATATCAAAATCAGCATGATAGGCACCAAGCGGAGAAGAAAGGGAAAACAAAGAGAAAAAGTAAGAAAAAAAATATATATATATATGGGGGGGTATTATATTTAGGCTGAGTCTAACATCGTATTAATTGTCAAAAGTATTATCTAGAAGACTTTAATCGCCCAGGACAATCCATTCTAAAACCCCATTGTTCACTCTCCTTTCTCCGCTTTCCATTTAGTCAAGCTTTGCTCAACCTCATTTTCATCCATGAAATAATATGAGCGCCCGTTCATTTCCACTTTAAGTTTAGCGGGCTCCAACAAAAAAACCTGCCCACCAATCTCTTTAATCGGATCAATGAAGCGTTTTAGCTTCCATCTGCGGTCCATTGTTTGCTTACTTAAATCAGACTGGACAAAGAAGGTAACAGAATCAATTTTGACTGGGGTATTTGGTCTAGCTTTTACAGAAATAGCTTGTAATAGTAAAAAATTGCCAAGACAAATTAGGATAGGCCGAGGGTAAGGACTGTTCTTTTTTTTTTTTAACCAAAGGGAGTCTATGGGCCCTTTGAATTTGTGAATCCCAGTCCCAGTCAAATAAATCAGGGAACGCTTTCTGAAAAAGATGCACAATATATGCCCTGGGGTCAGAGCCTTCCGCCCCCTCCCCTATGCCAAAAACTCTCAAATTTTGTCTTCTCTGCCTATTTTCAAGATCTTCAATCTTAATTTGCATTTGTAAAATTTGAGATGCATGTTTATCTAGTGTTATTTCCGAATGTGAAGCCTTCTCTTCGGTCAGAACATACCTCTGTTGCAGTTCCTCCATCTCTTGGGAGACTGTCCCTAACTTGCTTGAAAGCTCGAGCAAAGATGATTGAGTTTTACTATTGTCTTCCCTCATTTGCTGGTAATGGGATTGGGCTTCCTGTTTCTGTTCGCTGAGTAGGTGCAAGATCATCCGAAATGAGGCAGTAACTTCTCCAGGCAAATTCCAGTCTATAGATGGCGTATCTTGAGTGGAGTTTGATGGTGTCGTATAGGTCTGACCGGGTTGACTAATCACACCTTCGCTATCCGCTTGTAAATAACTTTGCTTGACCCCCATAGCTTGTACATAAGGTGAGTAGTGCACGTTGCTAATGGGGAAGTGAAGATTTCAACCACTGCTGTTGCTGCTCCCGTGTCTCCTACTGCATCTCCTACCAGTGTAGAGTTAGTTGTGATAGATAGAGCTTTCGTTAGTTCCACTGGAGGAGTTCGTGTCATTGTAAGCATCTTTGCACCATCTTCGTTAGCCATTCCTGAGGAACCCTGCAGGGGATCCGAAGTGACTAGGCTACCTGGTGAGCCCGGGATAGTAATTATCTCCGTGGGGCTATTCACAGAGAGTCTCAGTACCATTGTCTTTACTCCACCTTTCGCTTGAACCCATTTCCTGATAGGGCTGTTCTCTGCTAGGGCTCTAGCTGAGGCTACTTTTGATTTGTTAATCGTTTTCTTGGCTTTGTTCTTACTTTTACCTCTCCCTTTCCTCACGCTATTAATCTTTGTTTTCGTCAGATGCGTGGGAGAGTTGTTGCTCAAATCAACATAATCACTATAATTATCGTCTGTCTCTGAGCCTTCCACCGGTTCATCCTGATCCAACTCTCCATCAACTGACGCCCCTCCATCTTTGCCACCTTCTATGCCTTCAGGGCTTAAATGCGAGTCGTTGTCGCGTGCTGCCTGAATCAGTCTTCTGCTGGTCTCATCCATAGCAGTCTCCACCTGTGTTGTAGGAGAATTTGGCAAGGATAGTGGAGGGATAGTTGAATTAGATTCTCCTACTTCTTTGCCTGTATTTACAAGGGCAAAAACACCAGTGATAGGAATAGCGGGGGAGGAGGGAGCTGAAGCAACTATAGGGCTGGATGTCTGATCCTTGGAGGGAGCGTGTGATTGAACCTTTCCGGGATTGCACGGCTCAGAGTCACTAGTTGGTGGTAATAGAAAGATTTTGGCAGGAGACTCTCCAGCGCATTTGTCCGTCACCAGATTAGTAATTACGTTGGATTTAACAAGATTTAATGGAAGAGGCAGTGTTTTAATTAAGCTTTGAGCAGTTTTCGCTTGTTTGCCAGCCTTTTTCTCATCCAACAGTAAAATTTCAGTCGCTTTTAGATTAGTACTTGCGGATATTGTGGGGGAAAATGATTCAGTTGCCGCTAGGTTCAAGCTAGTTACTGCGCCGGTGCCGCCCCCTGTTTGTTTGGTGGCGCGGGCATTCTTCATTTGAATTTTAGGCGCCATAATAGTTGAAAAGGATCCTAGACTCCTAAAAAAATATGGTATATTAACCTCCCGGAAAAAGCACTTAATCCGGAGGCTCAGAAAATTCAGGTATAACATCCAGACCTTTTGCCCCCGCCGTGCAGTTTATTTGATTGTTTTTCACCTCTGTGCCACCACTTTGCCTGTACAACTTTGCAATAGGGGGTTAGTTGCAAAGATGAAGCCTCTGTATCCACGGTTTAGCCTGCTTCGTCCCCCTTGCTCCCTTGCTCCCGCTTGCGTTCACTATGAGCTCCGTTAGAGCCACACCGTTTCGCCGCTATTTAAAGCTCAAGCAGTTATTGGTGGCCAAGTCAATATAGTCTAAATCCTAAGTGTTAGCAAGTCTTAGCAAGTCTTAGGCCCCCCCACAAAAAAAGCTGGTTGCAAGTCTCTACTCACTTTGCTCGGCTTTGCTGGAGGGTCTAAAAAAAAAAGCGTTGCAGGATCTTTGGACTGGGGTGAATGTGTGACATTGATCCACATTCTGTCCATCACTGTTGTGTTTGCAATTACCGCTCTAAGTGTACTGGGGATGCTCAGACGTGAGTCCCAGGCACTCCACACCACTGGAATCAAGCTAGCCGGGCTGATGAGAGGTGTTACCTCGAAACCGGGCCGGTCCTCGGATGCTTGTTTCCGTTCTGGGAAGGACATGGCTTTTGTAGTTCGGACTGGACTGTTCCCATGGGGCACAGGGTCAGCGCTGATTTGCATATCGCCATTGTCTAACCCAGGGTGGTGTGGAGTGGAAAAACGATGGATTTGGGCCCAGATCTTTGGACTGGGGTGAATGTGTGACATTGATCCACATTCTGTCCATCACTGTTGTGTTTGCAATTACCGCTCTAAGTGTACTGGGGATGCTCAGACGTGAGTCCCAGGCACTCCACACCACTGGAATCAAGCTAGCCGGGCTGATGAGAGGTGTTACCTCGAAACCGGGCCGGTACTCAGATGCTTGTTTCCGTTCTGGGAAGGACATGGCTTTTGTAGTTCGGACTGGACTGTTCCCATGGGGCACAGGGTCAGCGCTGATTTGCATATCGCCATTGTCTAACCCAGGGTGGTGTGGAGTGGAAAAACGATGGATTTGGGCCCAGATCTTTGGACTGGGGTGAATGTGTGACATTGATCCACATTCTGTCCATCACTGTTGTGTTTGCAATTACCGCAGGAGTTTTAGGGCATACTTTTTAGCCTCCTCCTCGCTATAAGCTCTTCTCCTCCTCCACTGAATTGCCTCGTTTTTCACCTTTGGTGTGCCCAGCAATAGAATTTTGTGGCTCCGACGTCCGCGTTATTCCCAGGAGAGCTTCGCCTCCCAGCTCTGCTGCCACTCCGCTCACTCCGCAACCAGCATTCTGCCTCGTTACCTCAGCGTCTGCCGAGGCGTCTATGGCGGCAGCAGCACTCCACCTCCGTAAGCCCTAAACCGGTGCAGGAGCGGGCCAGTTATGTGAGGCAAGATTCTCCGACCTCCGTGCTTTTCTTCAGAACTCAGCGCTCAGAGCTCGGCCGATGTCAGATTGAATCTCGTTATCCTGTTCTGGCGGCATTGAGCGACATGACCGGTCATCTCGGCAGCCCTCACTCTGCTCGGCGAAGTCAATCCGCCATCTTGGGAACAGGCAAACCGAATCCTCTCCACATTAATTTCCATAGGAAACTTTAGACAAAGCTACAGCCTGGACATCTGAACCAAATTACCCAAATTTGACAAAAAGTTAGGCCTTGGTCCAGAAAGCTTGCTTTTTTACAATTTGTTGTAAATCTGTTCAGTAGTTCCTGAGAAATATAAAAATTAAAAATATCGATATCTGAGCAGCGAGGAGGATTCATGAATCCTCCCGAGGACGAGCTTAATTCTGATTGGCAACACTCCAAACCAGAATGAGTTGGCAGCCATCTTGTAACTCGGTAACCGAGTAAAAGAAAACAGTAGGAAAAACATTGAAAATCAAGAAAAGGGGGCAGGGTAGAAACACCCTCACCCACTAGGCCTGCTCAAGAGGTCCCACAAGGACCCGCAGGGCCAAAAAACATTAAAAAAACACCCAAATTAGCGTTGGGTTCGTGAATCTGGCTGAAAAAAAAAAAACAAAGCACGGGCTCCCGTGCTTTGTTTGTTTTAAGCCCCCGGGTGGGCCAGTTCCTGGGGCAATTTATAATTATTGCCTAGGGGCCTGCACAGCCCTGGGGACCGCTACCTCCCAGGGGCTTTGCTCATAATTTGTGGGAGACACACGGCCCCCCCGCAGCCACCTCCCTGGGGCTATTTTAAAAAATGCATGGAGGGGCTCCTGCCCCCCATGCTGCCCCGGGGACCACCACCTCCTGGAGCTTTGTTTTAATAGGGGCGGGGAGCCTTGTGGGCCCCCCAACCCTGGGGTCCACCACCCCCCTGGGCTCCAATAAAATTAGAGGAGTGTGGGAGGCTCCTGCCCCTCCCCACACTGCCCCAGGGACCACCACCTCTCCGGGGCACAAATTATGCAAATAGGGGGGTCCATTGTGGGCCCCGGGGATCAACACCTCCCGGGACTGTGCAAATGAAGGGAGGGGGGCACACCCTCCTCCTGTAGCCTCTATGGCCCTGGGAACTGCCAACACCCAAGGCCGGCTTGGGCAATGCCCCGGGGTGCCAACCCCAGGGACATTGCCATTTGCTATGGCAGGGCGGTAGCATGGCTATCTGCTACCAAGAAGCAAATCATTGCTTTTGGGCAAGGGGAGCTGAATGTTAGCAGCTCGCCTTGTCCAAAAGGAATGCCAGCTCTCGCAGGAGGCGGGAAGCCAGCTAGGACTGCGGGGGCATTGGGGCTCCCCCTGTGGTCCCCAACGTGATGGCCAGCCCAGGAGGATGGGGTCTTTGGGGCCAAAAGTGACCCAGGGAAGGGGGGCCATACAGCCCCTCTCCATTTTGTATTTAAAAATAGGTAACTAAATAGGGCCGGGCCCCGGAAGATGGGGTCCGCAGGGTCAAAATTGGCCTCAGGAGGGGGCCATGTGGCCCCTCCCCAAAAAGTATTCATAAAAAATAAAAAGAAATATGTAGCCATGCCCCGGTGGATGGGGATCCGGGGCCAATAGTGGCCCAGGGAAGGGGGGGGGCACGTGGCCCCCTTCCTGTTTAAAAAGAAAATGCTCAGGTCGTGGTGGATGGGGTCCCCAGGCCCCGACAATAATTAAAGAAAGGGGGGCCACACTGGCCCCCCTTCCAAAAAGCTATAAAAAAAGTGCTGGTTGGAGGCCCAGCCACCTTTCTCCACCACTCTGCAAACGCGACTACCAGTTAAAGAAGCATTTGTAACGTAATAGGTCTCACATTTGCAAGAGTGCAAGCTATTAGGGTTGAAAATGTAAAAGTTTATTTCTTATTAATGTATCTTGTAGTGGAGTGGATGTAGGGTTTGTGTAGTGGAATTATGTCGATGTTGTGCAGTGAAATTGTGTGGTTAGAAAGTATGTGATATTTAGTGTATAGGAATTATGTTGAGTGGGATTATTTGTTACAGAGAGTAATCATGTGGTATGGTAGTCTATGTTGTGGAGTGGTAACCTCAGGTTTAGACTTCCTTGTTTCCATAGCAGCTAAACTATGAAGTCAATGAGACAAAAAAAAGAAGGAACAATGAGAAGCACTTCTGGACCTAGTAAGAAGTATGAGCAGGGGCACTAGAATTATGTAACTGTTTGGCTGCACCAACTTTTGCACAATTATACCTTTTCCCCATTAGCCACATAATTCATCCTCTGCTGCCTAATCTGCTGATTTGAACAAAAAAAGCCTTGGTTCTAGCTCAAACGGCTCTAACATTACCAAAAATGCAGCAACAAGTGTTCCAGCCTGGTGGAAGGTCCTTCGTAAACCTAGAATGGTCACCTGTTACTTATTGCTAAATGTGGGTGTTAAATTGGTACTAATGATGTGCAAGCCACTCTTGCTTCTTTCTGAGCCTCTCTTGCCTCTTTCTGCATTTTTGTTGCTTCTTTCTGTACTTCTTTTGTTTCTTTCTGCACCTCTCTTGCTTCTTTCTGAATCCCTCTTGCTTCTTTCTTTACCCCATGTGCCTCTTTCATACCCCTCTTGCCTCTTTCTGCACACCTCTTGCCTCTTTTGGCACCGTTCTTCCCTCTTTCTATACCTCCCTTGCCTCTTTCTGCATCCCTCTTCCTTCTTTCTGCACTCTTCCTGCCTCTTTCTGCACCTCTGTTCCTTCTTCCTGCACTTCATTTGTTTCTGTCTGTAAATCTCTTGTTTCTTTTTGTATCCCTCTTACCTCTTTCTCCCCCGCTTTTCCCCCTTTCTGCATGTCCGTTGCTTCTTGCTGTACTTCTCTTGCCTCTTTCTCCACCCCTCTTCCCTCTTTTTGCAATCCCTGTTGCTTCTTTCTGCACTTATATAGCGTCTTTCTGTACTACTCTTGCTTCTTTCTGCACTCCTTGTGCCTCTTTCTGTACCCCTCTTCTCTTTCTGCACTCCTCTTGCCTCATTCTGCAAATCTCCTTTTGTTACTTTTTGCACCTATCTTGCTTCTTTCTGCACCCCTCTTGCCTCTTTCTCATCCTTCTTCCCTCTTTCTGCACCTCTGTTGCTTCTTTCTGCACGTCTCTTCTCTCTTTATCTACCCTTATTCACTCTTTCTGCACCTCTGTTGCTTCTTTCAGTACCTGTCTTGCTTCGTTATGCACCCCTCGTGCCTCTTTCTGCAATCCTCTTCCCTCTTTATGCACCCCTCTTGCTACTTTCTGTACCTCTGTTGGATCGTTCTGCACTACTTTTGCTTATTTTTGCACCTCTCGCTTCTTTCAGCATCCCTCTTGCTTCTTTCTACACCACTCATGCCTCTTTCTGCACCCCATTTCCCTTTTTCTTCACTCCTCTTGCCTCTTTCTGTACATCTGTTGCTTCTTTCTGCATTTCTTTTGTTACTTTCTGGACCTCTCTTGTATCTTTCTGTATCACTCTTGCCTCTTTCTCCACCCCACTTCCCCCTTTCAGAATCTCTATTGCTTCTTTTTGCACATCTTTTGCTTCTTTCTGCACCTCTCTTGCTTCTTTTTGCATCCCTCGTGCCTCTTTCTGCACCCCTCTTCCCTCTTTCTGCAGTCCTCTTGCCTCTTTCTGTACCTCTCTTGCTTCTTTCTGCACTTCTCTTCTTTCTTTCTGAACCCCTCCTGCCTCGTTCTGTACTCCTCTTGGTTCTTTGTGCATTGCTCTTGCTTCTTGCTGCACTGCTCTTTATCACTTGCCTCTTTGTACACTTTTCTTGCTGTTTTTTACACCTCTGTTGCCTCTTTCTGCACAGAGAGGGCTACTTTTAAACTGACCTTAGGCTCAGCAGGGCCTCTTTCTGTACCCCTCTTGTGTCTTTCTGCACCTCTGTTGGTTCTTTCTGCACTGGTCTTGCTTCTTTCTGCACCTCTGTTGCAACTTTCTGCATTCCTCTTGCCTCTTTCTGTACCCCTCTTCCCTCTTTCTGTACCCCTCTTCCCTCTTTCTGTATCTCTCTTGCCACTGCCTGAACACCTGTTCCCTCTTTCTGCACTCCTTTTGCCTGTTTCTACAAATCTCTGCAGTTCTCTTGCCTCCTTCTGCACCTCACTTGCCTGTTTCTGTACTTCTATTTCATCTTTCTGTAGCCTTCTTCTGTTTTTCTGCACATCTCTTGACTCTTTCTGTACCTCTCTTTCCTCTTTCTACACATCTCTTGGTACTTTCTGTTCTGCTCTTGTCTCTTTCTGCACCCCTCTTGCCTCTTTCTGCACCTATTTTCTTTCTTTCTGTACTTCTCTCTCATCTTTCTGTACACCTCTTGCCTCTTTCTGCACCTCTGTTGCTTCTTTCTGCACTGCTCTTGTTTATTTCTGCATTTCTCTTGCCTGTTTCTGCACCCCTCTTCCCTCTTTCCGCAATTCTCTTGGCTCTATCTGCATCACTGTTCCTTCTTTCAGCACCTCTTTTGTCTGTTTATACAACTCTCTTGCCTCTTTTTGTAGTTCCCTTGACTTCTTCATCAACTATGTTGCTTTTTTCTGTACCTCTCCTTCCTCTTTATGCACCCCTGTTGCATCATTCTGCACGTCCTATGCTTCTTTCTGCACCTCTCTTGCTTCTACCTGCACCCCTGTTGACTCTTTCTGCACTCTTCTACCCTCTTTCTGTACCTCACTTGCCTCTTTCTGAACTTCTCTTGCCTTTTTCTGAAAACATCTTCCCTTTTTCTGCACATCTCGTGCCTCTTTCTGTTTCCTCTTTTGCCTCTTTATGCACCTCTGTTGGTTCTTTCTGCAATGCTCTTGCTTGTTTTGCACATATGTTGCAAATGACCGAATCCCTCTTGCCTGTTTCTGCACATCTCTTCCCTCTTCCTGTATCCCTCTTGCCTTATTCTGTATCCCTCTTCCCTCTTTCTCTACTCCTTTTGCCTGTTTCTGCAACTCTTGCATCTTAATGCAGTTCTCTTGCCTCCTTCTGTACCTCATTTGCCTGTTTCTGGACTTCTCTTGCTTCTTTCTGTAGCCTTCTTCCCCTTTTCTGTATATCTTATGCCTCTTTCTGCACCTCTCTTGCCTCTTTCTGCACCTCTTTTGTTTCTTTCTGCACGGCTCTTGCTTCTTTCTGCACCCATCTTGCCTCTTTCTGCACCTCTGGCTCTGTTGCTACTTTCTCCACTACTCTTGCTTTTTTCTGCCTTTTTCTTGCCTCTTTCTGCACCCCTCTTCCTTCTTTCTGTAATTTTCTTGCCTCTGTCTGCACCCCTGTTCCCTCTTTCGGCATCTCTTTCGTCTGGTTCTACAACTCTCTTGCCTCTTTGTGTAGTTCTCTTGCTTCCTTCTGCACCTCTGTTGCTTCTTTCTTTACTTCTCTTGCCTCTTTCTGCACCCCTGTTGCCTCTTTCTGCACTCATCCTCCCTCTTTCTGCACGTCTATTGCCTCCTTCTGTACCTCATCTGCCTCTTTCTGCACTTCTCTTGCTTTTTCCTGCAAACTTCTTACCATTTTTTGCATATCTCTTGCCTCTTTCTACACCTCTTTCTGCACGTCGTTTGGTTCTTTCTGCACTCCTCTTGCCTCTTTCTGCACCCCTGTTACTTCATTCTGCACTTCCTATTCTTCTTTCTGCACTTCTCTTGCTTATTTCTGCAGCCTTCTTCCCTTTTTTCTGCATATCTCTTGCCTCTTTCTGCACATCTCTTGCCGCTTTCTGCATATCACTTACTTCTTTCTGCACTGCTCTTGCCACCTTCTGCACCCCTCTTGCCTTTTTCTTCACCTCTGTTGCTCCTTACTGCACTGTTTTTGCTTTTTTCTGCATTTCTCTTTCCTCTTTCTGTACCTCTCTTCATTCTTTGTTCAATTCTCTTGCCTCTGTCTGCACCCCTGTTCCCTCTTGCTGCACCTCTTTCACCTGTTTCTGCAACTCTGGTGCCTCTTTGTGCAGTTCTCTTTCCTCCTTCTGCACCTCTGTTGCTTCTTTCTGCACCTCTCTTGCCTCTTTCCGCACACCTGTTGTCTCATTCTGTACTTCCCATGCTTCTTTCTGCACCTTTCTTGCTTCTTTCTGCACCCCTCTTGTCTCTTTCTGTACTTGTCTTCCCTCTTTCTGCACCTCTCATGCCTCTTTCTGCACCTCTTTTGGATCTTTCTGACATCCTTTGGTTCTTTCTGCACTGCTCTTGCCTCTTTCTGTACCCCTCTTGCCTCTTTCTGTACCTCTGTTGGTTCTTTCTACAATGTCTTGCTTGTTTTGCACCTCTACATTTCTACATACCTCACTTCCCTCCTTCTGCACCCTTCTTGCTTCTTCCTGAACCTCTCTTCCTTCTTTCTGCAACCTTTCCCTGCACCTGTCTTGTCTCTTTCTGCACCTTTGTTACCTCTTTCGGCAGTTCTCTTGCCACCTTTCATACCTATGTTGCTTCTTTTGTGCACTTCTCTTCCTATTTATGCACTCCTCTAGCCTTTTTCTCCACCTCTGTTGCTCCTTTCTGCATTTCTCTTGTCTCTTTCCTCTTTCTGTACCTCTGTTGCCTCTTTCTGCACCCCTGTTCCCTCTTTCTGCACATCTCATACCTCTTTCCGCATCTCTCTTGTCTCTTTCTGCACCCTTCTTCCCTCTTTCTACATTTCTGTTGCCTATGTCTGCACACTCTTTCCTCTTTCTGCACCTCATTTTGGTCATTTTGCACTGTGCTTGCTTCTTTCTGCACCTCTGTTGTTTCTTGCTGTACTTTTCTTGCTTCTTTCGATACCTCTCTTGCATCTTTCTGCACCCACTTGCCTCTTTCTGTACCCTTCTTTCCTCTTTGTGCAACTCTCTCACCTCTTTCTGTACCCCTCTTGCCTCTTTCTGCAACCCTCTAGCCTCTTTCTGCATCTCTTTTGCTTGTATATGTTTTTCTTTTGCCTCTCTCTCTCTACCTCTCTTGCCTCCTTCTGCACCTCAGTTGTTTCTTACTTCACTGCTCTTGCTTCTACAGGGGAGGTCATGCCAATCACAGGGGTACCCCAACTGTATGAAGGTGTTTTCAATGTATTCTAAGTGTCTTTCAACATAGCATTGGCTCCAGGTCTGGTTAGGCAGAGCTCAGGGACAGTCAGCATCAGTTACCACAAGTACCAGTCAGCAAAAGTTGAGGGTGCCCTGGGTACAGGATGAATTTGCAACAAAGTCTCTTTCTGCACCTCTGTTGGTTCTTTCTGCACATCTCTTGCATCTTTCTACACCTTTCTTCCTCTTTCTAGACTTCTGTTGCCTCTTTCTGCGTTTCTCTTGCTTCTTGCTGTGCCTTTCTTCCTCTTTCTGCGTATGTCCTACCTATGTAGGCATAGTTAGAAATGAGCATTTAAACAACTTTAGAAATTTACTGAAAGAAACCATAGGTTTCAGGGACATTATAGTTAGAAATTAGCATTTAAAAAACCTTTGAAATACACTGAAAAAAACATAGGTTTCAGGGACTTCATAGTTAGAAATTAGCATTTAAAAAGCCTTAGAAATTCACTGAAAACACTAAATTGTTTCAGGGAAGTTATAGTTAGAAATTCGCATTTAGAAAACCTTTGGAATTCACTGAAAAAAACATTTGCTTCAGGGACATTATAGTTAGAAATTAGCATTTAAAAATCCACTGAAAAAACACTGGTTTCAGAGACATTATTGTTAGTTGGACAATTCACTCATTCAAAACCAGAGAAATTTGGCTGTTACAGTTAGTTGATAACTCACGCCCCTGTAATGCACTGCTAATGACGTCACATATTACATCATTCATGACATGGTCAGTGACATCACTGATGACATCTTAAATGACATCACTGATGACATCATCCACGTGATAATCTGATGCACCTCCTCACACCCTAATATAACGTTTGATGAACCAACTCTAAAATACATACTACCATTTTCTAAACCATAGACACACCAATACCAGTTACTACAGATCCACTCACTAATTCCTAGCTCAACACACACATCCACTCATTCACCCATACAGTCACTCATAAATACAGCACTATCATATGCACTCATATACCTATACATATACTCACACACCACACTCATCCATAGAGTTATTCACGCACCCAGTCAATCATGCAAAGAATCAATCACACTTCCATTTACTCACCTATACTGGTATACACATACCACCTCACTTATTTATACAGATACTAACACATACTTACTCTTTTACACAATCACTGATACAAGCACACACTCATCCATACAGCCACTCTCACAACCACTGACTCTCACATATAGTCATTTATATATTCCAACACTCACATATACTGCCTTTACATATATAGTTACTCACACATATACGACTGAGACGTCCATTCGCTCACCAACACACCCATGCACACACTCACTTAACCACACACCCTTCACAGATACACTTTTGAACCCATACACCCAGTGAATCACCCCGCTTACACATCTATGCACAGAGACACACACCCACCACCCACCCACACAGTTACTCAGGCACCCATGCATATACTCAGACAATCAGTCAATAACCCATTTAGACACTCATGTAGCTACTCACCAACCCATGCAGCCGCTTATACACCACTTGGCAGATTGATATAGACTTTCACACAGTTTAGCCACTAACCAATGCATTCAGTAAGGCAGGTTTAATCACTCACTTATACAATCAGTCACGCACCTACTAAATCATCCATTGAGACACTTATACACCCACGCATTATTCAATACACCATGGCATTTATATAAAATACATATTTAAACTTTACAGAAACACACAGCCACTGAATCATGTCATCAGTGATGCCATTTGATGTGTCATCAGTGATGTCACTGATCATGTCATGAATGATGTAATATGTGACATCATTATCAGTGCATTGCGGGGGCGCGAGTATAGTTAGCTCAACTAACTATAACGGATGTATTTCTCTGGGTTTGTACAAGTGAATGTCCAACTAACTATTACGTCCCTGAAACCTGTGTTTTTTTCCGTGAATTTCTAAGGTTTTTTAAATGCTCATTTCTAGCTAAAATGTCCCTGAAACCTATGTTTTTTTTCAATGAATATATATATATATATATATATATATATGTATATATATATATATATATATATATATATATATATCCTGATTCCACTCCCAATGCCAGCATCCATACGGCGTCCACAAAAAACGAGAGAGACGGACTCTTGTCAAGTTCAGCAGCCGCTGAGATTCTTTATTTTTCCAGTTTTATAAAGTGCATTACCGTGCCTAACCAAACGCGTTTATGCCACTGCACTCGTCCAGCAAGAACCGGCACTCCCTAATGTCCCGGGGCACCACCGATCCAAACAAACGAAAGCTGACCCAGTCTTGAGGTGAAGAGAGTATTTTTATTCAATTTTGTTGCATCGCCACCAACATAACGTTTCGGCCTACTCAGAGGCCTTGGTCACATGACGCTAAGGGTGGGACAGACTATTTTTAAAGTGATAGTGCATGATTACAAAGACACACCATTGGTTTAACACAAGTTCCTGGTAACGGATATAGAAGACATGTTAAAAACACACGTTAAAAAAGCCAATGAAGGTACAATATTAAAAAATGTTAAATAACAAATTTACATATGTACAAAGGGCAAAATAGATTTTAAATACAAAAGATCAATCCAACGTGCAAAGATAATACCGTATTACCAAAAAAAAGGGGGGGTGGTTGATGTTGATGAATTTCCACTCACACGAAATGTGAAAACATATAGGGGTCGACACAGTGTTCAATTCCCTAACGTAATTTATGCTGCCAACATTTCATAACTGCACAACCCCTCTCTATGGTGATTATAACAATAATATTACCCATGTGGGTTGATAACACATGTCATATTCAATAGTTGTGTCAACCAAACAGATTGTAACTTGCTTTAATGCCTATATTTGATGGTTATACTAGCCATTGTGTTAACACAAGTGTGTCTGCCAAGAAAAAAATTATAAATAAGGCAAAGGGTGTCGAGAACAGTGATGACACAAAATAAATGAATAACATTAAAACCCCTCCCTAGATGGATAATGGGAGTGTATTGAAGTAGTCATCATAAATCTTATATCAATGCAGGGGAAAGAAGTGGCAGTATTGTATCTATTTCCGAAAAAAATAGGGATATCAGCATCTGAATAATAGCACTGATGATGAAAAGATATCAAAGTACTACATTATCTGGAGAAGGATTATTCAGTGGGACTAACTGGAATTTACAGAGGAGTATAGAAATCCACACTGGTGTTCAAGCCAAGTGGTGTCTTGGTGTAGAGATCGAGGATGTATTGGGTTTCAAGGGCCCTCAAGATAGCTTCGCGGTTTCCCCCTCTGCGAAGAGGCGGGACCGAGTCAATCGCAAAATATTTCAGCAAATGGGTCTGTTTCTCATGGTGTTCCTTAAAATGACGTGCCACTGGATAGGTGGGGTCCTCAGTGTTGATGGCCCTAATGTACTGGAGTATCCTCTTGTGCACCTGCAACTTGGTACTACCAACATATCGCAGGGCACAGGGACACTCCAGCACATACACTGTGAACTCTGTTTTGCACGTTAGTTGCTTGGTGATAAGCCGAGGGACATCTGAGAAAGGGGTTAAGTACTTAGTCATGTTAATGCCATGCCTGCAAGCCTTGCAAGCCGAGCATTTTTTGAAACCATTGATGGCCTTATACCATGGTGTAGGTATCACAACCTCAGGACTGGACTTGACTAATGCTTCACCAAGAGAGTAAGCCTTTTTGCAGGAGATATCTGGTCTCACTGGCATAAGGTGACCAATCACTGGATCAGAGCTGGTGAGATTCCAGTTTTTGAAAACAATTTTCCTTAAGGCCTGGAATTGACGATTGAAAGTCAATACTAATCTCACTGGTTGATCAGCACTGTCTGCTTCTTTGTTAGTTATTTCTCCTGGGTTGTAAGGCTACCTCCCTAGGCATGGCATTCACTTTACGAATTGCTGAATCAATTAGGCTCTGAGAGTAACCCCTAGCTAAAAATCGGGCTCTGCTGTCACGTTGCAACTGACTGCACTGGTCTTCTGTGCTACAAATTCGTCTGATACGCAGCATTTCCCCATAGGGGATGCTGCGAATCAGGTGTGCCGGATGATTGCTCTTGGCATGGAGCACAGTGTTTCCGGAAGTCGGTTTACGGAACAACGTAGTATGTAACTTATTGTTAGTAACCAAGACTCTGACATCCAAGAAATCAATGCATGTTTGGCTCATGCTGTGGGTAAACGCTAGATTGTATGCAATATTGTTTAGCTGTGCAATAAACTCGATTGCCTCCTGTTTGGTGCCCCGCCATATCAAAAAAATATCGTCAATGTAACGATACCAATGGGCTACCAATTTAGCCATAATCAGACCGTGTGTACCCATGAGGACCTGCCTCTGCCAGTAGCCCATATGCAAACAGGCATAACTGGGAGAAAAACAGGCCCCCATGGCCACACCCCTGATTTGCTGAAAAAATTGGCTATTGAATTGAAAATAATTGTTATTCAAACAGAATGAAATCATAGCAATCAGCATTTTGTTGTGTTCCACATATTGCACAGACCTGTTCCCCAAGAAGAATTGTATGGCCCTTAGTACGTCAAGGTGCTTAATGCTAGTGTACAATGACGACACATCAAGCGTGATTAACCAGTAATCTGGCTCCCACTTCGCAGTCTAAAGTTTTTTCAACAAGTCACTCGAATCTTGCAAATACGATGGCAATGCAGAAACAAAATCTTGTAGAAAAAATTCGATATATTTTGTGATATTTTCCAAAAGACCATCCCTGGCAGAAATAATGGGCCTCCCCGGGGGTTTGTTAGCATCCTTGTGCACTTTGGGGATTAGATATAGCACCGGCATCACAGGAAAATCTTTCTTCAGGAACTTGAATTCATCCAAGCTCAAGAGGCCGGTGCTTTTCCACCCCACCAAAAGACTGCTAAGGTTGTTCTGTGCCAGTTTAATCTCTGAAAGATCACAACGTTTGTAACAGGAAGTCTCATTCAATTGTGCATAAGCTTCCTCCAGGTACAATGTTCGCGGCCAAAGAACAACATTGCCACCTTTGTCGGCCTGGCGAACAATGATAGAATTGTCAGCCTGGATTTTTTTAACCAAGTTGTAATATTTGGTGTTGTGTGCTCTTCCATGATGTTTGGATTGGAGATTTGAAACATGCAATTGTTTAATACCGGCAATAGCAAGGTCATGGAAAATGTCTAAATTGTCGTGGAGTGTTGATGGGGAAAAGGTAGACTTGGGTTTGAACTTGGTTGGACATGGAGCATTATACACCTCAGCTGCATCTTGTGTCCCAGAAAGCGCCCCTTCCTCACGTAATGTGGTCAGATCCTGGAGCAGTCCTGCCTCACTGGCAATGAGGCCCGAGGTGGAAGGGCCTCGGAGAGTCGCACGAGGTTTCGGAATGTGCTGGTGTGACAAAAACATTTTTTTGAGATTGAGCTTCCGGATGTATTTGAAGAGCTCAATTCTAGTTCTTGTGTAACTGAAATTATTTGCTGGACAATATGTTAGACCCAATGAGAGAATTTCAATATCGGACTTACTAAGCATGGTTGGAGTTAAATTGATGACCGCTGGTCCCTCTACTATGCACTGTTCAACCGCTTCAGAGCCCGTTACTTTCCCCTGTTCCAACGTTTCTTTGGGTAGAACTTGTTCTTTGGCTGGTCGTCCTCGGCCGGCTTTGCGGCGCTGTTGCCGCTTGCGGTTTCGCTTTTGTTTGGCTGTTGATTTGTCAATCTCAGGCGCAGTGTGGCCCGCCTGTCTTGTCTTGTCTTAGGCAGTTTACCTCCTGGCCCAGAGAAAATTTTGTAAACCCCAACCTGGGGTCTCTCGTACTACTATCAGTGTCCGAGCCACTTCCTGGGGCAGAACTGATGTCGGAGCCCGAGGAGTGTACAACCATGGTCGATGAACCTGCTGTGCCTGCCAGTTTATTTTCGGAGTCAACAGTGACATATATACGCATGAAACCGTGCACCTAAACTGTGTGTGCTATGCTGTGGAGTCATGTGCTCTGGGCGCTGTCCCACATGTGTTCAACTTGTATATGATGCTTAGGTGGTATTGTATAGGGAGTGAGAAGGTACATCAACACCGTATTTGTAAAGTGCCAACTACTCACCCTTATGGGTGAGTAGAGCCGGGAATCAAAGCAAGAGGTCTGTGCTACAAAGTGAGATGGTCTGGCTGCTGCACCACAGCTGTGTGTAAAATACATTTCGGCGAGGGTCCGGTAGTTGCCATTATCTGGCCCTAAAGTAGTGGGCTTAGGTTGTAAGTTATAGGGTGGCTCTAAAAAGAGCCCTTGTGTTTATTAGTTGGAGCTACATATAGGTGCGGATGCACAGCTTCAAGTTATTCAGGAAAACTCGGTTTCCCTGATATATGAAGTGTACTCCATCACTTCTGTATATATCGTCCAGATCAAAACATATGTTGTTGTTGTTGTAGATGGAGCAAATTTTGTGGTCTCTGAGGTATGCAGGGACAGCTTTTTTGACTTTCTTCCGAGATTTTTCAATCTGAGGACAACATTGTTTGGACCATTTCCACTTCTGTCTTTGGCCTATTTTGGAATATACAAAGACAGTTTGAGGCAAACATCAAAATCAATTGTCCAAAGGTGTCCTTCATAAGCATTTCCAACCTACCCCAGTCAATGTGCCTAGGTCATTTCCACCGCAGTGTACAATCATGAGGTCAGGGTGTTGGAGATGTAAACAGGTTTTAGCCAAAGGCAACAATTGGTGCCACTTCAATCCTCTCTGTCCAAACCATTTAATGTCCACATTTTGTAAACCTAGGTCTAAGTCAATACGTCTCTGTTCTGCATACCTCTTGCACCAGAAAACATAGCTATGTCCTACGATCCACACTAGCATTTTGAAGGTATGGCTGGAAGGTATGGAAAGATGTCTATAGCTCATACAGTTCCTTCGTGGAATAAGAGATATGTTTAAAGATGGGGAACTACTTTTGTTTCAACTACAAAACGGTACCTGCTTGGGAGATGAAAAGCATTGTTTTTTAAAAGTAGGGTGCACATTCGTTTTGTGGAAAGGCATCTTTGTGACTGGTTAAGAAAAAGAAGTTTGAACATGGATTACATATTATAGAATAACATTTTCTCAACTCAACCACACCTGTAACTTGCATTATGAAGGCACTGTTTGAACTTAAAACAATTGTGAACATTTAACCTGATAGAGCTGTTAAATGTTTGAGAAAATGTTGCAAAAAAAATCGTTAGGTTTAAACAAATTTATGAACTTTTAACCTCCACGTGCTGTAGAATGTTTTAGAAAGTGTGTTGGTAGAATACGTTACATTTCTGACTTCAATATGTACTTGAATATTAATAAAATTGTTTATATGGAAAATTAGAAAGACATTAATAGAGAGAAGTTTTGAAAGCTAAAAGAATCAGGGAACTATTTTAATTTGTTTTATTACCTGCTGGCGATCGCCGGTAGGTATTTATAGAGTTAGGACAGAGTTTCCATTTTTTGTTTTGCTTATAACTTTGGCGTCATTAGATGAATCGTCATGAAATTTTGAAAACTAATTCTTTCTTCATATCAGCTTCTATGTTGAAAGTTTGGGGTTATTCGTCAGGGGGGCTGAGATAAAAGGGGGTTCCCAAAACCTGTTTCCTCCATCTTAATTTCCATAGGAAAGTTCAGACAAGGCTACAGGTCGAACGGGTGAACGGAATTACCCCAAATTTGGCAGGGAGAAGGGTCTTGGTGTAGAAAGCATGCTTTTGTTTATTTGATGTAAATCCATTCAGTTTTATTTAGAAATATCGAAATGTATAGATATCGATATTTGGGAATTCTGCCATCTGATTGGCTGAGGCGTTACGAGCAGGAGCTTGCTGCTTATTGGCTGTGATGGTGTTGCAACTAGGAAGTGTTGGCCGCTATTTTGTGATTCTGTTGAAGCAAGTAAGGGGAAAAAAGGGTGAAAAAAACAGGAAAGGAGGGTAGGAGCACTGAAAGCTTTGTGGGGGAGTGCAAAGTGAAGTAGTCACTGTTACCGGTCTGAAAGTGTGGTGTTGCTCAGATTGACCTGGTGCTGATATGATATGGTGCTATATTCGGGTATGAAACGAGAGTCTAAACCGTGAGGTCATTGCTGTAAAGTGATGTGGTCTGGTGTTTTTTAGCATACATGTGCAAGTAGTGTTAGTAGGCGTTTATACCATACAGGGAGTGGAAATCGAACTACTGACCGCTACTGTGTGTTGATAGTATACCGGAAGCGGGAAGCGAAGTAGTTACCCCTACCAGTGTGAAGACTTGGGGATGAAATCGAGGTGATTGCTGTAAAAGGATGGGCTCTGGGCGCTGTAGTATACGTGTGCAGAATTGTTTGTGATGCTCAAGGGAAATGAGAGTCCTGATGAAGACCATGTAATTATACAGTGGTCTAAACGCAGTCAACGCTTATGTGGCCAAAATATAGAATGACACATTATTTTTGCTTATGTTGTTCCTTTACTGTAACGTCTATTTCTTTGTTTGTCACTTGTCTGGTTCGTGATATGTTTTGTCTGTATACCAGCACTTTGTCTTGAGCATAATTGTTCCAGCTGCTTTTATTATATGTAATAAATAATCATTTTTGATATATCATTTTCTTGACTTAGGGGCTTCTTCTTCTTCTTCTCCTTCTCTTCTCTATCTTATTTTCTGATTAACTAATGTTTGTAATTTCGATATTGATGTATGTTTAAATCGATTTTTCTCTTGAACCATTTGTTAGGTGTATATACTGACTACCCCTGGTTCAGGTTTGTTGGACTGCGCCTGTGGTTGGTAACTACAGTATGGTACAGCAGGTCTTTAAAATGAGACAGAGATGTGACTGAATGAGGTCAGAGATCACATCATTACACATGTCAATATCACTTATGCGCACGTGCATACTCTGGCTGATGCATCCCACCCCTCCCGCAGCACAGCGCTCAAGAGGTGTCTGTAGGGCAGCGCTGCCCGCTGCCTCAGTCGTACAATACGGTCCAGCAGGTCTTTAAAATGAGACAGAGATGTGACTGAATGAGGTCAGAGATCACATCATTATGCACAGCAACATCGTTTGTTCGCACCTGCGCAGCCACGGTGATGCACCCCACCCATCCCGCTGCACCGTGCTCCATTGGAGGCATTGTGCACCCTGGCCGCTCTGCTTATCTGCTGTCATTGTTGTGTAAGCAAACACTACGGGCAGCAGTGCTCACATTTCAGATGGAGTGTTGATTGCAGGATAGTGTACACCTCATGGATCTCTTTCGTAGATGACGGGCAGTAGGGCTCACAATTTAGAACCCGTGTTGATTGCCAAGATGGTGTACACCTTATGGATCCATTTTTTTTTTTTTTAGCATTGTGATATGTGAGGTGGATGCAGCCATATCACCTGAGGCAGTGTGGAAGAAGAGGGGGGTGCGTCGTCGTGGTTATCCTATTTATACGTATGCAAAGTGTGCTGGAGTTGCATACGCCTGGCCAGCGTAGGGGTGTGAATAATTATTCCAGGGACCTAGGCGTTGTTCAGTTCCTGTCTGGCCACGAAGTGTACTTATGTCTGTGTGTTTCTTTCATAGTTTGGACCTCGCAGACTGTGCAATTTAGATTAGTGTAACATGTATCGGGAGTGCGGAAACTATCGTTAATGAGATGGTGTTTGAAAAGATTGAATGGTGAACATTCCATGTCGTTGTCAAGGTTGTGGATATGCGCAGACACGCATGTCAATGGTTTGCGGTATTATTGAAAGTGTTGCTATCATGAAGTGTACACATGTGAATGTGCTCGGATGGAGGGAGGATCAGCAGTGAGGCTATGTCATACACAGTGATAGCACCCCTTACATTCAAGCAATGCATGTCAAATGTGCATCTGAAAGTCTCACATATACCATATTACTATATTGGTAAAGCCTGACTACAGAGCGTACAGCAAAAGAAATCTACACATTGCTGTTTACTGTTTGTCACATGTGATCTCGGATGTGCACTCTGCCCATGGCTCCTGATACTTCTTAGAGCCACGAATACGCATGCTGAAAGGGAGCACAATAATGTGCACACACACACACACACCAGGGGCATCGTGTAACACATATTTGTTTTTTGATGGAACGTTTGAGATGCATGGCAATCACACGTGGAAGGCTAATGTACAGAGCATGAATATTGATCAAGATGATCGTTGCATGTTGTGTGTAGTATAAGATATGTGTATACAGGAAAACACTTTTCAAAAAAGCTTTCCAAGCAGAAGAGGTGTCTCTTATCAAACGCTGTAGAGAGAACGAGTAAATGGGTGGGGTCGTCCCAACTGTTACAATGGGAAATGTTATGAACCAATCAAATGCTTTTTTGTAAGGTCACATGGCAATCGCGCACCGAGCGTGCAAGGAGGAAGCACCCAACGCGATTTTGACATAATATATTTATCATAAAATAAATTTATTACAGTTAGAAATATATAAATGTTTAAAATATTTCAGATTATCGCTTTCTCTCATATACTGTTTAAAGTTATTTAGATATACTTTTGAGACAAAAAAAAAGGGAATGGCGTACCCGGCATAATACTATATGTCTATGACGTAACACAGGGCCTGGCAGTGTATACTCATCGCATACGCAAAGCACAGCGGGCGCGACCCCATATGTACATGATGGAACGCGTGGCTTGGTACTGCCTACCCGTCAGATACCAAAGTAGCACCTGGGGTGATTTCATGCGTATATGATGTTACGTGGGACGCGGCGACACAAAGTTGTCGGATATGAAATGCACATAATTTACGAGTTTAGCAATATGATGGATAGGATTCGTGTGGTGATGGAGCTTAGTGTGCTATCGGTATGGGAGTGCAGTTTTCTAAAAAAAAAATATATATATACATATGTTTGGGGGAAGATATAAAACATTACATAATTTTTTAAGTTAAAAAAAAGAAGTATAATAGAGTTCCAAAATATTAAAAAAAAATTGAAAAAATATAGGTTTTAGAAACATTAAAATAGGAAATTAACATTTAAAAAACCATAGGTTTTACAGACGTTATAGTTAGGAATTAGCATTTAAAAATACCTTAGAAATTCACTAAAAAAGCATAGGTTTCAGGGACGTTATAGTTAGTTGGACATTTGACTCATATAAAACCAGAGAGATTCGCCAGTTATAGTTAGTTGAGCTAACAATAACTCGCGTGCCCGCAATGCACTGCTGATGACATCACATATTACATCACTCATGACATGGTCAGTGACATCACTGATGACATCTCAAATGACATCACTGATGACATAACTGATGACATCGTCCACGTGATAATCTGGTGCAGATACTGATGCTCTAATATACACTTTGATACATCCGCTCTAAAATACAGAGTACTATTTTTCAAACCATAGTTGGCCCAACGGCTAGGGCGCTCGACTTCGAATCTCGGGAGCTGGGTTCGAGTCTCGGCAATGACGCTGAACATCCTGTGATTCTGGGCAAATCACTTAATCTCCCCATGCCTAACAAAAATGAATGTGTCCTCATTCAATGCAACTGGTGCTATGTAAAGCGCTCTAATACCCGATTCGGGTTAAGTTTGTGCTATATAAAACTCTGTAAAAAAAAATACACACAACAATGCCAGATACTACATACCACCGACTATTTCCTAGGTCTATACACACATCCAGTGACTTAAACATACAGTTACTCAGCAATACAGTACTATAATATGCACTCATACACCTATACATACAGCCACACTCTACCACTCGTCCATAGAGTTACTCACACAACTAGTTAGTCATGCAAATAATGAATTACATACTCATGTATACAGTTATACTCACCAACTGTGTTATTTATACACACACCACATAAGTTATTTATGTAGATACTAACACATACTTTATGTCTTATATAGTCACTGATACAAGCAGACACTCATTTATACAGCCACTCTTCAAATAACTTACTCTCATGTATAGTCATTTATATACTCCAACACTCACATATACTGCCTTAAAACATATCTAGTTACTCACACATATACCACTGAGACATTGATTCACTCACCAACACACCCATACACACACTCACACTCACACACCCATACAGCCCTTCACAGATGCACTTTTGAACCCATACACCCAGTGAATTGCTAACACATCTATGCTCAAAGTCACTCCCCCCACCCACCCACACAGACACTCAGGCACCCATACAGATGCTCGGACAACAAATCAATAACCCATATAGACACTCATGTAGCTACTCACCAATTCATGCAGCCGCTTACACACCATCTGAGAGACTAATACAGACTTTCACACAGTTTAGTCACTAACCCATGCATTCAGTAAGACACGTTCAATCACTCACTTATACAGTCAGTCACGCACCTACTAAATAATCCCTTCAGGCACTTGTAAATCCACTCATTATTCAATACACCTTGGCATAGATATGTAAGCAACATATTTAAACTTTACAGAAACACACATTCACAGGATGTTGTCATCAGTGATGTCATCAGTAATGTCATTTGAAATGTCATCAGTGATGTCACTGACCATGACATGAGTGTTGTAATATGTGACATCATCAGAAGTGCATTGCAGGCACGAAAGTTATGGTTAGCTCAACTAACTATAATTGGTGACTTTCTCTGATTTTATATGTGTCAAATGTCCAACTAACTATGACGTCCCTGAAACCTATAGTTTTTAGTGAATATATATATATGTATGTATATATATATATATATATATTTATAGTTGTATATATATATGTATATATACATATATACACACAAATATATACATATATATATATATATATATATATATATATATATATATATATATATATATATATATATATATATATATATATATATATATATATTTTAGCAAAAGCTCTCGAGCTTTGAGAGGGAAACACGACGCTGCTTCACACCATCCAGCATTGTTTAGCCTCGCTGTTACTTGGTTGCAAACCCCTTTGGTTTCTTTGTAGCGGTCCGACGCGTTTCGAGGCTTGGAACGCCCCGTAATCATGGAAGCTCAATTAAGGACATGACGGCCATGTGCAGTGTTCGTATTTATTGGTTTTCTTCCTCGAACACTAACGCCTTGGGTGGGTGTGTTTTCCCAGCTGCCGCCTGGCATGCTGGTATCTGAAGTCCCTGTAGCACACAGCAAACGTTAATACCTTGAGTAGGCTCAGTTCCTTAATTGTTGATAGCGCTGTATACATCTGCCTTGAGTAGGACAAAGAGTTGTTGGCATCCAAGTGTCATCTCCCTTGAGGTAGCGTGCATTGTGGAAATGAAGGTTCGTTTCCAAAGCCGTTTCTCATTCGACTTTGCAGTCTTAGGAGTAACTGGTTCGCCTCTCCACGGCCGAGGCAGCCGTGTAATTTATAGTTTAGCAAAAGCTCTCGAGCTTTGAGAGGGAAACACGACGCTGCTTCACACCATCCAGCATTGTTTAGCCTCGCTGTTACTTGGTTGCAAACCCCTTTGGTTTCTTTGTAGCGGTCCGACGCGTTTCGAGGCTTGGAACGCCCCGTAATCATGGAAGCTCAATTAAGGACATGACGGCCATGTGCAGTGTTCGTATTTATTGGTTTTCTTCCTCGAACACTAACGCCTTGGGTGGGTGTGTTTTCCCAGCTGCCGCCTGGCATGCTGGTATCTGAAGTCCCTGTAGCACACAGCAAACGTTAATACCTTGAGTAGGCTCAGTTCCTTAATTGTTGATAGCGCTGTATACATCTGCCTTGAGTAGGACAAAGAGTTGTTGGCATCCAAGTGTCATCTCCCTTGAGGTAGCGTGCATTGTGGAAATGAAGGTTCGTTTCCAAAGCCGTTTCTCATTCGACTTTGCAGTCTTAGGAGTAACTGGTTCGCCTCTCCACGGCCGAGGCAGCCGTGTAATTTATAGTTTAGCAAAAGCTCTCGAGCTTTGAGAGGGAAACACGACGCTGCTTCACACCATCCAGCATTGTTTAGCCTCGCTGTTACTTGGTTGCAAACCCCTTTGGTTTCTTTGTAGCGGTCCGACGCGTTTCGAGGCTTGGAATGCCCCGTAATCATGGAAGCTCAATTAAGGACATGACGGCCATGTGCAGTGTTCGTATTTATTGGTTTTCTTCCTCGAACACTAACGCCTTGGGTGGGTGTGTTTTCCCAGCTGCCGCCTGGCATGCTGGTATCTGAAGTCCCTGTAGCACACAGCAAACGTTAATACCTTGAGTAGGCTCAGTTCCTTAATTGTTGATAGCGCTGTATACATCTGCCTTGAGTAGGACAAAGAGTTGTTGGCATCCAAGTGTCATCTCCCTTGAGGTAGCGTGCATTGTGGAAATGAAGGTTCGTTTCCAAAGCCGTTTCTCATTCGACTTTGCAGTCTTAGGAGTAACTGGTTCGCCTCTCCACGGCCGAGGCAGCCGTGTAATTTATAGTTTAGCAAAAGCTCTCGAGCTTTGAGAGGGAAACACGACGCTGCTTCACACCATCCAGCATTGTTTAGCCTCGCTGTTACTTGGTTGCAAACCCCTTTGGTTTCTTTGTAGCGGTCCGACGCGTTTCGAGGCTTGGAACGCCCCGTAATCATGGAAGCTCAATTAAGGACATGACGGCCATGTGCAGTGTTCGTATTTATTGGTTTTCTTCCTCGAACACTAACGCCTTGGGTGGGTGTGTTTTCCCAGCTGCCGCCTGGCATGCTGGTATCTGAAGTCCCTGTAGCACACAGCAAACGTTAATACCTTGAGTAGGCTCAGTTCCTTAATTGTTGATAGCGCTGTATACATCTGCCTTGAGTAGGACAAAGAGTTGTTGGCATCCAAGTGTCATCTCCCTTGAGGTAGCGTGCATTGTGGAAATGAAGGTTCGTTTCCAAAGCCGTTTCTCATTCGACTTTGCAGTCTTAGGAGTAACTGGTTCGCCTCTCCACGGCCGAGGCAGCCGTGTAATTTATAGTTTAGCAAAAGCTCTCGAGCTTTGAGAGGGAAACACGACGCTGCTTCACACCATCCAGCATTGTTTAGCCTCGCTGTTACTTGGTTGCAAACCCCTTTGGTTTCTTTGTAGCGGTCCGACGCGTTTCGAGGCTTGGAACGCCCCGTAATCATGGAAGCTCAATTAAGGACATGACGGCCATGTGCAGTGTTCGTATTTATTGGTTTTCTTCCTCGAACACTAACGCCTTGGGTGGGTGTGTTTTCCCAGCTGCCGCCTGGCATGCTGGTATCTGAAGTCCCTGTAGCACACAGCAAACGTTAATACCTTGAGTAGGCTCAGTTCCTTAATTGTTGATAGCGCTGTATACATCTGCCTTGAGTAGGACAAAGAGTTGTTGGCATCCAAGTGTCATCTCCCTTGAGGTAGCGTGCATTGTGGAAATGAAGGTTCGTTTCCAAAGCCGTTTCTCATTCGACTTTGCAGTCTTAGGAGTAACTGGTTCGCCTCTCCACGGCCGAGGCAGCCGTGTAATTTATAGTTTAGCAAAAGCTCTCGAGCTTTGAGAGGGAAACACGACGCTGCTTCACACCATCCAGCATTGTTTAGCCTCGCTGTTACTTGGTTGCAAACCCCTTTGGTTTCTTTGTAGCGGTCCGACGCGTTTCGAGGCTTGGAACGCCCCGTAATCATGAAAGCTCAATTAAGGACATGACGGCCATGTGCAGTGTTCGTATTTATTGGTTTTCTTCCTCGAACACTAACGCCTTGGGTGGGTGTGTTTTCCCAGCTGCCGCCTGGCATGCTGGTATCTGAAGTCCCTGTAGCACACAGCAAACGTTAATACCTTGAGTAGGCTCAGTTCCTTAATTGTTGATAGCGCTGTATACATCTGCCTTGAGTAGGACAAAGAGTTGTTGGCATCCAAGTGTCATCTCCCTTGAGGTAGCGTGCATTGTGGAAATGAAGGTTCGTTTCCAAAGCCGTTTCTCATTCGACTTTGCAGTCTTAGGAGTAACTGGTTCGCCTCTCCACGGCCGAGGCAGCCGTGTAATTTATAGTTTAGCAAAAGCTCTCGAGCTTTGAGAGGGAAACACGACGCTGCTTCACACCATCCAGCATTGTTTAGCCTCGCTGTTACTTGGTTGCAAACCCCTTTGGTTTCTTTGTAGCGGTCCGACGCGTTTCGAGGCTTGGAACGCCCCGTAATCATGGAAGCTCAATTAAGGACATGACGGCCATGTGCAGTGTTCGTATTTATTGGTTTTCTTCCTCGAACACTAACGCCTTGGGTGGGTGTGTTTTCCCAGCTGCCGCCTGGCATGCTGGTATCTGAAGTCCCTGTAGCACACAGCAAACGTTAATACCTTGAGTAGGCTCAGTTCCTTAATTGTTGATAGCGCTGTATACATCTGCCTTGAGTAGGACAAAGAGTTGTTGGCATCCAAGTGTCATCTCCCTTGAGGTAGCGTGCATTGTGGAAATGAAGGTTCGTTTCCAAAGCCGTTTCTCATTCGACTTTGCAGTCTTAGGAGTAACTGGTTCGCCTCTCCACGGCCGAGGCAGCCGTGTAATTTATAGTTTAGCAAAAGCTCTCGAGCTTTGAGAGGGAAACACGACGCTGCTTCACACCATCCAGCATTGTTTAGCCTCGCTGTTACTTGGTTGCAAACCCCTTTGGTTTCTTTGTAGCGGTCCGACGCGTTTCGAGGCTTGGAACGCCCCGTAATCATGGAAGCTCAATTAAGGACATGACGGCCATGTGCAGTGTTCGTATTTATTGGTTTTCTTCCTCGAACACTAACGCCTTGGGTGGGTGTGTTTTCCCAGCTGCCGCCTGGCATGCTGGTATCTGAAGTCCCTGTAGCACACAGCAAACGTTAATACCTTGAGTAGGCTCAGTTCCTTAATTGTTGATAGCGCTGTATACATCTGCCTTGAGTAGGACAAAGAGTTGTTGGCATCCAAGTGTCATCTCCCTTGAGGTAGCGTGCATTGTGGAAATGAAGGTTCGTTTCCAAAGCCGTTTCTCATTCGACTTTGCAGTCTTAGGAGTAACTGGTTCGCCTCTCCACGGCCGAGGCAGCCGTGTAATTTATAGTTTAGCAAAAGCTCTCGAGCTTTGAGAGGGAAATACGACGCTGCTTCACACCATCCAGCATTGTTTAGCCTCGCTGTTACTTGGTTGCAAACCCCTTTGGTTTCTTTGTAGCGGTCCGACGCGTTTCGAGGCTTGGAACGCCCCGTAATCATGGAAGCTCAATTAAGGACATGACGGCCATGTGCAGTGTTCGTATTTATTGGTTTTCTTCCTCGAACACTAACGCCTTGGGTGGGTGTGTTTTCCCAGCTGCCGCCTGGCATGCTGGTATCTGAAGTCCCTGTAGCACACAGCAAACATTAATACCTTGAGTAGGCTCAGTTCCTTAATTGTTGATAGCGCTGTATACATCTGCCTTGAGTAGGACAAAGAGTTGTTGGCATCCAAGTGTCATCTCCCTTGAGGTAGCGTGCATTGTGGAAATGAAGGTTCGTTTCCAAAGCCGTTTCTCATTCGACTTTGCAGTCTTAGGAGTAACTGGTTCGCCTCTCCACGGCCGAGGCAGCCGTGTAATTTATAGTTTAGCAAAAGCTCTCGAGCTTTGAGAGGGAAACACGACGCTGCTTCACACCATCCAGCATTGTTTAGCCTCGCTGTTACTTGGTTGCAAACCCCTTTGGTTTCTTTGTAGCGGTCCGACGCGTTTCGAGGCTTGGAACGCCCCGTAATCATGGAAGCTCAATTAAGGACATGACGGCCATGTGCAGTGTTCGTATTTATTGGTTTTCTTCCTCGAACACTAACGCCTTGGGTGGGTGTGTTTTCCCAGCTGCCGCCTGGCATGCTGGTATCTGAAGTCCCTGTAGCACACAGCAAACGTTAATACCTTGAGTAGGCTCAGTTCCTTAATTGTTGATAGCGCTGTATACATCTGCCTTGAGTAGGACAAAGAGTTGTTGGCATCCAAGTGTCATCTCCCTTGAGGTAGCGTGCATTGTGGAAATGAAGGTTCGTTTCCAAAGCCGTTTCTCATTCGACTTTGCAGTCTTAGGAGTAACTGGTTCGCCTCTCCACGGCCGAGGCAGCCGTGTAATTTATAGTTTAGCAAAAGCTCTCGAGCTTTGAGAGGGAAACACGACGCTGCTTCACACCATCCAGCATTGTTTAGCCTCGCTGTTACTTGGTTGCAAACCCCTTTGGTTTCTTTGTAGCGGTCCGACGCGTTTCGAGGCTTGGAACGCCCCGTAATCATGGAAGCTCAATTAAGGACATGACGGCCATGTGCAGTGTTCGTATTTATTGGTTTTCTTCCTCGAACACTAACGCCTTGGGTGGGTGTGTTTTCCCAGCTGCCGCCTGGCATGCTGGTATCTGAAGTCCCTGTAGCACACAGCAAACGTTAATACCTTGAGTAGGCTCAGTTCCTTAATTGTTGATAGCGCTGTATACATCTGCCTTGAGTAGGACAAAGAGTTGTTGGCATCCAAGTGTCATCTCCCTTGAGGTAGCGTGCATTGTGGAAATGAAGGTTCGTTTCCAAAGCCGTTTCTCATTCGACTTTGCAGTCTTAGGAGTAACTGGTTCGCCTCTCCACGGCCGAGGCAGCCGTGTAATTTATAGTTTAGCAAAAGCTCTCGAGCTTTGAGAGGGAAACACGACGCTGCTTCACACCATCCAGCATTGTTTAGCCTCGCTGTTACTTGGTTGCAAACCCCTTTGGTTTCTTTGTAGCGGTCCGACGCGTTTCGAGGCTTGGAACGCCCCGTAATCATGGAAGCTCAATTAAGGACATGACGGCCATGTGCAGTGTTCGTATTTATTGGTTTTCTTCCTCGAACACTAACGCCTTGGGTGGGTGTGTTTTCCCAGCTGCCGCCTGGCATGCTGGTATCTGAAGTCCCTGTAGCACACAGCAAACGTTAATACCTTGAGTAGGCTCAGTTCCTTAATTGTTGATAGCGCTGTATACATCTGCCTTGAGTAGGACAAAGAGTTGTTGGCATCCAAGTGTCATCTCCCTTGAGGTAGCGTGCATTGTGGAAATGAAGGTTCGTTTCCAAAGCCGTTTCTCATTCGACTTTGCAGTCTTAGGAGTAACTGGTTCGCCTCTCCACGGCCGAGGCAGCCGTGTAATTTATAGTTTAGCAAAAGCTCTCGAGCTTTGAGAGGGAAACACGACGCTGCTTCACACCATCCAGCATTGTTTAGCCTCGCTGTTACTTGGTTGCAAACCCCTTTGGTTTCTTTGTAGCGGTCCGACGCGTTTCGAGGCTTGGAACGCCCCGTAATCATGGAAGCTCAATTAAGGACATTAAGGACGCTACCTCAAGGGAGATGACACTTGGATGCCAACAACTCTTTGTCCTACTCAAGGCAGATGTATACAGCGCTATCAACAATTAAGGAACTGAGCCTACTCAAGGTATTAACGTTTGCTGTGTGCTACAGGGACTTCAGATACCAGCATGCCAGGCGGCAGCTGGGAAAACACACCCACCCAAGGCGTTAGTGTTCGAGGAAGAAAACCAATAAATACGAACACTGCACATGGCCGTCATGTCCTTAATTGAGCTTCCATGATTACGGGGCGTTCCAAGCCTCGAAACGCGTCGGACCGCTACAAAGAAACCAAAGGGGTTTGCAACCAAGTAACAGCGAGGCTAAACAATGCTGGATGGTGTGAAGCAGCGTCGTGTTTCCCTCTCAAAGCTCGAGAGCTTTTGCTAAACTATAAATTACACGGCTGCCTCGGCCATGGAGAGGCGAACCAGTTACTCCTAAGACTGCAAAGTCGAATGAGAAACGGCTTTGGAAACAAACCTTCATTTCCACAATGCACGCTACCTCAAGGGAGATGACACTTGGATGCCAACAACTCTTTGTCCTACTCAAGGCAGATGTATACAGCGCTATCAACAATTAAGGAACTGAGCCTACTCAAGGTATTAACGTTTGCTGTGTGCTACAGGGACTTCAGATACCAGCATGCCAGGCGGCAGCTGGGAAAACACACCCACCCAAGGCGTTAGTGTTCGAGGAAGAAAACCAATAAATACGAACACTGCACATGGCCGTCATGTCCTTAATTGAGCTTCCATGATTACGGGGCGTTCCAAGCCTCGAAACGCGTCGGACCGCTACAAAGAAACCAAAGGGGTTTGCAACCAAGTAACAGCGAGGCTAAACAATGCTGGATGGTGTGAAGCAGCGTCGTGTTTCCCTCTCAAAGCTCGAGAGCTTTTGCTAAACTATAAATTACACGGCTGCCTCGGCCGTGGAGAGGCGAACCAGTTACTCCTAAGACTGCAAAGTCGAATGAGAAACGGCTTTGGAAACGAACCTTCATTTCCACAATGCACGCTACCTCAAGGGAGATGACACTTGGATGCCAACAACTCTTTGTCCTACTCAAGGCAGATGTATACAGCGCTATCAACAATTAAGGAACTGAGCCTACTCAAGGTATTAACGTTTGCTGTGTGCTACAGGGACTTCAGATACCAGCATGCCAGGCGGCAGCTGGGAAAACACACCCACCCAAGGCGTTAGTGTTCGAGGAAGAAAACCAATAAATACGAACACTGCACATGGCCGTCATGTCCTTAATTGAGCTTCCATGATTACGGGGCGTTCCAAGCCTCGAAACGCGTCGGACCGCTACAAAGAAACCAAAGGGGTTTGCAACCAAGTAACAGCGAGGCTAAACAATGCTGGATGGTGTGAAGCAGCGTCGTGTTTCCCTCTCAAAGCTCGAGAGCTTTTGCTAAACTATAAATTACACGGCTGCCTCGGCCGTGGAGAGGCGAACCAGTTACTCCTAAGACTGCAAAGTCGAATGAGAAACGGCTTTGGAAACGAACCTTCATTTCCACAATGCACGCTACCTCAAGGGAGATGACACTTGGATGCCAACAACTCTTTGTCCTACTCAAGGCAGATGTATACAGCGCTATCAACAATTAAGGAACTGAGCCTACTCAAGGTATTAACGTTTGCTGTGTGCTACAGGGACTTCAGATACCAGCATGCCAGGCGGCAGCTGGGAAAACACACCCACCCAAGGCGTTAGTGTTCGAGGAAGAAAACCAATAAATACGAACACTGCACATGGCCGTCATGTCCTTAATTGAGCTTCCATGATTACGGGGCGTTCCAAGCCTCGAAACGCGTCGGACCGCTACAAAGAAACCAAAGGGGTTTGCAACCAAGTAACAGCGAGGCTAAACAATGCTGGATGGTGTGAAGCAGCGTCGTGTTTCCCTCTCAAAGCTCGAGAGCTTTTGCTAAACTATAAATTACACGGCTGCCTCGGCCGTGGAGAGGCGAACCAGTTACTCCTAAGACTGCAAAGTCGAATGAGAAACGGCTTTGGAAACGAACCTTCATTTCCACAATGCACGCTACCTCAAGGGAGATGACACTTGGATGCCAACAACTCTTTGTCCTACTCAAGGCAGATGTATACAGCGCTATCAACAATTAAGGAACTGAGCCTACTCAAGGTATTAACGTTTGCTGTGTGCTACAGGGACTTCAGATACCAGCATGCCAGGGCTACAGGGACTTCAGATACCAGCATGCCAGGCGGCAGCTGGGAAAACACACCCACCCAAGGCGTTAGTGTTCGAGGAAGAAAACCAATAAATAAGAACACTGCACATGGCCGTCATGTCCTTAATTGAGCTTCCATGATTACGGGGCGTTCCAAGCCTCGAAACGCGTCGGACCGCTACAAAGAAACCAAAGGGGTTTGCAACCAAGTAACAGCGAGGCTAAACAATGCTGGATGGTGTGAAGCAGCGTCGTGTTTCCCTCTCAAAGCTCGAGAGCTTTTGCTAAACTATAAATTACACGGCTGCCTCGGCCGTGGAGAGGCGAACCAGTTACTCCTAAGACTGCAAAGTCGAATGAGAAACGGCTTTGGAAACGAACCTTCATTTCCACAATGCACGCTACCTCAAGGGAGATGACACTTGGATGCCAACAACTCTTTGTCCTACTCAAGGCAGATGTATACAGCGCTATCAACAATTAAGGAACTGAGCCTACTCAAGGTATTAACGTTTGCTGTGTGCTACAGGGACTTCAGATACCAGCATGCCAGGCGGCAGCTGGGAAAACACACCCACCCAAGGCGTTAGTGTTCGAGGAAGAAAACCAATAAATACGAACACTGCACATGGCCGTCATGTCCTTAATTGAGCTTCCATGATTACGGGGCGTTCCAAGCCTCGAAACGCGTCGGACCGCTACAAAGAAACCAAAGGGGTTTGCAACCAAGTAACAGCGAGGCTAAACAATGCTGGATGGTGTGAAGCAGCGTCGTGTTTCCCTCTCAAAGCTCGAGAGCTTTTGCTAAACTATAAATTACACGGCTGCCTCGGCCGTGGAGAGGCGAACCAGTTACTCCTAAGACTGCAAAGTCGAATGAGAAACGGCTTTGGAAACGAACCTTCATTTCCACAATGCACGCTACCTCAAGGGAGATGACACTTGGATGCCAACAACTCTTTGTCCTACTCAAGGCAGATGTATACAGCGCTATCAACAATTAAGGAACTGAGCCTACTCAAGGTATTAACGTTTGCTGTGTGCTACAGGGACTTCAGATACCAGCATGCCAGGCGGCAGCTGGGAAAACACACCCACCCAAGGCGTTAGTGTTCGAGGAAGAAAACCAATAAATACGAACACTGCACATGGCCGTCATGTCCTTAAATGAGCTTCCATGATTACGGGGCGTTCCAAGCCTCGAAACGCGTCGGACCGCTACAAAGAAACCAAAGGGGTTTGCAACCAAGTAACAGCGAGGCTAAACAATGCTGGATGGTGTGAAGCAGCGTCGTGTTTCCCTCTCAAAGCTCGAGAGCTTTTGCTAAACTATAAATTACACGGCTGCCTCGGCCGTGGAGAGGCGAACCAGTTACTCCTAAGACTGCAAAGTCGAATGAGAAACGGCTTTGGAAACGAACCTTCATTTCCACAATGCACGCTACCTCAAGGGAGATGACACTTGGATGCCAACAACTCTTTGTCCTACTCAAGGCAGATGTATACAGCGCTATCAACAATTAAGGAACTGAGCCTACTCAAGGTATTAACGTTTGCTGTGTGCTACAGGGACTTCAGATACCAGCATGCCAGGCGGCAGCTGGGAAAACACACCCACCCAAGGCGTTAGTGTTCGAGGAAGAAAACCAATAAATACGAACACTGCACATGGCCGTCATGTCCTTAATTGAGCTTCCATGATTACGGGGCGTTCCAAGCCTCGAAACGCGTCGGACCGCTACAAAGAAACCAAAGGGGTTTGCAACCAAGTAACAGCGAGGCTAAACAATGCTGGATGGTGTGAAGCAGCGTCGTGTTTCCCTCTCAAAGCTCGAGAGCTTTTGCTAAACTATAAATTACACGGCTGCCTCGGCCATGGAGAGGCGAACCAGTTACTCCTAAGACTGCAAAGTCGAATGAGAAACGGCTTTGGAAACGAACCTTCATTTCCACAATGCACGCTACCTCAAGGGAGATGACACTTGGATGCCAACAACTCTTTGTCCTACTCAAGGCAGATGTATACAGCGCTATCAACAATTAAGGAACTGAGCCTACTCAAGGTATTAACGTTTGCTGTGTGCTACAGGGACTTCAGATACCAGCATGCCAGGCGGCAGCTGGGAAAACACACCCACCCAAGGCGTTAGTGTTCGAGGAAGAAAACCAATAAATACGAACACTGCACATGGCCGTCATGTCCTTAATTGAGCTTCCATGATTACGGGGCGTTCCAAGCCTCGAAACGCGTCGGACCGCTACAAAGAAACCAAAGGGGTTTGCAACCAAGTAACAGCGAGGCTAAACAATGCTGGATGGTGTGAAGCAGCGTCGTGTTTCCCTCTCAAAGCTCGAGAGCTTTTGCTAAACTATAAATTACACGGCTGCCTCGGCCGTGGAGAGGCGAACCAGTTACTCCTAAGACTGCAAAGTCGAATGAGAAACGGCTTTGGAAACGAACCTTCATTTCCACAATGCACGCTACCTCAAGGGAGATGACACTTGGATGCCAACAACTCTTTGTCCTACTCAAGGCAGATGTATACAGCGCTATCAACAATTAAGGAACTGAGCCTACTCAAGGTATTAACGTTTGCTGTGTGCTACAGGGACTTCAGATACCAGCATGCCAGGCGGCAGCTGGGAAAACACACCCACCCAAGGCGTTGGTGTTCGAGGAAGAAAACCAATAAATACGAACACTGCACATGGCCGTCATGTCCTTAATTGAGCTTCCATGATTACGGGGCGTTCCAAGCCTCGAAACGCGTCGGACCGCTACAAAGAAACCAAAGGGGTTTGCAACCAAGTAACAGCGAGGCTAAACAATGCTGGATGGTGTGAAGCAGCGTCGTGTTTCCCTCTCAAAGCTCGAGAGCTTTTGCTAAACTATAAATTACACGGCTGCCTCGGCCGTGGAGAGGCGAACCAGTTCCTCCTAAGACTGCAAAGTCGAATGAGAAACGGCTTTGGAAACGAACCTTCATTTCCACAATGCACGCTACCTCAAGGGAGATGACACTTGGATGCCAACAACTCTTTGTCCTACTCAAGGCAGATGTATACAGCGCTATCAACAATTAAGAAACTGAGCCTACTCAAGGTATTAACGTTTGCTGTGTGCTACAGGGACTTCAGATACCAGCATGCCAGGCGGCAGCTGGGAAAACACACCCACCCAAGGCGTTAGTGTTTGAGGAAGAAAACCAATAAATACGAACACTGCACATGGCCGTCATGTCCTTAATTGAGCTTCCATGATTACGGGGCGTTCCAAGCCTCGAAACGCGTCGGACCGCTACAAAGAAACCAAAGGGGTTTGCAACCAAGTAACAGCGAGGCTAAACAATGCTGGATGGTGTGAAGCAGCGTCGTGTTTCCCTCTCAAAGCTCGAGAGCTTTTGCTAAACTATAAATTACACGGCTGCCTCGGCCGTGGAGAGGCGAACCAGTTACTCCTAAGACTGCAAAGTCGAATGAGAAACGGCTTTGGAAACGAACCTTCATTTCCACAATGCACGCTACCTCAAGGGAGATGACACTTGGATGCCAACAACTCTTTGTCCTACTCAAGGCAGATGTATACAGCGCTATCAACAATTAAGGAACTGAGCCTACTCAAGGTATTAACGTTTGCTGTGTGCTACAGGGACTTCAGATACCAGCATGCCAGGCGGCAGCTGGGAAAACACACCCACCCAAGGCGTTAGTGTTCGAGGAAGAAAACCAATAAATACGAACACTGCACATGGCCGTCATGTCCTTAATTGAGCTTCCATGATTACGGGGCGTTCCAAGCCTCGAAACGCGTCGGACCGCTACAAAGAAACCAAAGAGGTTTGCAACCAAGTAACAGCGAGGCTAAACAATGCTGGATGGTGTGAAGCAGCGTCGTGTTTCCCTCTCAAAGCTCGAGAGCTTTTGCTAAACTATAAATTACACGGCTGCCTCGGCCGTGGAGAGGCGAACCAGTTACTCCTAAGACTGCAAAGTCGAATGAGAAACGGCTTTGGAAACGAACCTTCATTTCCACAATGCACGCTACCTCAAGGGAGATGACACTTGGATGCCAACAACTCTTTGTCCTACTCAAGGCAGATGTATACAGCGCTATCAACAATTAAGGAACTGAGCCTACTCAAGGTATTAACGTTTGCTGTGTGCTACAGGGACTTCAGATACCAGCATGCCAGGCGGCAGCTGGGAAAACACACCCACCCAAGGCGTTAGTGTTCGAGGAAGAAAACCAATAAATACGAACACTGCACATGGCCGTCATGTCCTTAATTGAGCTTCCATGATTACGGGGCGTTCCAAGCCTCGAAACGCGTCGGACCGCTACAAAGAAACCAAAGGGGTTTGCAACCAAGTAACAGCGAGGCTAAACAATGCTGGATGGTGTGAAGCAGCGTCGTGTTTCCCTCTCAAAGCTCGAGAGCTTTTGCTAAACTATAAATTACACGGCTGCCTCGGCCGTGGAGAGGCGAACCAGTTACTCCTAAGACTGCAAAGTCGAATGAGAAACGGCTTTGGAAACGAACCTTCATTTCCACAATGCACGCTACCTCAAGGGAGATGACACTTGGATGCCAACAACTCTTTGTCCTACTCAAGGCAGATGTATACAGCGCTATCAACAATTAAGGAACTGAGCCTACTCAAGGTATTAACGTTTGCTGTGTGCTACAGGGACTTCAGATACCAGCATGCCAGGCGGCAGCTGGGAAAACACACCCACCCAAGGCGTTAGTGTTCGAGGAAGAAAACCAATAAATACGAACACTGCACATGGCCGTCATGTCCTTAATTGAGCTTCCATGATTACGGGGCGTTCCAAGCCTCGAAACGCGTCGGACCGCTACAAAGAAACCAAAGGGGTTTGCAACCAAGTAACAGCGAGGCTAAACAATGCTGGATGGTGTGAAGCAGCGTCGTGTTTCCCTCTCAAAGCTCGAGAGCTTTTGCTAAACTATATATATATATATATATATATATGTATACACACATATACACATATATATATGCACATACATATATATATTTATAAATATGCATAACAAATATATTCATATACCTACATGTCCACACAAACACCTACACTTATATCTTTAGGTGAGGCATATGCATTCCAGTGTTTCTAGGAGCTACTGGCTTGACTCCCAATGCCACAGAAAAAAAAACTTTTGACCTTCTGTCGTCATTATTCTGGTTCACAATGTCATTAATGGCTTTACACTGTTCAAACAAACGATATAAGCTGGAGCATTGGTGTCCGAGACCACGAGGGTGAGATCCATGCCATATTTTGGTGATAACCACTGACTTGTAAATGATTTCCATTGATATTAATCATATGCCAGTTCATATTATGTGGCTATCCTATTAGTCTGCTGTAGATCTGACCTTCCTGGACCAATGATGAACACCCTTAAGCTGCAGTGCTAAGATAGCACAATCTATTGTTACTGGGCACGTTTATTGGATGCTTCATAAGAATCACACAAAATGGCCAAAAATTTATATGGAGAATGACCAGAGCTATTACTACTTTGAATGCCTTTTTAATGAGTTACAGACATTAAGATGTATGCAAGGTGAAAACCAAACTCTGAACGCTTGCTGTGCCCTCCCAACCTGTATGTGACTCAGCATCCATACATTTCTTGATGTGCAAGTGCTACCTCTTCTCTTATCCACTCTTTGAAGATGGCCAAGAGGGATTTTGGAAAATGTTGAGACTTTGTTGAAACAGGCCCGTAACTCAAAGGGTCAGGTAAAGTTGAAGTAGAGTCACCCACAATTCAGGCCAAGCCTGACCTGAACCTTAGCCATTCTGTAGTAGACTCTTCAGGAATGCTTAAACAAATAAATCTACTAAGAAAAATGCTTTCTCTGTCTCAGTGACATCAGCTTTACATAGGCACAATCACAACAGATATCTCTGTAAGCTGTATCCCTTTCAGTTTCCAGCTACCCTTTACCCTTTTCAGTTATTCTGCCATTCAACAAGTGAAATACCAACTCAAAAGGATATAGAAAGATTTTTTAAAGTAAATTAGTACTTTACAGTGGCTGCTTCTGAGGAAAGTTCAGGTCGGTCACTTGGTGGAATGTACTGCAGGAATTAAGTAAGAGATGTTTCAACGAAAACAACTGCCAAGAAAAAGAAAAAATATTGACTCTGTTGCATTGCTGTCAGCTTCTCTGAGACACCCCATAAACATATTTATAATACAATGACCAGACTTCCCCATGAGAAAGGGCAGCTATACTATCCGCTGCATGACTCCCAAACTTCATGGAATTGATAAAAATGTGAATTGTCTACCTTTGCTTTTTTAATAGTTTTCAAAAATAGCAAAAAAGAAATGAAAAAACATATCTATACTTTTAAATTGGAGGAACATGATATGGAAATGAGAATTATTCGATTGACTCTTAAGAACTACAAATTCCAAAAAGAAGCACTTTTCGATTCTTTTTAACTGAATGGTTTATTAAAACCACGAGGAATGCATAACAGTTTCAATACAAAGCAACTTTGGTCTTCAGTTGAAAAAAAAGTTACTAAGGATTAAGCATGGGCGTAAAATCCGTTCCGCTCGCGGATTTTGCGGATTTTCGGCAAATTCGCAATCCGCGAACTCTCGCGAACTTGCCGAAAATTCGTAAAATCCGTGCGAAGCGGATTTTTTGCTTGGTCGCACTTGCCAACTAGAATACTATACAATTTCGCGGGAGTAAACACTTGCGAACACGTAGATGCGGCGGGCAGCGACAATCTCGCAATTGCGAGATTGCAAAATTTGCAATTTCGCACAAGAAATCCACCAGCAGGCAGCATAAACATTGAAAATTATGATTTTTATCAGAATAACTCCTATGGTTGACATTTGCCTGCACTTTTTCTTTGCAAGGAGTCCATTTTGGGGGGGGGTGGAAGGAAGTGTCCCACAGTCTCCAACTTCCTGTTCCTGTCCAGCGGCTCCTCCCAGTGCTTTCTTCATGTGCTGGTCACTTTGATTTGGATCTTGACCTGGAAGGATTACTTTTTGTGGATGCTGCTGGATATTTGGATTTTTGCAAAACTGAAGCACTCAGCAGGTGCAAAAGTTCAATCTTATCATTAGTAACCATTCCCTGTAGTGCTTCCTGAGGGGCGCCTTCAGAGTTCATTTGCCTACTTGCAACTATTCTATGACCCTGCTCTGACCCTCACAGCAGGCTCAGAGAATAGCTACAAGTATACAACAAAGGTCCTGTTAAAAAAATTACACTGCAACAGAAAGCAATTACAGACAAAACTGAAAGCACTCAGCAGGTGCAAAAGTTCAATCTTATCATTAGTAACCATTCCCTGTAGTGCTTCCTGAGGGGCCCCCTCAGAGTTCAGTTGCCTACTTGCAACTATTCTATGACCCTGCTCCGATCCTCACAGCAGGCTCAGAGAATAGCTACAAGTAGGCCACTAAGGTCCTGTGAAAAAAAATTGCACTGCAACAGAAAGCAAATTACAGATAAGGAAGCAGGTGCCAGCCAGACTGGAAGTTTAAATTCAGTGACACATTAATCAACCCCAAATTAATTCATGTCAGTTGAAGCAGGGCAGGTGTGCTTGCTTTTTTTCACCCCCATAATCTACAGTGATAAACCAACCAGAGAGTGGCAGTGATGTGCCAGAGGGTGGCATGGGTGTACCAGAGGGTGGCAGTGGTGAAACAGAGGGTGCTGTGAACCTGTGATGATGAACCAGACGTAGAAACAACATAGTTGCGGCCGTTGCGAGCCGACAAGTAAGTTCGCAATTGCGAACTGGTACACAACCCTCGCGAACTGGCAGAAATCCTTGCGAACACAAAAAAAAACAAAAAATCCGCAAATTCACGAGAGTTCGCGGATTTTGCGGATTGCGAATCCGTAAATATGCAAGTTCGCGGATTGCCAATTCGCAAAATCCGCCCATGCAAAATATGTATCACAGTGCATGCATAGGGTGAGAACAATGGTTATTAGCGGGGCAGGATGTGCATCATACCCAATTAATAAGTTCCAAAATCCTGTCAGGCCAAAATCACAGTATCAATAATTTAAACCTGAACTCAAACTCTGGTAGATTTGCCACACATCAGAGAGGTTTAATTTAGGAGAATTAATCCAGTATTTAGCATTACTAAAACATACACAAAGTCAAAACACAACACAATAACAATCCCACAACCAATTTCTAAAAATGAATTTTCTAATAAATAAATAAGAAAAATTACACATAACCTAATAGAATCTAATGAGGGGTATGCAATATAGGAAGTTTTTAAGATGTATGAAAAATAGCACCAAGAAAAGTAAAGCCCCGATCAGAAATCGCTATTCGCGGGTCACCAGGACCCAAGTGTAATTTCAGGGTAACCGCAATAGAGTAGATGTCAGGTGGATCATCCCGGTAAAGGTTTTTACAATCTGAATCAGGACCTTTTTTAGAGTTTAGCAGAGAGGTTACTACTGGGCAATTGTAATGGATTCCTGGCCACCCCATTGCAAGTGCTGTAGGATATAAAGCACTTGAAATAAGGTGCTTAGGATAGCTGTCATATTTGTGATGGAGTAACCAATTTACAAAACCCTCCATCATACCCCAAGGCCCCCATCATGAGCAGCCAGACTCATGGTCGCTCGACGGTGGTGGGCCCAGCCACCTCCGCACCGGTGGTCCAACTGCGCGATTACCACTCAGGCAGTTGTACCACCCTGGGACCACTGGCTCTGCCAGGGACTGCCATTCCCTGGCAAAGGAGAGGCAGTCAGAGGCCGCAATATGGTGGTCCCACCAAGCATATTACGTGTTTCCTCTCCGCCAGGCTTTTCATGGCGGCACCACAGTCATGAAAAGTCTGGTGGAGAGGAAACAAAGGGGCCCTACGTGGCCCTCCTGTGCCTCAAATATGTGGATGCAAACAGGTTTGTGCCCCTTTGTGTGCATGCACATAGGTTCCTGTATGGCATGGACTTTCGACTCCAGGCCGTGCAGGAACCTTGTATTGTGGTCCCTTTGTGGTGCCTTTTTTAATGGCACTATCGCCTTTAAAAAAGGCACCGCCACACCGCCCTCCTGACAGACTACTAAAAATTCCTAATCTGGTAGGCTGACAATGCGAGCTTTGGTGGAGCAGTGCCATGGCGGTTTGCACCCCTGCACCATCGCTCTGCCAACAACTCATAATCAGGGCCTAAGACTTACAGTAATGGAGTCACAATCCTCCAGCGTAGCAAGTTGAAAGCTGTATTCAAAGATGACCTATCAAATCCAAATAGACACTGGTTGAGGTCACACTGAAGCTGTTGATGCTAGCAGGAAATTCTCAGAGCGAGAAAATTCTACTTTTGCAGTAACCAAAGTCCTCTCTTTTGTAAATGCCTTTTGCACCTTCACACTGTAAATATTTCTACCTTTGGCAATCAAAAGCTTTAAAACATATTTCAGAAAGTACATCTGAAATTAGACTCCTTTGCTGTGAGGTTCCAGTGATGTTCGGGAGCTCCTGTAAGTCTAAAATCCTACTAAATCTCACATTTTCTGATCTCTGGGGTAATTCCTTTTATCCACTTCTAACACACAGACCCTCAAGGACAACATATGGTGGCAAGAAACACTCCAGCAGAGGCCACCAACATGGTCTAGTTCCAGTTGTAACTGGTCAACTGGTTCCTCTGAGGAAAAGGCTTCTTGCAGATTATGGCTTATGTCTCAGTAGCCACACAAAAGGCTGGCCAACTGACCCTGGAGTCTGCTTCTTAGTCCTGGATGGAAATGGGAGCAAGTCCAACCCTTCAAATCTCCACAAAGGTTAGAGACAGCAAGTCCATTGATTTTCTGCTCTACTGCTGGTCTAGAAAGTGTACTGAGCTGCTGTGAGTGAATTGCTACTTTTGTTCACTTCACTAGCTAGTGGGTGGGAGTGACTCTTTGATTAGCTTTGACAAAGTGACAAAATGTTTCCGAAGGCAAACCTTCCCACTTTTGCGCCACATCCAGCCTTACTGCAAACTATCCCACAGTGCATTATTCTCAGGATTATCCAGCATGGCAAAATCTCTCTGCCCTTGGATAGAGTTTGTGTTAAACTTAGGGGTATGTTTAAGATAATATGCAGCCCCTTCCAACTCAATCATTCTAAACGGGCATTAGGGCAAGCTTGCTCCTCCAATGAGACTAAAGGTAGGAGGCTAAAGGGTAATTTGGGTTCAAAAGGTCCCTCTTCGACAGGCTTCTCGTATCACTAATCTATAAAAGTATAGGTCTAACACTGGTCTCCTTTAAGTTAGTGAAGATCGTGGATACTACTAAATTACCCTCTTTGGGTTTAGGTGGCTAACATTCCTCTTCCAAGCCCTTCTGCCAGGCTAATGTCTCTGCACTGTGAGTAGTATTTCACAATTCATCAAAGCAGCAGTTAGAGGTCAGCTGCAGGCTGGACAATGCTACTTTATGTGTAGGGGTTTCAGATAAAAGAAAAATCTAACATTTTAAAAGTTGCTTTTACTAAATTACTATCAAAACTTAGGGGTATCTTATAAAATATTCAGAAGTAGTATTTACCACCTGTCATAAGGTTTATTTTGACAGGTCAGTCTGTGGGTTAAAAGCTGTAGGACTCCGGCTACTCATGTAGGCCTTAAATCATGTTTCTTTTATCAGTCTGGTAAATGGCACAATAGAGATGCTGTCCATTTAACTCTCTATGCTGCTTGAATATATTGTCTTACATCATATTGTATGGCTATAGGGGGTGTGGCCACGAGGCGGATGGGAGCAGACCTGTGATCACAGAGCTCGGCACTGACCTCCTCTTTAATTCTGATCAGGGACAGTTTAAGAAGCCCCCGAACTCCTGGAGCAGAGGAGGAGAGGGCTTGGAGGCACCTGAACCCAGGAAGGCGAGATTGGAAGCGACGTGGATGGGGGATAACCAAGGAATGAAAAAGGAGCGGAAGTGCGGGCACAAAATGGCGGCATGAGGGCACAGTGCCCCAACTAGCCGTGAGGGCAGCTTGATCTGTGGGGAAAGGCATGGACGTCAGGCGGAAAAGGTCGTCACCCAGGGAGGCACATGACACTCATCGCTGAAAGACACAGACGGCATCAGCCTGGCCACAGCTCGGCGGAGTGCCGGCAGTAGAAGGGACAGGAAATGGCGGCTGGAGCGACACAATGAAACCTCCTGGTGGCAGAGGATTGAAGCCTTGAGTGGACCCGGAGGGCTGCACCGCAGCCGCGGAGACCGGGATGCCTGCTGGAGGTCTGCGGAGGTAGTCTGGACTGAACCAAGGATTGGCGCAGAGAGCACAAAAATGGTGGGCCCCCCCCTCCTCTCTGGGGACGGAATTTACAACCCAGTGATAGTGGAGTGACACCACGAGCGGGCCCTGGGGGCTGAATTGCTGCCGCAGAGACTGGGGCGACTGCTGGAGGTCTGAGGAGGAAGGCCGGGCAGAACCGTGGATCGGAGCGGGCGCCCCTCCTCTCTGAAGACGGGCTCTGCGGCCTCGCGGAGGCTCAAGGGGACCTTACTGCCTGGACTATCCGCGATGACCCCTTAGGCAGAGGGGAAGGCTGGCATTGGTGGGTCTAAAAGGAGCCACAGCGGAGCGCCCAGGAACCTGCAAACTGCAGAGAGCAGGGTTTGCTGAAGACGGTAGCCAATCAGTCAAAGATCTTTATTCGGAATAAAACATCCATAAAAGTGCATGACAAAATACAAAGGCAGAGAGATACAAGAAGAGAATAAACGACAAAAAATAAATGTAGTTTATCTATCTTCTACAACAATGCATATAGATATTAAAAGAAAACAGTATATATGATTAAAATTTTCTTTTTGGGATTTAAAAATAGCGACGATTATAGAATATAAGACAAAGGACAAAGATAAAATCAGAACGTATTTAGATGCAAATAAAAAAAATGTGCAAATTGGTAACAGTGCAAAGTGCAAGGTGCAATGTGCAAATCTTTTATCAGTCAATGTGCAAAGTAGCTCGTGAGCGGACTGCAGCTTTAAGGAAGCAGCTCAATCTAAATATAATTTCATCTGATCCCAACATTAATAAATTTCTAAACGCTATCTTGAAGTCTAACAGGTCATTTTTTCCGACAGTATGGCATCAAATAATGGACAGTAAACAATTTATAAAAATCGCAGAAGAACATAAAATGCATCAGACTTTGTTTCATGGTCGGGTTACATGGACAACCTAAGGTTTCCAAATGTTTGTTATACCCCAAAGGGAAATTAAGCAAATTTACAATGCTCCCGTCCCGAAAACGGAACAGTAAACTCCTGTTCCATCTACCAAGATTTAAACTTAGATATTTCTGGGGCAGGGTAACGAGCAGGGGGCTCTAAATGGTCCATATACTTTATGACTGTATGCTTTGTGAAATTTTTCCCTTCCCGCTCTTCTCTATAGAGGTTGTATAGAGCCCTTTGAACCAAAGTCTTATGTGAACGCTCTATGAGATTAGGAGATGTAAACAGATGTCCTTGCCCAACACTTACTAGACATTCATTTACGGCTTTCAACCATGGTATACAGTGTGCCCTGTCACATTTTAAGCAGTCTGAGATTATATCACGTGTTAATTTAGCTGCAGGGTTCATCTATATCTTTAGCCAAAAAAGGGGCGGCCTAGATCTAACAAAGTCTTCTATATAGGGAATATTTAATTTACTATGGCATATATAGTTTGGGGCACAGATCACTCCACCCAACACCTTCCGACAGAATCTATTTTCTTCTGTTTGGATATGGAGGCAATTTGTATGTCCCCATACCTCTGCGCCATAGGTACCTGTGGGGATGCATTGGGTTTGATAGATTTTTAATAATGGGGTGATCACATCAGCGTAATTTGGTTGGCGCAAGGAGATTATTGAATTAATCGCTTTACCTAATTTGTTTCTCGCATAAGAAACATGTGGTTGCCAAGAACCAGTGTTAGAGAACAGCAGCCCCAAATAAGGAAAAGTGCAGGTGCTTTTTAAAACATTTTCCCCGGACATAATCTCAATAATTTTATATTTTTTAGGACCACAAGTCATAATAAGTGATTTTTTTTAATTTGTGGATAGACCTAAATCAGCCATAAAACTAACAAAGCCTGAAATTAAAATACGCAGAGCCTTTGGAGTGCGGCCCATAAGGACCGCATCGTCTGCGTAAAGCAGGGTGGGTATGGGAATGCCATTTACGTACGGTACATCTCTTGTTAGGGTACTCAGGGAACTACTCAGCTCATTAATGTATAAGATAAAAAGCAGAGGGGCCAGAACACAACCCTGTCTGACCCCCCTGCCAAATAAAATATCACTGGAAACTTCGCCAGTGTGGTTAATACGTACACAGGCTTTTAAGTCGCTATGGAGGTAACATAAAAAGTAAACTAAATAATCATCTAACCCATAATTAAGTAGGACGGACCATAAACGGGAGCGATTTACAAAATCAAAAGCAGAACTCAAATCCATGAAACCAAAATATAGGGGAGATTTTTTTGCAATGGTATATTTTGCCATGATTAGATTCAGGTTCAAACATTGCTCCACTGTGCCCACATTTGAACGGAAACCTAGCTGGCTCGGGTGAAGAATAGTACTTTCCTCCACCCAAGTTCTAATTCTTTTGAAAATTACCCTACCTAAGACTTTCAGGGTGTTATCAATTAGTGATATTGGGCGGTAACACCCAGGATCCAGCCTGTCGCCTTTTTTAACAATGGGGACAATAGTACTGCTGGACCATGTTTCAGGGATAGATTCATATGAAGACGGTAGCAAAACCCAGCTGGCCTGGTCAAGATCTGGAGCCACGAGGATGCAGGCATGCACATAGGCGGCGGCCAGCAGAAGCTGAGGAGGGCTGGGGCGGAGCGACGGCCTTGGGACGGAGCTGTCTAGGCAGACCAAGCCTGTTAGTAGAAGCCTGTACACTAGCTGTGGGGCAGAGGAAACCTTGAGGACCGTGTGATCACGGCAAGGGGTGTCCTAGCAGTGAGAGTGGTACAGTGGCTGAGTGGAACCAGGCGAGCATCTGGGTGTCCCCCCCTCTCCTGGGGGGCCTACGGCCTGCACAACTGACTCCGGAGAACTGTGGTGAAGTGGACATTTAGCTAGTTGGTGAGGACAGGAGGGGGGATCAGAAGACAAGCGTCTGGAAGGGGAGGTGTCTGGAGCCACCACTGACCCCGGTTAGAGGCAAACAGGCAGTGTAATTGGAGGAACAGCAGTAAGGCTCGTAGTAGAAGTGACAGAGGGGGCACAAACTTAGCTGGCACAGATAAATGATCGTGCTGTGGACTCGGCAGGAATAGGCACCGTGATGGTGATAGGGTCTAGCATTTCCGGCCCCTGAAGTGGGGGACGCCAGTGCACGAAGACAACGAAGGAGATGCTGCTTCAGCAGACCGCTGCTCTGGAATGGGACCTAGGGCTGGGACAGGGTCTCGAAGCCCAGCTGGATAGAGGTCTACTTGGAGGGCTGAGACTGTGGTGTAGCAGGCTGTGGTTTGAGAAAGACCTTGAGAAAGTATGGGACCCCGACAGAGGAAGCAGAGAAGCGAAGCAAGGGCGGCTAACCCACCCGAGACGTGGCAACACGGAGGGAAGTCATAGAGCGACAGCGACTTCTAGGGGAACAACAGGCAGCTTGGCTGAACTCAAGTCCTGGGGGAACATGGGGAAGCCAAGAGGTAAACAAGCAGGGGCACCAGCGGAGCAGGAAGAGGATGCGACCACTATGGAGGTGCAAGAGTGTTCAGAGGGGATGCACCAGCAACAGGTTACTAGAGAGGCCCTACAGCTGGATATTGCACATGTGACGCAGGGCTTAGGACTGCTCCCAGCAGATCATGCCAAACTGACCGATAGTGTGATACAAACAGAGACAGCCATAGAAGTCCTGGAACCGGCTCAAGAAAACAATGGCAGCACAGATGACCGACTTTCAAAATAGGCTTCTGACCCTGGAGCGGCATGCAGAGGGAGGAATCGAAGGAACAACATTCGGGTCGTGGGGCTTTCGGAAGGGGTAGAAGGACCCAACATGGTGGATTATCTGGAGGAGTGGCTAAAAGGGACTGTTGCACCGGCAGGCCTATCGTCTTTCTTTTCTCTTGAGAGAGCCCACAGGGTACCAGCTAAGCCGTTGGCCCCTGGTAGACCGCCAAGGCCGGTGGTGACCAGACTGCTTCACTACAAGGATAGGGATCTCCTGCTGAGAAGGCCAGGACAGAGGGCCATACACAGTAGGCAATAGCAAGGTGACTTTGTTCCCGGATTACACGCTTGAGGTACAGGGCCACAGAGTATTGTTTGTGGCTGTCAAGAGGGCACTTCGAGATGAGGGTATTCAATACTCTCTGATGTTTCCGGCACGCTTGAGGATAACTGTTAACGACAAGATGTCTTATCACGACAGCCCCGAGGAGGCTTGGGACTGGCTGGAGATGTACAGAGCAGGCATCGGAGAGGCAGGGAGTGGCGTAAGGGCAGGCGCAGAGGGGCCCGACCACGCAGACTGAGGCGCAAGGGTCAGCCAGGTCAGCCAGGGTCCCAGAAACCGACAGAGACGCAGACGGAGAAGGAGCGAGCGGAGGCTTTGCAGGCTGTCATAGTCATTTTTCGGGCGGAGGGGGGGACTTCTCCGATATGGACGGAATCGGAAGGGGGTCCTTGGAAGAGGACAATGACCAATCGGACACCGGAAGCCAGAAACTGCCTCATGTGACGGCCGGGACGGCGGATGAGATCGTAGATGGGTGATGTAGACTTTGGAGGGGCATTGAGCAGCGGAATAAGCGTGAGGGTGGATATAAGGAGCGGGCCAGCTATGTGCATGGATGGCTGGGATCCGGTTATTGGGGGTAGGGGAGTATGTGGGGGCAGTGGAAATCACGTGAAGGAGGTCCTACTAGTATACAGACCCGGAAGGGGCTAGCTCAACAGTAAGGGGGTTGAGCGCCGGTTAGAAGCCTCTCGGGGGTCTGACTCTCTGAAGCTTAGGGGTTACCTCCCGTAATTTTGTGTGGGTGTAGCTCTCCAGGGGGCTGGCGGGAGTAGTTAAGTAGTAGTTTGGATGGGTTCTAATGTTGTAGCACCTGTTCTGGGGGGAGATGGGGAGGGTTTGGGAGGAGGCGGAGGGGAGTTAATACCACCGGTGTGCTCTTAGATGCGGGATGAGTGCAGGGGAGGGACTGCTTGACTAATGGGGACGTTATATGATCTGAAATGCATCTCCTGGAATGTAAGGGGGCTTCATACAATGCAAAGGCACCACAAAGTGCATGCTTACCTGGTGCGACGGGGTGCACGTGGCATTCCTTCAAGAAACACATATTAATCGGGCTGAGGGCGTAGCATTGCAGAGACGATGGCGGGGCAATTATTTTACACATCTTACTTTGCCTTTGCCAGGGGTATTTTGGTGTGGATTAGAGCGGGAGTCCCTTTTCAACCCATGCAGCAACTGATTGACACGGGGGGAAGATTTGTAGCGGTGTTGGGGCTGCTGAATGGAGTGGATGTGAAGCTGTGCAGCGTGTATGCTCCTAATGTGGACCAACCTTCCTTCTTTGAGAGCTTATCGGGGAGCCTAGCGCCCTACTTAACTTATGCGACAATAATGAGGGGATTTTAACCTGATAGCAGATGTGGAACGGGACAGATCCCATCCCCCGCTATCTACGCACCAGTACATCTCGAAGCGCATGGCAAACTAACTGGGGGCTGGTCGACACGTGGCGAGACCAGCACTTGGAGGAGAGGGGTTATTCTTATTATTCTGGCCTTCACGACTTGCATGTGAGATTAGACGCAATACTCTGCTCCCCTGATGTTCACTCTAAGGTGATAGGTAGCGAGTATCTTGCGAGAAAGATCTCAGATCACAACCCGCTACTGATGCGACTACGATGGAGCCGAGAGAGGGCAGTTATACCGACCATGTGGCTCCGAGGAGGATCCGGTGTTTGGTGAGGAGCTGGGGGCAGGCATTGATCAGTATTTTGAGAGAAACGAGGGGTCGGCGACGTCAGTGGCAATTGAATGGGATGCGTTTAAGGTTGTGATCAGGGGTACTTGTATTGGCAAGGTGGTGGGAGTAAGGAAGACGATACTGAAAGGCCTGGAGAAGGCGGAGGGTCGACTGCGGGACGCGGAGAGAGACCGACCTGGGAAGCCACAGAAACAGGCCGAGGTGTCGGAAGCTAGGGAGGCAGTGGTGGTACAGATGGAGGGTGACAAATCGAATGCTCTGTTGGTGTGGTTGGCTAACCCGATCCCCAGGGGAGTTCCGATATCGAGCCTGAAATCCCTCATGGGGGAGATGGTGAACACTCAATCAGGGATAAACAGCTTGTTCCTAGAGTACTATACTGAGCTGTACAGAAGCCAACTGGCCAAGGATACTGAGGGCATCGTGAATATCTGCATGAGGTGGCCATGCTGAGCTTGAGTAAGGAGCAGGGAGACTTGCTGGGCACTGAGATCACGGTGGGGGAGATCAGGAGTGCGATTAAGCACATGGCTCATAACAAGACGACTGGAGTGGATGGCCTACCTATAGAGTTTTACTCTAGGTACGTGGATTGTCAGGCTCCGCGCCTGCTGGTGGTTTATCGGGAGGCACGTAAAGCAGAGAGGCTTCCTGAGACTGCTAGAGAAGCTATTATCATCTCCCTATTAAAACCCGGATTCAAAGCTACAGATATAAAGGCGTATTGTCCACCCTCAATGTTGACGACCGATTACAAAATCCTGAGCAGGATCCTAGCATCCCGCCTTCTCCCATATATGTCGCGGCTAGAGCACCGAGATCAATCGGGTTTTATACCTAAGCGTGACATATCTATTAATGTGAGACTGCTACTGAGAATTTTGGAGGAATGTCGGGACCTGGCGCCGTCTGCACTGATTCTCTCGGTGGATATAGAGAAGGCGTTTGATAGCCTGGAGTGGCCGTATCTCTTCCAGGTCATGCACATGATGGGATTGGGGGAGACATTCATGGGATGGACCCATATATTACATAACTCGGCGACGGCCCAGGTGAGAACGGGGGAGTTGGTGTCGTTGCCCTGCTCAGTGGGACAGGGACGCGCCAGGGTTGTTCACTGTCTCCACTCCTGTTCGCACTGGTCATTGAACCACTGGCGGTGCAGTCTATATCGGGAAGGCATTATGCTGGGCTGGAAGTGCGCGGAGAAGCGCATACTATATCGCTTTACGCAGATGACCTGCTGATGTTTTTGGCTGCCCCAGGTGAGGCTTTGAAGGGAGCGATAGCGCTGTTACAGAAGTTTGGGGAAGTACCGGGGTTGCGTGTGAACTGGGAGAACACCTGCCTGTTCCCCGTGCACAGGGCGATGGGTCAGCCTGCTGGGTTGGACGGAATAAGATGGGAGCAATGCTGTATGCCATACCTGGTGACTAACATCTACCATGAGCAGGCGGATCTATTGGAAGGCAATGTGAATAGAGAAGTGCGAGGGACTAAAGGGAGTATGGCGTTTTGGAGTACTTTGCCACTATCGGTGCAGGGAGCGTAGTATTTCTGAAAATGGTAGCACTGCCTAGACTCTTATACTATTTCAGGACACTGCCGATTTGGATCCCTGGTGCGGTGTTTTGGACGCTTCGTTCCATGATAGGGGGATTTCTGTGGGGGAGTGGCAGGAGGCGAGTGGCACTGACCACGATTATGAGGCCTAGAGCAGAGGGAGGGTGGGTGGTTCCGGACTTTGAAGGGTATTATTTGGCAGCTCACTGCTCCATCAGGATTCAAGCAAGCCGGGCCGACGAGGCTGAAATGCCAGAAACCGGTCCCCGGTAGCTTGTCTCCTTTCTGGTGAAGAATTGGCTTGGTAGTTTGGTCTGCCCTGTTCCCATGATGCACTGGGCCAGGGACAGACTAATTTGCATATAGCCAGGTTCTGAGCTGGGATGGGGCAGTGAGCTAAATAACGGTGATGGATCAAGCCCTGATCTTTGGACTGGGTAAGAGTGGTCTGCTTAATTCAGACACTCTGTTCATCACCACCCCCTTTTCTGAATCGTGTTTGGCCACTATAGGTGTGGCAGGGTATACTCAGACATGAGACCCTTGCTCACTGCTCCATCAGGATTCAAGCAAGCCGGGCCGACGAGGCTGAAATGCCATAAACCGGTCCCCGGTAGCCTGTCTCCTTTCTGGTGAAGAATTGGCTTGGTAGTTTGGTCTGCCCTGTTCCCATGATGCACTGGGCCAGGGACAGACTAATTTGCATATAGCCAGGTTCTGAGCTGGGATGGGGCAGTGAGCTAAATAACGGTGATGGATCAAGCCCTGATCTTTGGACTGGGTAAGAGTGGTCTGCTTAATTCAGACACTCTGTTCATCACCACCCCCTTTTTTTCTGAATCGTTTTTGGCCACTATAGGTGTGGCAGGGTATACTCAGACATGAGTCCCTTGCTCACTGCTCCATCAGGATTCAAGCAAGCCGGGCCGACGAGGCTGAAATGCCAGAAACCGGTCCCCGGTAGCTTGTCTCCTTTCTGGTGAAGAATTGGCTTGGTAGTTTGGTCTGCCCTGTTCCCATGATGCACTGGGCCAGGGAAAGACTAATTTGCATATAGCCAGGTTCTGAGCTGGGATGGGGCAGTAAGCTAAATAACGGTGATGGATCAAGCCCTGATCTTTGGACTGGGTAAGAGTGGTCTGCTTAATTCAGACACTCTGTTCATCACCACCCCCTTTTCTGAATCGTTTTTGCCCACTATAGGTGTGGCAGGGTATACTCAGACATGAGTCCCTTGCTCACTGCTCCATCAGGATTCAAGCAAGCCGGGCCGACGAGGCTGAAATGCCAGAAACCGGTCCCCGGTAGCTTGTCTCCTTTCTGGTGAAGAATTGGCTTGGTAGTTTGGTCTGCCCTGTTCCCATGATGCACTGGGCCAGGGACAGACTAATTTGCATATAGCCAGGTTCTGAGCTGGGATGGGGCAGTGAGCTAAATAACGGTGATGGATCAAGCCCTGATCTTTGGACTGGGTTGGGGTGGTCTGCTTAATTCAGACACTCTGTTCATCACCACCCCCTTTTCTGAATCGTTTTTGGCCACTATAGGTGTGGCAGGGTATACTCAGACATGAGTCCCTTGCTCACTGCTCCATCAGGATTCAAGCAAGCCGGGCCGACGAGGCTGAAATGCCAGAAACCGGTCCCCGGTAGCTTGTCTCCTTTCTGGTGAAGAATTGGCTTGGTAGTTTGGTCTGCCCTGTTCCCATGATGCACTGGGCCAGGGACAGACTAATTTGCATATAGCCAGGTTTTGAGCTGGGATGGGGCAGTGAGCTAAATAACGGTGATGGATCAAGCCCTGATCTTTGGACTGGGTAAGAGTGGTCTGCTTAATTCAGACACTCTGTTCATCACCACCCCCTTTTCTGAATCGTTTTTGGCCACTATAGGTGTGGCAGGGTATACTCAGACATGAGTCCCTTGCTCACTGCTCCATCAGGATTCAAGCAAGCCGGGCCGACGAGGCTGAAATGCCAGAAACCGGTCCCCGGTAGCTTGTCTCCTTTCTGGTGAAGAATTGGCTTGGTAGTTTGGTCTGCCCTGTTCCCATGATGCACTGGGCCAGGGACAGACTAATTTGCATATAGCCAGGTTCTGAGCTGGGATGGGGCAGTGAGCTAAATAACGGTGATGTATCAAGCCCTGATCTTTGGACTGGGTAAGAGTGGTCTGCTTAATTCAGACACTCTGTTCATCACCACTCCCTTTTCTGAATCGTTTTTGGCCACTATAGGTATGGCAGGGTATACTCAGACATGAGTCCCTTGCTCACTGCTCCATCAGGATTCAAGCAAGCCGGGCCGACGAGGCTGAAATGCCAGAAACCGGTCCCCGGTAGCTTGTCTCCTTTCTGGTGAAGAATTGGCTTGGTAGTTTGGTCTGCCCTGTTCTCATGATGCACTGGGCCAGGGACAGACTAATTTGCATATAGCCAGGTTCTGAGCTGGGATGGGGCAGTGAGCTAAATAACGGTGATGGATCAAGCCCTGATCTTTGGACTGGGTAAGAGTGGTCTGCTTAATTCAGACACTCTGTTCATCACCACCCCCTTTTCTGAATCGTTTTTGGCCACTATAGGTGTGGCAGGGTATACTCAGACATGAGTCCCTTGCTCACTGCTCCATCAGGATTCAAGCAAGCCGGGCCGACGAGGCTGAAATGCCAGAAACCGGTCCCCGGTAGCTTGTCTCCTTTCTGGTGAAGAATTGGCTTGGTAGTTTGGTCTGCCCTGTTCCCATGATGCACTGGGCCAGGGACAGACTAATTTGCATATAGCCAGGTTCTGAGCTGGGATGGGGCAGTGAGCTAAATAACGGTGATGGATCAAGCCCTGATCTTTGGACTGGGTAAGAGTGGTCTGCTTAATTCAGACACTCTGTTCATCACCACCCCCTTTTCTGAATCGTTTTTGGCCACTATAGGTGTGGCAGGGTATACTCAGACATGAGTCCCTTGCTCACTGCTCCATCAGGATTCAAGCAAGCCGGGCCGACGAGGCTGAAATGCCAGAAACCGGTCCCCGGTAGCTTTTCTCCTTTCTGGTGAAGAATTGGCTTGGTAGTTTGGTCTGCCCTGTTCCCATGATGCACTGGGCCAGGGACAGACTAATTTGCATATAGCCAGGTTCTGAGCTGGGATGGGGCAGTGAGCTAAATAACGGTGATGGATCAAGCCCTGATCTTTGGACTGGGTAAGAGTGGTCTGCTTAATTCAGACACTCTGTTCATCACCACCCCCTTTTCTGAATCGTTTTTGGCCACTATAGGTGTGGCAGGGTATACTCAGACATGAGTCCCTTGCTCACTGCTCCATCAGGATTCAAGCAAGCCGGGCCGACGAGGCTGAAATGCCAGAAACCGGTCCCCGGTAGCTTGTCTCCTTTCTGGTGAAGAATTGGCTTGGTAGTTTGGTCTGCCCTGTTCCCATGATGCACTGGGCCAGGGACAGACTAATTTGCATATAGCCAGGTTCTGAGCTGGGATGGGGCAGTGAGCTAAATAACGGTGATGGATCAAGCCCTGATCTTTGGACTGGGTAAGAGTGGTCTGCTTAATTCAGACACTCTGTTCATCACCACCCCCTTTTCTGAATCGTTTTTGGCCACTATAGGTGTGGCAGGGTATACTCAGACATGAGTTCCTTGCTCACTGCTCCATCAGGATTCAAGCAAGCCGGGCCGGCGAGGCTGAAATGCCAGAAACCGGTCCCCGGTAGCTTGTCTCCTTTCTGGTGAAGAATTGGCTTGGTAGTTTGGTCTGCCCTGTTCCCATGATGCACTGGGCCAGGGACAGACTAATTTGCATATAGCCAGGTTCTGAGCTGGGATGGGGCAGTGAGCTAAATAACGGTGATGGATCAAGCCCTGATCTTTGGACTGGGTAAGAGTGGTCTGCTTAATTCAGACACTCTGTTCATCACCACCCCCTTTTCTGAATCGTTTTTGGCCACTATAGGTGTGGCAGGGTATACTCAGACATGAGTCCCTTGCTCACTGCTCCATCAGGATTCAAGCAAGCCGGGCCGACGAGGCTGAAATGCCAGAAACCGGTCCCCGGTAGCTTGTCTCCTTTCTGGTGAAGAATTGGCTTGGTAGTTTGGTCTGCCCTGTTCCCATGATGCACTGGGCCAGGGACAGACTAATTTGCATATAGCCAGGTTCTGAGCTGGGATGGGGCAGTGAGCTAAATAACGGTGATGGATCAAGCCCTGATCTTTGGACTGGGTAAGAGTGGTCTGCTTAATTCAGACACTCTGTTCATCACCACCCCCTTTTCTGAATCGTTTTTGGCCACTATAGGTGTGGCAGGGTATACTCAGACATGAGTTCCTTGCTCACTGCTCCATCAGGATTCAAGCAAGCCGGGCCGGCGAGGCTGAAATGCCAGAAACCGGTCCCCGGTAGCTTGTCTCCTTTCTGGTGAAGAATTGGCTTGGTAGTTTGGTCTGCCCTGTTCCCATGATGCACTGGGCCAGGGACAGACTAATTTGCATATAGCCAGGTTCTGAGCTGGGATGGGGCAGTGAGCTAAATAACGGTGATGGATCAAGCCCTGATCTTTGGACTGGGTAAGAGTGGTCTGCTTAATTCAGACACTCTGTTCATCACCACCCCCTTTTCTGAATCACTATCGGTGCAGGGAGCGTAGTATTTCTGAAAATAGTAGCACTGCCTAGACTCTTATATTATTTCAGGACACTGCCGATTTGGATCCCTGGTGCGGTGTTTTGGACGCTTCCTTCCATGATAGGGGGGTTTCTGTGGGGGAGTGGCAGGAGGCGAGTGGCACTGACCACGATTATGAGGCCTAGAGCAGAGGGAGGGTGGGTGGTTCCGGACTTTGAAGGGTATTATTTGGCAGCTCAACTGCAATGGCTCATGCAGGCGGTGGCTCGGGAGTTTAGGGGGCCTGATGGCCCAGAGGCCCCATGGTTCTCGCGGCATGTACTGTCCTTTGTTGTTCTTGGTCAGCGATTGCGACTCGACTCATTGACGAGTGAGGAGAAAGCGCTGAGAGCATGTTGGAATAGGAGCAGGCGGAGGGGAGATGTCACCCGCCCTTACGCACCAGAAATTCTTCTGGGCATGTGCACTGCCTTCCCGCATGGAGGAGACTGGTCAGCAGCACTGACAGAATGGGAGGATCTGGGTCTGCAGATGATCGGGGATCTATATGAGGAGGGGACCCTTTTACCGTATCAGGTTCTGCAGGAGAGGTACAATTTACCCAGGGGCGACTTCTTGCTGCACGCTGCTCTGGTGGCCGCGATCCAGACTAACTGGGGGGAAGGGCTATCGGAACCACAAACATCCTTGACATGCCAATATGTTGTAATGGCAGCGGGGACAGTAAAGGCAGTGACTTGACTGTATAGGCGGCTGGTGGAGGAGGGACTGCAGCTGCTAACTCAGTTGCGAGGAAAGTGGGAGGGAGACCTGGGCAAAGATATCCCTGAGGCGGTATGGGCTAAACTAGTGGCAAGGGCATGGAAGGGTACGCGGAATGCTAGATTCTAACATATCCATTTTTTACATTATACACAGGGCGTACTTAACTCCAGGAACAGTTAAATAAATATTTCAATGTGGACTCAGCATGTTGCCCTAGGTGCCACATGACTACAGCGGACTTCCGACACATGATGTTGAGTTGTCCGCAGCTCGGCACGTACTGGGAGGAGGTGGTTGAAGTCCTACGCAGAGTGACAGATAGGCAGATTGAGCCGGACATGGGGGCATGCATGCTGCACTGGTTTCCGCATACAGCGCAAACTAAGGTCACAAGCAAGTTTATTGATTTGGGGTTGCTGTTGGCTAAACGAGAACTAACTAGGCAGTGGAAGTCAACACAGGGCCCTAGTGTGGCGCGATGGAGGGTGGAATTCACAAACTGGGCGGCTAGTGAGAGTATGATCAGGTTCCGACAGGCCAGGAGAGCGAGCAGTGAAAAAGCGATGGAAATTGCGCAAGCGTGGGAAGCGCTAGTGGCCTTACTAAAGGTGCCAGAGTCGGACTCGGATTCTGACTCTTCGCAGGCCCCACAGGAAAATGTTGGAGTGCAGGGAACATAGATAGGCGAGTCCGAACTAGAGGGGCAAAGGATGTGAGATCAGGAGTTGCATGAATCGGAGCGTACCCCAAATCGGAGATCCGCACTTCCTTGCACAATGTTGATGATTGTTGATCCTTGTTTAGAGTACTTGGAGCACACCGGTGGAAGGGGCTAAGGGGGATGATGGAGAGAGGGGTAAGCATATGCAGGGGGCTTCAAGCTTGGTTTCCATTATGGGATCAGATGTTATTGATTGCATGTACTAATAGCGGAATTGTCGGGAAAGGAGGAGGACGGGAAGTTTACCGATATGATGGGCAGGGTGAGCATGTCAACCTGACTGAGAAAAACGACTACTCATGCACTGTACCAAGGAATGTGCCCCCACTGAAAATGTGTTTTGAATGTGGGGGACTTTGTGTGTGTTAAATACTCAATAAAAAAAAATATTTTTTGTAAATCATATTGCATGGCTTTACTGGAATGTTAAATATTGCTATTGCCAATGTTACTGTGTTTATGGTGCCGCACAACATACACTGGTACCTGAACAGTGTTACTCCAGTGCGCAAAGGTCAAAAACCAGCACTATCATGTTAGGATGGGTGAATACAATGTTGATGTAAACCATCATATATGGCCCAACAATGGCTATCCCAACACATGCAATGTCAACGTGTGCCATAACCTATGCCTGCATAACAATGTCAATATCCATAAATGCAATATCAATGTAGACCATAAACAATGGCCGCATAACAGTTTTGATACCGGTAGAAACAAGTTCAATGTTGCCATAATTCATTCATGCATAACAATATTTATATCAGCAGAAACAATGCCAATGTGCACCATAATGTAGGCACGCCAATGTCAATATCAGTAAAGACAATATTGATGTATGCTATGACAACTGTACGCACAAAACTGAGAATATTGGTAAAAGTGATATCAAGGAATGCCACATTATTTGTTGAAGTTCCAATTAACTTGCATCATTGCTGTTGGATTCATCCAAGGTGACCACCCCATCAACCCTGAGTCAGAGATATGTGGTCAGACAGGCATTGTGACCCCAACCCATGCCTATTGAGTGACAGGTCATAGGTGGGGTCTCACTTAGCCCAAAGACAAATGCCACCCAAGGGAAAACCCTGATCGATTCCATACATAGACATACATTCCATACATAGACAGTTGTGCCACAAACAGGTCTAAGGAAATTGGTCCCAATAAAACACATTTGGCCACAGGCATGCGTTTCCCAAAAATACAACAAAGCTAGATGCCACATGTAGATAGAAACACTCAGCCAATCAGGACACAGCGTGCACAACACACGTAGTAATCATGCGCTCCCGCACAAGACATCTAGCACATACACACTGGCCCACACTAGCTCTCCCAGAGTTTGAGAGCCATGTGTGTCCTCTTATCAGATGCCCAAACTTGATATTTACGACTAAGATGCTTTTTAAAAAATTAAGAATTGGTTTAATGTACCTCACTAGATGTATACATTGTCGGTTGAAACCTTGTACAGCAAGAGACTTTCTTCAGAAGTACTCTGTCAACACTTTCCCAGCAGCTACGTTTAATTAAACCTACTTGTTCCTTTTTTGCCAAATGCCTCTGTCTTTTCATTTCTTTAAGTTAAATTCATATCGAGCAACATTTTAGGGATCCAGTCAGGACAGATTGGTTTACAGAGCCTGGCTGCAGCAGCAGAACAAGGATCCCTGCCCAAACAGATTCACATCTGCACAAAATAGACCAGTGTGTAGATGCCATAATTGACTAGAAGTTCTGCTGAATCCGCGGGGTGGAGGTCCATCCGGAGGCTGACATCACAGGGTTAAGAGACTATATTTGATCCCTAATTCCAACATGTAGCATCTGGCAATCTAGGACAAGCATGCAGATAATTTTTCCCTAGTAAGCACGCTAGAGAAGGTGAGGGTAGCTACATTCAGATTTTCATTTGAACGGTTGGGCATGACACAACTGGACACTTCCTACTGTTGGTGTGTTGTATAGGGTTACTATTTTTTTGCTTGAACTAATGGTCATGACACCACTAATACACCCCAGGCCCTGGGTGCATTATATAGGGTCACTTATTTTTTTCGCTTGAACTGTTGGGCATGACACAACTGGTACACCCAGGCCCCTAGTGTGTTATATAGAGTCACCACCTTGATCTCATTTTTTAGTTAAATTTTTTTTTTTAGGAACTGTCAGTTTCTTAACACTGGCAGTATCTAAAAGAAGTGAAGAGGTGGATTTTTTTGCTAGGAACGCTGGGCATCAGTTAGTCTGTACGCACGACCCCTGTGTGTTGTATAGTGTATAATCCAGATGTTTGGGACAAATTCAGACCTTGGTGAATAGGGTGTAGGTTGTGTCTGACCACAGAGGGCCAATGATTGTCGGGTTAATCCTTTATCGCAATGCAAATCATTGCTCTTTTTGTCTGCTGAGCCAACAGTGAGACTAGCAGGCTCACTTAGCTCCGACTATTACACAGAGCATACCTACTCCTCAGGCTGTAGGCGCTAGGATGGGGCTAAGGTTTTTTGGTAAAATAATAATTTTTTCTGTCAACCTCTCTTTTAGTCACTTTTAGATTTTTCCATGTTATGCATTTATTGATGTTGTGGTGCTGTTGATTGTTTTTCAATATGCTACATTTAAATGTTATGTTATGTTAATGAGCCTATACTTTATGAATTAAAAACAATTTTTTCACAAGTCATAATTTCACATTTGCTAGTTTACTACTACAAATCAACTTGTACTGTTCTGAACTAACAATTGCACTTTGTTGCAGGCTGTTGCTATTTCATTGCATTTGTCTTTGCCTATTGTTAAACATTCTGTTTCCTTCATAGATCAATTTTTATAGAGTACTTAATAAGTAGGAAGTTTTTCAGTACCACCCCGTGTACACAGTCGGCCACTATTAGAGTAGAATTTGTAATTATTTAAAAAATCTTAAGACAATTAAAACGTGCAAAATTCTTAAAACAAGTTCCACAATTCATCATGGAGACTCCACTAGGCCACATGCAAGTAAGGTTCCCCAACCAGGCTAGGAACTAGAGAAACACTGACACTAGTGGCACACCCATATCAAAGCACATGCATGTCCCTGGCTTGAGGGGGGATCATTCGATGCCAATATCATAGAACACACAAAGACTCACATACAGACCAGGTATGCAGGACAAAATAAGGGTAAACAAGTGGCCCTTCTAGAACTATGAGCCATCTTCCAGGTGGCACCGGCCGACAAGACTATCCCCGGATCCATAAGCAAAGCATCTGCACCTCCCCTTCCATACATCAGCAGGGATGTGCTCTCACTGGTGCCATTCTGCTTTGGGTTAGACTAAACCACCAGTCGAGGAGGCTTATGGACCTTCCCCAGGACAGCAAGCCACGAGTCCCATGGAGGGAGATCGCAGGTCCAATCCGCCCATATTCAGTCAGCCACGGCTCAGTCAAGTGCCAGGCTCCTTTGGGGTTCAACCCCCCTCACCCATCGGTCACGGCCCATCAGGTCAAAGCTGAATGGGGAGCACATGCTCCTGAATACTCCACAGGATGCCCTAAGATCAGAAGGAAGTTCTTGACCCTCTTGGAAGGGGATTCCATCAGTGGAGGGAAAGAAAGCTGCCCCAGTCTTTCAAAATCTGACTTTAAAGGCAGAGCCCTGGGTATGATCCCCAAGGCATAGCTATGGTGTAAAGGAAGCATCAGGGAGTGAGTTTGAGGCCAAGAAATTGCCTAGAAGAACAGCATGCAGTTCGGAGTGAAGGAGGCAACCCAGGTAGGAGTTAGAAGAAAGGTGTGAGTTAAGGATAGAAAGAGAGAAATACATCTCACCTGGGAAGGCCAGCATGGGAGGGAACCGGGGCTAGGCCTTGTGCCTCAAGTAGGTATGAGCCGAGGGAACAGTTAAAAGGAAGGCCCCAAACAGAAGCACACACATCACCTCACCGTTGGCATAGAAGAGGGGCTGACAAAGAAATAAGTAGACAGGAAAGCTTGACTGGAACACATTTGAGGCACAGAAGGAGCAGCATGGCACCTTTGAGGGTGCAGGAAGAGAGGGAAGATGAGGACGTTTGTTACTTCCTATAAGTGCCAGTCAAGCAGACCAACCCCTAGAGAGATAGTATCCAGATAGACTTCGCATGGCCTTTCTGACATCTACTGGCCTGCAGGACCGAAAGCAAGGCTTGTCCATGGCCAGAAGAGGGATCTTTCAAGCCAGAGGACATAGCCATTGTGGAGGACTGCATTCGGCACGGAGGGGGATCCAAAATGGAACTATCACAACTTGCAGGAATACCTTAGATGATGGGAGTGCTATATCGAGGAGAAACCGACAGAGCAACCCCGTGCCAGAAATTATCCGCTATTGCAGAAAGGTCCAGTAGGAACCTCCTATTTATCTTGGGAAAAGAAGTACAAAGAAGGGCTGAGGCACAAACTGCCCACATTGAGGGACGTGGCAGGAAAATGGATATCATGCCTTCAGAAGAACACCACAGGTATTGACTTAGCTAATGGTTACATCAAAAGTCTGCTAACTAGGCTCATGGGGGGGTGGACAGACACAGTGTTCTCCTGAATCCGCATCCCCACAGTCACGCTTATCAACATCAAGTATGACGAGGCTGCATTTAACTCATTCACACACCAGATCTGGACAACCCTGAGGGAGGTAGTTACTGACAGCCAGGCATAGGAGGATTAATGTCAGAGAGCATGAAGCCTGGGGAGACAGTGACTGAATTCCTAGATAGAATGAGAGAACGATGTGGACAGCCCTGGACCAATATGGGTCCCCAGGTTGCATTCTTCTTCAACTTCCTCAAAAGGGGACTACCCACTGAGATCCAGATGAGACTAGATGGTGTAATAGGGCTAGACCACCAAACCTTGGCAGGAAATACAGACTTTCTACACTATTACTGGAAAAGACAGAAGAAGGACAGCGAAAGGCAGAAGCAGGCCAATAAAGACATCCCCAAAGTGGGCCAACATAAGTTGAAAAAGTCCACCCTTGAGGGTTCCACATTGGCCACGAATGTCCAGATGGCATCAGTCCCAAGGGGATCTCTGCTTTCAGACTCCAGATGATATCTACTCAGTCCTAGTGGCCAAGGTCAGGGAGCCTCATAGTGTGCTACTATTGTCATAAAATGGGCCACATGGCTAACCCGTGCTGTCTCAAAATATACCACAAGCATAATGGAATAGTACTGGGACAGCCCCCTCAGAGATTCCACCCCCAAAACCAAGCTCATAAATGCATTGCACAATAAGCTTCAAGGAAATCAGGTTGCAGCCACCCCACTGCAATAGGGGCTGGGTGATTAGCTGAGAACAGGGCAACTGCTACAACAGACAGAGAACTCAGTCCAGCAGGGACCGGACCCACAGCCACAGCAAGGAGGGGTGACTGTCTGAAGTGGCAATGCCCTAGAGCAACCACAGGGTACAAACATTCAGTAAGTCCAAAACCCATCCCCTTAAATGACCTCTCCCCTTCATACTACCACTAGTCACATATCCTTACCTACCTTCACAGCTAGCCTTTAGGGCAGTCACACTATGCTGACCGGTAATCCACGCTAGAATTTGCCATCCAGGTGCCCACAGGGGCGTGGGGTTCCCACTGCTGTAGATGCGCAGGGGTGGGTTAGCCAACCACGCCCCGGGGAGGATGGTCTGATGAAGGAGTAGCATGTCCCCCCCAACTGGTGCATAAAAACAGGCACCCAGGACCACTCAACAAAGCCCAACTATGATTGGGCTACGTACATCTCGCCTGCCTCAAGGTTTACCACCAAATGGAGGCCCTCCTTTAGTTCCAAAATGAGGTGAATGCTCTGATGTCGGGAGTTGGGCTCATTAACATTCATAGATCAATGTTGTCCACAAAACTCCAAAGAAACCCAATTCACATGATGCTGGCCCATTGAAAAAAATCCATTGCGTTCATTAGCGTTACCTAAATCAAGCTGAGAACAAAGCCTCAATGAGACCACGCCGACTCTCATCCAAAAAACAGCAAACATGCACAATTCCAGCCATTTCCCTGCAGGGCCCTACGGGCTTCCACGAACGACCCTTCGACCACCTCCGGTATCCCTTGTTAAAATTGGCAATGCCCAAGTTATAGGTAAATGTCCACCGGAACCTGCACAAGACAGCCTAAAACAGCCCAAAATTCTTAACCCTCCCAGAAGAAGGGCGTAACCCAACAACTCAACCCAATTAGAGAAAACCTCATTCCAACTTTCTGTTTTTCCAAATGCCTCTTGCAGCCGCGGCCCGTGGAGGGAGTTACGTTGGGGCAGGGAGGTGGGGAGGGGTAGGGGCAGGGTGGAGGGTGCTAAAAACCGGCATATGGATAATTGCAGATAAGTACACAATTTAATTAATAAACAAATTTCGTAGCGCGCACAGCATAGCATTTTGCGATGCAGTGCAGGCTACGAAATTCGTTTTATTAATTAAATTGTGTACTTACCTGCAATTATCAATATGCCGGTTTTTAGCACTCTCCACCCTGCCCCTCCCCCTCCCCGCCTCCCTGCCCCACCGTAACTCCCTCCACGGGCCGCGGCTGGCCCATTGTCTTTTCATTTCTTTAAGTTAAATTCATATCCGAGCAACAATCAGTTTGCAAAAATGAGTGTGACCTCACAAAATAGGGACATTTTCTCACACTTAGGGGTCTATTAGGATGCCAGGCGGACTTTTGTCCACCCGCCACCCTAGCGGTGCTTGGGCCGGCCTCCAGTGGTGCGGCGGTCCTGCACCGACAATTAGGGTGCTACTGCCATGGTGGCGGTGGCATTCCCCATCCACAGCATTGTGGCGAGCGGTTTTCATAGCACCGCCCGCCACTATGCTGTGGATGCACCTTGTGCATTTGCATGCACAACGGTGCCAGCCAAGTTGTGCATGCAAATGCAGAGGGGTACCATAGGTACCCCCCATGTGCACCCCCCAACACCCTGGGGGCCCACAACGGGCCCCCACATGCAGACTCTGCATGCCTTTCTATAGCGGCAATGCAACTATGTAAAGGCACATCACAGCCTGCTTCCTGATATGGATGGCGGTGTCTGCAGGATGCAGGCGATGATGTGCCTATCATACCATACCAAGCCCCTTTTCTGCCCGGTCACCTGTTTGACCGGTGGAAAACCGGCAGACGGTCTTCCCGTCCGCCGGGTTCCCCCCGCCATACTAATATGGCAAGGGGGGAATGGGAGGCTGGCGGTAAATAATGGCGGGCGGATCGCCACCACCATATGGGCGCTGGCGATCCACCCACCATTAGAATAGACCCCTTAGTGATTGTAAACTGAAAGAGAAATGTATGATACAATTAAAAATGTATTTCAATAAATTGTCTCCAAATGTTGCATACTCTGCAGCTTCACTATTTTTAAGAAGCAGTTTTGAAGAGGTATGCAAACTAACAGATGATTCAGTACACAATATCTTTGTTAAAAAGCAACTGCTTATAAAGAGAGTGGAACAGGTCATTTGAAGACATTCCAGACATTAGCGCTTCTAAAACTAGATCCTGGAGTTTTTGGATGAAATTCCACTGAGTGATTTTTTAGTTAAGATACCATATACCTCAATGATGTGTTTTTTTTCCCTTACCATAGACACACTTGCCATGTTGAGAAGCCAGACGTAAGAATGAATGTAAATAGTGCATTTCTAAGTTTTCAGCACTATTTTCTTTGCTGACATAATCATCATACCAACAATAGTTACCTTTTTTTCTGGAAGTGGCTAGTTATTGATGTGATTAAAAAGTTTCTTGATAATAAATTATATGCAGACATTCAACTGCTTACAATAGTGTTGACCTTTTCCCACCAGTTTGTAATGGCAGGACATTGTATGAACATGTGAATGTAGTCAACAATTTTCTTTTGGCCCCTCTAACACTTCCCACCTTCCATCTTACGTGGGGTCCAGCATATTCTTTGTAGTTCCAACTAGAAGCGCAGGTGGTATGCTGTATGCATAACAAGGTACAATATTTAGGACATGACAATTGTGTTGGACAATACTTTTCTAAGCACATTATGACATACAACCGAAAAACATACTTTGATAAATATTTCTTCTGCTGCACCATTAATTCAGCACAATTACACTTGCACTCTTCTTTACCACAAAACTACATTTTGTAGAATTTACCATTGCCAATTATGTACCAGCAAATCCGTACGTCATTAAATGTATAAATGGCAACACATAATTACAAGAAGTATGCTAAAGGAGTGCCCTACAATTTTTCATATCCCCCATACACACACCTAATATCAGGACATATTTACATTTGACAACCTGATGTAATTAACACAAGGGCCCTATTTTCAAGTTGGGTGAAATTCCCTGCAGATATTCCCAGTACCTGGTATATCCATTACCGGCCAGTATCTCTGCATAGAATTGCACCTTTTATGAGTTAAACCCCTTGGAATGAGGAATACCTGTGTGGACTCGGAGTTACTGTGACTAATTGTGAGAGGTTTAACAGTCCCATAAACCAGTGGCTCTGGGCAGGTGATAAATGGGAGCAGTGGCTTCTCTGAAGGGCAGGGGTGGAGATATGTGGGCTGGGAGCATCAGGGAAGGATAGGAAAGATTAGTTTTGGCAGGGGAGATCATTTCATGCTCCCCTCTTACCAAACTAAAAGATTGACAGAGACAGTGCAATGAGGCTTGGCTGCCAAAGCCTTATATGACTTTACTGGTAAGAATTTCCGGGAAATGAAATTGTTTGCCTACATGGTGACAAACGGGATGAAGGAACACCAGGTATTTCATGATCAGACAGAATTAAATCGCACCCAGGGATACTGTTCTGCTGGATTCATAATCAGACCCATAGTGTCTGTTTTACAGAAGAGAGGCAAAGGGACTTCGGCAAAAAAGCTAAATGCCTCATTCAAACTACTCAATGTTCCCTCACCTCTGTTTGAGCGGCAGAGCAGTGTTTTCCACTGCGTCCATCAGTTCTGCAGTTCGGATGACAAATCTGTTGGATATGACAGCAATAGAAATGGCATCAACCCGCTGCCCAATTTAGGGTGGCCATGCAGCCACTATTTTGGATGCTGTGCCTGGCATGGAAAACCACCATGTGGATCATCGTGGTTTCATTATTAAAAAACAAAAAGGTTTTCATCAAATTATCCTTACATCCAAATCTGAGGCTCAATTCGTCATTAACCATAATTTGTTTTTTAAACTGTGACTTTAATTAAATGTACAATTTTAAAACACAATTGTGATGTTAGATCCTGTATGATTTATTGACAGTTTCTGTTAAAAACACTTTTTTTAAAATTTACTAACAGCTTGAGTGGAGTTTGATACATCTTCATGAAAGTTAGAAGACAAGCCGCATATTTAACTTCCTGTTATTCAATAGGTCAGCAAGATAGCAAGGTCAGCAGAGCCTATGACCTCTGCAGTAACTTAACCAAAAGTCCAGATCCTTTATTGAGAGGTTGCCATGTTTGATGCAGCAACTTGTCAAAGTATTTTGATCTTCAAGAAAAAAATAACACAGAGGGAATTTGTTCTTGCATAATAAAACAATGTGACTGATCAACGATCAACAGATAGTTCTCCCTCAACCTGAAGAATATTTTACAATTTCCTTACCAATGATCCCATTGCTTTCAATCGAGGGCTTGGTATAAAAAAGGTATGATGCCAGACCCCTACATAGGTGAGGTCTCCTGTCGCTGTGACCTGATGGCCCAATGGGGGGCAGTCCATCAGGTCAAAAGTTTCTGATGGTTCAGCCAGCTGAAGCTCTACTGTGTTCCACAGCTCTAAATGGCATGGTGTTACCACAAGTTTGGTGGTTTGACGAATCTACAATTTTATAGTAGATGCTTTGATCTACGAAGTTCTAAATGACCCCCAGAATATGTTTTCAAGAAGGCAAATGTGGTTTTAATAAAAGCACAATATCTGTACCTGTTTAAAACATTTTCTCTTACTTTAACTCGAGGAAACCAAACAATCCAGTATTTCATTAACTCTGTTCAATAAACGTTTCCCTGTTTGAAAAGGACTTGTTTGTGCTAGTAGCACATTATAAATATCTACTATGAAATACTTAAGAGGTAGCCATGCTGTAGTGCCATATTTTGTTTTAGAGGGTATTTGCAAAGTTATATTATGTCACCAGAACACCTCGATCATCTAGTAGGACCGTACTCAATATCTATTTACTTATTTGCGTTACATAACCATGACCTATCAAAAAAAGGTTTATTTTTATTCGTTTCAGAAATTAGGATGCGTGTGCAACATGTGCAGATACATTTATTTTGATATTTAAATGCATGCATACATATGTTTATTTGTGAGGGTGTTGCTCACTATGTACAGATATTTAAGTGTACGTGCTACCGTGATATATGTGTGTGTGTGTGTGCGTGCGTACGTGCGTGTGTGTACACACCCCCACTGCGCTCGAGGAGGAATTCATAGGCGTCTATATTCGTCCGATTCTCTGTGTTCAATTCCCCACCACAAATGTGCGCTGTGCGCCAAATTATGATCTATGCTCTGTTCGCTTTTCAATTTTCTGCCTAAAAGTCCCAAACCTTTTGACTACGTGAGCACTTGTATTATTGTCAGCTTCAAGAGTTAAATATTCCTGGAGGAATTTGTTACTACATGGTGCTACATAATGCCTGAAAACCGCATGCACCGATATTGCTCTCAAATTGGCAGCAAGTGAACAAGGGACATGAGGGATGCTTCAGCACAGTAACCTATCCTTCCTGCTCTCCTGGGAGCCACTTGGCCAGCTTTCATCCTCATAATTATAATAAATTTGACATTTCATAGATAATATTGATTTCTGTATTTTAGCATTTCACCATAGGTGACAGTCTAGCGTCAAGAATGAAATTTCTATTGATCTCCTGCGCATTAATCTCTCATGTGTATGTGATCATTTTTATAAGACCTTTTACTGCACATAAATCAATATTTCATATTTCCAGCTATGCCAGAGGAGATGTCATATTTGTAAACTGTGAGTTGACACCTGCAATTCCTTCCTGTTCGGCTTCAACTGTTCAGTAGTAGTCGATTCGGGGTTGGGAAAGGACCAAGCGCCAGAAACAAGATAGATAAAAAGCAGGAATGCAGAATTCAGTAATTAGCTTAATGAACAAAGGAGCATAGTAAGTGAAGGTACGTTGTGACTCAATGAACACGGGGTGTTGTCATGCATACCAAATCAGGACGTGCAGCTTTGGCATGTAGCTGATACAACTTTTGCATGTTTGGAGTGTTAATGCGAAGTAAAACATAATAATTACCATAACTCTGCATAAGGTGCTACAAAGAAGATGGCCATTTCGCAGGCAAGAAAATATATTATTCGAGGCACGGATTTGGGAGCAGGATTATTTTCGGTTACATGCAGCAAAGAGGAGGAATACCACACATTTGCAGTGACTGGTGTGGAGGACCACCTATCAGAAAAACAGCATACATTTCCAATCGCGTTTGAATGCGTAGCTGTTATAGGTATTTGTTTTTAAATGAATAGCATTTAATTGCTAATTGCCATATTAAACCGAAACATTTCGCCATCAGACAACACGTTGTGTAGTGGTTGTTGCGAGATGTGTTTTTTACTTTCTTCCATTCTGACTTTCATAGTAGGGAGCGCAGCACAGTTTCTACCAAATGACACTTTGTTAATCATTTCTGTGATTTGAGAGTCTAATTGTTCACAAACCCGATAACAATAACAATTACTAAATCGACTGTCCATAAAAAGAGCCAGTCTTTAGTCCATTAGTACCCCACACAAAAATGGCGTTTCTTATGAACCAAATAATTTATCTCCCAAGCTCCTCCCCTCCGAAATCCCCTTTTACTGGATATATGTTTATGCCACCCAGAGCAGGGTCAACTGATGGTTTTAAGGTGGACAAATCGCTTAGAATTTAGATCTGGTAATCATGTTGTTTCCTTTTCCACTATGCCTTTTTTTTAATTCAATGGCTCGTTTTTAACTAATATCTGGATTAAAATATTTCATATTACATGCCCATTTTTTGCCACACATTGGCAAAGTATTGGAGAATGTTCTTACCATGGAAAGTCTTGGTTAAATGAATTTTAAGATGTGTATTATGTTAGTTTTTGTAATGTTACTTATCTGAAGCAGTGCAGTGTAAACTGGTAGGAAGTGTCAGACACTACCTACTCTTCTCAGAGGGGCTGCTCAGCTTTAATTGTAATCAAACCAAAGCCAGATTTGACTCTGTTATTTTTACAAAAAAGCGAGGTGGAACTTGCCTTTAATGCAGTACCAAAGGGTAGGGCCCCTGGCCCTGATGGCATCCCAACGGACTTGTTTTTTTATGATAAAGACAATTGGCTACAATATATCTAGCTGCTCGTGAATGCGATAGCTAGTGGAGAAAACATACCTGGCTCATGATGAGGAGCTGAAATCGAACCTATCTATGAAAAGGGGGATTGATCCAGTCCCAGTACATATAGGCCAATAAGTCTAATTGACTCTGCCCCAAAATCATGGCCAGATTCCTTTTAAATAGAATTCAGTCATGGATCGAAGAAAATAATATATTATCCCCCTCACAGACAGGTTTTAGGGCACATGTAAGTACCATCGATCAGGTCTTTCGTTTCATTTAAATTTACTGGTGTGTCGTAATTGAGCACTATTTATGCCGCATTTGTTGATTTAAAATCAGCATTTGACACATTCCCACGTAACAAGATATGGACAGTTTTGAAAGACCTGGGTATGCCCTTGGAGCTCTTATCGCTTGTAGCCAAACTACACAAGTTCAATTTTGCGCAGGTCAGATGGGGTGCACAGGGCAATACTACTCCCAGGTTTTTGATTTTAAAAGGGATACGTCAAGGGTGTGTTCTGGCCCCCATTTTATTTTCTTTGTTTATAGATGGGGTTGTTCATTATTTTTCAGCACATCCTACTGATGCTCCTTCTTTAGCTGGCTCAAATGTCCCAATACCTATGTTTGCTGACAATACCCTAATTATATCAAACACTCAAGCGGGGTTGCAGCAAGCACTTTGTCACTCCGAGGCCTTCTACAGAGATCATGAATTGGGGTTGGATGTGGACCAAATTCATAGGTTTGCATAAGCACAAGGCGGTTGAGGGCAGGGTTCTCATGAATAGGGTCCCACTGGAAGAAACAGATGTATTTACCTACCTGGGGATTACATTGGGCAGCAAGTTAGACTGGAAGCCCCAGATAGTCCTATTGGCATTAGGCACTCAGAATTGGCAGGATCACTAGTAAACAAGCATAGGCTTTCTAAGACTAAGCCAGTAGGCCCAGTCCTAAAGATTTACAACACAATGGTCCTGGCTTCCACTCTCTATGGAGCAGAACTCTGGGGTTTTGAGAACGTTTCACCACTCATCTTAGCTCAGAATAAATTTGTGCGGAGTCTTTCTGGCCTTTCTCAGAGTACACCTCTTAAACCCCTATATCTTGATTTGGGATGCAACATACTGGTAGACGTTACACGATTTAGATTTCTTGCTTTTTGGCGAAGATTGTGGTCAACCCCGGAGTTGTCACATTATGCTAATACGCTCAAAGATGTCAGAGACGCTGATTCTTCACATAAGATTATCTGGCTGCAAAAGATAAAATGCTCCCTGGTGAATATGGGGATGACCCATTTATGGGAAGATCCGGTTGGTAACATGTTTCCCTCCCAAAAAGCTTTTAAAGAGGCCTATGATTAAAGCGAATAACACTCGAACCACTTGAAACCATTTACTGACCAGTACTTTTTTGGAACACAAGCCAGAGCCTATGTTTCAAACTTTTTGGGACTCTATTACTTAGCCTGGCGATAGGAAACATTTTTACCACTTTGGAGTGGGTACTCTACCAGTTAAATCCTTTACTGCCAAATGGAAAAATATCTCAGATAGTAAATGTGTATTTTGTCAGGGCCAGGATGAAACGTTACCACGTATGTTATTTGTATGCCTGGCCTATAACTCTTCACGGAGCAAATGGCTACAACCAATTTGCTCTAACTTGGGTACTAGGTTGTGTGCTATTGCTCTAAGACTATTGAAGACCGGTAATCAAGAGGCCATTGTGATAGCCCTAACAACATTTTTAAGCTGGATATGGAGAATACAGTCCAATTTTTTAAAAGTAACAGCTGCTATTGATTAGTTCTAATCCATTGTATGGTGCTATGATGTTTACCTGTATTTTGTAGTCTGTATTGGGCTTTCTTTATGTACGATGCACAAATTAAATGAAATGCCAAATTAATCTTGGAGTAAGTACTGCATACTATGAAGATATAATTCTTATATTGAATCATGTGCTCTTTTAATTGATTGTTTTATCAGGTTATTATACTTTTGTGTTATTACCAATTACTATGATGTATTATGTCTTACAATTTTAGAAATCATGTTTTACCTAAGATTATTTATTATGTCATTGTAAATATTCTGTGTATCTTTTATAATCAGAATGATCGAAATGAAAACTAAATTGAATTGAATTAAAAGGAACTGTTACACCACTTCTCAGGAAGGGTGTCATACTCTGAATGGGGCAGAGCTTTTAAAAGGATAGGGCATCTAAACCATAGCTGTTCTTTCTTAAATTGGCCAAATGCAACACTTCTTAGTGCCATGCAGCGTCTTGAGATCGCAATAGAATTGCAAGCCATGGCACAGGCAACACATATGGTTCCGCGTACCACAAGGTAATAAACTCTAACAGTGAGTTGCTTCCTGTCAGATGTGGTTTGTTCATCCCATCTTTTTATTCATTTGAATTCTGGTGTGTGTTGTTTTACTTATTCAGTTCAGGTACTGTAGCAAAAACATCAAAATACTAACAATATACAATTTAAAAAAGTCCAATACATGACTTCACATGCAGGAACTGTCAACTCTTGAGTGTCTATTGTATTTACTTAACACATTAATGTATGGATTCGGCACACAGCCTTAATAGGCACTAATTATGATTGACCCAGTATTCCTCCGAGTAACTGTGGTCTTCCGCAGCTACGGATTCTAAGGGTACCAGTTACTCTGAAGGATAACATGTGGATCATTGAGGGTTCACTTAGAAAATGAGAAATTATGGGGGAAGGGGTAATTCCTCATCTTATTTCCCCAAGTATTTTTTTTATTTCACTACAGATTTTCACACAGACATTTCAGCTGTTTTCAGCACCCAAACGCTCTGACTGGAACTAAACAGATCAGCATACATCCTGCTGATCTCACAATTCCAGTGTAGAGAAGGTTTAGTGGTTTCTTTAAGTTTCTGTCTGCCTGCTGCAAGCTCAAATTAACCAGCAAAATGAGAGATATGGCGTTGTTTTCATTTTGATGTGCAGATATCTCACATCTCAGTGTTAATGACATCTACTTAAGTAATTACTAACTGCTACTTCCACCCCAGTCCTTCCTAAAGTTTCAAATACATAATAAACAGCCATTGGCAAAGCCATTGTGTTTGACTTATTTTCTGAGATGCTGAATCTTGCATGCACACACTGTACAAACATCAACCTATTGGCTTTACTGCTTCTTGTTTGTCCAGCAGCACTGGAGAGTGAGCACTGATAAAAATCATATGAAAACAGTGATGCAAATAGGATAACCTTTTTTTCTGCAGCATTCATTGTTAGATCCTTTTGTTAGGCTTACTCCCCAGTGCAACAGGCCAATGAGCGACTGATTTCATATATAAAATAGTCCCTCATACATGCTATTGGTGGCAGAAGGACACCACCTATCAACAAATTGTCTTGTAAGCCTGGAAGAATAGTGCCACCTGCCCTCACTTTGGTAGCTTGACAACCAGAATGTAATGAATGTTTAGCATGTGGGAAGATGAAAGTGCATAGAGCATTAGGAGATGGGAAACCTTTGCTATAGAAAGGAATGTAAAAGGGGGAAAAAGCAAATTTGTGTAGTAGGTAGTATCTGAAAGACATTTTTGTTTAAAGCTGTCCACCTCTCACATGGGTAGGGCTGGCCCTGCATAAAAACATGTGCTGCATTTTGTTGTTACATTAAATGTTACAGGTGCAGCTATGTGCCAGAATGCCATCTTAAACATTATGCAATTTGCGCAAATGTACGTGGATGTGTTATTAAACTGTGCTCAACATCAACAACAAAGTTAAATTAAATTAAATATATCTAGTAACCGATGCAATTTTCAAACTGTGTTTTTAGTCACTGCTAAGTCAACATGTTCTTTTTTAGTTGTGCTTAGAAAATGTCTGCAGTGCCAGAAGTATATCACCCAACCCTTCAGCACCCAAAATGAGATATTATGCTTTTTTACTGTATGAAAGCCAACTTCAAACTCCGTTTTTACAGCAAAATTTCCAATAGGCACTATTGACATGCCATTATTTCAAATTATAGGTCTCCTCATTGAACGGAAATGTGCTTGCTTATATTTAAAGGCCAACCCTTTTTGCAAGTCTCTGAAACATGTTCATTCCAAGAAAATTTTCCAGCGCATGACTGTTTTAACATGATGACAGACATTTCATCAAAGTGGCGGCTGGCTGTTCCATGAGTGACCTGAATCAGACAGCAGTCAAGTGTTGAGTGAGTGGGCACAGCATTTATTTCGAATTCTGTACTGCAATGAGCTATAGATAGAGGAAAGACCAGCTGCAGCCCATGCAGGTAAGAGTGGTGGGACCGTGGGGGGGGGGGGGGGGATTCGACAGACAACGACAAGGGAAAATGAAATAAATAATACATTTTTCCTTGTCATCTTCTGCTGAAATTTCCCCCGCTTTTACCTACACGGGCCGTGGCTTGGAATGACATCAGGTAATGAGAGATTTCCCCTATACTAGTGCCTTTAGAGCTCAGTATACAAAAAATACAACCTTTTGAGAATTAGAATGATTGTACAAGTAAATCCTTCTACTTTACTAAGGGGTGCAGATTTACAGAACTATGAGCATAGTTTTTACATTTTAAACCACTAGTGGGCACACATCGAGGAAATACTTTTAGAAGTTCATACATGGTGGAAGATTTGTAATTTACATGTAATCCTACATCAACTTAAAAGAACAGTTTGAATGTATTTAATGTTTACTTGATTAGTGCTTGTTCATCGCCACGACAAAAGTTCCCTAATTCTGGGGTTCCTTCACTTAGATAATAAATACGATATACGATTGGCCTGTGCTGTTCCTTCAGGCATTAGATTTTAATTATACTTACTGATGTGCAGAAAATAGGATTGGGATTGCAAACTGTGCCAAAGTGACTTCCATTCCAACCCCCTTTCCACTAAAAAATATATATCTAGTGTTAGCTATGAAAGTATGAAAGAAAATGACCCAAAGTTGTGCTATATAAAAATGAGAACCCCTAACCCAGGACGAAACAGTGATATAATGAATATTGCACAAATTAACAAAATGTGTGGGCTGCAAGTCAAGCTGAAGAATATTGAACTCTGCTCTAGCATAGAACAGCCACAAACCCAGGGAGGGAATCATATGGTTAGTATGACTCCAATCTTGTAAGATACACAGGACACTCAATAAGAAATAAAGGAAGCGAAGAGCAGATTGGTTCTAGCAACACAGAAGTTGTGCTAGAAGGACAACCCAATATCCATAAAGTAGTGACTAAAGGGCATATAGCCATGGCTATAGTCGTGTGGAATGTGGCAGGCTTAATATATACGCTTGAGGATCCAGACTGGCACAGTTATATAGAGCAATTTGACATCTGCCTCTTCCAGGAGACATGGCTGGTAAACCCACCATACAAGTCGGGATATAAAACATACTACAACAATGCAATCCCATTCTTCAGTGGCAGGCCCTCAAGGGAATTTGTAATCTGGGTCAAAATAACTTTGAATATGGGAACTAGCATTCATAACATAGATTCACCTGACATAATCGCTGTGTACTTAGATACCAAAGATAAGACCCACCTCCACTTATGTAATGTTTATAATAGACCAGCCAGATAGAATCAAAATTCTCATATCGTTGATTCATTAAACAGATCTCTTGACTGTGTAAAGCCACACAAAACAGTAATCGTATGTGGTGACTTTAACTGTACATACGAACCACTAAATGGCCTTGAAACATTCACAGAGGAAGTGGATACGGTTAGGGGTCTTCCCCAGTTAGATGCAGGACCACTGCTACCAGGTGTCTTTGCTGCGATCCAGCTAATGCAGTTTACCTTGGAACACGATCCAAGGGCTTGTAACAGAAGGATGAATAATATAAAGGACAGTTATCCCCCTCTATATACATTCAAAAGGGGTAGAGCTCAATTGAAATAGATTACATCATGCATAGCACACACAGCTGGCATAAGATCTTGGGCTTTAAGAGAGATACAAGAGAAGATAGTGACCACTCTCCCCTCTGTCTTGAAATAACAGAGTACACAACTGGACAACAGCTACCTAAAATAAGGCCACCATTAATACAGGCTTTGATTGGGAACAATCGTGGAGTGGTCAAATGGCCACGTTTTACAGACAATATAGAGACCTTGACTAACATCCACAAGGCATTTGCTGAGGTAGTAGGCCCCTATGTAAAATGAAATGGAACCCCAGTAATGATAATGCACCAGGTGGTGGTGACAACTCTAGAACCCCTTTTAAGCAGAGCTCCTAGAGGAAAAAATAGGCATAAACCAATATTCAAACCCAAAAGCAATTCCTGGTATACCCTGGATTGCAGGAAGGCTAAGAAATGCTTACTGGATAATTAAAAATATGGGAGTGCTCCGTCGATATGGGGAACTAGGGATAGCTACAGGAAAACATTGGCCAATGCAAAAAAAACTGGAAGGAGACTAGTTGGATAGACCTCCTCTAGGCAGCAAAATCGAACAATGTGGTATTATTTTGGAAAATAGTAGATCCTGGAGGCAAGGATAAGGTTGCCCTCACTGAGAACCACTTGGATTCTGCAACTTGGAATGAACACTTTACCAATCTATATTCAGATCCCAAGCTTCCCACCCACAAACATTACCATTTGCAAACAGAAGGGGATATGCAATCCATTGTAGCCTAGAAGAAACAATGCAATCAATTGACACTATCAAGCAGGGAAAAGTGCCAGGACTAGACAAACAGCCATGGGACTTGTTCAAGCATGATAAAGAGGTGTGGGCCCCTTATGTAATTCTGGTCACTAATGCAATAGTTTCGGGAACACCAATTTCAATTTCATGGAAGGGGGCCAAATAGTCACTATCCATAAAAAAGGGAGTAAGCAACCACCAGATAACTAAAGGCCCATTAGTTTAATTAATGTATTACAGAAAATCTACGATAGACAGCTTCTGAATAGGCTATACAAATGGATCGATGATAACAACATACTATCCTTACACCAGGCTGGATGCAGAACTCGTGCAAGCACGGTAGACCAAGTATTTAGACTCCAGTGCATTGTCTGGAAATACACTAAAATAAAGAGGGGGCCATATCTGCATAGCATTTGTAGATCTAAGGGCAGCATTTGATCTTGTACCCAGAGGACTACTGTGGGCCTCACTGGAAAGCCAGCGGGTACCCACAGATATTTTAGACCAGATAGTAAGGCAGCACCAGGACAACTAAGCAAGAGTCCACTGGGATATGAATGGAGAGCCTACCAAACCAATTAAAATAGACAGAGTAGTGACACAGGGATGTTTGCTAGCATCAACCCTGTTCTCACTCTACATCAATGATGACTGCCATAAAAAGACCAAAGATTTCCCCCCTAAACTAAGTGGGAATCTGGTACCAGCGCTACTATTTGCAGACAACACCATCTTCATCTCACAGATGCCCAAGAGTCTCCAAAATCTATTGGATGACTTTAATACATATAGCGCCGGGACACCTCCTCGTGAGGTAGCTGTTCGCGCTTTATAAAACTCTGTATTATTAATACATATTGTAAGGAAAAAGGTCTAGAAATAAATATAGAAAAAAACAAATATAGGGACATAAATCCTCATAAGAATTTCAGGAGAAATATCAGGGTGGGCGATCAAAAACTAGAGCATGTACTAAAATTCCCTTATTTAGGTATAACACTCAAGCAAAGTTGTTATGGAAATCACAAATAAACCATTCCACAATGATTCTTACGCAGAGGTCTGGGGCAATCCTCAATAAATACAACTCATCTACGAGTAAACAGATTACATCAGGGTTAGAGATTTATAAACACAAAGCACAGGCAAGTGCCTTATGTGGATCTGAACTGTGGTGCATTGGTAGCACTGAACAACTCACATTTGCAGAGAACAAGTTCCTGAGAAGGATATTGGGGCTACCATTGGCAAAGCAACTTATCCCGATTTTCCATGACCTAAATATTAAGCAGATAAGACATATTGCAACACTACGCCTGCTGTTTTATTAGATTAGAATATGGACAACTCCCGAGTTGGTGGATTATAGAGCGGGTATGAAAGACAATTTAGAACTTGATTTTCACCTAACCGTTCTTTGGCTTAGATACTTCAAGAAATGGTTTATAAAACTCAGCCTCACCCCCTATTGGATGGAACCGCAAAGGCCAGTGTGCAGTTCTTAGAAAACCCTCAAACAAACAAATATACTGGGAACATGTTCTAAATGTACTTCATCATAACCCCAATCTAGGCAGAGTAACAACATAATTTCTTAATGTCAAACCAAACGCATGACACAAAGAGTTTCTTGACAATATTCAGCCTTACTTGGCAAGAAGCTTGTACATGCAATTTTGGTATGAAACTCTCCAAATCAAGAGCTGTGAATGCACTTCATGTACCTTAGGCCACACTGAAGACATTACGCATATCCTGTTCTTCTGCCGGGCATGTGCTATAGGCGAGGAAAAAATAGATTTGTTATGTTATGTTATGTTATGCTATAGGCTAGGGTTTAGGAAACACCATGACTCCCTCAGAGGAATGATACATAATATAACACCATACATAATTTTTACCATGTACAAATATTTATTAGTAATAGGATTTGCATTGGGCAATATGGGTCTGAAACTGTGATGATAGAGTGAGCAATATTTTCCTCCCTCTCTAGTACTGTAGTGTGGATGATGGTAGTTTTAATGTAAACTTTGTATATGACCTATTGCATTATTATTAACTGATTTTTACATATACATGCACTTTTAATGGTTTTAACCGAAACAAAAAGCCATCAAATGAGTAGCATAACACAGTTTTTACAACACATTTAAATGACAGGCTCAAGAGCAGGCATTTGCTCTTCCATTAGGCATGGTTGACCATATAAGGCTCTTTTTCCTTGATTTAGTATCTCGGGCTGATATGTAAATGCAAAAGTCTTGTATGTTATACGAACTGAGTGGAAGCCCATCATGAACGATGTGCAGCTTGATGCCAACAAACTGTTTTTCAACTTTGTCTTATTGCAAAACTTTTATGGCCTATGGCCAAAATAATGTATGAGATACTGAAGTTCTGCTCTACATGTTTATAGTAGAAAACCTTTGCCACTGTATGAGAACAGACCTCCGTTGTTTCTGTAGGGGATAGAGTTTTTGGGGTGTGCGTAATCATAATTTTTATCTGACAAAATGTGGCAAAACTCCATGACAAATTTGCAAAATGATACTTTTGTAACAAAATGTGGTTAGCCAGAATCTTGCAACCCTTTTTATATCCAAGCATGTGCCTTGCTCTTGACAAGAGAATTTCCAGCAGTCTCCCATAGTTATCTAATGAGAACTTTTAATCGAAGTTTCATGCTCAGGTAAAAAAAAAAAGTTGAAATCTGGTATTGTAAAATGTTGAGAACGTTCCTGAACTTTGCATGAAAAAAATCAGTATTTCGCAAATTCCGTCCACACCTAAATTTAACATCTATATTCATTTTCACAAATATTTGTATTATCATAACTTGCAGTTTTTAAAATCATGAATCTGTTTAAGTTGACAACAGATGACATAAGTAGCTTTTTCTCAAATGTTTGGGGAGGTGGTGCAATCAAACTGTGATACAGTCATTAAAAGAGGAACACTGAAGAAAAGTACCTGGTGAAGAAAAATACATTAGTTACCCTAAAATTCGATTTGGCAGTATTCATTTGAAAATTTCATACCAGGCTTTATTTTGATAAATATAAAGTGAGAGAGGTTACTGATTGGTCAATTCTTCATTTGTGAGTGAGAAAACATTTATGTTCATTTGAGTAACACTCATAGGTCATTCTCTGCAATTTTTGATACCTTTTTACCAGATGTTGTTCACGTGCTATATTAAACAACCAGCATACACATAGGTCAGTAAATATTAATATATTACCAAGGCCTACTGCGGGCTGCACTACTGTAGAGCTCAGGGTCAAGTACAGATATATTTTAGGGCCTGATGTAGAGTTTCTGTGGGAAGCCAAAGTTCGTCAGGTTGGTGGTGATCATTACCTCTGCCTCCCTTACCAGACTACTCTCAACCATATTTAGAGACCTCTGTTGGCCCTGCTGAAATCTGTGTGCATTCAGAAAAGCTTTCACATTGGCAGCCAAGTTGCATGTAGCCACTGGACAAACTTTTTTTGTTTTTCAAAAACAGACTTCCAAAGCAGGAGTTTACTTTTGAAAAACAAAATACAATTCACCATGACACCAGGAGAGTTTTCTCTAAGGGCATGGGGGTTATTTCTTTTCTGTTGGGACCACCAGGCTTTCCCATCTGTTCTCTCTAAATAGGACTAACTGTATGATGTACTTACATAGACGTCCCCAAACACTCGGGCTGTCAGTGCAGGTTTTCCACCAGCAGAGCATGCGGAAATACCATAGTTAGAAAAATGACTGGCTGCCCTACTCCATATAGAGTGTGGCAGACAGAATACTCTGCCATATTTGTGGTGGAGTACCCATCTGCTAAATTCTAAATCAGGCCCTATTGGCATACCTCATGATTCATTCAATTTCTTAAATTCACTATTTGCAACAGCATGCAAGGTATTGGCAAAGTAGAAGGTTTTTTTTAATAATTACTGAGATTCATGTGAAATTGGGACATTTTAAAGCTTCAAATCTTTTACATAGCTTAATTAAAGCTACATCTAATCAAAACAACATTTCTACAATTGATGCATGTAATATTATACTTAAAATTCATCAATCTGGTTTTATCAAGGGCAGACTTGCTATGGATAATGCCAGAATGTTCTCAAATATCCTTGCACTGTCTAGAACGCATAAGGACCCCCTATCCTATCCTTTGATGCAGAAAAGGCTTTTGACGATATTCATTGGCATTTTATGTTTAATTCTCCCCAATGGTTTGCTTTGCTCCTAATATTTTTTAAATAAAATTATTATATTCATACCTCTGTGCCAGTGTCTTTGTTAATGACCATTTTCTCAATACTTCAGTTTACACAGAGGAAATAGACAAGGATGTCCCCTTTCACCTTTAATATTTATTCTTTGCCTTGAGCCCTGCCTTCCAAACAGAAATGCTACCATTAAATTCCTCCTATTATCAATATATGTTTGCTAATACTAACTCTACATTGTACCACTCCAGAATTAAATATATTGGTGATTGGTTTTCACCTACTATCTTCAATGTTATGAAATGTAACTTTGATGTTCTAAACCTTAAACTGCAAAATGTATTTTCATCATGGTCCGCTTTAAATTTATCATGATAGGGTAGATTAGATACTCTTAAAATGATGATTGTACCACATATTCTTTACGCTTTATTTATGTATCCATTTAAGGTTCCCAGTTATTATTCCCCACAAATCAACTCTATTTCTACAAAATTTCTCTGGGATAACAAACATCCATGCATTTCTTTATATAAATTACTATGTCCAAATAATGCAGGTGGTGTTCGTTTCCCAGATTAAAGCTGTGTCATTCTGTTTTTTTTTTAAATAGCAATTTTCTAAAATTAATTAATGATTTTCATGATTCTCCCATACCACGTTGGATTATTACAGGAGGTTAGCCAATTGACCCTTGGAGCGACTCTGGGTAACTTTGGGTCAAGTCAAGCAGGTTCAGTCTTCCTTCTTGAATTAGTGAGGCAGTCCTTAAGCAGCAGGGCGTTTTTTAGCAGTAGGGCAGTTCTTTGGCAGTAGGGCAGTCCTTCAGAAATGTCTGCAGATCCATTCATGTTCGGAAGAGTGAATCTGGAGGTCCAGTACTTAAAACTGTTGCCAGCATTTGTGTAGGGGTAGCTCTTTGGTCAAGGCTCTATGCTGTCTGGGTTGACAAAAGGCAAATCAGGCCTAGTGTCAGGTTCCTTTGTGGGTGCTGTAGGCAAAGCTCTTTGAAGTGTAACTCAGGTTGGGTACAGCTTCTCCCCAGCCATCCTATCAGGATGGCCCATTCTGTCCACACCTTAGTCCCTTTAGGTCACTGTCTGGAAGGAATACACAATTCACAGTCATGTGACTCAGGCCCAGTTGGTTGGAATAAGAAAATGCATACATTTTAAAAGTAGCTTTTTCAGAATTGTGACTTAAAATGATACTTTACCATCAAAGAGGATTTTAATTGAGTGTTATCTGAGTTAACACTTAATAAATTAAATAAGGTAACCCAATGTTTGTCAATAGGAGGCAAAGGCTTAACAACAGTGAAAAAGAACTCAAGTCGTTTTTCACTGCTAGGACATGTAGAACTTAAGTATATAAGTTATATCTTTTAAACACAACGGACCCTGCCCTATCAGCCTTTAAGGCCTATCTTAGTGGTGACCTATAAGTAGTAAAGAGGAATTTTTAGGGCTGGCAAAAGGCTTATTTTGCCTTTACAAATTGGCAGTTTAAAACTGCACACACAGGCTGATTTTTGTTGGGTCAGGAAAGTTCAAGCAATAAGAAAGATGCCTTTAAGACCTAAGTTGATGTTGTCACATTTGCTGTGCTTCAAAGACAGAGGTCAATTTTCAGGCTGTGCCTTCTCACACATAATGCATATTCTTTTACCATAGGAATTGGTGTTTACTTTTCTTTCTCTCACTCAAAGTGAGAGGAGTTTTTAAAGTGAATTATGTGACAATCTTGCTGGCGTACAGGTACTATGCAAGTACAGGAAAGGTTGTATGATTGCAACACGTAACAAAATGTAAATACCTGTCCATTCAGCATCTAGGAAAGCAAACATGAAGCACATTTTAATAGGACCAAAGCAAATCAAGAGTACATGCTTGGTGATGTAACAATGATAAATATTCACAGAAACCTGATTTTTACACATTATCATTTGTGTGCTAAGTAGTTTTATCAGTAACACTGTATGTCTGTTGAATTTAAGTGGCCATTTTAATGGAAAATTTGCTGTCTGTAGATGACAATGTGCTACCACATAATGCGTGAAACACACAAAAGGTGATGGGAGGCTATAATGATGAAGATCCGGTAGCTGGAGTGTAGTTTAAGTTGATTTATTAAGTCTTAGTTGCAGGTTGGAAAGTTCACATGAAGCAGACAATGCAACACGTCCCCCCCCCCCAAAAAAACATGATCGTAAAACATGTCCTGCAGAAATTGGATCCTATCGCATTTTGACACACGATTGCCTGTGATTGATCACTCACAAAAATTTGCACCAGTTGAAGTCTGGGTAATCAGTGCAGTCTTACCATCTTCCACAGAAAGATGCATTCAACACAAAGCTGACTCAGGATTCCCTTAATCTACCGAAATGCTTCACTGTAAATTTAAAGACAGGTTCAGAACATAAGCTTCCACCGGATCCTTAGCGCTGTTGAAACTGTCACATTGCCAAAGATACATCAGCGAATGCGGCTCCAAGCGCAGGGAAGCAGAAGAATTCAAATCTGCATGTGATCCTACCGAAATAAACAGCCACAGAGAAGAGGCATCCCAAACGAAGATGGTGGCTAGTGTAGATAATCGCTGACTGGAAGTGATCAATGATGCACTGCATATACTCGATTCAGGGGAATCCTGCCTGCTGATTCTTCTTGGCCTCTCTGTAACCTTTGACCCTTTGACACTGTTAATCACAACACCCTTCTTAACACTCTTCAACGCAGAATGGGCGTGGAAGGCACAGTGCTTAAATGATTTGCCTCATTCCTCTCGGACAGATCCCACATTATCAAGATTACGAACAGTCTCTCGTCTCCACTGGTGGTTGGTCAAGGCATCTCCCAAGGTTCTATCCTTGCACCCACTATATTTAATCTCTATCTGGACCCATTAAGGAACCTCCAAAGCAAATCTGGAATCCTTTACCATTTCTACGTGGATGACACGCAAATCTACCTCAAGGTGTCTTCCTCACAAGATCTCTCACTACTCAACTCTACACTCAACTCTATTCACAAATGGATGTTAGTTCACCAACTCATTCTCAATCCCTCCAAAACTGAATTCCTCCTCCTATCTACATCTCTCTTCCTGCCTCCTGTTCAATCCTGGGTGGATCAGCTGAATCAACTCACAGTATACCCATCATTGTCGACTGCGCTAAATCCCTAGGTGTCATACTTGACAAACGACTAAAGCTATTCTCACACATCAACTTCATTGCCAAGAACGCACGTTATCAGCTGCACCTTCTGTGGGGGATTCGTCGGTTTTTCCTGGAGAAAGACCTAAAAACCTTGGTCCAATCGCTAGTTCTCTCTAGACTGGATTATTGTAATTCTCTTCTGACTGGCCTTCCCAATTCTCACCTCTCACCCCTCAAATCCATCCTCCATTCAGCAGCTGATTTCATTTCAGGGTCCAAACGAGGTGAGCACATCCTGTTTTCTTTCCGATGGCTTCCCATCGAGGCGAGAGCTTTTTACAAAACGGCTTGCATCACCCACAAAGCCTTGCACTTTTCCTCCCCTCGTTATATGGCGAATAAACTGAAATTGCCTGGAGGATTGAGACCTTCTCGGAATGTTGAAAAGTTTCAGCTTGAGCCCCCCTCCTTCAAAAAGGAAAAATTGATGGCTCAATTGTTCTCAGGTAATGCAGTGAGAATCTGGAACTCGCTTCCTCCATCGCCCCATGTCACCACCTCCATCCGGATCTTCAAAGCGGACTTCAAATCTCTTCTATTCCGAAGACACTTTCAGAACTAATTCCTTCATTTTCAGACCGCACCAGGAAGTCTGTTAGTCATTGTAAATGTGTAATATTTATCTATTTTTGTACAGTCCTTGCTTGCTGTATTTGATTCTGTGTTCCACTTGCCTGCTGTGTTCGATTCTGTGTTTTGCTATTTTTGCACGTTCCATTTTGTAACATTTCTCCTATGTAACGTAACTGGTTCAATTGTACAGCGCTCTGACACATTTGGGTAAAGTCTGCGCTTTATAAAAATGCATAAATAATGAATAATAATAAAGCATCACCGCGTTGTCGTACTGCAGCGAGTCTTCAAAGATTACAGCTGAGTCCAGATCACCCGCACATGCCTGCAGTGCTTGCAGAACTGTTTTCAAAAGATGCAACTGATATCGTGGTCACGCGCTCCACATCCGATAGTAAGCAGCACACACTCGCCATAAAGAAAAGCAGTGGCACATTCCCTTTCAAAACCACACAACGCAAGGCACATAGGAAATCTACTAAAGTTTAGGTTAGGCCCCAGCATAGGACAGCTGACAAAACTCACTTCTTTATCAGCCGTGTCAGGTTACTTAACAAAAACGCAGGCAATTCACTCCGATATAAATGCTGGCACCGGTTCTCATGTAAAGCTACAAATTAATAAGGCCTCCATTTCCATGAATGAAACCAGTCTAAGCAGATAACAGATCACCATGCTGGTACTGGACTGTCCGATGGGAAGGACACTGGTGAGGCTGCACGGCGTTCTGTTTCTGTAAGAATACGTATTTCTCTAGTCACTAGGGGGCATATTACCAAGGCAGGCGAAATGAAATTATTGCCGCTTTTGAGGCCGTTTTCGGCCGCAGAGCGGCGATAATTTCATCGCCCGATTAGCAAGCTGTCGCTAACATCAGTTAGCGACATCTTTTAGGTGATAGTGAGCGGTTTGGGGACCGCTTTGCATGTCAGCGATATTTATCGCTAATGACATGCAAAGTGGGCATACCCAATCTGTTAGCGACTGAAAGCAGTCGCTAACATCGCTATCGCCTATTATCAACGCAGGCGTAGCAACAAAAAAATGTGGGCTAAGCGGAAATATCGCTGAAAACTAACGCCTGCTCAGACCAGTACTTAGCCTGTATATCCAATGGGAGGTGGATATTCAGGCTAAGTCCCTATTATCGATAATGCCTGAATATCGCTGGATTTCCAGTGATATTCACGCATTCCGCCGCTATCGCCGGATATTTTATCGCTTTGGAGATAAACGTTGCTAATAGCACGTTATCTCTGCGATAAAATCGGGCGATGCGGGCGATAAAAAAAATTTCGCTAAGCTTATTTAGCAATAAATATCGCTAGTTGTTGATAATATGCCCCTAAGTTACATCAATGTTCCATCCTACAGTTTCCTTTATAATTCCTCCTTCTAATGTTTCTTCAGGCTTTAATTTCTACTGTACCACACAGGGCTTCTTTTCCTTAAATCATCATCATAATGTAATGATGAAGATCCGGTAGCCGAAGTGTAGTTTTAGTTGATTTATTAAGTCTTAGTTGCAGATTGGAAAGTTCATGTGAAACAGCCAATGCAACAGCTTGAAATAAGTCTGACCACTGGCAATAGCCTGGGGTAGTACACCAGCCCATCCATCAAGGTAACATACGGCACAGTAGGGCTTTTATTATGCTTTAAGAGGTTCATCCAAAACAGTTCACAGGATATCCAAAAGTGCGCTGTTTCTCAACATGTTGACATTTTGTTAATCTAAGAGGGTGAGTTTCACTAAAATAATACACTAAAACCAAAGTTACAGTGGCAGGCACAAGATGATGACAGAGGACTTTAAGTATTTTCTTTAATATAGAATATTGATTTAAACACCAGAGAACACGGTGCAGGGGTGTGTCTGCAGAGCAAAAGTATAAATACAGCAAACTACAAGGATACGGAAGCATGAAAACAAAGCTCATTCCTGTCATTTACTGATGCTGATTCCACAGAATCTAGAAGAGCTGATGATGTCTTTATACCTCTTAAGGTTCATGAACAAGAACTGGACCCTAGTCTAAATTTCTCAGTGCTTACAGGTGAGCTAATGGGTGCTCATCAACAAATGAACGGAGCTAAGAGGGAATCAGGAGACATTAGTGCCCTCAACTCAACATTATCTATACAGACGTACAAAGCGCCTGCTCCACCACTCTATGCATACTGTATTTGTGACGAGTGAAAAATTAGGTTACTGTTTGAGGGAGTAACCCTACCCTGCTCAAGCAGCAATACCAATTCTTGTCTGCGTGAATTAGAAGCAAACCTCAGATTAACCGGTGCTTAACTCTGGTAGCTTGGTACAAAAGCATTCAGACTTAACTAAGAGACAATATGTAAAGTTTTTATACAGCACACAAATATTATTAAAGTGAAAACACAACACAAGAAAAAGTCCACACCACTTTAGAAACATAGAGTAAATAATAAATTATTTGATTATCAAATTGGTAAAAATCCAATAAGTAGAACTGGTGCTGTGCAATTTAAAAAATTTAAGTGCCAACTGTGGTCATTTTGAAACGCCGTACCAGGACAGGCTAACTGCAATGGAATGAGGGTCAGATACAAGGACCAAGTTAGTCCATCTGAGAAATGTACCTTAAATCCTAGTTGCAGAATATTGTGCCATGAGTCCAGAGAAGCGATGCAAAGTCTGGGCTCAAGTTGCAGGTCCAGTCCTTCACGCTCATGCAACAGGGCAGCAGAGTAGCAAGGCAGAAGGGCGGTCCTTCTGGCAACAATCCTTCTTCTGAGACTTTCACCGGTCCAGAAGTGACTTGAAGAGTTTGGTCTGAAGGTCCAATATTTATACTTGGTGTCTGGGGCCACAAAAGACTACTGTGAAACCCCTGTGCTGAGGCAGAGTCTTTGTGAAGTGCAAGTGTGGTAGGTGACAGCTCCTCCACCTCATTCTGACAGAGATGGCCCATTCTGCCAACACCTATTCCCCCTTTGTCTTATTGTCTGAGAGGAATACACATAGACCAGCTACCAGCTATACCTAGTGATGTGACCAATGATAGAGGCTTAAGGCAACATATAGCTATGACAAGAAAATACCTACTTGACATTTTCAGAATTAAGACCTAAAATCCAACCTTAGTTTTAAAGAGTGTCTTAAATTACAATTCTGTATACATCAAACTCAATATTCCCACCTGTTCCCAAATAAATATTAGCACCTATTAAATGTAAGAAGGTAACCTAATGCTATCCTATGGGAGAGGTAGGCCTTGCAATAGTGAAAAATAGATTTTGAGAGTTTTTCACTACCAGGACATGAAAAACTTAAAAATACATGTCCAAATACAACACACCCTGGGTATGGGCTGTTTAGGGCCTATCCTAGTGGTGACATATATGTATTAAAAAGGAAAGTTTAGACCTTGCAAATGGTTTACTGCGCCGATTCGAAATGGCAGTTTAAAACTGCACACACAGGCTCCAGTGGCAACCCTGAGATATGTTGAAAAGTGCTACTTAAGTGGGTGGCGCATTAAGTACTGCTGCCCTACTAGTAGCATTTAATTTACAGGGCCTGGGTTCAGGTAGTACCACGTTACTAAAGGCTTACAAATAAATTGAATATGGCAATTGGGTGTGCACCAATTTTACCATGTTTTGTAGAGAGGGCACAAGCCCTTTAGCACTTGTTTGTAGATGTATTGTGTACAGAGTCCAAAAAGACAAAAAAAAGGGTTCAGAAACCAGGAGAGTGAAGACAGAAAGTTTGTGGATTACCCAGCATAGATGAACAAGTCCAACATCAACCCTGTGTCTGTAATCCCAAATCAGACGTGAATCAGGCCAGCTGCTTTCTGATTCAACAGAGTATTTTCCGGGTGCGTTCTTTCATAACAATAATCAGTGATGGATACTCTGCTGTAAAAGTAGGAGGCACAGCACATAAGCAATGGACATTGTGACACTGGATAGCCAGCAGTAGCTGCCCGTGGAGGGAGTTCCGTGGGGTGGTGAGGCAGGGCGGGGGAGGGGCAGGGTGGGGGGTAGTAAACACCGGAATATGGATGAACGGAGGTAAGTAAATATTTGAATAAATAAAATGAATTTACTTGCGCGCGCTGCATATATATATATATATATTTACCTATGTGATACTGTGATAGTCTATAGTCTGCCTATGATATTTTTGCACAGAATATTCTGACATAAGACCAAATCTGCACTCACAGCAAGGGTTCCAAAGTAAGCTGCAGTACCTAGGGTCAAGGATGTACTGCAGGTCTAGGACCCCATGCCGCGCTGTAGGACCAGGGATTCATCCTGTGCAAAACGGCCCAGGCTTTAGGATATTATGCAGAAGGAGCTCTACAGGCTGTGTTGCAAGGCAATTGTTCCATGTTGGGCTGCAGGGTTAAGTAGTCAGAAAGGGCTGTCATAGCACAATCCAGGCTACGCTACAAGTCAAGGACTTGGTGCTGTGTGGCAGGCCCACAGCTCAAATTTGTGCTGCAGGGTAAGTAAGACTTCTGACTGTGGTGCAGGGCAAGGATGCTAGGCTGTGCAGCCTGGCTATGGCACCAGTATGTCTAACATGCCTAGGGCTCCAGCCTGTGCTGCAGCACCATGGTTCCAGGATGGACTGCAGGCATAGAGCCTGTGCAGCAGAACCAAGGCTCCATTTGTGCCCAAGGCCATGGGTTCAGGGTGTCTTGCAAGGGCGGGTATGCTGCAGTTCAAGTGATAAAGGTGTTTCTGTAGGACTACGATCAGCATGAGATGAAAGGCAAGATGGTGTGCATGTCTAGGTCTCCACTCTCTGTTACACAGCCAGCATCCAGCTCACATAGGTCTGTTGTAGAATAAGAGCACCAAGCTGTGCTACAACTCAACACGCTGCTACATCCTATACTGCTGTGCTGAAGTGCAAGGGCCCCAAGCTCAGCCAGAATCATTTTTTGTTTTGAAGGGCAAGGGCCCCAAGCTCAACCGCAGGGCAATGGCTCAATGAATTGTTGCAGGGTCAAGCCTCATGCCATGCAGCAGGGAAGGAGTGTTCCGTGCTGACAGCAGGGCAGAAAGCATCCTGGCTGTGTTACAGGGCTTCTACGCTCAGTGGTACTCAGCAGAGAGCTTCAGGATCTGATGCAGAGCAGTAGAAATGTAATCTGTGGTGCATAGCGAAGCCAAGTGGGCTCTACAAAGGCTGCAGTGCAGGGACAGGATGGCCCTAGGCTCTGCTGCAGGGATGGGGATGTAACCCATGCTGTATTGTGGAGCCGGGTGCAGACTCTCGACTTTGCTGCATTAGAGGGGCACGTGCGTGGGCTAAAGGGTTTGCTGCTGGACAGGAGATGGAGTGATCAGGACTATAAAGAGCTCCTGAGAGACGAGGCTCGCTGTCTCAGCAATGCAGGGATCTTTCTGCTGCTATCTGTTGCATCATATGTGCAGGCTCATAGCATCAATGTACTAATCAGAAGGGGGCGCTAGAGGGCGCGCAAGCGGAATGGCTGCCTAGCTGAGCAGCTCCCGTACCTTGGGTCAGAATCCTACATTTATCTGCCGCCGGAGGCGAGAAATCCTCTACAACAAAGTGCCATACGGAGCAGTGAGCTGATTCCGACACTCGACCCGAAGCTCAGCCCTCTAGCTGTGCGGAGCCCGCTGTAATCTGCTTCGGAAGGCTGACCAGAGGAGCCTGCGGAGAGCACCCCCTGAGGTGGTCGGCTGTGGAGGTCCACGCGAGGCCGGGGCTCGCCACGAGGCGGCGGGCCTGACCGGCGCTCCTAACTCTGGCGCCTGAGCCGCGATTGATCCTTAGCACCGGAGCCGCTGTGCTAAGTGCTTAGCGGTTCTCCCCGACTGCGGGCTGCCTGCTACACCGACTGGACCCCGGGTGACAGATCCACCGAGGCTTTCACAGGTGGCGGGCGCTGTATTCTTCAGATGGCCGGAGGGACGGAGGGCCTGGAGGCGCGAGAGCTCTATCGAGGCTCCCGCACGCACCGGAAGAAGACGGACAGCCATCTCACTCACCACAATCCCGCACAGGGTGAGAATTCTAAACTCTGGTCGGTGTCCCGCGCTGACCGCTGCCGGGGGCGCTGTGAGGAGCGGCCTCTCGAGCCGCCGGCGGTGCGGCTGATTGGGGCCTCGGGCCTAAGTATTAACTGTTCCTGCACGTTGGCGCCCGCTCTGCAGCACGGTGGATACGGCTGGCAACGCAGCACAAAGCCGCATGTTGGGGCCCCCATTGCCGAAGTGATTTGGAGGGAGAATATATCTGTGGACTACATTAGAGATACACAGTCGAGGAGAGGTTTTATCGGGCACTGGTAACGGTCATATCATTACTCCTAAGATCCGAATCCTGCTGCCTTTAAACCTACTCACATCCGGTACACCTGCGATACACGCCTTTCATTGTGCTGCGCCAGCGCCCTGCCTCTGCACGGTTCCCCCCCTTTTTGTGGCCTTGGCAGTGCGGGCTGAGTTTGGAGATTTGTACCCCTACTGCCGTGACCCCCTGTGGGGAGCGTAGACGCTGGAGACACCGACTTCTGGACCGCCCGCCACTTGTTGATGACCCACCCAGTGGCCTCAGTCTTATAGGGGCAGAGCTAACTGAAAGGGTGTTAAAGATACGGCCAACGGACAAAATGGTGCGCCCTGAAAATCGCCAGACCAAAATTAGCTTTGATGGCGCCAAGAAAGGTTCAAAGTCCGCGCCTGCTGAGACGGGGCCCGGAGACGCCACCACGTCGGCCACTGCCTCTCCTGCCAGAGACATCGATCTACACCGTCTGTTCCAGGAAATGAGACAGGGGTTCACCACGGAGGTGTTGAAAGTGGACAGCATGACTTCCAGACTGGATGCCTTAGTCCATAAGGTCGACCGACACGAAGAACGTATCACTACTGCGGAGCAGCGGATTTCGGACACTGCTGATACCACCTCTTCCCACGGGGAGGAGGGTGGGGATAAGCGGCTGCTGGCATGATTGGGATGCAGTAGTGGGAGGGGGTTTGGATTGTCTGGGGGTATTAAGGGGGGGTTGTTTTACTGAGGACAGCGTTTGGCTGGTTGGTCATTGTGCTATATGGCATCATTTATGTGTTGCGGAAACTCTGGAACCCAATGTGGCAGGCCTTCTTTATCCGATTGTTTCAGGGTTATGGCTAGTTTGGGATCTGATGCGAAATAGACGTGCTTGTCTTGGAACATTCGAGGGCTCAACAATGCTAAAAAAGGCCGAAATGTTATAGCATATTTAGATCGTCATCAGGTGCAACTTGCTATGTTGCAGGAAACACACATAGCTTCGCAGGTGTGCCCTTCTTTTGGTTGTAAATGGGCCACTACCCGGGCATTCTCCTCTTATTCTTCATATGCGAGAGGAGTTGTTATCCTGATCAAACGTACAGTACCCTTTCAGGTGTGCGGTGAGCTCGCGGATGCGGAAGGCCGCTATGTAATGCTCTGGGGCGACTAGGCCGCGACACTGTCACCCTGGTAAATTGCTACGCACCTAACTTAGATATGCCTCTTTTTTTCACCACACTCTGGGGTAAAATTTTGGACATAGGATCCCGCCATATCATTTGGGGAGGAGACTTTAACATAGCGTTAGTGCCCCGGTTGGATAGAGCAGACAGAGCGACACATTACAAACCCAGATCTAGAGAAGTGCTAGAGGGCGTGCTCTCTGAAGGCAATCTGCTGGACGCATGGCGACAGCTGCACCCTGGTCGTACGGAGGGCACCCACTTCACGTCACAGACCGGTACATGGGCGCGTCTTGACTATTTTTTCCTGACTAGAGAGATATTTACAGGAGTAACTAATGTAACTCACCTCCCGAGATCGTATTCGGACCATAGCCCGGTCCTACTGACCCTACTAATACCTGGCTGGGATAACCCTAGACCACGTTGGCGGCTACAACCGGCGGCCTTGCTAGACGAGGTATTCCGCACTGAACTGGGTGATGAGATTACTGCCTTTTTCCCGAGGAACAAGGGTTCTGTTGACTCTGTTGAGACTATCTGGGAGGCGTTCAAGGTAACTATTAGGGGCCACTGCATGTCTAAAAGCGTTGGGGTATTGCGCGACATACAACGCACGATCCGGAAGCTCGAGGGGGAGTTGAGGATATTGGAGGCACGGATGGTGGAGGGCGACGACACCGCCGCACACGCTGAATTCAGAGATAAGCTTACACAATATGAAGAGGAAGCAGACAGGGAGGCCAAGTTTAAGGGTAAACATTGGCAGGCGAGGAAATATTGCGAAGGGGATAGGCCTGGCAGGGCGTTAGCTGTGTTGACAGGGGTGCCACGCGCCGATAATACTATCATTGAGTTGGTCACTAACCAGGGTCACACTGTTAGGAACTCCGATGATTTACTTGAAACTTTTGTCTCCCATTATCGCACACTTTACACCACAGTCACTACTCCCGATATCCGATATGATGATTTCCTAAGTGACTTAGCCTTGTGCTGGCTTAGTGACGTTGACAGGACGTTTCTCGCTGCCCCTTTTGAGTTAGGTGAAATTAGGGACGCTATTATGTCGCTCCAAAACGGGAAGTCGCCCGGACTGGACGGACTCCCTGCAGAATTCTACAAGACCTATGTAGACATTATGGCCCGGTCCTGGGCGAGGTGTTCGAGGAGTCCCTCGCTGATGGCATTCTCCCCTGCTCTATGCGCGAAGTCGTTATCACCTCCTTATTGAAACCTGGCAAAAACCCTAAAACCTGTGACTCATATCGTCCCCTATCACTCTTGAATTGCGATGTTAAAATCTTGGCCAAATCCTAGCCACCAGATTGTCTCTCCTCATGACTCGGATAGTCTTACCTGACCAGTCTGGCTTCGTCCCGGGTCGCTCCACCTCACACAACCTGCGCACTCTGTTCTCCCTACTCCATACGGTCCATCCTGACCTCCCTGTCGCAGCGGTCTTTCTAGACGCTACTAAGGCGTTTGACTCTGTCGAATGGCCATATTTGTTCACCGTTCTGACCCGCATGGGGTTCCCCAACCTATTCATTTCCTGGGTCCAGTTACTATATACCCAGCCCACTGCGAGGGTCCTGATCAACGGTCACCTTTCCACACCACTCACCATCTCCAGGGGTACCCGACAGGGATGCCCACTGTCCCCCCTGTTGTTCGCGATTGCCATTGAACCCCTTGCATGCCGGCTTAGTCAGCTTCATGGTGGGGGTGCGATTTGCTGCCTCCTACGCCAGATTGATGTATCATTGTATGCGGACGATATGACTCTGTTTGTCAAGGACCCAGTTCACAACCTAAATCCCCTACTCAGAATATTTGTTGTGTTTGGCAGGATGTCTGGGGTACAGGTCAACTGGACGAAATCCCAGCTTTTTCCGCTCACGGACGCGGTACCTGACTTCCCCCTAGATTACTCCCTAGAGTGGTGTAGGACTGAACTTCGATACCTAGGTATCCAGGTTTCACGTGACAAAGACAAGATGATTCGTTCTAACTACGGCGTTGCCGTGACCAAACTCACTACACTGGTAGACCGCTGGATCTCCCTTCCCCTTTTCATGGCAGGAAGAGCATCCCTTGTCAAGATGGTGGTGCTCCCACGCTGTCTTTATCTCTTTCTCAATATCCCCTTTTACCCGGGCGCTTATTTTTTCAAAACTCTGAAGTCGGAGCTATGCCGCCTTTTCTGGGGAGGCAAGGGTCTGCGGCTTAAATGGTCAATGTTGATACAGCCATATGATAAGGGGAGTTTTGACCTCCCCGATTTTGAGGTCTATTATCTGTGTGCGCAGGCGCACTATGCCTTTCACTGGCTTCTCCCTACTCCCTTTATGCCTCAATTGGCGGTGGAGGATTGGATTGCTAATCTTCTGCCTTTAAATGGCCTCGTTCACTGCCAGCCCTTGGTCATAACGACACCTCATACATCCGTTACATGTACTGTTGACGCGTGGCGCCGTCTGGCTAAAAAGCTGGAGTGCAGACTATTATACTCCCCCCTGCTGCCATTGGCGTATCATCCTGAGCTTGAACTCCTCCAAGAGAAGGGGTTCCAAACGCTTTGCGTGGCGCTGAAGGTCAATTGCTGGGGCGACCTCTTCTCCGCGGGCCGCTTTAAAACTGCGGACGCATTCTTCAAGACGCACGCTCGTACCCCGCTAGAGGTCTTTTATTATTTACGACTACGCCAAGGCATGCGTGTTATACTTCCTGACTTCCCTGCAGAGCCTGAAATCACACCCCCGCTTCATGTCCTGCTGAGCTCGCAGGATGGCTCTCATTTGGTATCAGGAATGTATTGTCATATGAGAGCATGCGGCCTGCCACCGGAGGCCTCAGCGAGAAAGCATTGGTCTGCTGAACTGGCTATTGACATTACTGATGACCAATGGTCGTACTGTTGTACCCTCACGGCCCGCATATCTGCTAGCTGCAGGCTCAAGATAATTCATTACAAATTCCTGCAGCGCTTGTATTATACCCCCATGAAAAAATATAGATTTCACTTGTCTGACACTGATCGTTGCGAACGCTGCCGTGCAGAGCATGCTGACTTCCTGCATCTTGCCTGGGATTGCCCCTCTATACAGACCTATTGGCAGCAAGTACATACCGCCCTAGAATCCATGACTGGGACATCCATACCACCAGACCCATTACTAATGCTGTTGGGACGCACACCACACATCCCCTCACCGTGCAGGAAATTTGTAGATATCGCACTTCTTCTAGCGAAAAGGCGCGTTGCGTGCAGGTGGGGTCGTGGCAGGGCCCCGAAATTCAAGGAATGGCTTGCCGATATGACATATAGTCAGGAGCAACATACATTTTTTGCTGATCTGCTCCCACTTTCTGGCAGACCGAGAGACATTTGGGGCCCTCTGGTTGACTATCTTCAAGCCCAGGTGGCCCGAGTGGACAGTCCGGAGGGGGACACCATTCGAGATGATAATGATGTTCAGATATAACATACTCATGCCCTCTAATAGATTTAAACTGTTTACGCTATTACTACTATTGCTTTACACTAGGAATGTCTGTATCCTTCTCTTTCCCCGATAGTTCATTATGACTCTGCTCATTCATGATTAATGTAGACGCCAGTCCCTTACTGTGATATCTTTCAATTTGTTGTTCACTCACTATGTATTGATACCATTGCCTTGCCCTTGCTCACCGCACGAACTCCGCCTCCTTCCGCTCTATTAATGCTCTGAAAAAACTATTGTACTATGCCATGCTGTAAATGATGTTTATGTTGGATGATAACTCACGGACCTTACAACCCAGCCTATGTACTGTCCTTATGTACGTTCTATGTTTTCTCTTGTTACAAAACCACCAATAAACAAAGTTTTAACATAAAAAATAAAAAAAAATGTACTAATCAGAAAATCTCTAGCCATAGGCTTGTGAAACAAAGCTTCATTTCTTGTTTTTGCATGTGTCCATTGATTCCTCCACTGTTTATATTTTCAACCAATTATCCAACATTTGCAGGTTTACAATAATTTAGCATTTTAGGAGACTATGGGCGTGACTTAGAGTTTAGCGAACCGGATACTTCATCACAAACGTGACAAATATCCAATGTCATTTATAATATGGTGAACGGTATATCCATCACGTTTATGACGGAGTAACCCACTGTCGAACCAGGCCCTGAGATTTACATCTCTTGGCTGCTTCACTGAGAACATCCTAAGCTTTTATATAGCATTGGTTACTGACTCTTGCTGCAAGAATTGTGATGGAGATGAGTTAATCGTTTTATGCTGCTGAGGAAAGGAAGTTATTCACAAATTATTTATGTCATAAGTATAACATTTAGCCCTGTAATGGGTTACACATTAAGGACACAACAATCTCTAAGCAGTATATTGTTTGAATTTTGGCAATCAATAGAGACTTATGCATTGGTAAAAATCAGTTTTCCTTTCTCCTCCCATTCTTTCCTCCCTCTATTTTTTTCTTTTGTTACTACTTTTTCTTTCTTACTTTTTCTATTTGTCCCTCTGTGTTTTCCCCTATTATTATGATTTTACATTTCTCGTTCATTCTTTCCTTTGTTGTGCATGTCTCTCAAAACCCCTCTGTCAATTATAGTTTAACATTATTATTTATGCGAAATATTCACTAGATATGCAGACAGAGAAGGCCCATAAAAAATAATGCTTACATTGGCCAATATCACCAACCTATGGCACTTAGTGGCAGCTCCCTCTTAATATGCTTAAGTGGAGGTTCCCTATGCCCCTCCTCAACACACTCATTGCTGTGCAGTTGCTGACTGTTGCATCGAATCACTAATTCACTCACTTAAACACTGTTTCACCCTGTCATGGTTTCCTTCACTGGTGCTCTCTTCCAAACACTCACTGTTGCACACATTCACTATCTCACTCACTCACTGGTTCAGTAATCCAATCATTGATTCATGCAGGTACTAATATACTCACTCATTTCTGCATTAATTCCCTGCGACAATCATTAATTCATCCCTTTACTGATTCACTGTTGTGGTCATTCTCCAGGTATCATTATTCATTTACTGATACACGCACTCACTCCTGTGCAGTCACTAATGCCTTCCTGTGCTCTCGCTGCTTCACTTATTCATGTTGTACACTCACTCATTCACTGTAGTATTCATTCACTCCTGCATTAATTCCTGTACTCTTTCACTGCTACACTCACCTAAAATAGTCACGCATTCACAGCTCCACTCATGAATACTCCCACATTCATCAGAGTACTCACCCAGCTTCTTGGAAATTACCATATTTTGTGTGGCATTCCCACAGATATTTGCCTTCACTAGCATTTTTCTTTTTGCTTGATTACTTTTTTGCTGACATTAGGACTTTGCACTCTTTACTTCTGCTAACCAGGGAAAATGTGATTGTGCTCTTGTTCCAAACATGGTAAGATAGATGTACACCTATCTGGCACATCTAACTCAGTTATAAATCCCCGGTAAGTAGTACTACATGTACCGAGGGCCTGTACATTAAATCCTACATGTGTACTGCAGTTCTCATTGAGCCACTGACTAAAGTAGCACTGTAAAACGTCACAGGCCAGCTGCTGCAGCCTAGTGCAGTTTTTAAACGGCCATTTTACCCTGTCAAAATAAACCTTTTGCCAGGCTTCACCCTCCCTTTTTAACAGTTGTACATCTCCCCTATGGTAGTCCCTATAAGTTCATAGGGCAAGGTGCATGGTATTTAAAAAGTATGATGTGTACTTACATTTTACTTTTCCTGGAAGTGAAAACTCCCAAAAGTCATTTTTCACTGTAGTAGGATTAGCTCTCCTGTAAACTAACACTGGGTTACCTTAATGCATTTAATAAGTGGCAAATTCTGTTTAGGAACAACTAGAGAAATACTTCCCAACTCATTTAAATTATAATTTAATTTCCTCTTTAATTTTAAAGATTTTAAAATTTATATTTTGAAAATGCCACTTTTAGAAAGATTACATTTTCTGCCAGCATCCATGGTCACATGCCTATAAATGGCTCTCCTGTAGTGAGATGTGCATTCCTTCCAGACAGGGGACAAAAAGGCCTTGGTGCGTAGAAAGTTGTTACTGTCCTTAGCAGGATGGGGTTCTCAAGGTTGGACCCAGACCTTTCCTGAACACCAAAGGTTAGGGTGAGGGCTGTACCGAGTCTGTTCCTTACTTCAGAGGACCCACCTTGTCAATGGCAAATGAAGCTAATGCCTGAGCCTGCCTACCAGTTGTTTCACTTGCCAGGCTGGAGTCAGGCACAAGGAAAAGGGAAGAACTGACGAGAACCAGTTTCTGGTTAGCCAATGGGGGTATCCCCCATCCACAGGCTGGCACAGGGCATAAAAGTGGCAAACCCAGAACTTTTCATAAGAACGCTTCTTGATCTGTGGAGACCCAAATAAAGGACTTCCCTGCTGGCTGAAGCCTGATTGAAGACTGGACCACTTTACTTTAGCCCAGGGCAACTAAAGTGATTCCAAGGGTAAGTTGGCAGACCTCCTTTTTGTGATACAGGGACACAACAACCCTTCCCTGCAACTGCCCAGATGACCAGCACCAGCTGGACCTGTCAGGACCCTGCGGCTGGCCCCCTCTAGAGTGATCCCTTACCACCAAGATATGCCCCCCAAGTCCTGGACCCTTGGCTGTTGTTAGAGTTTACACCTCAGACCTTACAACTGCAAAAACTGGACTCCAGGCAAAAAAACAGAGACTCCAAGGTCTTTGTATCATAAAAATCCAGCCCTGGTCACCTTGGGAATGTGAACAGACTTCACAGAGGCCAATACAGAGCTGCATCCGACTGCCAACTTGACCTTCCCAGATAACGGACCACCAGACATCACCCGCATAGATCTCTTTGTAGCATCAGCGCCTATCTCACATTTCCCACCAATGTGAAGTTCTCATCGTCAACTAACTCTATGTGCTGACAATGACTACCCTGTGATCCGCTGCCAACATGATGTTCTGCCTGAAGTCAAGGAGTTCATCAGCCCGCCATCGAGGAGCCTAGCTCCAGATTTAGCTTACTGTCTTCTCCACCAACAACCCGGTGAACGAGAGCTTCTCACGTGAAACTGGTCTGAGTTAGAATGTAAACTTTCCACCAGATGAAGCTGGTCCCCATATATGACCTCCGGTTCATTGCGATCAGCTTTAACTCCTTGAGTGCTCATGACGGCTCCTGTCGGTCATGAGTCACAGTAGGCATGTGCTTATGACAGCCAGGAGCTGTCCGAATGATGCCGCTCCGCTCACGCGGTATTAATTCCCCGCCTGTGCAAGAGAATTATTCAGTGGGCGGAGTTCGGACGGCTCCCGGCCGTCATGAGCACACGCCCACCGTGATTTATGACGGCCGGGAGCCATCCTGAATACGGGAGCGCCACGTCCAACCCTGCCCCCCCTCGCACCGCGGCGGAATTTGCCCCGTGGCGAAGGGGTTAACTTTTGACTTTGCCCTAGTCCAACGTGGCCCGTAAACTGGGATTGGCACTTTTTGCTTTTTGGTGCTATTTTCACTAAAAAATTTCGAAATTCATATTGCCTGCTCTACTTATTGGATTTTACTGTTTTCTTGTTATTTTATTTATTAACATTTACTCGATTTTACCAAATTGGTTTCATTGCTTTTATGTTATGCAGGACTCATTTTTTACCAAGCTGCCAGACAAGGTTTATTTAGGAACTCCTGTGGTTCACACTGGGAAGTAATGTGTGGCTTATTTGTGTGGGGCTTTCACCTCTCTCAAATAATAACTAAATTTCTTCAACTGCTGCACTAAGTCACTCCTGTACACTCACTGATTCAAGTCTGTGCTCATTCACTTCTGCATTAATTTACTTCTGTGCATTAGATACTCATTTTAACACTGTGTCTCACTCCCTGCTGTGCCCATTCATCAATGAACCCATTCCCACCCACTGCGCTAAAGAGACGTCTGCCTCCTCAGGAGGCTGGTGTCCCTCCTACCCAGACAGAATCCTTTACAATAGTCAGCAACCGCTCGGTAGACAGCAGGGGCCAATTGTCTTACATACTGGGACAGGTCTTTCTCCAGCACAGCCCCCAAGCTTACTCACTTTTCAATTTTGTCTCCCTTCGTTCTGCCTTATTTTCTTACCCCTTTAATTTGCGTACTATTTTTTTTCCTCTCCTTTGTTTTTCCGTCAGCCGTATCTCTCCATGTGTCCTTTCTTCTTGCTTGAATCCTTCCTTTCTTTCACTTTTCATGACTTCATTTTACTTTCCTTTGACATTTCTTCATCCTTATTTAATTACTTTTTAGTATGCCTTAATGCTTTCTAATTCCCTTTCTCTTATTCATTCTACCCCAATTCTGTCTTTTTCCACTTCTTTCCTTTTTCCTTTATTTCTCCTTCAGTCCGTTTTCATTTCATGTACCGTCATTACTCATTCAATTCTTCCTCCTTTTCTTCATATCACATTCCTTCATTTATCCTTCCTCTCCCTTCTCAGATCTTGTATTTGTTCCTTCATTATTTCTCATTGTGTTCTTTCCCCTGACTTTCATTGTGCTGCCCTTATTCGTTTTTGTGCTCTCTATTATTCTTAAATCTAAATGTTTCTTCACTGATTGGATATTTTGTGTTTGAAAAGGTTGAAAAGTCGGTTAATGTGAGAAAGAGTGGGTGGATGGTTGAATGAATACAGGAATATGAGCACAGATGGGCAAATAAATGTTTCCATTACTGAATAAGTACAAGTGTAAATACCAGCCGCGGCCGGTAGTGGGAGTACCTGGAGGGCGGTGATGTGGGGAGGGGGAGGGGCAGGGTGGGTGGTAGTAATGTATGGATTACGGAGCTTAACAGGTAAGTAAACATATAAATAAATAAAAACGAATTTTGTTGCGTGCACTGCATCAATGCGATGCAGTGCACGCAACAAAATTTGTTTGATTGCTACCCCCCACCCTGCCCCTCCTCCTCCCCACGTCACCGCCTGGCAGGTACTCCCACTACCGGCAGCGGCTGGTAAATACTTAGTTGAGTGAATACATGGTTGACGAACTGAATGACTATGTGAATGTATGTATGGATGAGAGTATGATGAGTGGATAAGCACATGGAAGGATGAATGAGTGAGATGATCAATGAGCTCATGGCTGGCCAGTCAAATATGCTACAAATCGTTGTGATTCCTTAGTAGCATGAGGCTTTTCTCTACCCATGCAACTGCTGCTCAGTCACTTATCTATTCATCCATTTATTTTATTTTTTGCTGTTTTTACATAGCGCTAACTTGTCTCAAGGTTACTAGATAACTATACATAAGCACCAGGTATCATTAAACAAGGTCAGTTTGATATATATATATATATATATATACTAGCTTACTGGTCGCGCTTTGCTGCGATCTCAGAAGAAATGAAATTTAAGGAAACTTGTTATGATAACATTCAATTTACATTGTGTCATTTTTATTGAAACTTATTCATTTTAATATGGAAAACATTTCAAAGTGTTGTTTTAATTCTTTTTTTTTTTTATTCGAGTGCTTGTGGATACACAATATTTTTTATTTTTCCGTCTGGTGCGTAGATGAATAAATCAGAAGGTTTTCCGACGCGTGAGCTGGCCACATACAGTTGTCCATGTGAGAAGCACGGATTCTCCAAATCTAGTCCACACACTTACAGCGATTGTCCTTGTGCTTTGTTGATGGTCATTGCAAAAGCGAGTCGCACCGGAAAGTGTAAACGTTCAGTATTGGAAAGATTATGAGGGCCCTGGGTGGCCGGGGGGCCGATATTTAACACATTTTTTATTTATTTATTTATTTTTGCCAGAAACCTTTGCAAGAGTGTACTCAACAACTTTTAACAACATTTTTTTTTTTTTTAGCCAGAAACCTTCGCGGGAGTGTACTCAACAACTTCCCAAAGTTTCATGCCAATCGGATGAATGGTGTAGTAATGCATCAAGGACAAACTGACATACTTTGGTTTTATATACATAGATATATATACATATATATATATATATATATATATATATGTGTTTTTTTTTCATTATATTTTTTAACCACGAGGAGATTAAGCGATATGCCCAGAATCACAGGATATTGAACTAACCCGGGACTCGAACCTCGTTCCATGTTCCAATATAGGCAGTAATGGCCTTTAAACAACATCTTCCAATTGTTGCAACTAGTCAATCACCCATTCACCAAATACTTGCCCTCAACAACTGACTCATTCAAGCATCAGTTTACTAACTTACCTTCTATTTATCCTCCGAATTACTTATCTTCACATTTACTTTTCGACCCATATATTTGCCAATCTATGGAAAGCAGTTTATGATATAAAATAGCCAAACCGAATGACTTTGACAATGATTATGATGATAACCTGAAATTGCCCCAGACTATTGTACTATCACAATATATGAAAAGTGACCTTCAAACTATCCTACTTACTGGATGTGATGTTTCTGCCGTTTCTAATTAATCTACTTCAGCCGTTTGTTTCTTGTAAGGGAACGAAGTTGACGAATTTGAAGAATTAAGTTTAGCGTAAAGATGTCTGAATGTTGCTCTTGCAGGGGTTGTCTAATTTACATTGCGGCATGAATTAAATGACAGTTTTAGATCACACATGGTAATTTGCCCATGCAATTGTACACCACAATCAATTGTGTTTCAATCTGAACAGCCTGGCATGCTGCTTACTGATTTTGTACTTACACACAATTTTTAACTTAGACGTGAATTTCAGGAATACGTAGTATTGAGCAGGCTTGTCGATTTTCTTACGACCCTTTGTAAATTTACCTCAAAATTACGTGTTAGATTTTCAGACGCGCGCAGCCTATATTTCAAATATATTTTCGATGCATTTAAGCAGCAATTTTATTCAAATACTGCAGAACGCACTCAGACCTTGGAATCGTCACCATGAAACTAATTATAGCTGTGGTCATTAATTAAATAAACATTTGCTGTCATTGCGTCTCCATATTTCAATAGGGATTTGTAAAGTAGAAGAAAATGAAAACGTTTAAAAACATTTGAAACTGTTGGGCTGTTTGCTAATTTTCCGCTAGCTTACTTAACTAACAACCAAATCCAAAAATGATATTCAAATTATAAAATATATCAAAGCCATTCTATTGAGACAGGTCTATTTTGTTGGTATGGCTAGATTACGCCATGAAAGATATGTTTTATTGACGTCTCTATACTGTGGAGAGATTGGGGTAGTGAGCATTTGGATAATGCGGTGGTGCTGAGATTTAAAGGACCGTGGAACAACACATGTCCTCTCCATGGCTTGGATGCAGCTGTCAGAGGTGCAGCAGGTGCAGTGGTACTGGGTCAGTGGTGTCAGGAGCACTATGCACCACCCTTATGGCTGCATATTTTCTACCCAACTGAAGACAAGGTGGCTATTGTGTTTGCTTCCATTCGGACCCATGGCACTGTTGCACGCATTTCCTTCATGATGGGGATTGGCTGAAGACAAGAAACCTCCATGCTGTTCCAGGGCAGACCAAGCGAAAACACCCTTTCATTGTTTCAGTGCGCTCACTCAGGTTCGATGTGTCAGCCATTCTAATTGATCAAAAACTTTCTTGCTACGAATTTGGCTTTGGGTCGTAGAAAACAACCAACAGACACATTTGCTGGGCTTGTATCAAAGAAGTATATAACATGAGCACATTCTAATTTCTAATTTAACCCATCCTTTCTGGCCTCTCCGAATATGTTATTCCATCACTTGGGATGGGTATCTGCACCTTAGCATCACACAAAGATGACAGTGGAGGAGAGATGAACTGAGCACCACTGGCAGCAGACAGCACAGGCCGGGTTTGGTTTGTCTGCATGCGCCCTAACAGCATTTAACTCCATTACCAATGTCCTTTCCGTTGAAGAAAATACATATTTATTCATAACAAGCGACATCGCTGGATTGGGTGTAAATGTTATATTATTAATTCCAATTGGGCAATATTTGTGATCAATTATATATAGGCCACAATATTTTGGCCAAACGAAGGAAACCTGTAATAAAATCAGAGGATGTATGATGATCTGAATGATAAATTCCCTTACAGTGCATCAAAAAAGCTTCACCTATGCCTTCAGATCTAGTTAGATGTGTTTTAGTTACCCCATCCCAGATACTTTCGATTCTATTACGAATCGGTTTCTCCTTTGCCTGCCATGCTAAGAGCTTCCCTGTGTATTCACTTTCTTCGTACACTGTGTGAAGAGAAGTCCTTCTTGCTATGTCTCCTAGTTGATAATAGTATTCTCTCATTTGTATTTTTGCCTGGAGTAACTCTTGCTTGACGCTTGGATTATTGTTCTTAATGTACTCCTGGTTCGCAAGGGCAAGTCTTGCCTCAATCTTCATTCTTTCCTCTTTTTTTGCCCTTTGTTGCGGGATTTCTTTCGAGGTAATTATGCCTCTTAGCGTAGCCTTAAATGCGTCCCATATTACATTAGTTGGAGCAAAATCTTTATTTATGTCGAAAAAGGTGCTAATCTCATGGGTTATTTCTGCGCACCAGAGCTCATTTTCCAGGTTAAATTTAATAAAATAGCATCTTCTCAATACTTTTCCCACCCGGCTTCCAACAGCAATTTCCATTTTAATTGGGGCATGGTCAGAAAAAGCATTTAGAATATGATCATACTTGTTGACAATAAGGTCGTATGAGGTCAAGAAGAAATCTATTCTAGATGCTGAGTTATATTTTGCCGAGTAGCATGAGTAGTCACGCTTTCGTGGGTTTTTAAGGTGCCAATTATCTACAATATCTAGATTGTTTGGACAGCTAGACAAACCGATGGAGACCTGACTGATGGACTGACTGACTGACCAGACTGAAAAAGGCGCATATCGTCCCCCTTCAACGGATGTCTAATATAAAACTCTATGCTGACAATATTGTCCTTTTTCTAAATCCTAAATAAGACACTCAGGTGGGAATCGTGAGGATTTTCTCAGTTTTCCAGGCAATAGGAGGCTATAAAATAAATAAGTCCAAGACGGAAATCTTACTGTGTAATTGTCCCATCAATTTGCTATTGCCAGATTTCAGATCAGTTTACAATACTCGCCCAAAGAGATATTTAGGGATCTATGTGACGGCGAAAGTAGAGGACATATTCAATTAAATTATACCCCATTGATCCAGAAAGTGAAACGCCTTTTAACACGTTGGAACCAACTCCCATTACTAATACTAGGACGAGTGGCACTAATACGTATGTCTATCTTGCCATTATTTAACTTTCTATTTTCAGCTGCTCCGTGCGCACTGCAAGCATCTTTTTTCAAAGTGATAGATAGTTTGTTTTCATCTTTCTTATGGACTAACAAAACACCAAGACTTGCACTTTGCACTTTAAGTTACCCTGTTGCAGAGGGAGGACTGTCTCTTCCAAACATCAGGAACTACTACCAAGCAAGTTTTGCACACAACAGTTGTAGATTTTTTTCTCAATCAGACTCCCAGAGGTAGATAACTTTTTTATGAATAAGTTCTTAATGGAGTATAATATTGTAGATCCAACGAGAATAGTTAAGTACCCTAGGCAGACTCTCCACTGGTTGTTTAAGCAAAAATCTAAATTCCTAACATATTATGGCATTACAAGACTAACTAGCTCAACAAGGCTGTCTCATTTTTATACAGGGGAGAGGAGTTTATTAGAGTCTGGCGTCTTAAGAAAATGGGAAGAGAATGGGTATACGTGGATTAGGGATTTTGCTAATGGCAACTCCTACAAGACATGTCCTGACATAGAAATGGGGCTCCTACATTCCAAACTAATGCTGAAATGGTCATTTATTGTTATTAGGCCCTTTTTGGATAAGTTTGACACCAGGAGTACAACATCAAGCATCTGCATTAGTGAAGCTTTTGATACCCAGTAAAATTAAGGAATTTGAGAGAAATTATGCATTGAGATCAGGATCATCAAGAAAGTTTAAGAAACGTTGGAGCTCCATGGGGAACTAGTCAGGAAACACGGGAGAACGATTGTGATTAAATGGTTACAATTAATGGTGAGGGGTTGGTGGATTCTTGACCGATTAGCTAAGCTCAGGAAAATTTGACTTTTTCAGATTAACTTTCGAATCTAAAGCTATTCTGAGTTATGCACTTATGCACTTAGTATTTCTTACTGTTTAACAAGTTTTTACTCTCTTTGGATATTTCTAGAATTTGTATTCTCTCAATGTTTTGCACTACACACTTTATTCTGCAGAATTGTATCATTGTGGTTTTTCATTTTTCTCTGCAACGAGACTAACTGTAAGACAGCTTGAGTACCTATACTCTAAATATTTCACACTACGCACTTTATCCTGTTGATACATATCATTGTGTTTTCTTGAACTCTCAATAAAAAATAATGTAAAAAATATATATATTTTGGCCAAACGAGATTTAGTCAAGAATTCTGGTGCCAAATCATCATTGCTTGGGCAGTTATGACAATAATTCCAACCAGAAAGCAATTGCAGTTTAAATAAATCCTGCAACAAAATCATTGACAAAAAGTAAATACCACAAGAAGCATGAGGGTTTTGCAAAGTCTTTTTATGTAACAGGGCGTTCTCAGCAAAGGCTGAATCGTTCTCAAATGGCAAACGGAGTTCCACATGGTAAGCAAGTAGCTAAAGGCCTAGCAGTCATTATAAGCTTGCACCAGGCATTACAATCACAATGGCATCAATAGTCTTATTCCTGTACAAGTTTTCTCTGCAAAAGTCCAATTTAGATTGACATTCCAAACTCTTATTCAGAATCACCTAAAAGGATCTTACCCATGTTAAAATGTAGTTTCCCAATCCTTGGTGTATAGACTTTGTGATGCACAACAGCACATCCAAAGCATTTCTTTCAGGCTAACTGCATTACTTTTAATACAAGGAAGGCCAACGGAGAGTCCTGAGTGCTCTTAGAAAGAAGCCAGCCATTGTTAGGTCTCACCCACTAGACAACGTATGCACTGTCTGTTCCAATACTTTTTGTGTCCCTACCAAGAACATATAGGGCCTTGGAGCCCACCCATTGCTTTGCAAAGAAGGAAGGGGAACCCCTTCTATAAGGAACACTTAAGGTCATGGCGAAGAGGGGAAAAGCAGCAAACCACACTAGGAAAACTCCCCTGTGACCTATATTTCATTTTTACAATTCAAAATTGAATTCAACATCGGCTGTACATACAATTAAACCATGACAAAATCCGAAAACATATACAAATGTTTTTGGTTTTTAGCTCTGTTTATTCATTTTCTTTCTTTTATCAAAATTAATTTTCTATTGTTTTTTGTCAGATAAACATCTCAAATAAATATTATAAACATGTATACATCACTTTACAATATAATAACATCTTCACATCTCAACATCAAATACCCCCGGATAAAGAAACAACAAAAAAGGGCATTACAACAGACTCTCATACATTACCTCTTCAACTACATTCATACTCCAATCACAACTACATATCTCTGGGAAGTTGGAGATATTGACATGGTAACAATCTCCTTGACCACTTAAAGCAACTGCATATAGCACAACTTAAATAGCATTGTCCAACACGTTTTGGTGGTTTGAGAAAAGGATGAGCACCATCTTTATCAGGACCTTCCAGATAACAACCAGAGTCTCTACACCCAAGGGATACCTAAAAAAGTATAAATACAATAAGTTCTCAGCCCATGGTAATAACAGTCAAATGATATAAATTGGACCGCACACACTACATTATAAAAGTGATGTGAGTTTAAGGTCAACCGTGCCATATTTCTCCAAATAATACAAAACACTGAGGAGTGTATCCTAGCCCTTATCAAGTGGTTTCTCTGATCATACTACCCCAACTTACTGAGGGCAGAATGACAGGAGCAAGTCCAATAGTTGCAACAACACGAATAGCTTTGTGTATCACAACACCACCAAGAGTGTAAAGATAAAATTCACCAAAAGAACACCCTTCATTCCTCACAGGGATAGATTTAAAATGTCACCAGGACCAGAAATTACATATGCAATACATTTCTTCAAAAATTACTTACTATCATAGAATCGTAAAACAGAAATATAGGTCACGATGGAGTTTTCCTAGTGTGTTTTGCCCACCTATTGCTTACCATTGGTTGACTTTCCTGTTACTTTAATTTGCCTACTTGATATTCGTGTGAGAGCTTAACAGTCTTGTGTTAGCCCTTCCCATGCAGCTTTGCCTCTTTACCATCACTTTTGATTGGCTGGCTTCTGTGCTTCCACTGCTTGCTTTTCAAGCACTATTATTTTGTTTTTGTTCAAGCTTTCCATGAGAGTTCATGTTTTATTTCAAGCTGTTTCCCTTATGTACTTCTCTCTCACTGGACTCTGTGACACTCTCTGGTGTATGTGTAGTTCTCTCCACCCCCTTCAAATTGTTCTTGCCTTTGTGTATTTCCCCGTTGCTTTGTTTCCAGTGTTTTTCCCTGAAAGCTCAACATTGCTTTCCTACCTGTAGTTTTATCACCATCTGTGTTTCTTCCCCCACCCATGCCTATCTCTCTTGTACCTTGCTTCCCTCCACAACCCAATCTCACCTGTTGCCTGCTTGCCTATGTGCTTCTCTTTGCCTTCTCCACATTGCTTTCTCACCTATTGCTTCTTCTCTGCACTACCCATGCCCTCAGAGTTGCTTCCACCCCAGGCCCCTATTTTGCTTCTGCTCCATTGTTCTTCCACCCACGTATTGCTTCTACCCCCTTCTTCCATTACCCCCCTTGTTTTTTCTTTTTTTTAGAAAAAATTAGTCTTTCACACATTTTTGGCTTTTCAAAAATAGTCCTCATCATTTTGTAGGAGTGCATGTGGGTGGCTGTGTCAAAGTTTTTTTGTATTAGTCATGCTGTGCAGCATGACTAAAAACCATTGGCAACGTGACTACATTCTAAAAAGCAAGGCCTATTGACTTTGCCAATGCTTTTTAAGGAAGGAGTTGCTGCATCCGCACCTCTCTTCTGCAGCACTTCGCAACCATGAGAAATAAGAATTGAACAGGCTGCTATCTCTATCTATCTATCTATCTATCTATCTATCTATCTATCTATCTATCTATCTATCTATCTATCTATCTATCTATCTATCTATCTATCTATCTATCTATCTATCTATCTATCTATCTATCTATCTATCTATCTATCTATATACATATATATACATTTATACATTAATTTAGACTCAGCCTTCCTTCGGAGCAATACACAAAAATGTCTGTTGGGTTCAAGGAGAGAGTTTGATCAGTCACTGCTTACACATGTAAGCGCGGTGGGGCTGTGAGTCGGGCGGGTTGGTAGGTAGTGGAATTGGACATATGACGGGATAGTCAAAAGTGAATAAATACATTTTAAAAAACACTTACCTTGCGCTCGCCGCATTGCAGACTTTGTAATGTAGCTAGTGCAAGGTAAGTGGTTTTATTTAATTATTTACTTTTCACCATCCCATTGTATGTTGAATTCCACTACCCCCTGCCTCACCACCCCACCTCATATACCTGTGCGAGCCACCACTGAGTTTGACTAATACTTAAAGTCATAGATTTAGAATTGGAAAGGAAAACTTGTCAGTCTTAGACTGTAGGACGTAAAAGTAAAACTCAGCACCCCAGACAAACCAATCTCCTGGACTTAGGAATAAAGCAGAAATAAGCAATGCGGAAATGTTGTCCATAATTGAAGTCTCAGAAGCATGAGTATGTATGACTGAAATGCAGGAAATCATTTGACCATTCATGTGGCTGAGCACCAGAAGATGGACTCTGCATTTGTAAGAACCAGGGTACAGATAATTTTACCACTGGTATGCGAGTGACTCAAGGACCTTAGAACTAGAAGGCTGGAGAAAGTAAGAACTAGAAGCAAGCCAAGTTGGAAAGAGAAAGACAATGGTAATGAGACTGATGTGAACTGGGAGTATTGGAACAGGTACAACACTTTGACAGAAATGAAACAGAACAACTTTATGAATATTACCAACATTTAAAGCAAGGAAAAATTCAGGTAATGTAGAGTATCTGTGTTAAAGGGGCAGACCATAACACTAGAATAAGCCCCTTCATCTCAGTTCCTCAGTTACGTACCCCAGTTCAACAGCAGCCAGTCACAACAATACCAAAGAAGGACAACAGTCACATAATTCAATACAATGTTACCCAAGAACATAAAACCTGAATATCCACTCTGAGGTTATCAGCAGTGAAAATACCAAACTAGCATTACCCCCACAAATGTTTAGCAGCCAGATCATAATCTTCCCCCACCCTTCATGGTACATAACTGTGGGTGAAACCTTCACATTCTGTACTCCAGCATGTTCTTTGCCATGGGTCACAAACAATTAGTCTTTCTCACTCCACAGAAAATGTCCCACAGGCAAACCCAAAACCGCAGACTCCTTCGTGCTACAAAACGAGTTAAAATATCAGGTTATTGGTAATAGTGTGTTTTAAAAATGCATGGCATAACATAATACATATACTAACATAATAAGGCACGGCAATTTTTCGTCAATTAACATATTTTACAACTGTTCAAAGTTTTTCATTTTGTCACATTAACTAACTTTGTCACCTTTTTGTGGGAGGATTTTTTCCAGAAAACTTATTTTTTAAAGTAATGTATTTTTGATTCACTTTTGTTACAATTGACTAACTTTGCTAAATTAGCACAATTGTAATAAATCATTTACTCTTCCTGGTAAATTCCTCAGGGCATATATCATTGAAAGCTGTAAATGGCGATTCCTGTGGACATAGGATAAGACAGTGTACCCATCAGAACAGTTCCTACCATTGAGTGTTAAGGCCCATTCCTGAAGGATTGTCCTCTTCCACTCCATGCTCATGTATTACTTGCATTGTGCAGACAAAGGTCAGGGGTCCAGCTTCTAGGAATAAAAAACAGTTAAAGAAACATACATCTGAAAGACAAATGTGGATCATACTGAAATGCTCCTCAATATTTAAAGTTGGTGCAATGGCAGTATCAGTGCTAAACATAAGAGCATCAGATCTTAAGTAAAGTAGTGGAAGGTAGCCAACAAGATAGGCATGTTGCACAGTGAGGCACAAACTTGGAAGGAAGGAAAAAAGGCATTTCTGGAAAAGGGAGCTACTGAAGTCAATGAGTAGTTCTTGCTTTCTGATTTTAATGGGTATGTAAAGCTGGTAAAATCAATTGTGGAGTCTCAAGGTCTTTGTGGAAATGGTTCTGTTGTTTTGCGGCTGTCACTTATAGTTGTCTCTCACCAAATCTGGATGAACACCAGGTAGGGATTGACAAATTGCTGTTGGAGCAGGAGTGCAACAGTGTGATATTTTGGAGGCAATGGAAGAAATAGGGTAAGTTCTTTGGAGGTTCACCACTGATCACTTTTCAGAACAAGTTTAGCCCTTGAACCTGATAATTTATGGTGAGTCAGCCAAGTTGGGACCCTGAGTCGGACATTTGATACTTTGTCTTTCAAGCAAATGCTATGTATGTTTGTATAATGCCTATCCTAATGGGTTGCTCCAACCACACTGGTCCTCTCAGAGCATATACTGTGGATGATCCCAACTTCAAGATTTGGCTCCACAGTTTTGCCGGATGGCAACATTCTGTATGGATTGTGGAGGTGTTGTGAGGCTGGAGAGCAGTACGTATCAGCCCTTTGCAATGCTGAAAAGATTCATTAATGTTATTTTTATTTTATTTTTGGCCCTTCATAGTGTTTCTATCTTAGCAGATATTTTATTATCTTACAAAATGGGTATCTAATATCTATGTGTTGTTCATTTTATTATCTTCTCATTTATTGTGTAACACTGCTTATATATAACATGCAGTATGCACAAGTCAAAGTGTTCCTCTAGAAATAAATACACAGTTAACTTTGCCAATTATCAATATTTTCTTTTTCACTTTTTAAATACAAGCCAACAGTGTGTGTTTGAATCTTCTAGAGAACCAGTCATTCTTGTTTTTGAGACCACACTGTTAAATTTTGTAATCTCTTTTTCAAAACTATCAACTGTATTATCTGTGTTCTGTTCAGCAACTCTTTCTCTTAACGACTTTTCATTTTCCCTAAAATTCTTCTCAGGACCAAAGAAACGAAACTGCACATCATTACAAACCTTTTCCACGCCTGCCACAGTACCATGCAAAAGTGCTCTATTAATTTCTCCTAAAAATAAAGCAGGAGTTTTCACATAGTACAGCCTCCCAACTAAAGTTCACATTATTGAGTGGTGTACAGCTAACATCCTGAAATGATGAAAGGTGCCTTGGCACACTTTGTTTGTTAAACATCCCACAGTGTGTCCCTGCAAAGTGGTATGCTTTCTAATCTTGCAATGATCCAATCCTTGTAAAGTACTTTTTTTCTGTTTTAAACTTTGCCTTAGAAAGATATGTAGACATTTCCTAACTATATATATGGATTGCTGTCCAATACTGCAAACACTACTACAATTGTATTTATACTGGCACCAGAATCCGCCTTCCTTGTACCTGTTCTCCAATACTTTGTTCTATATTTATTGGTACCATCACCTCTTTCACTATAGGAGTGCAGTTCTTTTTTTATAACCTTGTCCCCTGTAATCAAGAGCATTCACCAATCTATCATCCTGGAGATAGCTTTTTTCATTAAAAAAAGACCCTGTACTAGAAGTATGCATGCATTCTCCATTTAAAAAGATACAAAAGTTACTTCTATTCACTAATCTTTTTTTCTGGTTTTGTCTTCTCATGCACAATAGCATTTTGTCAAGAGTCTTCATTCTATTTATAATCTAAATAAAAAGCTTCATCTTCAAAGCAAAGGACTTATCAACTACTATCTCAACTGGTTCTTTCTGTTTCAGTGCATGTCTCCTTCTTCTATGCATCTTCATATTTCTCAGTAGATTAATAACTACTCTACTATGAAACATCCTGGCTCTGATTACCTTAAACTGCTTCTGTCTCCTAATTAAAGGTGTGTCCATCTTTGTTATATTCTTTCCTGTTCTTGTTATATAGATTCTGTCCACTGTTAATCTTTCTCATAGTTTGAATTTTATTTTCACTATTTAATAATCTTTGGAAATGTCAACATATATTTTTAAGAAATGACTTTGTCTTCATACCAATGGCTCTTTTTTCGTTTACCCCTTTTTCTTCATTTTACCCCTTATGTGTCTCAGTTCTGCATAGATACAATAGTTGCTTCTGTTTCTTTTTCCTCCGAGATTTTGTAGGCATTCCGTCTGTAATTATGCAGATATTGTTCTGTGAAAAAAATAACTATATTTTAATTATTTTTCTAGCCAATGTACCGAGGACTTTACTACTGGCTGACACATGATACAAAAATAACTTTTATGTTATGTTGCAGTTTGAAATCTACAAATGAACATACCTATATAACTACAAGCACTTACTTCAATGTACCAAACCCAAACCAAAACACAAAACTTAATTTATTAGTTACCTTTTAATATTATAGCACCCTTTCCTACAGCACAGCTTCACTACATCCCAGTTGTCACTTATGAATGCTAAAAGGCCACTTTATCCCTTATGTACTCAATTAAAAAAAAAACATCAACCAAAGTGTAAAAGTACATTCAGGGTCTCAATACTGTAAATCCCAAAAAACAACATAAGAGCGATTTCTGTGCCACTCTACCACTGTGCCACTGATAGATTTAGTGTTTCAGTACTTTTCTACTTAGATGTGTCAGAATGACATTTTGAGAAGCACTGCAAATAAGAATCTGCACATTAATCTGTATCACAGCATATATCTCACTAATTCTTCCAAGTATATGCAAACAGTGTGTGACAGGTTACATATATAATTCACCAGATGGTTCTTAAAGGTTACATATTCCTCACTAAAACGTGCAAATACATGTGCTTCTGCTTGAATACCACAATACTCCCTGACTCATTGGATTAGTGCATAGAAAGTGCCTAGGTGATTACCTCAGAATATAAATTGTACCAGCATGATTTCCTGAGAATGTAGGAACTACATTGGTGGTCCCATATCTGCATAGTTAGTGCCTGTGTATTTACATGACTAAATTGCTACTATCTGGGTGATTGAATGAATGCATGGGTGTTGCCTGCATAGATCAATGAGTACATAATTAGTGCCTGTGTGATTGGAAGAGTGCATATGTAGTGCCTGGGTGATTGAATACGTCTAAATATCACATTTGATATATAATTGCATAAATGGCTCTCTAAGAGCATACATTGCTCCCTTACTCAGCGTGCATATGCATCAGTACGTTTCTAAAACTGAAAATAGCAATTCTTACTTTTTCAAAGCAGAAATCCTTTTCTTAATGGCATACCTACATCATTTTGCAAATATTTTTTGTGTCTTTAAAACATATATTCGGCAGTTCTCAAAGAAAAATTGCACACCAAGTGAAGTTAGCACAATAACGCTCAAGAGACATTCTGCACTATTAACCCTCCTCAATTTTAAACATAGCATGTTTAAAGAAATACACCACGCTCATCAAATACATGACATTTTCAACATCCTTAGAGAACATAGATCACCATGTAAACATATATGTGATTTCATAATAGATATACGCCTTCAGGCCATCTTTCAAAAAATATATAGTTCTCCGCATCTTTAAGTAAACTCAGGAGTCTCATTGTACATATAAAAATCTGCAACCACAAAAACCATATCTCACCATCTAAGTATATGCAAACCGGTCAGATAAGTTAAAAACCACATTAACAAACACTTCCTAATGTATACCTAACAAGTATTACTACTTTAAAATTCATATACTGGCTCAGCACATTTTCTTATCTTTTGTTTCTGACTACACTACTCCTGTTTAATAATGTGACTAAAACTACCACAACTCTCACAATGCAAATAATATAGATGTATCTATTCTGCACATAATGCTTAGATATTTAAAACATTTCATTTTGAAAGGCATTCCTCATGGCAATTTTCAACGGTACTGACATCTTAAACAAACATCGTAACGAATATTACGGAGGATATTGATTATAAGGAACCTGCGTACAGAATCCTGAAGACTGATCTTTCCCCACAGATACTGTTTGCAATGGCGAAGTATTTAACGGCAATGTGGCACGTACGTTCACGCTTCCTCAAGCTGGACGTGCATTTTTAACTCTGTCTTAACAAATTTTAGCTGGTAACTTGTTTTAGCTCTTATTGAGGATACCCTGATCTATACTGTAATGACCAATTTTTAAAATCATTGTTTTGATGTATTGTATAATTTCCATGTGACTGTGACGTGTGTATATCTTTTATGATCTTATTGGTCGAAATAAAGATTTGAACAGGATTATAAGGAACAAAGAGACCGGCTAGGCTCCTTTACCCTTCAAGTGGGGCAAGAGATAAGTTGTGATTGCCTTGGGCCGCTTCTTAGCATAGCAGAGGTTGATTAGTTAATTTACTGGCACAACCGTGTATTTCAGAGAGTGCATACACGGCATATGACTAACTGGGTGGACGTAAATATTAGTTGTCCCCGTTTTCTTTTAGATTGCCAGCAAACCTCATAACGAATATAACTGTGGATATTGACTATAATGAACAAAGTGGCCAACTAGGCTCCTTTACCCTTCAAGTGGGGTAAGTGATAAGTTATGATTGCTTTGGGCCGTTTCATAGCATAAGAGTTTGAATAGGTTATTGATTAGCACAACCGTGTATTTCAGAGATTGAATCTCGCGTGGGCCTGAGCACACACAACCAGCAAGAATACGTGATCTCTTCAAAAGTCAAGCCTGGGCACGCCCCTTCCGGGTCCCCAGACGTGAGTTGAGGATCGTAATCACTACTCACCACATTGACCACACATAGGCCGATTAGGATCGCGGACGGAAGTGTGTCCCGTCCGCCAAGGAAGCGGGCAAGATACTCCGGACCGCTCCGCGGATAAACCGCCGTAGCGATTAAGATCATACTGGTACGAACCCCCGACCGCGGCGGACGGAGAACACCAAAGTCCGTCCGCGGCGGACGTAGTACACCAGAGCCCGCCGCAAGCGGAAGGAACCGACCAAATCCCGTCCGCCGCGGACGCACATGAACGCGGGAACAGCCACCTCCACCGCCATACCTGCGAAGGCTCCGTGTCCGCGATTAGGATAACGCCGCCTGTACCCCAGTACGCACCGCCATCCACGTCCGTGGCGGAAAGAATGCAACGAGAAACAGTGCATCACAGCGGAAGCCCAACACGAACAACATCCCTACCGTCAAACCAATGTCAAAAAGTGTGACAGAAGTAAATAGCAAACACACGAAAAAGGACTACCCCCCACCTGAAACACCAACACCAATCACAAGCCACAATGACACCCCCCAAGTACCCAATAATGCACACTAGTCAACACACCCACCTACCACCTGACTGCCAAAAACCATTGAGACACGACTATAAAATGACACACACCCACTACCACAATCCTTTGCATCACAGCATAGCTGCTAGCAAGAGGCCCAATACGAGCGACAGCATACACCAATTGAAGACACACAACCACCACCCTACCACACCCACCACACAAACACCCATCACACCATTCCTACACACCACACAACACACACCTGCACCCCCCAACTCACTCAACCCACACCCTGAGCACCACACACCATGGCACCCAAAAAAAAAACTAAATTCACGGAGACGGAGTTGAAGGTAATGGTGGATGAAATTATCCATGTTGAGCCCCACATATTCGGGGCCCAAGTCCAGCAGACCACCATGGCGCAAACAAATCACATGTGGGACAGGATCGTCAGTCGAGTGAATGCGTCAGGGACCGTGCCATGGACAAAGCACGAGATACAGAGGCGGTGGCATGACCTGAAAACCAGGGTGAAAGTCATCCGTGCCAAAAACCATGTGAGAGCTAATCACACTGGCGGCGGCACACCCCCGGAGCCCATACCCTACACTGATTGGGAGGAAAAGGTGCTGGGCATACTGCACCCAGAGAGCCTGGAAGGACTTGAGGAAGGAGAAGAGGCTGGTAAGTACTAACCAAGCACCACGATCAGAATGACATGGTCAGCCTCACACAACTGAGAAGACACATCTCCCAGGCCCCAACCCATGCACGTGGGCCACATAACCACCAAAATGTAAATGGCTACCAACAGGCCCCCATGTCCACAGGGTGTGTGTGAGAGGTGGGTGGGGTGTGAGAGACCAGCACTACAACTCCCAACAGGCCCCCATGTCCACAGGGAGGGTGGTGGTGGGTCGAGTGTGTGTGAGAGGTGGGTGGGGTGTGTGAGAGACCAGCACTACAACTCCCAACAGGCCCCCATGTCCACAGGGAGGGTGGTGGTGGTGGTGAGTCGGGTGTGTGTGAGAGGTGGGTGGGGTGTGTGAGAGACCAGCACTACAACTCCCAACAGGCCCCCATGTCCACAGGGTGTGTGTGAGAGGTGTGTGGGGTGTGTGAGAGACCAGCACTACAACTCCCAACAGGCCCCCATGTCCACAGGTGTGTGTGAGAGGTGTGTGGGGTGTGTGAGAGACCAGCACTACAACTCCCAACAGGCCCCCATGTCCACAGGGTGTGTGTGAGAGGTGTGTGGGGTGTGTGAGAGACCAGCACTACAACTCCCAACAGGCCCCCATGTCCACAGGGTGTGTGTGAGAGGTGGGTGGGGTGTATGAGAGACCAGCACTACAACTCCCAACAGGCCCCCATGTCCACAGGGTGTGTGTGAGAGGTGGGTGGGGTGTGTGAGAGACCAGCACTACAACTCCCAACAGGCCCCCATGTCCACAGGGTGTGTGTGAGAGGTGTGTGGGGTGTGTGAGAGACCAGCACTACAACTCCCAACAGGCCCCCATGTCCACAGGGTGTGTGTGAGAGGTGGATGGGGTGTGTGAGAGACCAGCACTACAACTCCCAACAGGCCCCCATGTCCACAGGGAGGGCGGTGGTGGTGTGTGGGGTGTGTGAGAGGTCACCACTACAACTCCCAACAGGCCCCCATGTCCACAGGGTGTGTGTGAGAGGTGGGTGGGTGTGTGAGAGGTCACCACTACAACTCCCAACAGGCCCCCATGTCCACAGGGAGGGTAGTGGTGGGTCGGGTGTGTGTGAGAGGTGGGTGGGGTGTGTGAGAGACCAGCACTACAACTCCCAACAGGCCCCCATGTCCACAGGGTGTGTGTGAGAGGTGGGTGGGGTGTGTGAGAGACCAGCACTACAACTCCCAACAGGCCCCCATGTCCACAGGGTGTGTGTGAGAGGTGGGTGGGGTGTGTGAGAGACCAGCACTACAACTCCCAACAGGCCCCCATGTCCACAGGGAGGGTGGTGGTGGGTCGGGTGTGTGTGAGAGGTGGGTGGGGTGTGTGAGAGACCAGCACTACAACTCCCAACAGGCCCCCATGTCCACAGGGTGTGTGTGAGAGGTGGGTGGGGTGTGTGAGAGGTCACCACTACAACTCTCAACAGGCCCCCATGTCCACAGGGAGGGTGGTGGTGTGTCGGGTGTGTGTGAGAAGTGGGTGGGGTGTGTGAGAGACCAGCACTACAACTCCCAACAGGCCCCCATGTCCACAGGGTGTGTGTGAGAGGTGGGTGGGGTGTGTGAGAGACCAGCACTACAACTCCCAACAGGCCCCCATGTCCACAGGGTGTGTGTGAGAGGTGGGTGGGGTGTGTGAGAGGTCACCACTACAACTCCCAACAGGCCCCCATGTCCACAGGGAGGGCAGTGGTGGTGGGTGGGGTGTGTGCGACAGGACACTGAAATGTAATCAAATTGATATGAACATGTAATGTCCACAGTACTGATCAGCACAATCTTGTCCCTCAGGTGATCGTAATCTGACTGGTGAAACCAGCAACCGGCCGCAAGACTCGCCTCACACCCATACCGGACTCTCTGGGGAAGATGCCACAGCCAGCTCCGGTGCGGAGGATGGTGCGGGCCCAAGCAGACTGCCAGGGCCATCTGGCTCACAGGAAATCCCGGCCCCGACAACCGTCGCCTGTGTAACTCCTGCAACACCGGCCACAGTGAGCTGCAGACTCACCACCACCACCACCACCACCAGTACCACCACTCCTGCCTGTGCCACCCTGCCTAACCCACCGCACGACGCAGGGCCATCGGCCTCCCACCCAAGCAGGGAGAGTGGGCCAGACAGGAGAGAGGCGAGGCCACATCAGCCAATCAGGAGATCCACACTCCGTCGCGCTGAGGAAGGCCACCCACCCCATCCTGTGGCAGAATCACTTGAAGCCCTAGCCAGGTGCCAGGCTTCCTACGACCGTAGCCAGGAACAGGCAGATCGTGCCCACCAGGACTCGGTGGACAACACTAACATGTTGTGGGACATTGAGGGCCGCCTTGGCCAGATAGTGGACATCATGGGCCAGCAGACAACAATGTGGAGGGAATGGATAGCCCGCAACAACCCCACCCCCCCTTAACCAAGTGTCCAGATGCCACGGCCAGCAACACCACCGCCACCGCCATCTGTGCCCATGGCGACGGATGTGGCCCCTCAGCAACCTGCCCCCAGCTGACTCCGTTCCACCTCAAAGACGGAGGGACCGTCCGAGGCTGGAAGTGGGTGAGAGCAGTGGGGGGCTCAATCCACACGCTCCAAGAGGGGCCGACAATGACTCTGACACTGCCTGAGCCAGCCATTCACCCTGGCAACTATCCTGTCCCACATAGCCAATCATTGGCACAGGTCTGCTGGACTAGACTGACATCACCCAATGTGGTGTCAGCACGGACATTTCATCTGCCATTACCTTCAACTCACACTCCCCCACCCCACACTTACTTGTAAATATTCACCAGCACCAATGCACAACCTGTAAATAAATGCCACTTACACACTCAATGATGTGTTGCCTCCATGTTTAATCACATGATTGCCTCAGAAACAGACGTAACCAGGTGCAGGGATCCAAGTCGTACATAATCATGCCGCTGCGGGAGTGATCTAGGGAAATTCAGAGACAGCAAACACACGTCAGGAAACATATTCACACCCATCACAACACACAGCACAGCAACATTCCACAAACCACACTCAACACAAAATCATTGGATGAAAGGACACACATCATGGAGACTTTCATGTCCAAATAAATGAACACACACCTATGCAACCATCACATAGCAGAACACCCAGCTGATGCACACCACATCCACACAACACCAGCAAACACACATAAGGCATTGTCAACCGGCACAAGAGGTAGTTACTCACATTCAAGGGAAGTAGCGATCAATGAGCTGGCGCCTCTGGTCCACACCTTCCTCCTCACCACTATCCTCATCAGTCGACATGGGTGGGATGGGAGGCCGAGGAACTTGTTGGTCTTCAGGGTCCAAGAGCAGTTCAATGTCATTGCGCACGGCCAGGTTGTGGAGCATGCAGCAGGCAATCACGATCCTGCATACTTTGCCTGGTGAGTAAGGCAGGGCCCCTCCGGTCTTATCCAGGCACCGAAACCTAGACTTTAGCAGTCCAAAAGTACGTTCCACCACTCTACTTGTCCTTCCATGTGCATCATTGTAGCGCATTTCACCCGCTGTAGTAGCATTACGTATGGGACTCAGGAGCCAGGGCCGGTTTGGGTACACCGAGTCGCCTATGTAGGGGGATGACAGACACAAATATCACAACCAGAATTGCTGGGTACCCCATGCCACACAGAAATCACAAAAGTCCCCACAGCATACTCACCAACAAGCCACGCATGACCGGGACGCAGATTTGCCATCAGTTGGGGGACAATGCTGCTCCGCATGATGTGGGCGTCATGTGCGGAGCCTGGAAATCTTGCACACACATGGGAGATGATGTTGTCGGCCAGGCACACCACCTGCACGTTCAGCGAATGGAAGTGCTTCCGATTCCTATAAACCTGCTCACGTGCCCATGGTGGAATGAGAGCGATATGTGTGCCATCAATGGAACCCACTACGTGTGGTATCTGGCCCAGTGCATAGAAGTCTGCTTTGACTGCTGGCAACTCTGCCGGCCGTGGGAAATGGATGTAGTCATCCTTGTACAGCATCATAGCTTTTAGAACATCCCGAAGTACCATGCTGAACATGGACTGTGACATCCCCCCGGCATGTCCAACTGTGTACTGAAAGGTGCCAGTAGCAAAAAAGTGTAGTGCCGCCATCACCTTTGCTGTGGGTGTAATGGAACCAGGATACATCCTTCGTGACTGCAGATGAGGAGACAATTGGGCAACAAGCTCCATCAATCTACGTCGATCTAGCCGGAATTTCCTGATCACCTCCTCGTCAACCATATCCTCCAGCACAGTGTATGGCCGATGCACATTTGGAGCCCTCCTGTGTGGGAGAGAGATGTAACTTGAGTCAACATACAAACAACGCATAGGTGTGCAACTCCATCACATGTAAGCCAACATTAGCAAGAAGATAAATGTTGTGGACAATGGTCATATGTGTGACATCTCTGATAGTAACTACAATACGGAGTGCCCCATTAACAATGTGCAGCCACTAGCAACAGGAAGTGTGTCAACACGTACAACGCAACTTAGTCACATGTCAACATTACTGACAAGACGTGTGTCATGACCCTAATGTGTAGAAGCCACATCACAGACACACATGCAAGTGCATGCACACAAACGATAATGATACGCACACACCATGTCATCATGCAGCAATGCCAACACCAATAATGGTGAGCATACGGACATTACATGCATGGTGACACAACAGGCAACACACATACACTGAATGCATGTGTACCCCCACCATTGTAGTGACCTCACATGAACCACACACTGACAACAGATTCAGAATGTGGCGATTCAGCCGTGATGTACCGTGTAGATGTGAAGAAGTAAAAACGTCTGTAGGGTTACACCCGACGTCAGCACGTCGACATGCACATGTGTTGCACATAGTGTGCACACCGATGGGCATAGTATGGACACACATGGAATAGTGCATGACAAATGAAGTTTCCCTATCAAGCTCACAACTCTCATGACGCAACTGCAGACAATACACCACGGTGCAGCGTCTGAAAATATACAATCATTGGCGCCGCCATGGCGGTGCACGTCTTCCGCTATATTCGAATTGGCATACGCGGGCCGCGTTCCCTCTCCCCATTGTCTGCATGCGCACGGACCATCACGGTCACACATCGGCAACCGCATGTGCAAGCTTCCGGGACGGATGTTTCTTTTGCAACAATGTTCTATCACTGGCGCCACCATGGCGGTGCACGTATTCGGCGGGGGAGGTGCAGGCCAACACACCCTTTAGATGTAGTCAATGGACATGGCAGTTCATGACCCCCCTTACAGTCACATTGCATCATCCACCGTATACCGGCCGGGCCGGCCCGGCCTAGGACTGCCGTGCCGGCCATGTCAGCCACCGCCGTGCCAGGCCCGGCCTAGGACCGCCGTGCCAGCCATGTCAGCCACCGCCGTGCCAGGCCCGGCCTAGGACCGCCGTGCCGGCCATGTCAACCACCGCCGTGCCAGGCGAGTGAACACCCATCGGTGGCTGACATGGCCGGCACGGCGGTCCTAGGCCGGGCCGGCACGGCCGGTATACGGTGGATGATGCAATGTGACTGTAAGGGGGGTCATGAACTGCCATGTCCATTGACTACATCTAAAGGGTGTGTTGGCCTGCACCTCCCCCGCCGAATACGTGCACCGCCATGGTGGCGCCAGTGATAGAACATTGTTGCAAAAGAAGCATCCGTCCCGGAAGCTTGCACATGCGGTTGCCGATGTGTGACCGTGACGGTCCGTGCACATGCAGCCTATGGGAAGAGGGAACGCTGGCCGCGTATGGCCATTCAAAAGTAGCGGAAGCAGTGCACCGCAACTCCAGGGCCAGTCATTGGCCCTTTTACAAACACGCATCCAGGGCTGACCAATTGCTGGCGACGTATACCACTGACATGTGCTCAGGGCCCTATATATGTGTGATATCAAAAAGAACACATCCTACCCTGGGAACCAGTGCTTGCTGTTTACCTCGACCTGCTGCTGCTGAGCTGACCACCGACTGCTGCCTGTGACCATCACCTCGACCGGCTGCTGCTGAGCTGACCACCGACCGCTGCCTGTGACCATCACCTCGACCTGCTGCTGCTGAGCTGACCACCGACTGCTGCCTGTGACCATCCCCTCGACCTGCTGCTGCTGAGCTGACCACCGACTGCTGCCTGTGACCATCCCCTCGACCTGCTGCTGCTGAGCTGACCACCGACTGCTGCCTGTGACCATCACCTCGACCTGCTGCTGCTGAGCTGACCACCGACTGCTGCCTGTGACCATCACCTCGACCTGCTGCTGCTGAGCTGACCACTGACTGCTGCCTGTGACCATCACCTCAACCTGCTGCTGCTGAGCTGACCACCGCCTGCTGCTCTAGTGCCATACTCCGTGATCTTGCCATGTCGAGAGTCAAAGAGATCCGGTCTCGTCCCTTCACCCCCGCGGAGCTTGATGTCCTCGTGGACGGTGTGCTCCGCAACTTTGGACGGCTCTACGGCGCACCCGGACAGGTGGTAAGTGCAGTGTGGGACATGTTGGTGTGCATGAGGTGGTCAATGAATCCTGGCTTCTGTAATCTTAGCTGTGTACTGTGGGCCCGACATATTTGTCGGAATGTGCATGGCTGCTGACAGATACGTGTTGCCCCTATCTGTGTGACAGGCAAACTGTCCACTGACTTGCACCCTTTTGTCTCCCATCATGGTAGGTCAAGCTGCACCTTCGCAAGGACGTGTGGAGGAGCATAGCACGTGATGTACGGGCATTGGGGGTGTGCAATAGACGACATACGCACTGCCACAAACGCTGGGACGACATTTCCAGGCTGAGCAAGAATGTAGGGGAAGTGACACTGGGGATGATTCCAAGGACGCCACGTCTGGCCTGACGCTCCATGACCCCTCTCATGCACCGTATCATTGCTGTGACGCATCCTGACCTGTCCGAACGGCTGATTGTGGATCAACAGCAAACTAGTGGTGAGCAGACTGTCTTTGTATGTTACTTGGGAGTGCAATGCATGTATTGGTGCCCAGACACAGTAGTGACTTCCGTGGTGCGTATGTATCGCTGCGATGCCATGTTGGTGCCATTGGGTGAGTGTAATTTGACATCCAGGTCCGGCATGTTGACACGCCACTTGCTTAGTAGTTGAGTGTTGGAGCACATGCCGTAGTGGTCCGTGGCCCCATGGCAAGACATGTGTGCAGATGTACATGCTCCTGCCCTGTCCGCATGCTGTACATGTGTCACGGCCAACAACGCTGATGTCATGTGAGGATGACTGGTAGAGGTGGGTCGTGTGCAGGATGGGGGCTAGAAGAACTTTGTCAGCAATGGAATTAGGGATTCCTTGTCCTTCTGTACGTGAGTGTGCCCATGACTTACACCTCTTTTCTGTGCAGTTCAGCTTTGGCAGAGGGCACTCAGCCACAGACGGCGGAGATGAGTGGAGGCAATGCATCCGGATCAGACTTCGAGCACACGCAGACTGACACAGAGGAGGGCAGCGCCGGAGAGGGGGACAGGACCGTCCCTGAGGACTCGATTGTGGAGACACCATCGTCCTCATCTACCGAGAGTGTTGGTGAGCCAGCACTGTTTTCACAGACTGGGAGTGGGCAATCAACACCTTCGGTCGGGACACAGCACACAGGGCCCACACTGCCGCCAACTGCACCATGTACTGTTCGTGCACGCAGGAGTAGGGGGAGCAGAGTGGCGTTCGGTGCAGGCACCGCTGCCCCTGCCAAGGTGACCCAAAATGCACTTTGTGCTGAGGCTGTTGATCTGCTGCGACAGCTGTGTGTGGGGCAGACCAATATGACAAATGCATTCCAAGACCATGATAGGAAGTTGGGGCAGGTGGTGGCATTCATGGAAGGGATGCATGGCGATCTTGCTGGTCTACACAGGACAGTTCAGTCATTGGCAAGCAGTGTGTCGTCTGCCATTGTACAGTCGCATGGACAGGGTGCTACTTCTGTTTCCCCATCTACACCACTGGATGTCTCGGGGGGGAGTGAATATTCTGACCAGGACTCTAATACAGGTTATTGCACTAGAAGCAGCGTCAGACAGCACGTCAGGGCACGGAGGGCACAGACACCATCCCCTAGGTCAGCAAAATCTGTTCACAAAGACAACGTCAGATACACTGGAGTACACACACAGGATCCACAAGTGGTGTTGGGGGACATGCCTTCACATGCTACACAGACATTCCACACAAAAGGTACTCCCAAGGCAAGGGATACTCCCAAGTCCATGGACACTCCCTTGGACAAGGAGAGTCAGAGGACAAAGGCACCTCAAAGGAGCAGGGACACTCCCAAGGACAAGGACGATACTAAGGAAGGGGCCACTCCCAAGGACAGGGACAAGGACAGTCAATAGACAAAGGCACCTCAAAAGAGCAGGGCCACTCCCAAGGACAAGGATGATACTAAGGAAGGGGCCACTCCCAAGGACAGGGACAAGGACAGTCAAAAGACAAAGGCACCTCAAAAGAGCAGGTACACTCCCAAGGGCAGGCACACAACAGAGCAAGGGCCATCTCCCAAGGGCAGGGACAAGGACAGTCAAAAGACAATGGCACCTCCAAAGAGCAAGGGCCATCTCCCAATGGCAGGGACACACACAGGGAGAAGGTGTCTTCTGGAGACAGGTACACCACAGACGACAAGTCTGCTGCCGGGAACAGGGCACCGTCCAGGGCACAGGGAAAGTCCAGAGCCAACACTCCTCCTACGGATAAGGCACACCCTAGGGACAAGGCTTCTCCCATGGACACTGGCGCAATCAAGGACAGGCATACATCACCCCTGGCTGCACTGAGGCTGATGTTGTTGAAGGAACGGAAAACAGATGTCTCCGCGGCGGAGTCCCCCCATACCTCCACTCCCATCCAGGCCCGTCAGAAGCAGAGGAGGGAGTCCCCTGTTGTTGCATCCCCCATTACACATGATTCTGAGTCCAGGCGGCAGGCACACAGCAAACGACAAGCAGGCTCCAGCACGTCCCCAGAAAGCCGACCCCCGGCAGCAGATGCTCCACCTATGGTGGGTGATAATTCTTTAGAGTCCCCACCACTTGCCAGTCCTGTCTTGTCCAGGGTGCACTCACATAACCCTAAGAAACGCAGACACACACCATTGACACCTGCCCACCCCGATGTCGCTCAAGTACAGCTATCCCCAGCTCCCAGGGCCACCCTGCCTCCTGACCCATACAGCCCTGTGGCTCATCATTTCTGTGGTCCCAGTGGCGCTGGTGCAGTAGACTCTCATGTATCAGATAGTGGCACTGTGTCTGTTGTTTGCTGTCATGCATCATGTAGTAGCACAGTCTCATATGTGCCCTCTCCTGTTTCAGGTGCTGGCAGTGTATCTGGGTCTATGGCTCATGTGTCAGTCACTGCATCTGTGGCTGTGTCTCACATTCCTGTTTCAGGTGCTGGCAGTGTATCTGGGTCTATGGCTCATGTGTCAGTCACTCGAGCTGTGGCTGTGTCTCACACTCCTGTTTCTGGTGCTGGCAGTGTGTCTGGGTCTGTGGCCCATGTGCCAGTCACTCGGGCTGTGGCTGTGTCTCACACTCCTGTTTCTGGTGCTGGCAGTGTGTCTGGGTCTGTGGCCCATGTGTCTGTCACTCGGGCTGTGGCTGTGTCTCACACTCCTGTTTCTGGTGCTGGCAGTGTGTCTGGGTCTGTGGCCCATGTGTCTGTCACTCGGGCTGTGGCTGTGTCTCACATTCCTGTTTCTGGTGCTGGCAGTGTGTCTGGGTCTGTGGCCCATGTGTCAGTCACTCGGGCTGTGGCTGTGTCTCACACTCCTGTTTCTGGTGCTGGCAGTGTGTCCGAGGCAGGTAGTTCACGCAGTCCACCTGATTCTGTGATGTGAGGTGCTGTTCACTTCACTCACATGTTATTGCACATGGTGTGTACATTGTCCAATGAGAACAGCCTTGCACTGTTGTGGTCCTTGGGACGGGTTGCTTGGAACACGTACTTGTGCTGCCTCTGATGGACATGTTCAGTGCAATGGACTGTTGATGCTCTGATACTGCATTCTGCCTTCTGATGTGCTGACTCTGATGTACCTGCTCTGTTGTCCACAATGCACTGTTGCTGTTCTGATACTGCATTCTGCCCTCTCGTTTACTGCCAATGATGTACCTGCTCTGTTGGGCACATTGCCCTGTTGATGCTCTGATACTGCATTCTGCCCTCTGATGTGCTGCCAATGATGTACCTGCTCTGTTGTCCACAATGCCCTGTTGCTGTTCTGATACTGCAGTCTGCCCTCTCGTTTACTGCCTCTGATGTACCTGCTCTGTTGGGCACATTGCCCTGTTGATGCTCTGATACTGCATTCTGCCCTCTCGTTTACTGCCTCTGATGTACCTGCTCTGTTGGGCACAATGCCCTGTTGATGGTCTGATACTGCATTCTGCCCTCTCACGTGCTGCCTCTGATGGACCTGTCCAGTGCAATAGACTGTTGATGCACTTTGCCCCTCTCACATGCTGCCTCTGATGGACCTGTCCAGTGCAATGGACTGTTGATGCACTTAGCCCCTCTCACGTGCTGCCTCTTATGGACCTGTCCAGTGCAATGGACTGTTGATGCACTTAGCCCCTCTCACTTGCTGCCTCTGATGGACCTGTCCAGTGCAATGGACTGTTGATGCACTTAGCCCCTCTCACGTGCTGACTCTGATGTACCTGTTCTGTTGTCCACAATGCCCTGTTGCTGTTCTGATACTGCATTCTGCCCTCTCACGTGCTGCCTCTGATGGACCTGTCCAGTGCAATGGACTGTTGATGCACTTAGCCCCTCTCACGTGCTGACTCTGATGTACCTGCTCTGTTGTCCACAATGCCCTGTTGCTGTTCTGATACTGCATTCTGCCCTCTCACGTGCTGCCTCTGATGGACCTGTCCAGTGCAATGGACTGTTGATGCACTTAGCCCCTCTCACGTGCTGCCTCTGATGGACCTGTCCAGTGCAATGGACTGTTGATGCACTTAGCCCCTCTCACGTGCTGCTTCTGATGGACCTTTCCAGTGCAATGGACTGTTGATGCACTTAGCCCCTCTCACGTGCTGACTCTGATGTACCTGCTCTGTTGGGCACATTGCCCTGTTGATGCTCTGATACTGCATTCTGCCCTCTCGTTTACTGCCAATGATGTACCTGCTCTGTTGGGCACATTGCCCTGTTGATGCTCTGATACTGCATTCTGCCCTCTCGTTTACTGCCAATGATGTACCTGCTCTGTTGGGCACATTGCCCTGTTGATGCTCTGATACTCCATTCTGCCCTCTGATGTGCTGCCTCTGATGTTCATGCTCTGGTGCCCACTTTGCCCATGCTCACGCATACACTGTGATTATACCCCTATTATGTGTAATAAAGGTAGTCAATCATGTGTCGTGGTTTGTCGTAGTCATTCCTGCTTGCGTACTACAATTGTGTATTTGTATTTGCTTGTGATCAGTGGTTTCGGTAACATGACACTCCCCCTCCCAATGTCACGACCCTTGCAGGTATTCCCCTCCAGACAGCGATTGGTTTGTGCCTTACCTGCGTCGTCGTCGATAGTGGGCCAAGACTTGGACGTGGTGGATCGCGAAGAGCATCGGGAATGCGTGTAGCACTGGGTCCATGGTGGCGAGCACCTTGCGGTGGGTATCTCTGCTATGTATGGTATCTTCGCTGTGGGGAATCCGCCGTGTTCAGACAGGTTGTTTTTCCGCAGCGGTTTTATGTGTATTTTCCGCCATCTTGATTTGGGGGACGGTCGTAGACGTCAGTCCGTACGGCGGAGTCTCTGGATCGGTTACGTCCGTAGCGTGGTCGGGTGTAGTTGGGCGGCAGTGCGTGCTCCTCCGTCGCGGACGGAATTTTGACAGTCTTTCCTATCCTGATATGGCGGACGGAGTGTCCGCGGCAGGCGGACACGAAAAAGGCATTTTCTGCTTACTCCAGGGCTGCGGACGCACTTCCGTCCGCCATCCTAATGAGCCCCATAGTGCAAATCCTTACCTGACGTTATATTAATTAATCCAACAGGCGACATGACTTCTTTCCATCCCCCCAGTCCTGATGAAGACCCGAGTTGACCCACAAACTGGGCGTTAATAGAGTCGAAACGTCGACAGCGTAAGCCTTTGGACCAACAGAGAGTATTCCATAACACTAGCAAACAAAAGTGGCATACAGGAATAACTTCAATTTAATACCACATTGGCCAACATCCTGTTTTTCCCCTTCCCCTCTCACGTGTACATAAAGTCACTAATTCTATGTCACTATTGCACAATATGTCACTGCGCACGTAGTATCAGGTTCATCTTAATTTGATGCACCATTCCGTGAATATACTTGAATTGTTATATATTGAGACAGGGTACTTATGAATGCTACTAAATTCATAAAATAATTTGTCTATTCCCTACTTTGGTTTGGATTTGCATTTTTGTTTTGTTTTGTTCACAGCCAGCTACAGTTCATCCATTACATTTTTATTCACATAACTGTGATATTCTTTTTAATCAGAGTCCCAAATACATCTACATTTATAATGTAAATTTTAAATAATTAAAAAGTTATATACATACCAGTCAATTGAGTTTGTAAATTATGTTGTTGTTTTAGCTCTTTCTGGAAAGTTTTGACACTGTTATCATTTGTAAAAACTAAGCACAAGAATGGTACACAACTTTCATGGAAATCAACTATAAAATGGCACAACTTTCATGGTAAGCAACTATAAAAAGGCAATCTCTTCAACTTTCCACTCTGTAATCATGAGAAAGGCAGCAAATAAAATCATGTCTTTCATTTTAGACTACTGCATCTCAAAACGAAGTTCCTGTCTCAGCATATTCGCACTGTTTTCGCAATCATCGTGGAATAATCCCAAAAAGGACGGGAGTCCAAACCGGTATTTAGCTTCTTTTAATTTAAATACTAAACAACAGTTTATTACATAGTCCTGAGTAGGAAATACATGTTTGCCATCACTTAAATTGTGTCATAACTCCTGAACATTTAAAAAGAAATTCTGTCTCTTTAACACCCTTCCCCAATACACTCTTAGCAACCCAGTGGAACCAGTAGGTCATACATTAACAACACATTCTAGAAGGGACATGCTACTTCCAAATGAGATACAGAAGGTGTGGTTTACTCCACATATTCAAAAGCATATCCTTGTCTTTATTACATTTCTCTTTTAAACAACACCCAATGATAAGACTTCTTGCTAAGTCATCCAAGACAGTACCTAATTGTATTTACTTTCATGCTGACATCATCCAATAAATATATATATATACATATATATATATTTTATTTTTAAACACCTCCATTTTAACTGCTTTTATTTGGAAAACTATCTCATTCAGAGTCAACCTTCTCCTGACTGCTATTGCTCCTTCACTTCAAATTGCTTAGAGTGTGGATCGTGGGCCACAGCTTTTTCAATTGGGCTAAAGAAGCTGCAAAAAACAGAGGCATTGACAGGGACTTGGGTTTGCCAAATGTGGAGATAACTTGGTTTGGTCAGATAGGGTAAACATTTCATCAGTTGCTGGTTTAGTTAAATCCATTAGGGATTGCTGAGCTCCTAATCTCATGATTGTGCACTGTGGTGTCAATGACCTAGGCACATTGACTGGGGTAGGGCTGGAAATCCTAATGAAAGATACCTTTGCAAAAGTGATGTGGCTTTTCCCCCCACACAATCTTGGTATACTCTAATATATCACAAAGACAGAAAATGAAGTGTTCAAATCTATTCTGTCCACAGATTAAAAAATGTATGTATGTGGGAATCGCACACGGTTTTATTCAAAGATAGAACAACTGTTTTGATATGTGTGCTATGTCAGATTAACACCTGCTAGCATTGAAATGAATATGTAAGTGGCCTAGCCCCAGAAGGCAGCTAGGACTCTGCCATGCAACAACGAGTAGTGGTATTCCTTTAGAACATTTTAATCATGTATACTAGGAATTTCAAGCAATGAACATTCAATAATCATTAGTTTTACATTTTCATTACTTCATATTATGTTTCAAACATTATGCATAGTACATTACTTAGCAAGATACATTTACATCATTTAACCCTTAACCCAATGCATTTCGGAACCTATGTTCTTTCGTCAGGGGTTCTGTTGAGAAAAAAAGAAGGAAAAGAAATAAAGGAAACTTGTTAACCCCTTAATTGCTGCCGTCGGCCAACGGTCGTCACGGCCACTACCTCCCCAGTGCTGCGTGCGACCGCTGGACGTCCAGTTCAGCACCGGATAATGGACAGCGCAGCACTGGGGAGGAATTTACAACGCTCCTAAGGAGTTAAAACGATGCCGTTTTGTGTCAATGTTTTAGAATTCTTGGTTGTTTCCTAATTGTACATTTTTAATGACAGAGCAATGTCTCTTTTTATAGGTCTAAGGAACAAACATTTTGTTGATTCTACTGAAGAATCATAGTTACAAATCCATATTTTATGAGGAGGACGTTCTTACCTATTTTGATGAATGTAGTGTTCAATAACACACAAAATGTCGAACGATTAACCCAAAAGCATCTGTAGATTAATATATATTTGTTTTTAGAGCTGTATTAAATATACATCTTTTAAAACAATTTAAATGCACTCAGTCTTACCTGTTTAAAACAGTGCTGTGAGATTGCAGGGTAATCGTGACAACCTATGAATTAAATGGAGTACATTCAGAATTCAAGAAAATAATACTAATGTGGATGCTGTTATAAATCAACAGCAATATTGGAAGTTGAAGCTGTTTCACGATAAGATTGAAAAGGTGAACCGAGTCCCACGAGTGTGGACACTGCAAAGAGAAAACGGTCGTTTTTAGAAAGTGAAATACGAGGAGAATTGGGTGTTTGCAATTCGGAAGGAATATAGTGCAACTTACCCGTGAAAACGGGAGAAATTGAAAGACAACGTTTCGCCTTCGTTTGTTGCCGAAATACGGTAGTTCCTTTCCTGTTACTCCGGTTGCCTTAGGTGGAAGTAAACAGAGGACTAGCCCAAGAACGTATAAAAAATACTAATCACTTCGTAAGTCACGTAATTTGATGAATTATCGATCTTGAAAATAGTATTCACTAAAAAAGGAATAAACTTTGTTTTGAACAAACACCCAATTCTCCTCGTATTTCACTTTCTAAAAACGGCCGTTTTCTCTTTGCAGTGTCCACACTCGTGGGACTCGGTTCACCTTTTCAATCTTATCGTGAAACAGCTTCAACTCACACAGGTGAGATGCGCAAATCCCACTATTGCTGTTGATTTATAACAGCATCCACATTAGTATTATTTTCTTGAATTCTGAATGTACTTCATTTAATTCGTAGGTTGTCACGATTACCCTGCAATCTCACAGCACTGTTTTAAACAGGTAAGACTGAGTGCATTTAAATTGTTTTAAAAGATGGATATTTAATACAGCTCAAAAAACAAATATATATTCATCTACAGATGCTTTTAGGTTAATCGTTCGACATTTCGTGTGTTATTGAATACTACATTCATCAAAATAGGTATGAACGTCCTCGTCATAAAATATTGATTTGTAACTATGATTCTTCAGTAGAATCAACAAAATGTTTGTTCCTTAGACCTATAAAAAGAGACATTGCTCTGTCATTAAAAATTTACAATTAGGAAACAACCAAAAATTCTAAAACATTGACACAAAACGGCATTGTTTTAACAAGTTTCCTTTATTTCTTTTCCTTTTTTTTCTCAACAGAACCCCTGACGAAGGAACATAGGTTCCGAAATGCATTGGGTTAAGGGTTAAATGATGTAAATGTATCTTGCTAAGTAATGTACTATTTATAATGTTTGAAACATAATATGATGTAATGAAAATGTAAAACTAATGATTATTGAATGTTCATTGCTTGAAATTCCTAGTATACATGATTAAAATGTTGCAAAGGAATACCACTACTCGTTATTGCATGTCAGAGTCCTAGCTGCCTTCTGGGGCTAGGCCACTTACATACACAGATTGTCAAAGCTAGGAAACATGTTAATCACATGGGCTGTCTCTATAACAACAATCTGGATTTTGACATGAATGGAATTTATAGAAATGATGGAGTGCACTTTACAGACAAAGGCAACAGGTTTTTCTAAGTAACCTGAAACTCTGCATCCGGTCTTATGTGTAGCTGTCCTATACACACAATCAACACAAAGGATCTTGTCAGAGCCACTTCGGTACCCAAAATATTTAATTTCTTTTTCAAAAGATCCTTTTTTTTAGTTTTGGGACATCTTTTTGATGAAGTTGCGATGGTCTTGAATAAGTCGCAAACTCGCAAAACAAAAGCAGACATTCAACCGCCACCAGCTCATCCAAAAATATCAACTAAAAATAATCCATTCTAACCATTGTCAAACAAATATTACTATATACATGCTTCTTTAAAAACATGTTTAAACTCATGTTTTTGTACTATTTTTCATTTTTGCAGATATTCAGAAAGTCGCGATGCCGCTGTTAACCGCAAAGATTGCGCCTTTTCCATAAAGTGAAAAACACATATATGTGCATATATTACAGTATTTTACACACTATGGGTTTATTACTGTACACTTCAAACTCATGTTTTACTAGTGTATTCCTAGAACAACCATCTCTAAAACATATTTCCATTTTTTGGAGTGAGGCCAGATCGTAATGACATTGGTAACTGCGATCCCCACGGATATGGTGTGAAAGCTGAAAGCAAATGCAGGAAATCTATAGCCACTACCACTTTAAAGAAATAGAACTACATCATTAATTCTAACCATCACACTAGATAAATCACTATCTAAATCACTTTATAAACATTTATCAGAATCTCAACATCATCCAATGTGTATTAATGATTCACTGATATTTTTTTTTATATTCCCTCCAATATTTGTGGTGTTGCCGCGATACTCACAACGTCCCTGCAACGACACACAGGGGGCAATGCTGGCAGTCACAGCATCATCACAAACATCGTGTGCAATGAAAAAAATCAATTTTGAACTCCTAGTTTGTGGCACAAACACACCGTTACTCAAACATGGGGTCAGAGTATCTCCACCCTGCCCCCTTATGTTAGCTGTTACACAAATATTCAGCCCTGGGGACCATTCCCAAATGATAAAATGGCAGCTGAAATGTTCTGTTCAGGTTTTGTCCAGCCAATCTCAGCATTCCTAATGGCGTGCGCATCTGAGTTTAATAGCGAAACCACAGCAAAGTATCCAAGAACAGAGATATATCTATAATTTTCAGCTTAAATGTCTCAAAACCTACTGGAGTGATTTGCATTAAATAATGAAAAGCACAATCTGCGAAACAACATCTACCTTTCTGGCAAACTTGGTGCAGTTCCATCCAGCATAGGTTCGACAACGTGTTCCTAATGGAATTAACATTACAAATGCACCCTTTTTTGTGCCCCTATTTCTCGGTCCCCACTGCACATATCACCGCCAAACTTTCTATGACACACAGAACCTATGTTGACACTTTTTTGGGAACCTTTCATAGAGATTGGTCATACGTAAAGATCGATAAAGATTGGTCATACGATGACAAAGTTATAGGCACGTTAAAAATGGCTTTTCCTATGGAAACTAGCTCCTGACTATAACTGCCTACCGGCGATCACCTATAGGTCATATATATACATATATGTATATATATATAGATATATATATATCTATAGATATATAGATATATATATATCTATATATATATACTTATATATATTATATTATATATATATATATACTATATATATATATATGCAGCCACTGAGCTTACCATCTTGAAACTACCTGAGGAAGGCGGAAGCTGAAACGTTGTAGTGGAAATATATTTTTGTTCTTTGGTGAATATATCTGTTTGAGTCACTTCTTTCTTGGATATCTATCTATATATATATATATATATATATATATATATATATATATATATATATATATATATATATATATATATATATATGTGTGTGTGTATCAATATCATAGTTTGTTTCGCATGTATACAAAACAACGCTACCACTCCGATCCTTCGTTTGAAGAATTTATTAAAGCACAGATTTATCTATATCTCAGTTAACAGACAGAAAAAAAATTACAATTAAAAAAATAATATAGAAATGAAATAAAAATGTCCAACTAAGTACTGCAAAAGAAGCCATTACTTTAAAAAGTGAATACCAAATTAGCAAATAACCTAAGTTTAATTGCAATAATAAATTCATATTTTAATACACAAAACATTTATAATAATTATTTACAACTAATATCTCCAAAAGATAGTTAACAAGGTCATCATAAACAGCACCGAACAGTGAACAAAGAAATCAAAGCCACTACCTATTGTAAATTAAAATACATAAAAGACTAAAAGAAATGTAAATATATTCAAATAGAAATTAAAATTAATCACAAAGAGGATTTAATACCAGACCTTTTTTCATTTAGATAGTAATAGGAGCAAAAAAGTTAAAAACTGCAAAATTAAATAAACATCCATGGCTAATACATTTCTGTCTCTCAACAGTAAATTTTAAAAAGAAGATTAAAAAAAGAAAAATATCATGCCTCCAAACAACAAAGAACCAACCTACCTGAAAAATGAAGAAATGCCACAAATGTAAGTACTAAATGTAAACATGTTGTGAAAATGTAACAATAATTGTTAAGTAACATATAATGTGCAGAACAATAACATATATTTTAAAATTGTGTAATCAACGGATAGGATGTTGGAAATTGCAATATACGTGAAATCGCAAAATGGGGATATTATCAGGCCATAGGGAATACACCTATAGCAAAAACACTTCCAGGTAAAGGATGCATTGGAAAAGCAATAAGTATTATTCCAATGCTTGCCATGACAGAGTAACCACCAAATAAGATGATGTAGAAAGTGTTAGGGAACACAATCACCCTCCAAACATCACTGAAATTCAGGGGGGGGAAATCCTATAGGACATAAGCAAGAAAAAGCTCACACACAGTCACAAGAATAATACTAAAAATAACAAGAAGAAGGAAAATCAATCAAGAAACAGCAAGAGGACCCAAAGCATTTGAAGAAATACAAATCCCCAACACTTATAAATAATACATACTAACCAGGATTTCTTACTGTTTGATGATGACCAAAGAATCATTGTCTATTCAGCTAACAATAATTTACTATTCCTAACACACTGCAACACATGAATTATGAAAGGCATATTAAAATTGTGCCCCCACAATTTGCACACAAATTTGCATGAACCATGGTTAATACTAGAACAGATATCTTTCTGATGCACAAACTGCTACCAAGGAAGCAAGGTGAAAACTATAATAAGCTCTTGCCACTAATAATAAAAAAATATAAAACCCCAAAAATCATTATACATTTTGAGCAAGCAATGATTTTTTGCTCTCCTGAAAATGTACCCACACAGACTAGTACAAGAGTTCTACTACCACTTCAACCACAGTTTACGAAGTGACCCACAACAAAATTTACTTAGTGTGGAATACCCCACAAATACAGAACTGGCCTACAAAATCAACAAATTAAAAGCATTATCCTTCGTCCCTGTCACAGAAGTAACCAAACACCATGACATGCTAATAGAATCGTCATACTACCAAAAAAGAAAAAACTCCACTGATGGACTATTTTGAGGACACTGGGGTTGGTCACCTGCACCAATCAGGACACAGCCATTATCCCAAATTTTTAACCCCATGGTCAAATGTCTACGACAGCACAATTTATCGAGATACACAAACTAAAACAAAGTAAAACAGTGGCATAATTCCTTTTGAGTAATGCTTGGAAAAAGGCAACCAACACCTACCAGCTTCAAAAAATAATTAAAAAAGAACCACGCTATCAAAATGTAAATGTAAATGTGGGATACTTGTAAAGCGCACTGTTACTCTACCCGAGTGTCCTGGCGCTGTAGACCGCTGGGGAACCCGTCCTGGTTTTCCCTGTGAGATGGTCCCTTTCTGGGTATCTCCAGGGTGAAACCAGGCATCCCCGGCGTCTGTGGGGGGCCGTTGTAGAGATGAGGCAAGCTTAATGCCCAGAGTTACCGAGTGTGTTCCCTGGTTAGAGTAGGCACTGAGGCGAGAATTATCGAGTCCGTTGACCCTGGTCCAAGACCCTGCCGCGTCAGGAATTGAACCCTGGTCCTGGGCCGTTCTCTGCTTACAGGTCTGCCGCCTCTAACCAGTGAGCCACACCTCTCCACAACACTACGGGGCCCATTAGGATGACAGGCGGTTCACCCCCGCCAGGCGGTTCACCCCCGCCAGGCCGGCGGTAGCCACCGCCGGCCTGGTGGGGGTGAACTGCCCGCCATCTGTCCCGAAATGACCCCCCGCCATTTTAGTATGGCTGGGGGGTCCCCGGCGGAAGGAAAGACCGTCCGCCTTTTTTTCCGCCCGGTCACCTTGCGACCGGGGCGGAAAAGGGTTCATATGGTGGAGGTGTCTATCAGACACCGCCAACCATATTAGCATGGGCTTTTTCAGATGCCTTTCCGTTGCGGCAATGCAGCCACGGAAAGGAAGGCGGTCTTCACTTTGGGGGCCCCCAGCAGGCCCCCATGGTGAAGGTGAGGTGGGGGTGCACATGGGGGGTACCTGTGGTACCCCCTGCATTTGCATACACAATGCGGCAGGCACCACGCGGTGCCTGCCACTTTGTGTATGCAAATGCATCACAAGCATGTTTAGCATTGTGGTGGGCGGTGCTGAGAGCATGCATGATGCGCCCGCCACTGTGGTGGGCGCATCCTAATACCATCCACGGGATCCCCGCGGGCGGTCCCTTCCCCCGATGGGATGGCGGGTGGACTAAGTACGCCCGTCATCCTAATGACCCCCTAAGACTAGAACAATCCGTAATGGTATGAAAACCAAAATATCCAAACAAACTAAACAAATGCTCCAGATGCTAACAAGCAAAGTATGACTATTTACTAACAATTACAGCTTAACCTACCTGGAAAAAATATTCCGAACACTACTTCAAAAATCCCCATATAAAAAATGTAATTAAAAATTGACTTATGCAAATTAAACAACAGAATCCTACACAATTTTGAAAACTTTTTTACCATATTAATAAAATACTTCTAAAAAATTGCAGTTATTCTAAATAAAAGAAGTAACTTGAAAAAAGACAAAGGACACATAAGTAAAACATGTACATCATAGTGCATAATAACATAACATGATAAAATAACACACAATTAAACAGTATAAAAATGCTAACAAACAAAATGTAATTAAAATGTCCCACTCAGCACATAAATAAATAAATATAAAATAGAATATCTCAAAGTTTTGGAGCTGAAGTCCTTGGTAGACAATACATTATCCATAAACAAATACAATCCGTCAAAACTTCATTAGAAATGTAGCCCAACATTAAATATAATTAAAAAATCTATCCATCCCATGCAACTAAATTAAATTTATGGTTGCCATGTAAAACCTGAAAAACATATAGGAGACAAAAAACACTGCAGGAAAACCATAGCAAACAATGAAAAATAAAATAGCAGTTTGTTGATAAATCTCAACTACTTTTCCTAGTATTAAATATAAAAACACATCCATCCAAAAACAGAAACTTGACTTCTAATACAAAACATGATAAATAAAATACATTGAACCCCATCCTCATGGAATGCAGGATAGTGGGCGGTCCCATTCCACAGGAGGATCCAACCGCCAACCTAATGACCCCTTTAGACACTAAAAAACAAACCAAAACAACTGAAAATATTTAAAATGCAATAAACTATCTAAAAATAAAGGGCCAGGGGTACAACCCGCTACTTAGTGAGTCGCAAATTGCATCACATTGCGCATGCATTCACAAACGGTAAGGGGTCCCTGTGGACCCCTTCTCATTTGCGAGTGCTTTACCACCCTTCTGAGAAGGGTGGTAAACTGTGAGTGTTTTCGGTTGCAAAACATTCTTACATAGCTGAAGGAGTTGCTATTAGGAAAGGAGGCCCCTTGCTAATAGCGAGTTGCTAATCCTATTTTGCGAGCCGCAAATTGATTTGCGACTCACAAATTGGAATAGTACATGGGCTATTTTTTTTTGCAGGCGCAAACGGGTCTAACACCCATTTGCGCCCGCAAAAACCTTTTGCACCTCTGGCCCTCAAATACAGATATAATAAATCGGATTCAGGCTTAATGACTGCACCTCAGTCAACAAGGAGTGAAACGCACACTAACTATAGTCTAAAAAACAGATACACATACAAATACTAGCCTAATTAACAATGTAACACCTCCCCAAGACATATTAAATGTAGTAAGAATAAAAATGAAAGATGTATCATTACCAAAGAACAGTAACAAGGAACAGCTTACCTGTGCAGCCACCAATGTCCAGAAATTACAAAAGTAAACTATAAAGAAAAGCAAGTGGTAAAAAATGGCAGACTAATTGAAATGAAAACAATTATTTCTCTGTGCAAACCAATTGAATTTTTAAATACAAATAATCTATTTATGTTCAAATAATTATACAATACATGAAACATCTTACTATATGTAAAAATGTGTAACTTTAAAAGTATAAAAGGTGTAAATAAATTTTAAATAAATACTATAACTAATCAAAAATAATTTATCTACAGCTTTTTATTAACTAAAAATATTTTCTAAACATAAAAGAAAAATTGTAATACCTTTCTGGTAAAAAATGTAATCAGCAAAATGTATGCATATATCCATAAAAAATTGTACCAAAATGTACATATGCAAACATATATTGTTTGTTCGAATATCATTTTTAAAAAGTGTATTCAACCATTAGACATGCATGAATTTCAGTCAAATTTGTTAAAATGAACTGTATTTTTTACATTTAGAAATGTTTGAAAAATAAACATGAAAGAAATGTTAAAGAAAATGTGTGTCATGACAAAATGAAGTACAACTGTATTAACTAAAAAAAACTACATAACAATACTAAACACTATTTATGTAGCTTACACAAATTATTAACTTCAAATGTCACCACATTGAGGAAAGTGTTGGAATTTGGGAGAGTCAGATCTACTAATCACACTCCTAGCTTAATAACACGGGGCAAAATATTGGACTGTGAGGAGTCAAACGTTCTATTCCGCATCCAAACTTAGGGCCTCATTATGATGCCATTTGGACCAACTGTCCGACCATCGCGCCAATGCTGGGAAAGTTCCCCCAGCCGTATTACGATGCAACTGCTGCTACCATGGCCAGCTCATCCATGGCCGTGCACATTTCCATGTAAATGTTGCTACAAATGCGTACAAAATCACAGAAAACATATGAATTGTACACACATGCATGACATATGTGGGGATATGCCTTGTGCTCCATGTAGCCCATTGCTGGAGTTGGGGGAATGTGCATTGTCCAGTCAATGGGAATACATATGGCAGAGGGACTTACCAGGATACCAGCTCCCACAGTATCGTAGACATCAGGGTTCAGCTGCTAAGGTGTAGTGGGGATCTGGAGAAAGGATTCGATGGCAGAGACTGCATGGGAAAAGCGGAAATGGGTGAGTATGCACTCCAAAACTTTCATTTCCGACAGTTTGAGCAAGTTGGTCGGACCACCACAGTCAGGTCATCCGAAACACACATTGCAATCCAGATGGAAGTCAGAGATCCCTGAACTGCCCTATGTTTGCTGTTTCTCTCCAATGCCATCTCGGCTGTTGAAGAATTGCTGTCAGAGTAGGTGGTCTGTCAGCAGTCGGTCAGGTAATCCTGTGATTGGACCGACCGAATCCGACGAGACTGCAGCTTCCGAAAGGACAATGTAAGTCGGTCTAACCATCATCGTAATGAGGCCCTTAATCACGCTGGACAAAGTGTTGGAGTTACGGAGTATCAGATTTAGTATTCCCACTTAAAACCTGGGGGCATATTATCAAGACAGGCGATAAAATTATTGCTGCTTTAGCGGCAGGAAACTGCCGCTAAAACTGCGATAATGGGCTTGATAATATGCTCTATGGAATTCCAATTGAAGCCCATGTTAGATGTCCTTCACATCTAACATTGGCTTCAGTTGGAATTCCATAGAGCATATTATCAAGCCAATTATCGTTGTTTTAGCGTCCGTTTTCTGTCGCTAAAGCGGCAATAATTTTATCGCCTGTCTTGATAATATGCCCCTTGGTTACAATGCAGAAAGTGTGGGACTTTGAGAGGAGTGAGGAGTCAGATGTACTATTCCTGCTCCAAAATTAACCACACTGCTGAAAGTGATGGACTTTGTGGACATGGTCACATTTACTACTCCCACTCCAAACTTAACCACATTTAGAAAAGGGTTGGAGTTAAAAGGGGTCAGATTTACGATTGCCACTTCAAACTTAACAATACTGAGGAAAGTGCTGTAGCTTGGGTGCTCAGATGTACTATTTCCACTCCAAACGTAACAACATTGAGCAAAGTGTTTTAGGTCAGATTTACAATTTCCACTCAAACCTCAACAACACTGGGGAAAGTGTTGGACTTTGAGTCTTTCAGATGTGTTATTTCTACTTCAAACATTTGATGGGAGGTCCACTCCAAACGTAACCACTTTTGGGAAAGTGGTGTACTTTAGGAGGGTTCAGATTTCCTATCCCCACTCCAAGATCTAACCTAATCAGTTTGTGGAAAGTGTTATGCCTGCGAGAGCCAGATTTACAATAACCACTTCAAATTAAGCCACACTGGGGAAAATGTTGCACTTGTTTGTGTGGGGGGTGTCATATTTACTAACCCACTCTAAAATTAACTACACTAGGAAAAAGTATTGACTTTGGGGGAGGGTGTTCAATTGAACAGTCAAATTACAATCTTTACCACAGTTTACATAAAAAAGAAAACACAAAAAAGTTATTAGAAACCTGAAATATATGTATACCTACTAATACAAAAAAAATCAAAATACCTAAATGATAATATAAATGTATTTAAAATTGAAAATAATTAAAATAAATTAAATAATTAATTTAAATATTTAAAAAATAAAAATAATAAAACACTGCCAAAACATAATTTTAACAACTAAACCCTAAAATATAAATCAACTTCTAAGTTGATTAAAAAACAGCTTACAAATGTGTAATAATTATTTTTGAAAACAAGAAGTAGTACACATAGAAAATATGGCAAACCAAAATAAATCGCTATTTAGTATAAATAAAAAACCAATGAAACCAATTATTAAATGAAACACGTCCCACTCAATTTCCCTACTAGCCCTACAGCTTTCTCATAAAACAACTAAAAGCAAAATAATATACATAATCCAATATTTTTAAAGGTACGCAAAAGATAACATAAAATAAACACTATTACATACAAAGACATTTTATCTGTAAAAAACTAAATTATTGCCTGCAATATGAGATGTGACGATTTAAAAGATATCATGTTATTACAGTAATGATAGTAATGATTGATAATATTTTTTTTTAACATTTTTAAGGTTAGGTAGCGTAAGAATTACGGGGGTTAGCAATACTATTGTTGAGGCCATGGATTGTTGAAAGTCAGCTTCTGCAGTTGTATTTACCTTTAGCACACTGTTCGGTTCTCTCAATGGAGATTCGGGACATGAGCCTTCTGTGTGCCACTGTTCCTATTATTTGACATGGTACTATGTTAATGCAGTGCAGAATAAGCCTGTTCTCTCAGATATCCCACAGAGAATGTCAATGAAGTATGTGGTAGTTTTGCACTTTTTTAGCAGGTTTTTCGTAGCTCACTGCATTTGTTAACATGAAAATTGACATTTTAATTGAAAAACGGGAATAAGAGATTTGCAAAAATGAACTGTAGTTGATTGAGGGCCATTACATGTGAATGATGTTAGAAGCATGAATTAGCAACTTTAAATCACCACTTTCTAGTTCTACAAGCAGTCAGTGTAAGGCTAAGTATATATGCACATGTTGCAGTAATTAAATGGTATTCTTTTGTATGCATGTGTGGTATAGAGGAGGTTAATGTGTGTGTGTGTGTGCATGTTTGCATTATATTAAGCCTAGCAGAGCTTCCGTGTGCATGCATGCATGTGGGATTACGTTTTTGTACATATAATCTTGCGGTTTGTCTCTCAGTGGCCATGTGTTGAGTAGCGGTACATCTTGCCTTTGAGAAAGTCAAAGGGTTTTGTACCAAGGTTGTACCAAGGCAGTAGACCAGTTACACAGGAAATAGGAAATGTAGTGAAGGTTGACGTTTGATGTATCTTTTTTGGACATATCAACCTTGCAGGAGAAAAGGCCACTCACATATACAAATCTAAATCAGCGATGAACTGCACCCGCCCTCCTTGTTTATGTTATGCAACAAAATGATTATGGAAAAATAATTTACAAACGTAGGTGTCCAGGAGCTTCAAATAAAGTATAAAAGCTACATGTCCACAGTACAATATCCTTGGGTGAGACTTGTTGATAGTTTTAGGGATTAGTGCATGCATGTATAGATTTAAGATGGATAAACAATGTTGGAAGGGTTTGGTGACAGGGGCATGCTCCTGCACACCTAGTGGACCTGCCTGATGATACAAAAATCCTAGAGTGAGGTCCTAGACACAATACACACCATTACTAGTGTGACACTGCCATGCAACCCATTGTTAGTTCTCCTGAGTGACCCTGGGATAGATAGGCTCTTCTCCACTATGACTCCACGAGGGAGGTTTTTCTCCCATTTACTCTTGGTGGCAATAATGAATGTAGCCCAAATTTGGAAGCAACCATGCACACCTTCGTTGAAGATTTGGTGGGGGAATGTGTGCACTATTTATGCCTTGGGAAATCTCACAGCAGTCCTAAGAGAATCTGGGCATGATTTAGTTATTGGCGGATGGGTTACTCCATCACAAAACTGATGGATATGCCATCTGCTGAAATACAAATACCATTATATCCTATGGGATTTAAATGTTGGAGATAGGGATATCTGTCACCAATGTGATGGAGTAACCTGTCCCCCAACATCTAAATCAGGCCCAGAGTTGCTAAGTTCTAAACGATGTGATGTCTGTTTACAACCTACATACAGTGGCAGCAACAAACTGGGGGGCTGCATCTAACAATGTTCAAGACACTGAGGGCATCGGAGTTGTGGATAATGCCTCCATCATACACAGAAAATTACCAAACTTCGGATGCCGGTTAATGTAATCCCCATCACTTACTGAGGGCACAGAGGGTGGATGTTTTGGTTCAAAATTATAGGTCATAGAACGTTGTCCTTATTTCCCGTTCAATTACGTCTTTGAAATTCTATTATGAGAAGCAGATGTGGGATCAGTCCCACCATTATGTCCTATGCCATAGTTCTTTGAGATAAATGTGAAATGTGTCACCTTTCTTTACTGCAAAATGCTAAATAAAATTGTTTAAAAAAAAGAAATTTTGAGAAGGAATTGATATGTGATCTTATTACATAATGAAAATGTTATGGTTCATTTGTATACCGTTAGCACTATTGCATAGTATTCTTTGCTGATTTGCTGGCATGGCAGTGATACTTTATTAGGAGCAGATTTTTACTTAGCTGCCTTAGCTAACATATCCATGTGTCACATCTTTACATCTCCAACTTTGCGGTACATAACTCCAAAGACATTCACCTGCCTGCCCTGGGTTCAAGCACTCTCTGGTGATCACAATATGTCACTCAATGTTGTGCAGTGCATAGTAGGGCTTCACCTCATAGCAGATAAGCATTTCTAGATTGATCTAAAAAATAATCCACTTTCCTTAGATTGTCTTGTTGGATGGCTGGGTACATTTTTAATATTCCCGAAGAAGAGTTCCTTGTCCTCATTTTCTTGTGTAGTGTTTCATTCATTTTCGTAATTGTTCTATTGGATGCATTTCATTACTGCATTACATCTTCATGGTTCTGTCACTATAGAGTGCTGTATGTGTATTCCCAGTTGCACCATCAGTCATTCCATGTTAGTTGAGGAAAAGGGGATAGACATTGCAAGACTGGAGTTGCAGAGTAAGATAGAGAATGAATGCATGTTCTATTGACAGAGGTGATGGGACACAGATGTGAGGGATAAATAGGTAGCATAGCACACATGGAGAAAGTCAGCAAATTATCAGTGAAAGATAGATAAGAGTAAGGGTCATGGAAAATGGAAGGGTTGTTAAGGGGGTGTCAGTGCGGGTATTGGCATGGCACACACACACTTACCAGTTTGTGCCACATGAACAAGCGTGTGGTTTGTTCCAGTTGCATTATAAGTATAACCCCAGTCAATTTGGCAGCTAAAATGAACTCAAATTTCAAAACAGGTGATGCAAAGGTAGTTAAGCATCATTCACATTGGTGGTGAGGACACAGTCATGCAGGCATTATAGGTCCCTAGGAATGGTACCATGAACAGGAATGCAAGGATTTCATTGCCTATGAAAGAGAGGTGAAAGTAAAAGTGATAGGGTAACAGAGAGGTTTACATGTCGAATGAGTTGGTAACTTCATTACTGGAAAGGGCCTGCAAGGCTTTGTCATAATGGTTGGTTCTATTGCCTGTCCTGATTGCAAATTCAGTTCACCCACAGTGGCATCCGCAATCAGCTGTGTGACAATAATGACCTTGAAGGGCTCTTGAAAAATAGTCTCTGCTATTTCAATTTATTAGAGGAGGTGTGGAGGAAGACTGAAAGCTCTAAATTTTTGCTATGCAGGGTAATGTTCCCCTCATGTAGCAAATGTAATATTAGTTGCATGCTCCTATGGTGAGTTTGTCTTGTTTAGTAGGAATGTGTCTGTGATCAAAAATCTCAGAATTTGAAAATCTATAATTAAAATTCTACTGGTTAAATGCCACATCAATAATTTACATGTGCAAACTGTGGGTGAACCATCATAGGATTACATGGAGAATTACATAGAGAGTTTTTCTGAATTCACTGTAACACATACATTTTGGATCATTCAAAGACATAGATCTCGGTATTCACAGATTCACATGGCAATTGTATTTTTGGGAATTAGGCCTGTAAATTGAGGGATTTGCAAACTTGAGTTCTGCTGTGGAAGGCACATTACTTTGTCCATTGTCAGTTAAAGCTTTCTGTGAATCTGGGAGTTGTCCCTAATGTATATAAAATTTCTAGAGCCTATATACATGGCTTGATTCAATGAGGCAGAATTATCCATAGTGTGTATAGATATTGCAAGACCCTGCATACTTGGCTCAATTCAATGAGACAGAAACAAAGCTGCTCCACAGCCTAAGGCTCTGAACATTTAAGAATATATTCAAGTACTCAAAATCAGGCTCTCAGGAAACGTTGGTAAAGAGGTAGGACAGACCATCCAGTCCAGCACCATCTGGAAGCCATGAATGATCTTTGCTATCAGGATAAACTCACAAGAAATCACGGCAGAAATATTTGATAAGATGAAGCATGCAGAAAAAATAGCACTACTGCAGGAAATCACAAGCAGTACCTGTCGACAAGGATTAACCCATAGGAACTTTAAGAAAAAAATAAATGTGAGAGTGATGGGAGGCCTGGTGGAAACTAGAATGAATAGACACCCGGTATATGAAAGTGGATTATTTTTGGTGAATCATGTGAGTCATTGACAAGTGATAAGTTAGCAACCTCCATTTACTGGGAACCAAGTACCCCATTGTAGCACTCAACTCTCTTAAGGAAGAGAAGCAAAGTAGTACAAGGCCTACTCAGGTGAGGTGGAGTGTCCGTCTACTCTAGCTCACTGGTATGCAACCAAACATTCATTAAATCATTGCCTAGTCAGTGCTTTTCCTCATTAAAAAAAGAAAATGGCACTTTATTATACTCATATTACTAAGTACTGTGCATTAATTTACAAATAAGCATATTGACATACTTAGGGTGACACCCTCACAATAGTTCACATCCCTAGCAAGTCCTGAATCCTATTATCACAACCCCCACCGTCAGGGTTTCACTTTACCAAAAGGAGAGGGGCAATCGGGGGCACACTGACGGGGAGGGTGGGGGTAGAGAGGGAGGTAGGCGGGAAGGTTAGGAGAAGAATGTTGAAAGTTGATTTCTCCTGTACTATATGCTGGACAATAGACCATCTGCGTAATGGTCTGCTAGGTATCATTACATTGATTGCATGATGACCGGAGAATATCAATAAAAAATTGTTTAAAGATGTTTTTTTTTTTAAATAATGGACACAATATAATGCAATGGAATTATCAAAAAGACAGGCCTACTGCCTTTCTCAGGTTGTCACCACATGTATAACAGTGATGTGATGTGATGTGAGAAAGCACTTGTATAGCGCAGCTACCACTCCAAGGAGTATCTTGGCGCTTAGATTCCTTTAAGACAGAAAGCGGTAGAGAGGTAGAGAAGGTAACCTGGCTAGGTGACATATCCTAGGAGCCTCATACATTTAGAGTTGGGCAGGGAATAAATCCAGGTTTTTAAAAGCTTTCTGAAATTTTGCTCCGTGGTGGATTGGCGCATCCATAAGGGTACCTTATTCCAGGCTTTTGCTCCAATGACCGCAATGGATTTTCCTCCTCTTGTTGTCATTTTGAACCTGGGGACATGCAACAGGTTTGCAGTGGAAGACCTAAGGGAACGTGATGGTTGATAGTGTCTGAAATATTTACGCAGATAGAGTGGGCCATGATGGTAAAAAGCTCTATAGGTAATTGTGAGAACCTTAAACAGGATACGCTTATGTATTGGAAGCCAATGCAGTGTGTTCAAGGCTGTAGAGGCTGAGGATCTTTTAGGCATCCTGAGAACCAGTCTGGCAGCTGCGTGTTGGACCATTTGAAGCTTGTGCAGGGCAGATTTATTTAGTCCTGCATAGAGGCTGTTGCAATAGTCCAACCTTGATGTTATAAGAGCTACAGCTACCGTACGTCTGGCACTCAGGGGAAGGAAGTCAAAGAATTTTCTAAGGCTTCTAATGATGCCAAAGCATGTTCCTGCTACTTCTTTGGCCTGCTGATTAAATGTAAGGGAATTATTGAATTTTATGCCAAGGTTGCGGGCAGCATAAACAGTGTTAGGGGGGGTTCTGCTTTATCGGGCCACCAGTCTTGAGGAGAAAAGGCATTGTTGGGACCAAAAGGAATGATCTCAGTCTTGGATGAGTTACATTTTAGATGGTTAAGTGACATCCATTTGAAGGTTGCTGATAGACACTCCTTAAGTACTTGCTCTGCGTCAAACAGTCAAAGATAGCTCACACTAAACTATTAAAATCACTATGGATGGTACCATGATTTAAGAACCTTCATTAACAAACATAGAATTTCATTGTCAATAATAATAATGTCAATACAGAATAATTATAAATTGAATGTATGCAAGATTAGTTATTTTATATTCAACATCCTGCTCTTTTAGTTTTAGGACCAACCAACAGGGGACCCACATGCCAATGCACATGTGCAAAATCAAAAGCTCTCAGAGTGCTTTGAAAACTTAGGAACCTTCTCCCAGGGGTATCAAGACTATCCCTCGAGAGAATCAGGGCAATTGTTTGGAGCATCCTCTGGAGAGGGGGCTGAAGCACTTCTGGTAGACTTTCTAGAGACTGTAGACATGACTTGATTCAATGAGACAGAACAAAGCTACTCCACAGCCTAGGATATTTTGAAAATGTAACAATATATTCAAGTACTCAAAATCTGACTCTCAGGAAACGTTGGTAAAGAGGTAGGAAAGATAATCTAGTCCAGCACCACCTGGAAGCGATGGATGATCTTTGCTATCAGGATAAACCCACAAGAAATCACGGCAGAAATAATTGGTAGGAGGAAGCGTACAGAAAAAACTGTACTACTGCAGGAAATCATAATCAGGATCTGTCTTCAAAGAGTAACCCATGGGAACTGTAAGAAGACAATAAAGGTGAGATTGATGGGAGGCCGGGTGGAAACTAGAATGAGTAGATGCCCAGTATAAGAAAGTGAATTATTAGTGATGAAGCATGTGAGTCCTTCACAAGAGATAATTCTGCAACCTCTCTTTACTGGGAACCAAGTACCCCATGGTAGCACTCAACTCTCTTAAGGTAGCAAAGCAAAGCAGTACAAGGCCTACTCAGGGGACATGGAATGACCTTCTACACGAGTTTGCTGGTATGCAATCGAACAACATTCATTAAATCGTTGCCCAGACAGTACGTTTCCTCATTAAAAAAGGAAAAGGCACTTTATTACACTGACACTACTGTGCATTAATTTACAAATATTTTGAAATAGACAGATCGATATACTCATGGTGACATCCTAACAATAGTTCACACCCCTAACAAGTCCTGAATCCAATTATCATACGCCCCCCATCTATTCTGAACATAATATAAGTGACTGTCATTATCAAAAAGACAGGCCTACTGTCTTTCCCATGTTGTCACCACACTTATAACAGTCAAAAATGGCCCACACCAAATTATGCAACACTTAAAATCACTATGGACGGTACCATGATTTAGGAAACTTCATTAGCACACATAGGATTTCATTGTCATTATTATTATTGTCAATAAAGAATAATGATCCATTTGAATATATGTCAGATTCTTTATTTTGTATTTAACATGCTACTCCTGCCGTTTTAGGACCAACCACCAGGGGCCCTCACACCCCATAGCGCATGTGCAAAATCACAAGCTCTCAGAGTGCTTTGAAAACTTTAGAAACTTCTCCCAGGGGCATCAAGGCAATCCATTGGGAGAATCAGAACCACATTTTGGGTCATCCTCTGTTGAGGGGGCTGCCGCATTTCTGGTAGACCCCCAAACTCTCTTGTAAACTATCAGTGGTGCAACCACCCTTCCTGGCTTACCTGCTACAAGAGCCAATGTGCTCCCTTTTTGGAACACTATTCTAGGGTGGTCTTTTCCCTGAAGTAGTTAATATTTGATTAGCAGCTTTGTCGCTGTGAACACAATTCTTTTTCATCAAGGCAGCCTTTGGCTACATTTTCTTTTCATGACAGATGTTTGTTTTTAAAGAATACCTCAATTGCACCTGGGGCACCCACATCTAGCATTTGTTAGGGGCAACAAGTGAAACCTAAAGCCCGCACAGCTTGAGACGGTTCCTCGCATGTGGGACACTTCTATGGGGTGCCATGTAGGAGCTGGCTCCTTTACCTGCTATCCCTCCACCTTGGATGCTAGCATGGGTGAGAAGAGGCAATTCTGCTGTTTTTAGCACAGGTAGGATTCCTACTTTGGTCACAGATGACATCTACTGGGACCATCCTGGTCCCCACGACAAAGAACAACTCAGTGTAGGTGACTTCACCCATGCTTCATCTGCATTAAAGAAAACTAAAATGGAGGTTCTACCGACCTCTGGGAGCTTGGTCCTCCCTGGGTGCAATTTGGGATTTGTAGTGAAGTGCCACATGCTTCAGTTTCCCACCTAGCCCTCCCAGAGATCAGGCTTCACAGGCCCAATTCTCTAGCCCTGTTCTGCTCATTTTCATTATCTGTGTGTCATTTTGCTACTCGACCTAGCAGTATACACCAGGAGCATTTTTGTCATGTTTCCTGTCCTCTAAATTTGACTTTTACTCCTGGAGCTTTGTTTTCTATCTTAATTGCTGGACAAATCCTCTATCTTTGCCCCTGGCACCTACCTTTACCCAGGGGCTTTTCCCCAGTCCCACCACAGACTGCCAGCAGAGTACTTTCTCTGCCACACTTCCAAAACCCCATGGCTTTTGCCGTTTTGCAGGGCATCCGTCTGGCAGCAGCAGAGTCAGTGGCCTCCCTCCTGATGATGGGGGTCACCTAGCTGCAGGACAAGAGATTAGATTACATTAGATTAAAAGCTTATAAAGTGGGGGGCGTGGCCAGGATGGCAGCGGAGTAGGGCTTGTTTTTGAGTCCCTCAGGCGCCACATTAACTAAGCATTGTTTAGCACCCTCTGGGACTGCCAAAACGCCCGTAATCCCTGCCGCCCACTGTCCTCCGGCTCCAGGGACGAGATTGGGGAGCTTTCCGAGCCCGTCGGCTCCGGAATCTCTGTGGCTGCTGGGCTAACTGCGGCATGGTGCGATAAGAGGGCCGTTGCGGGCCTTGCCGAGGAGAGAACCGGCAGAACACGAACTGCCTGCTGAGGCCATCGGTGTCAGCGTTCCACCTCTGCGCCTTCGCCTGGACCGGAGCGGACACCAGGCGACATTGAGGCAGCACTCCCCGAGCCCCATGAGTGCCAGGAACGGGAGCTGGGGCTGCTGCGCGGAGGACGGCAAAGCGAGGAATTTAGCCTGGGGATTTCAGGCCTACGAAAGCCTGCCGCCCGGCTGCAGCGCTCGTGCCTCCCCGTATCGCTACTTTGGCTTCCGGCAGCCTGGGAGAACGGAGCCCAGAGTGGAATAAACTGCGTGGAGCCTGAAGCTGCCTGAGGAGGCCGGTGAAGTAGGCCACAGTCGCCAGGAGCAGAGGCCCACATAGAAGCAATCGACGGCCTGGTGCGGCCTAGGGTGGCTGACGACTGCACACGGAGGTGAGCCTCAACGGGAGTGGGGAGACCCTGTGGCCTGAAGAGAGGGAGTGGCTGGGGCATTTCATATGCCCCCCCGTGAATCGCCCCCACCTGCAGTGACGGACTGGATTGGGGCCCCTCGTGCCCCCACAGCAAGACCTCGTGGAGTGAGAGCAGTGGAGCACAGTGAGTGCCAGTGACTGCCCGGTCCGTGATAGCCCACCCCCCCTCCTGCATGACCTAGCCGGCTGGGAGAAGGTGTGTCCCTCATGTGCGCAGAGAGCGACCATTGCTGGAGATAGCGCTCTGGTTTACGGACCCCCTGCCGTTTTTTGGCCCTACTACCCTGAAGGCTAGCACTGCCGTGTGGGCCTCGAGCGGCACAACTGCGACACTGCGCAGCGGAGGCCACTGGGAGCAGCGGGGTGCGTCCCTGCGACATAGTGCTGGCCTGCAGTGGGGACGACGCTGACCAGAGACCTCCCCCCGAGCCGCCGAGGGTGGACACAAAGCCATAGGGTTCTACGGCTGGTGGCCGAACAGCTGTGACACCGCGAGACCCGCATCGGGGTGCCTGTGCTCAACCGCTGACCTTGGGTGAGAGTGCCTACTATCGGTAGGGTCCTTAGGGCGCGCATTAGCAACCATGGCGTCCAACAGGACGAAAAAAGACAAGCCTGGGAAGGAGGGGATCCTGAAAGGAGCGGCCCAATCCACCTCGCCTATCTTGGACAAATCCCCAAAAAAGGGTGAAAACGAAGAACCCGCGACCAAGGCGTTCATGATAGAACTCTTTGCGGCCATTAAAGAGGACATTTCAGAGCTGCGCTCCCAATTGGCCTCAGATCTGCGCGACGTAAGGAGAGATGTGGACGGAGTGGGGGAGGGAGTCGCGACGCTGGAAGAACACGATGTGGGAATGGCGGAGGACATTCACCGGCTGCAACAAGACATGATCTGCCTGACGGAGCAAAACCTTGACCTGCAGGCCCACACAGAGGACTTAGAAAATAGGTCCCGTCGCAACAATATTCGCATCCGCTCAGTACCTTGGAAAGTCGAGGGGGCGGACCTGAGGGAGTACGTCGAGGCGCTGTTCAAACACATTCTTGAGGAGGAGGACATCCAGACCATTCTAATGGACCGAGTGCACCGGGTGGGACTACCACGAGGTCCCCAAGCGCCACCCTCTGACATCCTGGTGTGTGTCCATGATTTCCAGCTGAAGGGGCGGATCCTCAGGAAAGCACGGGATCTGGCTCCCCTCCAGTTCTGAGACCATCGCCCCCTGCTGTACCAGGATCTAGCGGCTTCCACACTGCAGAAGCGCAGGGACTTCAAGGCCGTGACCACTTATCTCCGGTAACAAAAGGTGCCCTACTCCTGGGGGCAGCCCTTCTGCCTCATCTTCCTTTGGCAGAATAAGTTGGTCCAGGTGAGTTCTTTGGAGGCGGCGATGGATCTTTTGGGCTTGGAACACCAGGTCCCGGAGTCTGGGAACAGTGGCTCAACTGGCAGACGACGACGGCGCTCAGCAGAGTGGCAGAGAGTGGGCAAGCCACTGCAGAAGGGGGGGCCAGACCTGTCAGCAAGGATGCAAGAACGGGGTGCAGCGGTCGCTTCGGTGGCCCAGGTCACTGATGCAGCAACGGACCATGGTGAGGCAGCCTCATGAAATTGAAGGTGCCATCTGCAAGCACCGGAGGTGGCCACCACTCTGAGGTAACACTCGTGCTTTCTCTCCATGATCGTGAGGGTGCCCGACGACACGATCTGGAGGAACAGTGACTGGTGCCATGTCCCCCTGTCCTTCAGACTTTTCCTCTTTTGTTCTATGTATTGTGTTTTCTCTCTAGGGGTGTTGGGGGGTGGGTGGGGTGGGTTGGGGGGGACAGTGTTGGTAGCGGGGGTAGGCCTAGAGATCGGATTCCGCGGAACTTGCCTGCGAGCTGGGCCGGCCGGGGGGGGGGACTCGAGATGGGGTGGTCCTGTGGGGCAGATCGATCTTGCTGTGTGTGGGTGCTGCATGCTACACTCGGGTTTGGGATTGGAGCTGGGAGGGGGGAAATCGTTCATCTGACCACGCATCACGATGGGCTGGGGCTACTGGCCTTCGCAGAGCTGTATCATAGGACCTTCCAATGCCGCGTTTAACCTTAGGCACATGGAATGTGAAAGGGCTAAATTCTCCCCAAAAACGCCAACAAATCGGAAAGTATATCAGTGATCATCATCTAGATATAGTAGGCCTTCAGGAGACTCACCTGGCTAAAACGGAGGACTCACGCCTTAAGCACAAAATGTTCCCGTTAATCTACAGATCCTCCGCCGCCACGAAGCACAGGGGGGTAGCCCTTATGTTTCGCTCGACCCTACAATTCCATCCTTTGGGTGTACAAAGTGATAGGGAGGGTCACTGGATCATGGTTAAGGGCCTGCTGAGGGGTAGACTCTGCACATTTCTTGTATTGTACGCACCTAACACAGGGCAAAATGCCTTTCTGCATACTCTGCTGAAGGTCGATGTTGATTTTGTAGAAGGGCCGCTGATTGCTTTGAGGGACTTTAATATGGTATGGCAGAAAGATCTAGATAGCACACACTTCCAGAGATCAGACACGGGCACGTTCTCCCCCGACACACAGCACCAGATTTCTGATTTGGGCCTTTTTGATGCTTGGCGCTTCCTATACCCCCAGTCCAGAGATTTCACCTTCTTCTCCCACGTCCACCGCTCCTATTCCCGGATTGACCACTTCTTCCTGAGCCAGTCGCTTTGTGGGGACCAGCGGGAGGCCAAGAATTTCCCACTATCTGTCTCTGACCACAGCTTGCTTGCGGTGGGGCTCCAGTGGGGTGTGAAGTATAAAGATAACTCCAAGTGGTACTTCCCAGCCTCCCTGGTTCGGGACAAACCCTCATGCACCTCACTACGAGGACTCATTAACGAGTTCTTCACCCTCAATAATCCAGGGGACACCTCAGTCTTCACCACATGGGATGCTGCATAGCACTGAATGCCGCTCTTAATCGGCAGCGCGGTCGGGAGCGGGAGAAACTGGAGGAGGAGCTCTCCTCCTTAAATAAGGCACATAAGGAGAATCCCTCCAGGTTAGGATTCCGGCAGCTAACAGCCGTCAGGGGTAAACTCCGAGCCCATTACAACAACAGGGCCGAATATACCCTGCTGAAAGTGCGGCGACACTCTTACTCCCAGGGCAATAAGGTGGGGAGACACCTTGCCAGGCAGCTACGGGACAAAAGGGAACGAGAGTACATAGGGGTAATTCAAGATGCACAGGGTGACGTGACACATCAAGATGAGACGAAGGCGGAGCTCTTTGGGGCCTTCTACAAGACCCTTTATACAGGGGATCACCTGGAGGCTACTGCCCAAGCCGAATATCTGCAAGGACTGACACTCCCTCAGGTCTCGGCGGAATGGAATGAGGCTCTGTCTGCCCCCTTCTCCAGGGAGGACGTGCTGGCTGCCATTAAAGCCTTAAAACCCCACAAAGCTCCGGGGACGGATGGGTATACGGCCATCTTCTATAACACTTTTGCTTCTGAACTGTGCCCCCACCTAGTCCAACTCTTTAACTTTATGGCGGAGGAGGGTGAAACCTCCCACACAATGGCAGAAGCACTTATTTCGGTCATCCCCAAACCCGGTAAAGACCCGAGTAAATGCGCTTCCTATAGGCCAATTGCCCTCCTGAATTTGGATGCGAAGCTCTACACCTCCATCATCGCCCAGCGGCTCAACGACCTTATGCCGACCCTCATCGATCCAGATCAATCAGGGTTTATCAAAGGGCGCCAGACCCATGATAATACACGGCGGGTGGTGCACCTCATTGAGAAAGCCAATAAATTTAAGATCCCAGCGGTTCTGGTGGGCCTAGATGCCGAAAAGGCGTTTGACTGGGTGGATTGGTGATTCCTGTTCCGCACCCTGGCCGCCTTTGGCTTCTCCTCCAAATTCATCACAATGATACGAGCGAACTACCTCTCCCCCCGATCCCGGGTGGCAGTGAATGGCCGATTCTCTCCTTTCTTTGAACATTCCAGGGGCACTAGGCAAGGATGTCCCCTATAGCCGCTGCTATTCACCCTTAGCATTGAACATCTAGCAATAGCGGTGAGAGCCGGCCCTGATATCCGTGGGCTACCCTTTACTGGGGAAGCCCACAAGATCAGTCTCTTTGCAGATGACGTCCTCCTCTCCCTCTCGGATCCGGGCCATTCTCTTCCACATATGCAGGCGACACTGGCGCGCTATGAAGCGGTGGCGGGGTTCAGGGTTAATTACGACAAATCATACGTTCTCAACCTTACGATCCTCCAGTCGGAGCTTCTCCACCTTAAATCGCTCACTCCCTTGCCGTGGACAGACTCCTCCATTCAGTATTTGGGTATCCATCTGACCCCCACGTTGGGGAAACTGTACTCCGCTAACTTCCCCCCGCTTCTTACTAGGATCCAGTCAGAACTGGCCCGATGGAAACCCATGTTCATCTTCTGGCTTGGGAGGATTCACGCCATCTCGACGGCGACTTCTTTTGGCGGATAAGGTCAATAATGCTGCGGTTCATCTGGCAGGGGGGCCGAGCGCGCTTTTCCTTCACCGTCCTACGCAAACCACGGAAGGAGGGAGGTGTGGGACTGCCTGACATGGAACTGTACTATAAAGTGGCGCAACTTCGCATACCAGTTGAGTGGTCACAGCAAACATCAGAAAAACACTGCTACATATGGATAGGAGCGTGGTTGGGAGGACGATTTGGGACCTGGTGTGGCGGCCCAAATGTGATAGACCTAAGAATGCATACCTTAGCACCCCCACTAGCACTACCTTGAAGATCTGGGACTCTGTTTCTAAAGACGAGAGATGGACCACCTTCCCCTCTCCCTTCACGCCCATACACTTCAATCCCGCCTTCAATCCGGCATCACTCGAGGGGTCCTTCGGGGCTTGGAAAGACGGAGGCTGTCTAGCACTCACACACCTATTTCACAGTTGTGACCCGCTCACCTTTGAGAACTACAGGAGGGACTATGGGGTGCTGGAGAACGAGCGATACCACCACGCACAACTACTACACTGGGCGCTCTCCCCCAAGGTCCGGGAGGCGCCGACTCGTCCCCTCACGCAGTTCGAGGCCTTCCTGACCAGGACTACTTCCATGAAAGGGGCAATTACTTTCATCTATGGGTTCCTCCTGACCACTGCAGTTTCCCCTAGGCCCCGGTATATGCATATGTGGAAAGGGATCCTCCAACGAGACATCTCAGAGGCCGAGTGGTCTCACCTATGGTCTGATATTGCCAAGTTTAATCACTCAGTGGAGCTCCGGGAGGCGCATATGAAAACCATGATGGATTGGTACCTACACCCTGCCAAGCTAAAGCTGATTTTCCCGGGTACCTCTGATAGGTGTTGGAGGGGATGTGGGTTCCTAGGTGACTTCCAGCACATCTGGTGGGACTGTCCTGTTATCCGGCCATTCTGGGAGGAAATTCTAGCCCAAATTAAGGATGTGCTGGGATACCCTATCCCTACCTCGATGGCCTCCACCCTGCTGGGCCTCCGTGATCCTGTTCTCGAACACCAGACCAGGGCGGACAAAAGGATCCTGTGGCTCAGCATTGGAGCAGCCAAAATTACTCTGGCGGCAGCGTGGAAAAAGAGGGAGGCTCCGGCCATCTCTCTCTGGCACTCGAGGCTTTGGAGGTTGCTTAGTATGGAAAGGATGGCAGATATCTTTCTAGATGACTTTAAGAATTTTGATTTTGCTGGGGCCCGCTGGTGGCATTCCTCTCCATGGGCCTGTCATCCGTGGTCTGTCCCTCTAGCACACGCAGTCTCCGCCTGTTTCAAGTCTGAATCCCTGTCGTTATACATTTGGTTCCTTGTCTGCGCTTATTGCTACCACCACTTGGGTGGGGGGGGTGGAATGGGGGTGATTTAGTTTGTTTCTCTGTTTGTTAGGACATCCCGCCTAAGTGCTCCATTACAATAGGGTGTGCCGAGCCACGCGCCCACAGCAGGGTGTCTTTGCACTACTGATAGCCAGCTGTGCCCAACTTCCTGGGGGGACTGACCGATAGCCCGCAATGTTATGTCTCTGTGCACTTGTGACTTTGCAGCGTTCTCTTCCTTAGGTGGCTTACCGACTGCTGGCCTATATGCTAGTTAAGTGGCACTACCTTGGACACTAGGCCAAGTGAAGAGACTTGAACACGATTTCCCGTCCCCACCCTGATGTGTCGCCCTTGGGCGATTGTTCTGGCTACCCCCTGCGTGGGCTGAAATGCGGGATTGTCGCATGTCTATTCCCATTTGTTTGTTTTTTTATTCAATGATCAATAAAAACACTTTTGACAAAAGCTTATAAAGTGCATGGTTACGCCAAGGGAGAGTCCCCATGCTAAAACATCCCTGTCTGAGACAAATGGGGCCCCATCCAAGACAACAGATTCAGTGGAACGCTCCAGGGTCCCCAATTCAGGTCCATCCCTTTACTCTCTATCATATGGTACAAGGAGGCCAGCAACACTAGCCCTGTAGACAGGGCCGTACACAGGGCGTTTCCCCAGGTGGGCCAGCTAGGGTGAGGGCCGATTTTGGGCCTCTGTGGGCCGTTTTTGTTACAGGGACGTTTTTGCAGCATAGCTGTAACAAAACCGGCGAAAACCGGCCCTGGCAAACAGCTCAGCCACTCCCAGGGGGGCCGGCTGAGCTCTTTGCCAGGACCAGTTTTGGTTCCCAGTCCGGCGCTGCCTGTAGAAACACTCCCAGCCCCTGTGTACCAGCTGGAGTCAAAGTCCTCAAATCCATCCTTTCAGTAGAGTCAGGTGGCTTCTCTTTCTTGCTGGGTAGTCTTGCAGCGTGGTTGCTCCCAACTTCACTTTGGTCCTATCCTAGGGTGTAACATCATCACTCCAACCCCACTGCCCCAGCCCTCCTGCACAGCATCTGGGGATGTTTAAGCATAATATCTTTAAGTGATATATGGAAAGACCTTTCCTTAGAGGTTCAGATCGGCCCCAACAGACCTCCAAAACTTCAAAGGGATCCCATCCTGTGTGTGGCTCCTGAGATTCGGCCTTCTTCCTTTTTTTCTGTGGTCTTGGGCACTCCCAGACCAGATGCAACATGACAAGTTTATTAGCACCGGCAAATTTCCCCCCCACCACTTTCCTAAGAACTGGACCAAACACAGACAAATGGCTCTATTGTTTGGGAAGGCCTTTGGTCATCCTGCTGGCTAGCAGAGTAATTAATTTGGCTTAGTAGGTGGGACAAAGGCCCGGAATCTGATTATGGGCTGAGCCAGGGAAATATGACAATTCTCCAAGTGTCATAAGAAGTGCAGCTTTGATGAAAGGGACAATGGGTCTGCACTTGGGTTATATGTTTAGCCTTTAACTGTTAACAGACTTCTATCTCTCGGTCTAAGTGGGCCAAAACTATACTGTGGTGTAGTTTCACTCATAATGCATAAATCAGTAAAGCATACATACTTTTAAGTATCATGAGAGATATCTACTATGAATGCCCACTCATACTATAAGACCTGAAAGGTCCCTTTTGAGACAGACTACCTGAGAAAATATATCAGGCTGAGCTATACACATGTTCAGTTCGCAAACGTGTGCACACAAGTATGCTCACATCATTGCATTTAATCGGCCCAGAGCCTCTTACCCTAACTTCACAGCAGCAGCCTTATCTCAAAAGATGGACACCAGTAGTTAGCACTCTCAAGCCAGCTTCACAGAATTTACTCTAGGTGAGATTCAGTTGGTGAGACTCAGTCTAAATCAAATCCCAAACCCAGGTTGTCAAAAAGTGTGATATCCAGGTGTACCAAAAGGGCAGATGCCACTTGCTACACTCACCAACATAACAGTAGCCATTTGCGGTTTATTGAACTCATGTGCAGTTATGCTGCCATGTCTGCCATTGATCTTCATAACTTGGAAGGAATGGCTGCTGCCATTTTGGATTGATCAGATATTCCTTTACTGTGCTATGTCCTCTGCTATCTTGGAATGAGACTGACACTGAACAAGAAACCCAAAGACCCCCAGTCTCCATCACCCTGAATGCCAAAACAGGATGATACCACTGAAATCTACACCAAGCCCTCAAGCCTGCACTTAGCTGCGAGATGTCCTTGTGCCAAACAGAATCACCCAATGTTACTAAGAGTCTCAGCCATGATGAGTTCTGACAGTAACATATTACCAAAAGACTTGCAAGAGAATTGACTTGATTTTTAAACAAGGTGAACATCAAACGTTTGCTTTGATATCCGTATCTGAAACGTTTCGATCTTAAATAGCATTATATTGATATTATAGTTCATTTGTTAAAAATCTCTAATGCGAAACCCACTGAAACACAGAGCTAGGCAAGTTCCTTATGAAGCATAAAAATTAAATGAAATTTTCTTTGCAGTGTCAACACAGACTATTATTAATACATTAAGTGAGAAAATCGCTTTCCATGATTAAATTAGTGAAAATATAATTCATAAAGAAGTCAAAGGCTGTTTCACGTAATTTATGAACAGTAAGACATAGGCAAGTGAATTAAGCCCACAGCAGCCCGACACAGCAGAGGGGATGCGTGTATTTTAACAGTTCACGATCCATGCAAAACAGTGTGATTAATCAATAATCAATCCAGTATTTGTAAAGCGCAGCAAATCGCCTTCATGTTCGCAAGGCGCTGAATGGTAGGCACAGGAAGATTAAGCGATTTGGGGAGAGTCACAGGATATTGACGGCAATGCTCGAAACTGGTTCCCAGCCGCTCCGAAGTCGGCAGTCAGGCAGTTGCGCCACATCCTCTCCCCTGATCCAAAACTTCAAGATATTTTTTTAAGGGATGTATGGCGTTACAATGCATACATTCACAATGCATACCATTACAACAAAACTTTTACAACGCAAGATCCATTACAACACATGCTATTATAACGCATGCCATTACAACTCAGATGCTATTACAACGCATGTCATTACAACGTAAGTATGGGTAAGTATTTTTTTATTTTACTTAATAGGAATGTAATAGTAGTGTAAATGTTGGATAGAGTAGGGGTTAAAATTAATATTCTATCTCCAGGGGGTTTAAGAGTAGGGTAAGTGTTGGATAATGTAGGGGTAAAAATTACAATTCTAACTCCAGGAGGTGTAATAGTAGGGTTAGTGTTGGATAGTGAAGGGGTTAAAATTACTATTCTAACTCCAGGGGGTGTAATAGTAGGGTTAGTGTTGGATAGTGTAGGGGTTTCATTAAAATAAATTAAATTAAAATTAAATCAAATTAAATTAAAACATAATAAATTAAATTACAATTAAATTTAATTAAAATATGAAAATTAATTTAAGTAAATTACATTAAAATTAAATTAATATTATTTAAATTAAATACTTACCCATACTTACGTTGTAATGTCATGCGTTGTAATAGCATCTGCATTGTAATGGCATGCGTTGTAATCGCATGCGTTGTAATGGATCTTGCGTTGTAAAAGTTTTGTTGTAATGGTTTTGCGTTGTTATGCCAGCGTTGTGATGGCTGTTTGCCTTTTTTAAGAAACATAACTTCTTGGAAAATTGTATTCTTTAAATGCTCTCAACACTTTGAACTTCAAGTTTCAGCAGGGCAGTGTTTTTATGTATGTGTAGTTGAGGAAGGTGAGATTTTAGATGAATGTATAATACATTTTCCTAAACAAACCTCATGTCTTAAAACGGGCTGAGCAGCCTCGTTAAAAAATTATCTTTTTGTATTTGCACCCTTTGAGTTTTTAGTGACATGAATGATTTGGTGATGACGTTTTTGTAACCCTTAGTAACATGAATGATTTGGTGATGACGTTTTTGTAACCCTCTAGAGCCAAAGTATATTCAACTTAGGTAATTTCTAGTTTTTTCTTATAGTTTATTAGACATGCTAGAGTATGCAACATGTGTGACACTCTTTGTGGAACTGTTGTATGTATACAATGTCAGGGCTCTAGTTGTAACCTTGATATTTGCATACAGGAGTCAAAAGTGTGGTCGTATCGTGAACATTTGTCCTTGCCCACCGCAGAGCTAAATGCCCGTTTTTCATTGCCACTTTCTAAAGCACATTGTTTGAACTTGAACTACCTGTGAGATGGTACATTAACTGCAGATAGCACAGGTCGGAAAAGTGACCACAGACTGCCTTGCCTCTGTTTCCAAGCGTTGCTGTCTGTAGTTCTCCCTCTCACTTCCAGAATATCGGCCACAATGAGGGCACGAGTAGGGGGTACACGCAGGTACACGGCGTCTACCCACTATTTTCACAGGGTGTACGCTGCCCCCCTGCCAGGAAGTTAACCCTCACTGAAATATGTTGAACTTGTCCCAGTGTAAGACACAGGGACTGGTTCAGCAGCACCTGCACGTTGTCTGCTTTCCATTTCCAGCAGCAAAGTGCAGGCAGCAAGGGGGCTTTTTTCACCTCCAGCCAAGCTGAAGGTGAGGGGCCATCAGGCCTCCTTTTGTTTGTATATCTTGACTGGAGGGGTCCTGGAAACTCACACTTAAATGTAAATGCACCAGAGGGGAAACAAAGGCACACAGCTTGCTATCTCTTCACAGGTACCTAAGAGAGGCATGCTTTTACCTTTGTTCTGTCCCTCTATATAAGTGCAGACACTGTAAGACTGTTAGATGGGGTGGTCTGTCCCAGTATTTACACAAATAACTTAAGTAGCATTATTTTATTTCTTCTATAGCGCTACGTCGTGACATCATGGCATGCGTCATGATGTCACTTGCATAGTGTCTGACTTGGTCATTCCCCCCACTTCTTTTTTATAGGACTTGTGCCCTGGCCACAACCCTCATTGCACAGTTAGTCTTGTTTCTCTTCATGCTTCCATTGATCTGTGTTATATTTAACGCCACTGAAAATGAGTAAGTATGTGGACGCAGGGGTGTTAGATCTGCGGGTCTCTAGTTGGCAGAGATAAGTACCTTTGTCCAAATACGGACCCTTACTTCTAGTCAGGGTAAGATGGAAACACACTGTTGATAACACCTGCTCACCCCCTTGGTAGCTTGGCACGAGCAGACAGGCTTATCCCGAAGGCAATGTTTAAAGTATTTGTACCAACACTCACAGTAACACAATGAAACACCACAAATGGACGCTACACAAGTTATTTATAAAAATATAAATCTCTTTATCTTGATTAGGCTGAGTCAAAACCACATAAATCCCACATACAAAAATAATCTGTCTCTCGCAATGTTTCTCGGGTAAAATGTTCACTTTAGCAATGTTCTTTGATGATTCTTTTGCCCCAAAGACATGGGCGCAACAGTTCAATTCGTAAAGGAAAACGGGTGCAGAGATTATCCCACTTGGTTACTTCCAGACAGTAGCGCTGATCCTTTTTCGAGCGCCTGCATCTTTGAAAACCAAAAGGACGCTGTCCTTCATGTTGCCCCCGTTGTACTTAAACTAATCAAAAGGACGCTGTCCTTCACGTTGCCCCCGCTGTACTTAAACAAATCAAAAGGACGCTTTTGTTCATGTTACCCCCGCTGTAAATGGAACGGAATTGCGGCTTTAATTAATTTCGGGGGGAAGCGTCTGGCTCCTGAGAGCGGGCCCTGGTACAGCAGCACATCAGCTGTGCTGGGACGGGCCGTCAGACAGGACCTGGTGTGGAGGCTCCACCGTCCTGGACACTGCCTCTTTCCCACTCCATTCCAGGTACTTGCACACAGCTGCGCTGAACCAGAATCTGAGCGGTTACCTGGGGTCTTGTCTTGTCACTTCTGCTCCTCCGCGCTGCACGTCTTCAGGCTGGCCATGTCACCAACAGCTCTTGTCCCGTGGCATTGTCAGGTTGTTCGGTGGAGCCTCTCACTTCCTGACTCAGCGCAGTGATGACGCCCGGCTGGGCGGTTCCTCCCACAACAGCGCGGCCTCAGGAAAGCTTCTCAGTTTGGTTCAATTTTGGGCTATCTTCTTAATGAAAGCAAAACTCAAATCATATGTAATGATAAAGCTATTTTGGCTGACACCCGTATCATTAAGAAAGCTAAATATCTGGGGATAGGGATAGAGATTAGCTCTAAAACTGAGGAGATAGTGGAGATTAATCTTAAATCTCTAATCAAGAAATTAGATTTAGATGCTCGTCTGATTATTAATCTACCTCTGACCTTAATGTGGAGATGTAATGTGGTCAAAATGATTTTCCTACCAAAGATTTTATATTGTCTCAGAGCTATCCCTTTATTGATGAACCCAGCTGGTTTAAAAAATTTGATCGGATTATTTTGTGGTTTCTCTGGGCTGGTAAATGTCCTAGATGGGCTTTGAAATATATTACTTCGCCCAGAGATAGCGGTGGTTGGTCAGTTCCTAATTTTCAGATGTACTACTGGTCTATAACACTTAGACACATAGCATGGATGTTGGATATTGGCTCTACAGACTGCTCAGATATCTCGATCTATCATTTAATTTTGGGGGAGGAGGCACGGGGGTTACTATTTAGGCATATTGATTTTGCTTATTTCAAAAGGGTTAGGTTTAAAACTTTTCGAGCAGCATTTAAAGTCTGGATGTCGGTTCGGAAAATGTTTAATATTGGTAGATTTCATGTATATACACCGTTTTCTATTAATCCTCTTTTTCCTGGAATCTTTAAAGATGCTTCTTTTAATGAATGGCTGGCTCAGGGGGTTACTGCTGTCAAGGATATAATGGTGGATGATGGGCTTTTGCCATTCGAAGGTTTAAAGCATAAACATGGGCTAGGGAATAGACAATTCTTTAAATATCTACAGGTCAGAGATTTTTTTTCCAAAAAGACTGTCTCTTGGGAACGTATTCCATTAGTAGAAGCTATTAACGGGAATCAATCAACTATATCTTCGATTTATAAACTTTTGAATGCTAAGAGACCCGATGATTTAATTAAGCATTTTACCTATTGGCAGACATGGGTTCAAGCTGGTCAAGTGAAGTGGGCCTGTGAAGATTCACTTTTTTTTAGTCACTCTGCTTTCATTTCTGCTAATCTTTAGGTCCAATGTTACAAGACTTGGTTTAATTTATATATAACCCCGTCTCGAATTCACAAATGGGGAGGCATTGTGGGGATTAATTGTTCTTGTTGTGGTGAATTAGCCGCTGATGGTATACACATGTTTGCCTCTTGCTCTTCTTTGATTCAACTGTTGCATAAAATCGAACAACATTTAAGTCAAATATTCTGTTTTACAGTTGAAATTTCACCTCAGCTCATTATGCTCGGTGTATCTGAGCAAAATATGTCAGAGCCCGAGCGCAAGCTTCTATTTGCTGCAATGACTGCGTGGAGATTGTGTTTACTGACAGTCTGGCTAGACCCTGTGCCGCCGACGATACATATATGGTTTAGCAAATTTATAAATGGGAAAAGTCTGTATATAAGAGAAGAGGAATCAGGGCCAGGAGAGATGGTGGGCGGATGTGGGAACCCTTAAGGAATTGGTTAAATTCTGAGCCATGAAAATTCTGAAAATCTTTCTCCTTTTCCATTTTTTCTCTTTTCTTGTTTTTTTTCTCCGCTTCTTGGTTCCCTGCTTAGACCCTCCATGGAGGGGTGGGGGGTGGTGGGATGGTTAACAAAAAAATTCTGAAATGTGGATATTTGACTTGTATAAAATTTTGAGTTCATCTCTTTGTTTTTGTATGATTGTTTTACATGCCATGTCTCCCAATAAAAAGTAGGAAAAAAAAGGAATGCTTCTTGGTTGCCAGGCAACCCTCCTGCTCTGCTGCAAAGCGGCTCCTCTTTCCAGAAATCCCAGCCTTGGGCACTCGGCGGTGAATTTCAAATATGCAAGCAGCACTTTTGGGGATCGGGGGCGGTGGCAATAGAATACCGGCCCTGAGTACTTCACTTTGATCAAGGGCCGGAGGTGGTGATTTTCCAGCACACAGCGCTTCTCTTCTCCTTCCTCACACCGGGCCAGCGGCGGAGATTTCTGCCCCTTGTTTAAGGTCTTGGGTAGTGCACTGGCACGCACTCTTGAGCGCTGAGACGATCCCTCGGAGGATTCGGCTGGAGGCAAGGCTGACCTCAGGAAGAGCCCCCACTGTGTGCCGACAAGCAAAATGAGTCAGCAAAACACGGGCAGGCAGGGCAAAGTTCACAAGGCCACAGTCAGTGCGCAGAGACACACACTCAGCACTGACAAGATGGTTTCTTCTTTCCAGAAACTTTTGTATCCCTGAGTTTCCATCAGGAGGCCGGCTCTTCTCAGGCCCTTGGAGACCGGTATACTTCAGAGGGGGCAAATCACACAGCACAGCTCCTCTTCAAGCAAGTGGGACACAACACACAGCAGACAGTGCCTTGGTCCCCTTCCTGAGCAATAACAGCAACTGCAGGTCAGTTCCCAGACACTCAGCAATGGCAGCACTTTTTCTCAGTCTTTCTGGCTGTTCTTCTTTGGCAGGGAATCCTTCTTGATCACAAAGGTTTCCCTAATCTAAATTCTAAGGGTTTCAGCTCAGATATGTATTCTCCAAAAATCTTTTTTCTTCATGTGTGAGGGGTCCTGGACCCAGTCCAAACCAGTTCTGGGTGCACTCTGCCAGTGCACATCTTCTTCTTTTGTGAGTGTGGACCAGGGCCAGGGCAAAGCCCTATTCCAACCCAGGTGCTACTCCTCCCACCACTTTACATGCAGACAGGTATATTCAGCATAAGGCTGACTCACCCAGCTTCCTGGAGCCACCCTAGCCCCTGTCACTCACAAACCAGACAGTCAATCCACAACCAGGCAAAGGCACACAGAAAGGCTGAACAAGAAAATAGCCACTTTCTAAAAGTGCTATTTCCAAACTTAGAATTTAAAAAACCATCTTCACTAAAAGATGTGTTATTACATTCTGAGTTCAGGGATACCAGATTCCATATGTCTATCTTGCCGCTATGGGAAGATATGCAGGTAAACATGTTACACAGCATTCCCCATGTTCTCCTATGGGTAAGATAGCCTTTCAATAGTGAAAAACGAGATTGGCAGTATTTCACTATCAGGACATGTTACCCACACTAGAACATGTCCTATCTTTCACATACACTGCACCCTGCCCAGGGGGGTATCTTGGGCCTACCATAAAGGTGTCCAATGTGTAGGAAAAGGGAAGGGTCAGGGATGGCAAGTGTGTACACTGGCCAGGACAACATGGCAGTTAGCAAGCTGCTCACAGGCACTGCAGTGGCATGCCTGAGACACCAATTTAGGGCTACTCGTGTGGGTGGCACAATCAGTGCTGCAGGCCCACTAGTAGCATTTGAATCACCAGCCTTGGCACACTCAGTGCACTTTACTAGGGACCTACTGGTAAAACAAATATGCCAATCATGGATAACCAATTACAATAAATATGTACACAGAGAGCACATGCACTTTAGCACTGATCATCAGTTGTAAAGTGCCCAGAGTCCTATAGCCAACAACCACAGGTCAGAAAAAATAAAGGAGGAAGAAGCAAAAAGTTTGGGAATAACCCTGCAAAAAGGGCCATTTCCAACAAGGGGGGTCCAAATCATTATGATTTGCTACACTTTGCAGATAATCCTTCATCTGCTGCATAATTTGCAGATCTTAACAAGCAATTGTCTATCTCAATGGATCAAAAATTACTAAAGCCACAGGTACGTTTGTTGATGCTCAGAGAAGGTCCTTCACAAAAACTTGCCGTGGGTGACTCCCATGCTGCACACATCCTTTGGCTGTGCCAAGCCGGAACTGGCCACAATACCTGGTCTACACTTAGCTCCTTTTCCACCCTGCCGTTGGCAGCCATCCGTGAGGTTCACCCCTTTTGGACAGTTTTATATAGCGCGGAAGAGACCACATAAGGGTAACAGAGCACTTTGCATTGTGGCAGTTCAACGGCCACACCCTGTGGTAATCGTAACACAATCAGCACAGAAAGCAAACAACAGATCATGAAAAGCCATGCACAGCTGGGTTAGCTGCTGTGTCTGAGCTATAGCTAGGTCTGGGACTTAACCTGCTGTGGGCAGCCATGCCCAGCCTGTTCAGAATGTGGCATTCTTAGCCATCCTCTGCTTCGAGGCTTATTTATTGTATGTTGAATGTATTTGCATCATGTTAAACTTAATTTAAACTCAAAATAGGTTGGTATTGCACTCCTTATTGTAGCTGAGGACAATCCTGATTATTATTTTTTTATTGTGTGCACTCCGGGTATCACCTTCTGATCCAAGGCGTAAACAACATGAATAAGTTGCGCCCCCCACGCTGGTCCCTGATGCAGGAGGTTCTCCCATTAGTCAGAAATTCCTTCAAGAAACTAAACACTCAATAAATCAGTCACTGGTACTTCAAATTTACTTCATTTGAATGGCAAATTATTTCAAATATATATCCAGTTGAAGTATGTCATATATTTCCAGTTGTATATACATGAACATTCTTTATTCAAAGCCCTAAATATCCTGATGCATTTCCGGCAGGGCCCTTCTTTAGGGGTATATAATCCTGTAGAATACAGGAAATGAAGAAAATGAAAATAAAAACTTCAAGCCAGGTCCCAGGTTAATAAGTAAACCAGGACTTTAAGTAGGCGGGGTCCTACAGGTGCTGAGCACCAGCAGTTCTAAAAAGCAGGTGCTGAGACGGGTCCATATAAGGCTCTCCATTTTTTCCCTCGTCCTCGGTGAAAAAAATCAATCTTAACTCTACAGCATTGCCACACTAAACTGCCTTTGAGGTAACTTCAAATAAACTCGTTATAGTTCTATCACAGCCTCATCATTTCAGAACTGAAGCATTTTCAATATTATATGCAACGAAGCCATAGTTTGTATTTATTTATCTTATGCAACTAACAAGCATTGACAAAGCCAATAGCCCCGGCTTGTTGTAGGTGTAATATTACTTGTTGTTTAATATATCTGGAAGCAGTGACAGGAGCAGCAAAATGCCAGTCAGGCAGCACACTATGCTAAACACAGATTTTCTGTTTCTGTTTTTTAAGCCACGACCTTAATTACATTGGCTACGCCCCTTTTAGAGGCCCCAAGTTTTTTTATCCCACTTAAAGCCCTGAATAAACCAATAAGTGTATGCCCTGCCTGCTTAGCATACGGCCTAACAGATCTCATGTTGAATGCTGTCATCAGTTACAGTGATCTCCTACAGGATAGGGGGCACAACTTATTCAAACTTAATTTATAGACAGCCCTGGTAATGCCCAATGGACTACATGCAGTTTATCATGTACTTTAGTGGAGAAGTGTGGCTCAATGGTTAGAGCGGCAGACCCTGATGCAGAGGTCTAGCCTGGGACCAGCGTTCAATTCCCCACCTCCGCGGGTCTTGGGCTAAAAAATTCCACGGACCTGATAATTCTCGTCTCGGTGCCTATTCCAATCATGGAGTCCCACTCTGCAACTCTGGGCAATAGCTTGCTTAATCTCCACAACGCTAAGGATGCCTGGCCTCCACCTTGGGGGTGCCCAGGAGTGGACACCTCACAGGGAAAGCCAGGATGGGTTCCACAGGGGTATTCATACAAGCGCCTTTAGACCCTTTCAGGTGAGTAGTGCGCTATACAAGTATCAATTTACATTTACATTACATTACATTTACATCTTCCTTTAAGTTTAACATTTTTTTATTTATATGGTCTCAATTTCATTTTTGATCCCAATTCAACAACTTTGAAATAAAACAGTATAACTGAACCGAAACATTGCTATTTCATGTGGGCTAACTTTCCTTAATATATAGGCATGGCTAAAAATGTTAGTTTACCGTCTCTGGTCATTTAAATGCTATTTTAATATGAAACGCACAATCGCTAAATATCTGAAATATGGCACGGTTTCTTCATTTATCATTATTAGCTAGATGAGAGATTGCAATTAAATGACGGTGGTCTTCCCCTCATCTGTCAGTGTGCCTTTGTTACACGGTGACTACAACCGTAATGTATAAATCAATTAGTTATTTATATTCACATTAGCTCAGTTCACATTTATCTTTTCACTTTAACCAGTCGAAGTGCTTTCAGACTCCTTCATAAATGTGGAAGTAGGGCGGTGGCTGAGAAGCATCAAGATTTACATCACTTCTATCACCTACAATCTAATTATAGCAAGGAGGAAACAATTATAAATATGATCTTTTTCCAAGAAAATGATGGAAAAATATGTGAAGCTGAAAGGGGGAATTCGAAATGCCAGTTGACTGTTCATTTGCCTTATATTAAACCCGCTGGTGATTAAGGCCCAGCCGTTAAGTGGAGTGAAGGGCACGAGGCAGTCCGCATGTCCCGCCAAAATCCTGGGGTGAACTTTGGGGTCCTTCTGAGTGGTGAATTCAACAATACTTAGAAACCGAGGGGCATATTATCAAGGGGGGAGAGAGGAAATTATCGCCGCTTTAGCGTCCGTTTTCGGCCGCTAAGCGGCGATAATTCTTTCGCCCTATTAGCAAGCTGTCGCTAACAGCAGTTAGCGACAGCTTGTAGGCGATAGCGAGTGGTTTGGGGCCCGCTTTGCATGTCAGTGATATTTATCGCTAATGACATGCAAAGTGGGCATACTCAACCTGTTAGCGACTAAAGCAGTCGCTAACATCGCTATCGCCTATTACCAACACAGGCGTAGCGATGGAAATATTTGCGCTAAGCGCGAATATCTCCAAAAACTAACGCCTGCTCAGACCAGTTCTTAGCCATTATATCCAATGGGAGGTGGATATAATGGCTAAGACCCTGCTAGCTATAATGCGTGAATATCGCTGTATTCTCAGCGATATTCACGGATTTTGCCGCTATCGCCGGGAATTTGATCTCTTTTGAGATAAACGTTGCTAATAGCATGTTATCTCAGCGATAAAATCCGGAGATGCGCGGCGATAAAAAAATTGCCGCTAAGCCTACTTAGCTATAAATATCGCTATTTGTTGATAATATGCCCCATAATCCCGGTGTAAACAGGGGTTGGCGCTGGAACTTGAATTTTATGGGTCACATGTGGTCGGGCCTTTTTTTCTATCTGTGAAACTGTCCATGTTCACAGGCAACGTTTTTAAGTGATGGACGCAATTAGAAAATAGCAAATATGCTTAAAAGCAGAGACGCATACATGTTGATTGTTGCTTTTTATCACATTTTTGATGACCACTAAGCTCTTTTTACCTACGCAAATATAATCGATGGAGAACGATTAGGTAAGGGAAAGCGAGCGTAGCCTGTTTAACCAAAGGAAACACTACATTAATAAAAATAATAAAAATAACAAAAAACAAATGCGATGTAAAAAGTTCACGTCATACTAAGGTTGCAGTGCGATTACAGTAAAAACAGCAGAAATGTAATTCTGTAAAACCAAAAAAACGATATAAACTATCCAATGAAATTCCAAAACTGCAGACAGCCTAACAGACTACATTGACAATTACCTTGTTATTGGTGTAATTGATAGCATCATATATGACATTTTACATCAGTGATAGCAAATGCGCCTTGTATATTTCACCGAGATACACCAAAGAAATCCAGCAGCCAGCCTTAGAAGACAACGTTTCTCCAATACCACTTAAGGCTGTCCTTGCCTGGGCCGCTAGAATTCCAACCTTAAGGAGGGCGACTTGGAAGTGCCCTACAGTAATCTCACGATCCACCTTAGTTTTCCTAGAGTGACAACATATACTGGCTTCAGCTTAGCCCCTACTTAATACTCCTGTTTACTCCTCTCGTTGGCCTATTTTCCATACTCTGTCATCTCTACAGAATACTCACCTGAGCTCCCAGAGAAAACAAAGCACTCTCCTAGTAGGGTGAGCAGAGAAAAGTAGATTTCCTCTTAGATACACAGAACCTGTAATACTACATACACAGTGCACTTGAGGTAGAAAACGCTGCACCTGTAAACTCACCTTGTACCCAGACCTCGACAGAAGGCGCATCCATCCAACCCTCTAGGCTCTAGGCCTGCTCAGCAGAAGGAAAGCAGAATGAAAAGGTTTGCATCAGCGACATCAGTGCCCAAGGAGTCAAAGGTCGCACAGATTTAAAGTAGCTGCAAGGCATCAGAGGGCCCAGATCCTGCTTAGCCCAAGAGGCAGAGAGTGAGAGGTGAGGTGGTGGGCACCCCATAGAGAACATGGAGGTAGACAAATGCAATGTATGTAAGTAAGTAAGTAAGTACATTTTTATTATGTATAGTTAATTAAAACCAGTACATTTGTTACATTTAAAACAATTTCTTAAAATATGATGACAATATGGTCTGTGTAATCGTCTTTGTAAAAAAGGCATGCAGTGAGAAACCGAGGGTGATTGTCGGACAGTATTTCCCGAGCCAGGGCAGGCTAGTCTTTTGTGGCCCAGAGTTCGTCCTTTAGGTCCCAGAGCCAGAAGTTGCTGCCAGTTGTAGATTTTGCAGACTTTGCTTTATCGTGGTCAGAAATTTGACATATCTGCAGTTCAGTTTTGTATTTGCAGGGTTTAAGCATGCAAGCACAGCCTGCCTTCGCGTGCTGGTCCCTATCTGCTTGAACTGGACCCTTAATAGCAATCGACGGACTTGTCGGAACTCTTCGCAGAGGCAAGTCATATGTAATATGTCTCCGATTGCTGATTTACAGTGCGTACAAACTTCATGGCCGTTGCTCCTGAGCCATGGTGGTTGATGCTCTCTGCTGGGCAGGATCCCTTGTCTATATTTCAAAAACTTCAGTTTTGTTATTTTTGGGTAGCCCTGGCTGAAGTAAGGTTGTGGTGTCAAGGATTTGTACGTGTTTAATGTCATCCACGCATGGTTTCTTTTTGCAAAAGCGGCCTTGTCCTCTATTAGGGATATAGTTTTTACGTTTTTCCAAACCACTATTTTGAAAGGGTTATGCCCCAGTTGCATGTCCCAGAGTGCGGATGCCTTGACAGCCCCCAAGGCTGCCTTCAAGTAGGAGCGTGCCTGAGATTCGTCCCTGCTTTGCATGTCTTGCCACAGCGTTGCATTTAAGGTGTCTTTAAAGGCTGAGCGAAGTTTGTGGCAGCAGATAATGAAAGCTCCTTGTCTTGCGAGGGCTTGTTTTTTTAAGCCAAACTCAAGCCTTATTTGGGCAGGCGAGGTGTAAGACGGGAGTGAGAACAGAGTTCTATATGCTTTTACCTGGATGTTGTCTAGGTTCTTGGAGTCTCTTCCTCGTAGTGCCTCGCTACCGTAGGAAATTGAAGGGAGCAATTTAGCCTGGATGACTTTTAAGTATAGTGTTAGAGTCGGTCCCGCTAGTTGGTTTGCTAGGTTTTTCAGTGTGATAGCGATCAAGGCCCCTCTTCTTTTGATTTCCTCCATCTGCCGGACAAATGAGCCTTCGGTGTCGAAGATAAGTCCCAAGTATTTATATTCGCGTGAAGACTCTATTTTTTGGCCCCCCAGAGTCCAGGGCTTCTGGTGTTTATTCCTGGTATTGATCGACATTGTACGCGTTTTGCTTAAGTTGATTTTTAAGTTGTTTTCCGTTGCGTAACTGTGCATTTCGATCAGCAGATTCTGGAGGCCGATGTATGTGTGGCTTAGAAGCACCACGTCGTCCGCGTATAAAAGATTGCTTAGGGGTTTTCCTCCCAGCCTTGGAGAGTGGGAGTTGCATGTGTTGAGTCGGCCAGATAAATCTGCCATAAACAGGTTGAACAAGGTCGGGGCCAACACGCATCCTTGTTTTAGCCCTTTGGTCGTACAAACTTTGGAAGACAGATGAGTCCCACTTCCCAGCTTCACCTGCACCCAGGTGTCATGGTGTAGTAACTTCAGCATGTTGAGAAGTGGTTGAGGTATTCCCCATTGTGCAAGTTTCTGCCACAGCATGCCTCTCTCGATGTTATCAAAGGGTGCGGAGAAATCGATATACCACAAATGCAACAGGAGTTTTTTTGTTTTAGCTCCGTCAATAATCAGCGAGATTGCCAAGATGTTAGTTGTTGTTCCGGTTTTTTTTCGGAAACCCGTCTGGTTCCATGGTATAATCCGCTTTGAGTCCGCCCATGTCATGATCTCCTCCAGGATTGCTCCAGCAAAGTATTTCGCCTCGTTGTCAATGAGGGCTATTAATCGGTAGTTGCCGGGGGTCATTTTGTCTCCCTTTTTGTGTATGGGCACAATCGTCGACCCTCTCCAAGAGTCTGGAATTCTGTTTAGGAGTCTGACTTCTGTGTGTGAACAAAGGTTGTAGTATTGTTGCCCATTCTGTGTCTTTCGCCTTGAACAGGGCTGGCGGGATGCCATTAGGACCTGGAGCGCCTTCTTTCCTGCCCTTGCTGATCTGTTTTTTTATTAGAGCTATTTGCTGGGCTACTGATGGTGCCAGAGTGTCGCCGGGTTGGGGTTGATCTCCCCGGTTTGACGGTGTTGACATGGTCATTGCGAGTGCTTGCTCACCATTGGTACTGCTTTGTACCCCTGTCTGTCCCAAGGGATCATTGAAGTGGCTGCCAAGGTAGTTAATCCACTGTTCTTCCCCAATGTGCGAACCGAGGTCCTTATGATCTGGGCGTAAGATCTTATTTACTGATTGCCAAAAACGGGCACTATTGTTGCTTTTGGAGTCATATAAGAGTTTAGCCCAGCCTTCGCTTTCTGCGTCTTTCTTTATTTCCCATTTTGTATGTTTGAGCTCCGCCCTTTGTTTTTTCAATGTGACTCGGAGTTGTTCATTTTGGGGCGCTGCTCTAAGCCTCCGTAAGGATAAATTTACAGCACTTTTTTGTGAGCGTAATTGTGTTCGTTGACCCTTCTTTATGCTACTTCTGCTATGCTCTGTTTTGTGGTTTTCTTTAGGAGCTGTCTTTCTTGCCAGTTTGTTTACCAGTAAGTCTGTGTATTGCTCCCAGTGGGAAATATGCCCAGCTGCATCTGATGTATCTGTTTTGTATAGTTGGAGTGCAGTTTCAGCCAAGGTGGTTATATTAGTTGGCGAACATTTGATTTTTCTTAGATTGATTGTGTAGATCTCCCCCAGTGTGTTGTCTGGCCTAATTGCCGTTTGCGTCCTTGCTGTCAGATGGCTTTCCTGAGGACGATGATCACTTTCCCCCTGATCCCCCATTCTAAATTCCCGGATGTATGGGAATAGTGCCAGACTGGCAAAAGTGTAGTCCAGGATGGAGCTGGCACTGTGGGAGTAGAAAGAAGCTACTGGGGGGGAGTCCGTCGGAAATCTGTCGTTTAGTGCCCGGAGATTTTGATGTTCTAAATCCTGTAGAAGAGCATTATTTTGGCGCTTTCTCCGGTATGGAAAGGAGCTTTGAGCTGGTATGCTGTAGATTTTGTTGAGTGAGAGGGCATCTTCGCCTTGTGACGAGCCAAGTAGGTTTTGGTTAAAGTCCCCCGACATGAAGAGGAGTGGGTTCTCCAGTTGGGTGGCGTGCTCTGCCAGTTGGTTCAGGATGATCCTTGAGTCTTTGGCTCTGTTTGTAGGTTGAACATATATATTAACAAAGCAGACTTCTTCTTCTTTGGAGCCCAACTGTAACTTGATCTTTACGGATAAGGTTGAAGATGTCGATGAGGCCAGATGAACTGCCGAGGGTATTGTTATGGTGGATACATATGTTGCCAAACCCCATGTCCAAATTTGTTGGTTTTGGCCGCGGCTGTTGAGAAGCAAGTGAAACCCGGGATGTGTTTTGTGCTCGAGAGCCAGGTTTCCTGGAGCATTATAATGTCGAATTGTGAGATGTACTTAATGAATTCCGGGTCATCCATTTTTGAGGCTAGGCCATGTATGTTCCAAGAACAGATGCCAAAGACTGGCGCCCTTCCTCTGGTGTCTTCTCCCAGTTGATGAGGGCGTCATACCTCTTTGGGACATGTGAAAATCGTTCGGGACAGTGTTCCTCTTAGTAGTGCGTGGTTTGAGTCAGTTGCTTTCTTTGTGCATACTTCTGCCCATTCCCCCGAGCTGTTTCCCTTGGAGTTGGCGGTGGGGGATATACGAGGCTGATGGTTCCTTGGGGCTGATTTACGCCACCCTGTTGTGAGCACTGACTCCGAGCCGGTTGTCGTTGTCAGCCTGTCCAGTGGTTGCTGCCAAGCGCTGTTATCCCTTTTTATCGGTGATCTTCCCAGCGCACCCCTTAGTACGCTGCAGGGGTTGGTCTGTTGTATCGCTGGTACAGCACTGGTACTTCTGCGGAGTGGCGAAGGTTATGCTGGTCTTTGTAAAGGAACGAGCTTAATACCCCAGTTCTTAAATTGGGCTGCTTCTGATGCAATTAGGTCAACGACATCGCTGGAGGACCAAGTCGTCCTAGTCGCCTCCTGGCTGCTTGTATTCAGAGCGGGCAAGAATTCAACCAAAAGTAAATCTTTGGAGTTTATGCCCCCCAAGGTGGGGACACATTTCATCAATTTGAGAATGTTGCCTCTGTTCAGCACGTCCTGCTGCCCTTTCGATGTATATTCCGGGTGGAAGACAAGGATATGCAATGTATGGAGAAAGAATTGACAACTGGGCATCCTCAGTTGATAAAACCATGCGCCCACAGACTTCTTCGCTCAAGAGAGAGCAAGTGGTGGAGTCTGGGAGAGGAAAAGGGAACTGCAGAAATGTTGGGGGATTTCCAGACAAGTCAGTGCCTATGTCAGGCTCAGGGTAAACTGTTGATCAGATGCAAGGTCAGAAAGAGGCCACCTAGTCCCAGGCAATGATATATGTGCCTAAAATGAACTCCCCTGAGTGTTGAGCATTCTAGTTGATCAGTTATAGCCTTCTACCCTGGGGCCCAGGGCTATACTAATTGTTAAATGCCCTGAACCCGAGTTATAGGTTGGAGTCACAGCCAAGGGCCTCTAATGTGGCAGCAGCCTTTGAAACTGGTACAGAACAAGGAGGAAGTGATATAAGACTGTGAGAACAATCCTCCCACTGAGAGTAGGATGATATACATTTTAAAAGGAAGTAAACATTGGCATGCTGGAGCAGAAGGCCAATACCACACATTATTAGCCCTGAGACACGTCATTGTCTTCAGTGGAGCTGCTAACATTCCAATGTTGTAATGTATGTTAAATTCTAAATGTAATTAATTGAGCGGGGCTTGTCTATGATGCTGCAAATCACCTGGTTGCATTTTTGTTCATCAAGCACAGCTTCGACCAGAGCTGTGGCTTGTCTGCTGTTAACTTCACCAGCTCTGTCTGTGGCCCAGACTCATCCCCTGCCTATATCTGTCTGCTGAACCATGCCTGACTGCAGAAAATATTCCCCGCTAGACCCATGGCTACCCAGTCCACTGCTTGGCCCTTTATTCACCTCTACTTTTTCAGCAACCTCGCCGTGAACACAGCCTGATCACTTCTACTGTCCAGCAAGTCAAAGAAAGCACTGTCAACAGACCAGCCCGTTTCACACCTCAATTATACTTAGAGCTCAGCCTGGTCGGATTCCAGCCCCACCTGCTTCACACTACAGCCCTAAGTCTGAAAATCCAAAGTACCCAGCTCAGCTCAGCGATTTTCCCAGCCTTGGGTCCAACGCACAATAGGCAAGTCTAGAGCTAGTACACTTCTGTAAGCCAGCCCTGTCATCAGCTCACCTCTCTTTGCTAGTTCAAGCCAGCGGTGTCCTTAAACATGGCCTACCCTCGGGCCAGACCTTTCCTTATCACAGAACAGCCATGAGCCAGTCTCTCCCCTGCTCAGACGGGGCTGGAGTCCAGCTCAGGGTTTAATGGAGGACCCAGCCCAGAACCCAATCCTGTCCAGAAGAACCCAGGCCTGAACCCAACCCTAGCCAGAAGAATCCACTCCAGAGCCCTCCATGGCCCAGAGACAGGAGCTGCCTGCGAGCCACTCCCTGTTCTTGTGCGAGTAGTAAGTGTTGTCAGTCCATTATCAGTGGGGTTTATTTTTGCAGGTGATGAGATATTCTAGAGGGAAGAATGACAATTCTGTTGGGCCTCCCACCTTCTATTTTGTGGCTTTCTGTGAGAGAGCTCAAGCTTCAACCTCCAGCATGCAGCCATTTTATCACTGGTTATCAGTACACTCAGGGCTGCAGCTCGCTCCATGACCATTCTCAGTCCACCCTGTCTAGATTATAGATTATAGCGCATTCCCTAGCCAGTTGATGATCCAACACAGCTCGGAGCCCGCCCAAGTTCAGAACTTAATTTAATGCCCAACTCAGAGCCTAAGCCAGTACCAAATTCATCAATCAATTCGGCCAAGCCAAACTACAGCCCAGGCCAAACTGCAATCCAACCGGAAACTAGAGACGAATCCCAATCCAACGGAGACCCAACTTCATAGCCCAGTTCAATTTACAATGCTGAAAAAGCTTCAACTCTGATCCCATCCCCAACCACAGCTCAAGCTTGCTCAGAATTCAGGGCCAGAGGCCAGACTCATGACTGTGCATCTTGGAGGCCACAGGATGGGTATTACCAGGAGCAGACCTTGGATGTAAACTGTGGATTAACAGGAACAGGGTCTTGTGGGTGTGCCTTTACACTCTTCCCATTTCCATAGGAAGTACCTAACGTTGCCGTTAGCATAGATTTGTTTTCATGTCACTTATCATGCATGATTCACAGGAACGCTAGTATTATATACTTATGCATGTTGTGTGCAGTATGCAAACCGTAGCCTCATATTTGTGGTCATGCCCAAATGCATCCAGATTACAATTCAGTATAAATGTGTTTTAATTTATAATATACTGACTGCTGACTGGGACCATCCCTGACTAACACTACATAAATCACTATCGTTCCCATCGAGAATGATTCTAAAGATGTCAGTGTGAATGTACGTGCAAGCATTTCTTTTTATTTCGGAAGCCATCGGTATATGGTAGAGCCTAGAAGGAGTCTGTTAATACATCTTAGGGGACAAAATTGAGGGAGTGAGGGAGACAGGTGAAGATCAAAGCCTGCTCAACAAAAAAGAGAGCGAGAGGGTCACTCAGGACCCTCCTCACGTAGTCAAGAGACAATCCATACTGGCTAATGCCCATTTCCCTTCCCATGAACAAGGTCCACTTACCTGAGAACGTCCTGGGGTTTCTGTCTGTTGTTTGTTCAGCAAGTTCAATTCCCTCCCCATGGCAGGTCATGTAAATGTAAATGTAAATGTACAGGAATTTATATAGCGCAAATCACCAAGCGGTTTCTAAGCGCTTGCATAGGGAACCCGTCCTGGTATTCCCCTGTGAGATAACCCCGGCAGGGTATCCGCAAGGTGAAAGCCAGGTATCCCGCCGCGAGGGGCCGTTGTGGAGATTAAGCAAGCTATTGCCCAGAGTCGCAGAGTGTGAACCCGTGAATCGAGTAGGCACCGGAACGAGAATTGTCGAGTCCATGGACATTTTAGGACTCAAGACCCCGCCGAGCCGGGAATTGAACGCTGGTCCCGGGCTGATCTCTGCTTCCAGGTCTGCCTCCTCTAACCAGTGAGCCACACTTCTCCAAAGCCACACTTCTCCACACATGAAGAGACCTTCCATGCATGAAAGTGAAGGGCAGTCTACTTCATCCTGGCCCAGCGTGAAAGCACTAGGCCAAGCGGCGAGTAGGTCTCTCCACAGTCCTAAAAAAAAACTGGCTGCCTCTAAGGCAACTTCTCTTTTGTCCTCATGGTACAACGACCAGCGGTGAGGTAATGGTTTCCTTTGCCACACCTCCTGAGCTTTTTCCTGTCACTGTTGATTAGGTGCAGGTCTAAGGATGCAAGTAACAATGCCCCAGGGAGGTGGTGGTCCTCGGGGCACAAACATATCCTTGGAGTGGGGCCAAGTGTGGGCCCCTCCATTAGTTTTATAAAAATATGCATGCTGTTGAACTTGCCCCACCTGGGGCCTTCCTTAAAAATAAGCACAGGAGACTGCGCATATTTCTTTTTTTAAATTCACAGCAATATTCACAAATATTCTTGAAAATCACCATGAAGTTGGAAAAGTGCTTTTCTGCTCTGCCATGGTCCATGGGGCACCCCAAGACCAAGGTTAGAAGGTTAGGGTATTCTTACCTGTACCCCTTTTCTTTTTTTTTGGCTCGGCAAATAGCAGAGTCCCAAAATAGCTGCCAACAGTTTCTGGTTGAGGTGTTAGCAGCCAATCAGAGCTCTGCAGATCTCTGCACTAGCTGATCATTATTCACGCAGGCTGAGCAACCCTAGTTATACAAAGTTGGATTTCCTTTAATATCTCAAAAACTACCTAAGAGATTTACACAAAATAATAAAAAGAGGGCTTTTGAGACCAAATGCTACCCTTTTGCCAAATTTGGTATAATTCCACCCAGTGGTTCAGGCTGTAGGTGTCTAAAATCTCCATGGGAATTAAGATGGGAAATTTACTTTTTTTTACCGCACACCCCCCTGCCCCCCCCCCTTTTTCTCAGCTCCTGCTTGACGGATCACGCCAAAAATTTCCATGCATAACTGGAATCACCAGCATACTCTTTTTAGGTAAAATTCTATGAAGATTTGTCAGCTGGCACAAAAGATATAGGCAAGCCAAGAAACGCATTTCCAATGGAAACAAGGTCCTATGTTCCTGTTTACCATAGGAGGAGCATTTTTTGCATTACCAGTAAATGTGGCATCATTTGAAGAATCCTCTCCAAAATAAAAAATAAAAAATATGATTCTCACTTCAGCTGCTATCTTGAAAGTTTTGTGGTGAACTGTCAAGCTGGGGCTGAGAAAAAAGGAGTGGCAGGTCCCAAAACACGTTTTCCTTATGATAAATCCCATAGAGATTTTAGATACAGCAACAGTCCAAAATGCTGAATGGAATTTCACCAAATTTGTCAGAAAAGTAGTTGCTTGTCCAGAAAGCGACTTTTTTTGTAAAATAGTGTAAATCTGTTCAGCAGTTTTAGAAATATTAAGGAACATCCAAATATGTATATATAGCGATGCAAAGGTTCCACAAACCCTACCGATCTCATGAGATTAGATTGGCTGGGGACATTTTAAAGCAGGAAGTGTTGCCACCCATTTTGCGACTCGGCTTGAGCCAAGTGCCAGAAAAAAGAACAAAAATGAAAAGTGATCAGGGTAGGAAACCCCATCACGTCAAAATAATGCGTTCTGAAAAAAGAATTGAAGGCAGGAGCCGCGCTGGATCCATGGCTTCCACACTTCTTTAGTAATTGCCACTGTGTGGGCCAGGTTGTGGGATCATTTGATAAGGAGAGGAGGCAGGATGCATGGGTCGCCTCTCCTGGGGCTTATAAATGCCCCGGGAACCACCAACTCCTGGGGGCATATGAGTTTAGAAAGGGGAGCCTCTCGGATCCCCATGCCCAGGGACTACCACCTACCCAGGGCTGTTACATTTGCAATGGGGGCCTCGTGAGGGTAGGACTGCCATCACCCATACCAACCGGAACCAACACTACACCTTAGTGTCTACACGAGCCGGTACTGATGCGTGCAACCTTGATCCTAATGGGGTTGTGTTTTTATGATCTACGAGGTACCACTTTTTAGGGTGCTGTAATGGTGGTCACGTATGCACTTTACTCCTTTGTTGACCACTACCAAAAAGTGTAGGTAGATCCGATCTGGTCCTGATGAGTTGCCATCTAATAAGCTAATAGGCAAGAAACATGTTGACCTTCTCTCCCAAGCGCATAAACCTCACATCCTTAGAGTGAAGATACGCACCTTGTTTTACTTTTAATTAGGGCAGGGGCCACGTTCATTAAAAATTGTCTTGAGTGGACCACCTCCCCTATTGTAATCCACTTCCCTACACACCACTTTCACCTACACTGATCAAGGGCCCTCACACGCACCTCACCCACCGGCATATGGAAAAAAGATCACCGCCAAGAAGGCCCCAATACGGGTGCCGATCGGGCATTGCAGCGCCAACCCGATAAGGAGCAGACCTGATGATAAAGCAATACACCTAGCTGGCTGGGTGTATGAGGGTCTTTTTCCAAAAGGAGAGGTTTCTTCTCCCCACTTCTATGACTCCATACCAGATATGGAGCCCTTGAATAAAACACACTAAACCCTGCTTCTAATGTTATGAACTGCATACCAATTTTGTATAGTGTGGCCTCAGTTACCCCTCAGGCCCTGATGACCACCCCTCCCGGGGCAAAATTAATATTGATAAAATGGTACAGGGGCTGAGCAGCTGTTTTCAACACCGGCCACCACCCCATCCCTGGGCAGGCCCTACACATATATATAAAAACATATATATTACCTACAGGTAGTCAACAGTAGGTAGTTATAGTTAGGACCTAGTTTCCATAGCAAGAAATGTTTTCGTTTTGACAATAACTTTGGCATCACTTGATGAATGTTCACGAAATGTTCAAACCTTATATATTAATTGGCTCAGGGGCTGTGTTATAAGTTTCAGGGTGATGTGTCAAGAAGGAGATGAGAAAAAAGGATTCCAAAAACAAGATTTTGGCTTGGCCAACCAACATGGCTGATCAGATGTGATTCCGACCGGCTCCATCCCAGGCCCCATAGCTATCATGCTCTAAGGCGTACTTGAACGCACCCCAGCCAACCCACGGAACAGCCAGGTGTGGGGCAACTGCTGGGTACCAGTCCTGCTATCCGAGGAGCCATCCTGGTGCGGCGGAGTGGAGCCAACGGACAGTGACCACCCAGAGGCGGATTAAGGAAAATGGCGGCTCTCCCCGCAGGGAGCTCCGAGAGGAGGTACGAGTGTGCCCCCGTTGCCCCCGATGGACAAAATGCAGAGCGGAGTTGTGGGGACACTATCCATTGACATGGACAAACAGCGCCAGAGAACTCGTGGCCCCGTCAGGTGAGCAGAGCAACTGGGGGCCCCATAGCACTTTGGGGGACCACGTTGGGAGACAGGCAAAAAGGCTCAGACACTTCGCAGGGAGCCTCTGGCAGAGCGAGGTTCCCGGGACTTTTGCTCTTTCTAATTGCCGACTTCTACCAGCGTGGAGGCCAGACAAGCGGTGGGGGCCAGGAGCAGACCGCTGAAGGGGGTCCTTCATTTCTGAAGAGGCCACATGTAGGGGAAGCAAGAAGAGCCCACTGCGCAACACTGGCCACCTGGTGCCTGACCTTAAAATGGCCACCATGGCGAGCTGGCGGTAACATGTGAGCCCGGGAAGCAACGGAGGAGCAGGTGTGCAGGCTCCCTTCTTGTTGAGCCCTGCGGGGAGCCACCTGTCTGGGGAGTACCGAGTCTGGGAACACTGCCTCTTGAGGTAGTCCGCGAGTAGCATGAACGCTGCAATTACCGGCGGGATGCCAGGAGGGCTTATTAAGCCGCCCTCATAACCACTGTGGACAGAGCCCGGGGAGCACCCTGAGGGGGTCGAGGAGTAGAGGTGGGCCCCTTCCTCTCTGGAGAGAGTACAGTCTGGTTTTGCACGGCAGGTGGGCGACCAAGAGCTGACAGGAAGCTTGACCCCTTATGCCACCAAAAAACGCCCCCAACAACAAAGTCTCACATTACTTCACCACCGCAGGTGCAGGGATGCCCGGTGAGGAGGTAGCACAACCTAAAGGCACAAGGGAGGACCTCCTGTCTTCCCTCCGGGAGTTCAAAAAGGAGCTCCCTGCAGACATCAAAGCAGATATGGACTCCTCCTTTGATTCTTTCAGAGCAGAGATGAGGGAGACATTGGTGACCCTACAGGCAGATGTGGAATTGGTGGGCCCTCGTACGCTGGACCTTGAGGTGAAATACCAGGAGCTGGCCGATCGTATTAAACCTCTGGAAGAAGGTTCAGCGGAACTGAGTGGCTAGCTGCCGGCCACCCTGCTCAAGTGCGAGGACTTGGAAAATTGATCCCGCCGAGACAATGTACAAGTCCGTGGACTGGAGGAAGGTTGCAAGGGCCTGGACCTGGAAGCCTTTATGGTGAGCCTTTTCTCCTCGGTCATCGGGGAGGACGGTCCTGAAGTCCGGCTAGTGCGAGTCCATAGAGTGGGGCCTCGGCACCCCGGGGAGAATCGGAGGCCTCGAGACATCTTGGCAAAATTCAGTTAGTTCTAGATTGAAGAATTGGTCCTACAAAAAGCGAGGATTACGGACAAGGTAACTTTCCAGAAAGCCACGTGCACGCTGTATCAGGTTGTGGCCCAGGCCACGCTAATGCGCTGGCAGCAATTCCGCCTGATCATCGACTTCTTGAGAGAAAGGAAGGTTAAGTATAGATGGAGGGCGCTAGAGGGTGCACAACGTAATGGCTGCGCTGGAGTGCTGCTTCGCCGGCAGAAGACACTTGACTACCTAAGAAACCTGATACCATTCCTCGACACCCCAGATCTAAAATCAGCAATTCAGGCCCTATTCATCTCTAGGCTAGAATATGGTTGCACCACCCTCACAGTCCTACCCAAGAGCTCCCTGGCACCCTTGAAAGCCTGCCTCAACGCCGCCGCCAGACTTCTAACTGGCTCTAGGAAATACGACCATATCTCACCCCACCTTAAAGCTCTGAACTGGCTTCCTCTTGTGGCCAGAATCCAATTCAAGCTGGCTTGCATCACCCACAAGGCTCTTTATTCCAAGTCTCCTGCTTTTCTCACCCAGAAACTCGTGATATCTGGAGGAGCCAGAAACTCCCGGTCCGCCAGAAACCTTTTGCTCCAACCTGCACGCTTTTGGAAAAAAAGAACGTACAATCAGGCCTTCTCTGGGGCTGCTAGCAATATGGAACTCACTCCCACCTGCCATCATAAGAATACCATCTCTAGTTCACTTAAAAAAAGAGGCCAAAACGTTCCTATTGGGCAAATTCCTCTCCTAACGCTCCTGTTACAATCAACTCCATAACCTGGCTTCGCCTATCGTTATGGTATTATCCCGGGGCCCTCTCTCCTTATGATACCCTCCCTGCACTCCCGAACAAACCCCCCAAGTGTTGAGACTGCTTCTCTAGCTTAATGTATTGATTTGTTCCTACCCCAAAATGCATCTGGATATAATGATTGTTTGTTCTACCATATGCTGTATCCACCTGTCCCTATCCCTTTGACTTTTTTTACCCCCTATGTCCTTGTGTCCCACCTGTTACTTCTGTAAAGCGCTCTGATACCCTCATGGGTCTGGTTTGCGCTCTATAAAACACTAAATAAATAAATAAATAAGACATCAATGATTAACAATCCTGCCTAATCCGCCCTCATCACCACTCAGAAAAGCACGGGATCAAAGTTGTTTATAGTAGGGCACAATCATCCGTGCCAAACCCGATGCCAGAAGCTCTATATTTGAGCCATTATTCACACTTACAAGCTCCGAGGGCAGAGGCAGCAAGATGGCAGCCTTGGGGAACTTATGAACGCTGGAGTCCCTGGCGCGCTGGAGGGCAGTGTGCTGCATCTTGTGCCCGAGGTACGAGCAGCACTGCATCCCTGCGAGCCACCGAGGAGGTGCCCGACTGCGGTGGGAGTGGAACGGGGATGACCGCTGCGCTCCTGTGGTGAGAATCACCTGCAACATGATCCCGGGCTTCCACAGTTTGGATGAGGTGCCTCTGACCTGGATATCGCGGTGCTGTTGCGCCGGAACTGGTGGGGCCTGGAGTGCTCTGGTTTTCTGCTCCGGTAAGCCCCTAGAGATGAGTGCCCGAGCGTGACTGTGGGGCAGGGCAAGGGGATCCCTCGGTCGGGACCGGGTGCAGATCTGACACCGCTGTGACAGCTTAGCTGGTGCCCAACTGGAAACAGCTCCCCCAAAATGTACCACCGGTGCCTTGCCCCTGATGGGAGGCCCGATCCGCTGTGGGGCTCGGTGTAATACCAAGGAAACCGCTTTGGCCTATGTCACATGGGACTTACTTCCATCTGTGACGTGCCTAAATTGCAGCCTACTCGCGAGCCGAGAGCCCCTTTCTGTGCACCATCAACTGAACTTGCATTTGAGTGGGCAAGAAGCGGAGTACATTCGCAACCTGGCTACACAGACAGCCGGAACGGCCGAAGGAACCCGCTGTGACTTGTGTGGGGCCAGCCGACGCCAATATACAGTTTTAATCCCAGGAAACAGTCGGGGGAAAAGGTTACAGTTTCTACTGCCTGCTATCGGGAACATTTGTCTGCTACCGGCCCTAACACTGATGGTGGGTGTTGTTCTGGGCTCACGCGCCGGGGAGAAGGGATCCGGCCATACCTGCTTGTGACCCCTGCGTTGGCTATTGTGGCTGCTCATCGGCGTGGCGGTTTGCTGCACGAATGCACAATTCACACGCTGCAATGTGGGCACGGTTTGTCTCCTGAAGGTACGGTGGCTTGAGAGTTGGGGACAAGTCTGCAATCTCCACTGCTATACTGGTCATTTCTCTGTGCCTGGGAGTGACGTTGCGACAGAAGAGGCGGTCCCTCTTGGCGGCCCTCGCTGTGTTGGACTCACTACTGCTGCTGACAGCTGACTCTAAAACAACTGGTGCTGTGACCTCCTACAAGGTGGCTATGCCCTAGAGACAAGGTGCAATACGGTGACTGCCACCGTGTAAAGCCGCGAGGCCCACCCTTGAGGCCTGGTATACTGGGAGAGTAGTATAACAACATCAGGTGGGCTGCACTTCATTGATATCTCTCAGGTGAGCCACTATATAGCACACTATACTGCTCCTTATATATCCAGCAAGTCAACAGTTCATCTCTTATCAAGCTGTGCATACTGAAGCGGACCTACGCAGACATGGGTAGAACAGAACGGAGTAAACCCTGTCTCACCTTTGAACCCTGGAAAAGTAATGAACAGCAACAACAAGCCGCCTCTGATTCAGAGCTGGAAGCCCCAACAGGCAGTCTCACCGCCATCGAAAAAACTCTCCTTGCTGTCCAAAACAGCTTGCAAACCATCAACGGCAAGATAGACAATCTAAATTTGTGCCTGGATCACATGTCCACAAAGCTGGAAAAACATGCACTTTGTCTGCTCGAGGCTGAAACAAGAATCTCTGAAAGAGAATACGGTCTACAACAAGTATCAGATAGAACAGAATCCACCAACACTGGTCGCTTAGAATCCTATATAGAGCACATACTGCAAACCACCTTTGGGGTTGAAAATCACATGTTGGTTCTAATTGTAGAACGGGCAAATTGATCCCTGGCTACTCGGCCCCCACCGGGGGCACCCCGTGGCCAATAATTGCACGCTTGCTAAACTATAGGGACTGGGACACTGTACTGCGACTAGCCAGGGAAAATGGGTCCATCAATCATGAAGGCAACACTTTGGCTTTTTATCCGGACTTCACAGTGGCAGTCCAGGCTGCCAGAAAAGAGTTTCAACCAGCGAAATGAATCCAGATCTCCGATAAAATTCCCTCTGCAATGTTCTACCCAGCGAGGTTATGCATTGAACTGAATGAAAAAGCAAAAACGTTCGCCTACTCAAAATCGACGATGCACTACGCCAAGACTCTGAAATGCAAACACCGAGATAAACCCAACCAGGTGGATGGCGATCCAGATGACCCGTCTCAAGAGCACACTGAATGAACGCTATTCAAGGTCAGATGCGGTAATGTAATATTGAGAACCCTGCTGACCCGTCTGACGCAAGGCGCAGCGGCTGGCGCCACCCCTCTTTTTTTTCCGCTCTCCATCGTAGCGCTGCACTCAATTGAACTGAGATCCAGAACACCGCAAAATCAGATAAGATTTGTTTGTTCTTACTTTCCCTCTCTTTGCACTAGATGAATACCCTGTTGCTATTATATACTATAATGTGTTAGTATGAGGGTGTTTGTTCTTAGTTCTTTGGCCGCCTCCCACTACGATCGGAAGGTTACTTGCACCACAGCATTCCCCCAAAGGTGTTCCCGAATACTGTTTCTTTTTTGTTATTATGATCACTACTCGAGTGATGGGTTGGGCAGGTCAGGATGGCTTTGGCGAGTTGGGGTTGTTAAAGTGGGTGGGGGTAGTTTGATGGGGAGGGGGGGATGGTTACCATGGCGAAGTATACCACAGATCTCATAACATATAATACATTGGTGTTCTCAAATGTAACTATGACATGTAGATTTTATCACCCGTATATATGCCACACGTAAATTATGTAGCATTCACCTGTCTCACCTGGAATGTGCGGGGACCTCAACTCTCCTAAAAAGATCTGTCAGATATTCACATACCTTGACAGACACGAGGTACAAGTCGCATTACTTCAAGAAACACACCTAACTCGACAAAATGAAACATGCATCCGGTGCAGTGGGCTGGTTACAGGTTGTCCTCCTCCTACTCTGCATAAGTACGGGGTGCACTCACCCTTATCAAGAAAAGTGTACCTTTCACTGAAATAAAACACTCTACGGACAATGCAGGCCTGTACGCTATTATGCATGGTAAACTTGCGGGAAAAATTGTCACTATAGTCAACGTCTATGGCCTCGAGTTCTTTGCAGGCTGATTATCAACATTACAAACATGACCCGAGGCAACTATCATTTGGGGTGGTGACCTGAGTACTCACCTCAACCCTTACAAAGACAAATCCAGTGGCACAGGGGTACACGCTCCAAACACGGCCAGAGTACTCAATGGTGGGATACACAAGCTCAATCTGACAGATGTATTGAGACTACACAATACTGACAGAATGGAGGGCACACATATTTCCACGGTCCATGGTAGTTGGTCACAACTAGACTATTGGCTGCTTATTTAGAGTGCCATGCCCTGGTTATCAATGGTAGAGAGCCTACCCAGAACTCTGTCCGATCATAGGGCCCGATGTAGGTCGGTCGGTAACGGCCAAAAATCGGTATTTTCGGCCGTTACCGATCGGAATAGAGACAACGGGATGTAGGAGGCCGAAATCCGGCAAAATCGGCGATTTTACCGATTCGGAAAGTCACCGAGTCGGTAGAATCCCGAATCGGAAAAAAGTAGGAATCTGAAAAATCTCCGATTCAGTAGAATACCTAATCGGAGATTTTTCAGATTCCTACTTTTTTCCGATTCGGAATTCTACCGACTCGGTGACTTTCCGAATCGGTAAAATCGCCGATTCGGTATAAATACCGAATCGGTGATAATCCGATTCGATGCGAAAAGCTGAAGAATGAGATGTAGGTAAGCACTGAAATACCGAATTTGCTTCAAATTCGGTATTTCAGAGTCGGAATTTACCATGGATTGGAATCAGGTGGTAACCAGGTGCAACCTATAAAAAAGGACCCAAAATGCAGTTCTACTTGCAACATGGCAGCTTTCTATGTCATAGCAAGACGGCTACGGCTACAGCAGGAAGGAGAGAGGGAATGGCTGAGACAGGAGCAGGTGTATAGACAGCGGATCAGCCTGTGCATGCTGACAGATCCAGAGATCCTACAGAGGTACAGGCTGGAGGCAGAGACCATCAGAGACCTCATTAGGGACCTCCAACCCCTGTTGCAGCACCCCACCCCAAGGGCACACGCAATCCCTGTGCAGGTGCAGGTGCTATGCTGCCTACACCTGCTGGCGTCTGGCAGCTATCAAAGTGTAGTTGCTGTGGCAGGAGGGGTGACCCAGAGCAGCCTGTCAAGGTTCTTCCACAAGTTCCTTGATGCCATGATTCAGAGGATGGACCACTACATTTCCTTCCCTTCCACCCATGCAGAACTGGCACAGACAAAAGCTGAATTCTATCAGATGGCAAGATTCCCCCACATCATTGGCTGCATAGATGGCACACACATTCCGATTTGCCCCCCTGCTGACACGGAATACGTATACCGCAATCGGAAGTCACGGCACACCATAAATGTGCAGGTGATATGCAATGCTAAGTGTGTCATCACTGACCTGGTTGCAAAGTTTCCGGGGAGTACCCACGACTCCTATATCTTCCAGAGTAGCGGAATCTATGCACGGCTGATGGCAGGGGATTTTGGTGAAGGATACCTCCTAGGTAAGACACAGTGTCAGACCCCCATAACCAAAATTGCAGTGTGAAGTACATGTATGCATGTGAGTAATGTTACCCCTTTTCCTTCTAGGCGACAGTGCATATGCCCTACGCTCGTTCATTCTCACCCACTACCTCAACCCCTCAACACCCAGCCAAAGGAGGTACAACCGTGCCCACAAAAGCACGAGGAATGTAGTGGAAAGGACCTTTGGCATCTGGAAGAGCAGGTTCAGATGTCTGCACAAGAGCGGAGGTGCAAGGCAATATACCCCCATCACCTGCTGCAAGATTATTGCTGTCTGTGCAATGTTGCACAACCTTGCAGTCAGGAAAGGCACTGAGGTTGAGTTATCCGACTACGAGGACCCTGATGATGACAATGCTGTGCCACTACCACAACCTGCTGGAGTCCCTGCACCAACTGACGGCAGATACAGGCGTCAGGAGATAACAGACAACTATTTCTGAGTGAGTACAGATGCACAAACAGGTCAATGTATGTTTTCAGAAATGAAATTTAATAATGTTGCATCAACGTTACTGCACTGATGTGCAACAAAAGAAAAGGTAAACAAGAAGTGTTGAAATGTCCATTGTCCGGGTTGCCTCACCCTCACTGCCAGTCTTATTTTTTGCTGCGCTTAGCAGCCCCACTAGGATGAGCCTCACCCCCTTCTGTATGCCCAGCAGCCTCAGCTGAGCGCCTGCTGCTCCGGCGCGGCTCTGACACTGCGCTGGCCGGGCTGCTGCGGCTGCTGCTGTCCCCAGCCTCGCCCAGGACGGGATTCACAACAGTGTTGGAGATCAGTAGTGTCTCCATGGCGGTGGTAATACGGCCCATGCCCCTAGTGACCTCTGACATGTTCTGTGTGAGGCTGGCCTCCATGTTTGCCCCACGTTGGCATAGCTGGGCGGTCGCAGCTGCAAGGCGGTTGAGTGACCTATTCTGTATACGTGCATCCCTGCGACGACATTGCTCATGGTCATCCATCCTGTTGCAGAGCTGGGTGATGGCAGTGGTCATTCGGCCAATAGATGTTGCAATCTCCTTGTTGCTATCTACAAATGTCTTGAAGCCCTGTGCCATTTCCCCCATCTGCAGGTTGTGCAGGCGCAACTGGCGATGGCAGGCCATGATGGATTTTGCCTGCATTCTCTGAATCGTCACCATACTGGTCTCCAGCCCTGCGAAGACGCTGCCTCCCTCCCTCTGCTTGTATTGGACTGCTGGTTGCACGTGGCCTCCGTGGATTTCTGCTGCCCTGCTGTGTGTGCTGGGGTGACGCTGGTGTCACAGGGTCTTGTGCAGGAGCCTGACCCGCTGCTCCCTCCATGATGATTAATGGAGCAACAATTCTCCTCCTGGCAGGGGATGTGGCAGGTGCAGGGTGGCTCTGTGGTGGTGTGATCTCCGGGGAGAATTGCAATGTGGGCGACTGAGACAGAGACAGTCGGGGGGAGTGTGGATGTGTGAGGGAATGTCCAGTGTCTTCCTCATTGCCCAGGGCACTGCTGTTGTCCTCCTCCTGTGCTGCTACACTGGTGCTTGCCACCGCCACCGCACTGGCTGTTGGTGCTGGAGCTGGTGCTTGAGTTGGTGCTGCTCCCCCGCCTGATGGTGCCCCTAGGTATAAAGAAGCATTTGTCAACTGAGTGCTAATGTGTTCCAGTCACTACTATTAAAGCATTGCACATCTCATTACAAAAACGTAGATGCAGTATTACAGTTATTTTTCCATTGCTTCTGCAGTGGCATTATTGGGTACTTTTGATGACTACATTTAGCAAGATGCATTGCTCATGTCTGTTGCTAGCAGTACTGGCCTTGGGTTTGGCTGTGCATTGGGTCTATAGGGGAGGTGGCTGGTATGGTGTGTCAAGTTGCGCATGCTTCTTACCTGTAGCTGTAGCTCGGAATGAGCTGTCCAGGTCCCCAATTCCCACGACACTCGCCCTCTCAATGGTCGTCGCCACTAGTTCCTCCAGCTGAGTGAGGGGTGGCACCCGGTTTGTGCCTCCTCCAGTAAGTCCAGCCTGCTTGTGCAGGTCAGCCAGTTTTCTCTTTGTCACGCCACGGATATCGTAAAACCTCTTCTTGAGGTCGTCTTGGCTCCTGTGGGTGACACCAACAGCGTTGACTTTTTCCCCGATGTCTATCCACAGCTTCCTCTTGGTGCTCTCCGGAACAGTGAGGGACAGCCTTCCATAAAGCTGCCTGTGCACCCTCACCACCTCCTCCACCAACGTTTGCAGCTCCATGGTGCTGAATTTGGTCTTCCTCTTGCGCTCTGCCTTCTGGCTCTCAGTGCTGTTTGCCATGTCTCACAGGGATCCTGCTAACACTGCTGCTCACTGTGTTTGCTCAGCTCATGCAGCTTTCCAGAAAGTTCTGATGAGTTGCACCTGCCTGGGTTGCCACTCCCTGTGGGGGAGGGTGCTTCCAGCTCATTGGCTGATGTCTTCAGTGTCAGTTACCCTGCTCGACGAATCGGCATTCTCCGATTCGGTATTTTCCGATTCGGAATATACCGAATATGTTCGGTAAATACCGATTCGGTAAGTATTATGCGTTCCTATTGGCCTTTCGGCCCATGGGGCGTATTTCTTTTTCCGATTCGGCGTTTACCGAATCGGTAGGATCCGCATTTTTATTTACCGATTCGGACGTGTCCGATCCGGGCTATACCGATTCGGTACTTGGCGAATCGGTACGTATCGACTCACGATACCGATTGCTACCGAATCGGTATTGTTCCGAATAATTTTTGCTACATATCATTTTCCGATTGTGAAATACCGATTCGGTACGGATCGGTATTTTAAAATCGGTAAATGCGTTTTACCTACATTGGGGCCATAATCCGGTAAGATTACGTCTGCACATCCCAAGGATTCTTATTCGACAGTTTACATGGCGCTTCCGTTCCGAATCGCTATTAGACACCCTATACACACACACATTCTGAGAGGATATCACACAATACTTTGCATCACATAAGGGATCAGTAGACAGCACAGACACACTTTGGGAGGCCTTTAAGGTCACAATAGGGGCAATTGCATCAGTACCACAGCTGGGATTCTGCGGGACATTCAAGGTCAACTCACTAAACTTGAAACCACCCTCACGTGGCTTGAGAGCGAATACAAAATCTCACCCAACACAAAGATCCTTGCACAACTTAAAGAGACCCTAGTGGAATACAATGAATTAGTTGAGGATGAGCTCCGCTATATATCCAAAAGACAGATGGCCCGTGCGTATGAGAAGGGAGGTCGACCTGGACATCACCTAGCAGCAAAAATACGGGCCCGAGAAGAAAGGCACACAATCACCAAGATCACAGTTGCAACTGGTAGGTATTATTACACTATACAAGACATAACTACACAATTTCAGCAAGCATATGCTGAGCTCTACACATCCCATGGCCCCACTGATGATGGGGAGTTGGATGCCTACCTATCCGCTATCGCCCTGGCGTGGCTATCAGATGGCCAGCGGGAATACCTAGGTCAACCCATCACCGCAGAAGATATTCGTGAAGCTATTATCACTCTTCCAAATAAAAAAGCTCCCGGCCCAGGCTGCCTCACATTTGAATCCTACAAAGAGTTTGCGGAGGAACTGATGGCCCATCTTCTCGAGATGTATGCAGAGGCATTTGAGTCAGGCAGACTCCCCCTCACGCTCAGAGAGGCATTAATAATTACCTTACTCAAAAACGATAAATCACCTACTCGCTGTGACTCTTACAGACCACTGTCACTTATAAATACAGATGCGAAGATGTTGGCTAAAATCCTTGCAACCTGGTTAAAACCTCTGATGCTAAATCTGGTCTTTCCGGACCAGTCAAGCTTCATCCCAGAAAGATCTACCTCGCACAACTTGCGGACGATCTTTGCCAGGTCTCACATACTTGAACCCATCTTAAAAGTAGCTGCAGTGATGCTTGATGCGGCTAAAGCCTCCGACTCCATAGAGTGGGGCTATTTATTTAATATTCTTAAGAGGATGGGGTTTCCCTTCAATTTTATTTCTTGGAACCGTCTACTGTATACAGACCCCACTGCTCTTGTTCAGGTAGAAGGAAACACCTCAGACCCTATTCAAATTGGGAGAGGCACCAGACAGGGCTGCCCTCTCTCGCCACTCTTGTTTGCAGTGGTGCTCGAGCCACTATTCTGTATAATCCGGCAACGTCATGGGGCAGCTGCACTACGTTTTGTTCATCGCCCGTGGGCATATCTCTAAATGTGGACTATATGCTGTTTTTCGTAAGGGAACCTCAAGAGTTAATGGAACCTATACTGAGGGAATATAGTTGGTTCAGGCGGTATTCTGGCCAACACTAGACTATTACAAAGGGGGGGATTCAGTGTGCCTCACCTATATCTCAATTACCTTTGTGCGCAGGCCCACTACGTTCACTAGTGGTACTCTAATCACAACTTTATTCCTCACATAGCGGTGATGGATGGTGATGCCACCCCATCCCCCTGAGATCTAACCTTACGCACACCTGCAGGGATATCCCAAAGACAGAAATTAACCCCAAGGATGTCACGATAGCAGCCTGGCAGGCACTAGGCCGCTCGGCGGTGAAGCTCCCACAATATTCCCCTCTGCTGCTTCTTGCTCACCACTCGGCAGCTTTGGTCACACAGGAGTCAAACGCTATGCACACACTCACTCTGGCTGGGATCCATAAGGTGCAAGATATCTTCCGTGATGGCACTTTTATCACGACAGTGGATTTAAATTACAAACAAAACAAAACGCCACTGTTCATCTTCACTTTCTACAGATTGCGCAACGCAAAGCAAGCACACTATCCCACGTTCCCATCAGAGCCCCCGACATTGGAATCCCTGCACACATTATTAGTTAGCCCCAGGAGGCATCAACTAATAACCAAATTGTACAGGGCCGCTGGAGAGGAGAAGGTCCTACCGAACAACAAGAGCTTAGAAAAATGGAATACACATCTAAACCCGTAGATCTCGCAGGAAGAATGGGAACACTGCAGGAAACGTACGAGCGCACTATCTTCTAACGGCAACCTGCACAAAATAATTGGGAATGCGAGAGGGCAGCGACATTCTGGGCCTCCATAAGGTGTCAATTACACAAAATAATACACACTGCGGTACAATGCTCACTACATATATGCCTACTAGGCCTACTGCCATCCTTCAAGGACCTGACAGGTAGACTGGTACGTATTGCACTTTTACTAGCTAAACGAAAAGTAACAATGACTTGGGAGAGTAAATCTAGCCCCTATGCAGCTAAATGGCTTGAAGACCTGATTTATTGTCGAGAAAATCTGAAACTCTATGCAGAGGAACTACCTGCAACGTCCCGCCCCAAAGATATATCGAACCTTTATTACAATACTTTCGATCTACTACACAAACAACCCTCTCAGCACTGGAGGCCGATTAATGCGATACACTGTGATTCTTACATACATGACACAATGATATATATGTTCAATGTAGTACCGGGACACATGATGTTAAGATCCTATTGGTTTATTTTTTTCTTCTTAGTATTGTACAGCATAGGCATGGGGTGTTGATGTTTTTTTTGTTGTTATGACTGTATATCTTACACATAACGTCTGTGATATCATTCACTATTGTAAACGCAAGATGCTTAATGCTTCTCTAAAAATGCTAATAAAAAAATAAATTAAAAAAAAGGTTAAGTATAGATGGGCATATCCATTCGGGATTGCCTTCCAATTGGAAAACAAACACCTTCATTGCACAGAGTTGGTGGAGGCAGCGGATCTTCTGGGAGTCACGATCTCCTCCCCTAATGCTGCAGCACTTTCGACGGACACCGGGGGGAGCAGCTGCGATAGCGACTAGGTTGTGGTCCATGGCGGGCAGCAGGACGAGGGAGCAAGAAAACTCTGGGCTGATGTCTATGAACTGTGGGTTCCACGGCTGGACGGTACCTCCTGTTAGTGAAGCAAACTACACCCTGCCATGGGTGCAGCAAATGGGTATCAGTGGGAGAGTGGATGGAGCGAAGGACTTAGACTTACCATGATTTTTACGGAGCCACCTGTACGTACAGACTTGCGCAAACTTCGGACTGACGTCTGAGGAATGTGGGTCTCACAGGTGGGCAGGGCCCGCTGCCAGTGAAGTGAAATCCTTCCTGTCATGGCTGCGGTAAGAAGGTTCCAATGGAAGGGTGGATGGTGTAGAGGAATTGCACTTTCCTCACTTATTGTGGAGCCCCCAGCACGGACAGACTAGACCAGCTAATGCAGGAAAGGTTGGGGGTATGAAAGTCATCACAGGGCTGTACAGCATAATTATGCATATGTCTTAGATATTGAGGATAATGGGGCTGGGGAGCAGAAATGGTCTCGTCCCTAGAGTTCTTTCTGGTAACAAGGTTCCCCTCTGAGATGGGGATTCTCCGAATTTGTAGTTCTTGTTTGTATTGTTATGTTGCGCTAGTTCAATATCATGATGCCTTTGCTGCGCTTTACATTTGCTGGGGTGGGGGAGGGGGGATGGGGAGAGAGTCAGAACAGGGGGCCTAAGGGAGTGGGGCCAGTACACAACTAGATAAGTATGACAGTCCGTAGTATAACATGGAATGTTTGGGGCCTTAACTCTCCCAACAAGAGGCAGTGCCTTTGGAAATATTTGCTAGACCACAATATCCAAGTGGAGGCCCTCCAAGAAACGCACCTCAAAAAAACAGAGGAACACCATCTAAAATATAAAGCTTACCCTCTCATTTTCAGATCCTCTTACGCCTCAAAACAAAATGGGGTGACGCTCCTATTTTATGCGGGGATCCCGTTCCATGCTCCAGACACCAAATCTGATAAAGCAGGGAGATATATAATGGTAGGGGGGGAATTGAGAGGGAGGCCTTGCACGTTTGCAGTAATCTATGCACCTAATGCGGGCCAGCAGGATTTTCTCCTCTCCTTCCTCATGAATCTGGAGAGCTTTGCACTGGGGACATACTCCTAATGGGGGATTTCAATTTCATCTGGGGTCCGGGACTAGACACGACTCACCCTCAGGAATCAATCATGTGTTTGTGAGCTAATCTCTGTTCCCCGTGATCTTACAATCACACTTTCACCTGATATGCCTGTCTGACAATGCCCCTCTCGAGATGACCCTCAGCTGGCTGACTCCACGCTCAAAGCATGCGCACTGGTATTTCCCTAATTTCCTCTGCCGAGATAGACTCCTGCGGGACAAATTCAAGCAAACCATTTAGGATTTTATCGCCAATAATGATCCTCAGCTCAAAAGCATGCCACCGCCTGAGACGGTCTTAAAGCGGTTGTCCGGGGTAAATGCATAGAACTGGCCACTACCCTGAAAACCCAGCAGCGAGAGGAGAGACTCATGCTAGAAAAGGAACTGCAGACCGCAGAGAAGGCGCACAAGGAGAGACTATCGGCACCATCACTGCGGAAAGTAACATCCCTCAAGGGGAACCTGCAGGCCATATGCACCAACAGGGCATAAAAAAACCTCTTGCGTCTGCAGGCCAGGGGATATGATGGGAAAACAAGGTGGGCTCACTATTAGCACACTAACTAAGGGCCAAACAGGAGAGGGAATACATCACATTAATAGTGGATTATGCAGGCATCTGCCACATGACAGAAGAGGGGAAGGCAAACGCCTTCGGGGAGTTCTATCACACCCTCTACACCTCCGAGGGTCCACATTCACAGGAGAAAGTGGGTTATCTGGACTGCTTATACCTTCCTTAGGTCCAGTCAAGTACCAATGAAGACTTTGCTAAATCTATCACGACTGAGGAAGTTCAGAAAGCGATTGATATGCTTAAATTACAGAAGGCACCAGGACCTGATGGGTTTATGGCGCACTTTCACTGCACCTTCGCACCGGAACTAGCCCCTGTTTAATGTCATCGCATCTACACAGCAGGTCACTCCCACCATGGGGCAGGCACTCGTTGTGGTGATACATAAGATAGGGAAAGTCCCTAAAGCTTGCTCCTCTTACCGCCCGATAGCCCTTCTGAATTTGGATTCCAAGATTTACTCAAAAAGTTTGGCTACTCGCCTAGAAAATGTGCTCCCAGACCTTATTGACCCAGACCAATCAGAGTTCATTAAGGGGCCTCACACCCATGATAATCTATGGTGCATCATCCATATCATGGAAAAGGTCCGGAAAAAAGCACCCCAGTGGCTCTTCTCTCGCTAGACGCGGAGAAAGCTTTTGACCGCGTGGACTGGACCTTTTTTTTTGGGTGCTACGGCCCTTTGGGTTTAGTGAGGCTTTTATAGGGTTGATTCGAGCCAATTATCATTCCCCCAACTCCCGAGTTCTGGTCAATGGTGCCGCCTCGCACTCCTTCAGCCTGGCATGGAGGACAAGAAAGGGGTGTCCGTTGTCCCCCATTCTTTTCGCCCTGTATATAGAACCCGTAGTGCACAAAATCAGAGAGCATCCGACATACGTAGAGTGCGGTTTGGCGCGGATGATCATAAGTCACCACTCTTTGCAGACGATGTGCTTTTCCCGGTCAGGGAGCCATTGACCTCCCATCGGTCTATTCAGACAGAGCTCTCACTGTTCGAGAAAGTAGCATGATTTAGGGTCAATCTGGCCGCATCCTTCTTACTCAATTTGACTTTATCCAAAGAGGAGTCGTGACAGGTGGAGAGAGCGTCACCCTTTCGATGCACAGCCAAGGAAATCACCTACTTGGGCATCAAGCTCACTCCCCGTGTCTCTGATCTATATAAGGTCAACTTTCCCCCCTCCTGCAACAGTTAAAAGCTGACTTGGGCAAATGGCGCACCACATATATCTCTTGGATGGGCAGGATCAATGCCATCAAGATGAACGCTCTCCCCCACTTGCTCTATCTCTTTCAGGGGTTACCCATACAGGTAGAAAAAGGTCTTTTCAGGGAATTGCAACATATGGTCGCTAAATTCATCTGGCAGGGGAAGAGGGCACGCCTGCCCCATCGTTTGCTCATTCGCCACGCAGGGAAGGAGGTCTGGCTCTGCTGGACTTTTTGGGGTACTACAGGGAGGCTCAGCTGCTGGTAATGACAGAGTGGTCGCTGCGAGCCTCTGAGAAACACGAGCTTCACATAGGCAGGCAGATAATGGGCAGGACCATCTGGGACCTTCTCTGGAAGCCAAAACACGACAGACCGCCCAATGCCTACGTTAGTATGCCCACAGCTACCACATTACGGGTCTGAGAGGACCTCACAAAGAGGTTGCAACTGACTACTTTTCCGTCTCCCTACACGCCCATACATTTTAATGCTGCCTTGCCCCCAGCGCTTCATGAAGGCCCCTTCGAGGCATCATGGGCAGGGGGCTGTCTTTTGATCTCTGACTTATTCAGCAGGGGGGAGATACTCACCTTTCAAGAATGCATGAATCAATTCACATTACCTACCATGGAGGAATTTGCAGATTAAATATTTTTTACATCAACCTCTGGTGTGGCTGGCCACTACCAGGGACTAGCTCCCCATAGAGAAATTTGTTAAATATGGGTCCACTCCCAAGGGGTGCATTTCTTTCCTATATGCCCTCATTAAGGCGCTGAGCTCCAGATCGACCCCACGACACAAATAATTTTGGGACACAATTCTGGATACTCCTGTAGCGGACAAACAGTGGGAGCATGTATGTAGAGACATAACCACATTTAAGCAATCATTGTTTCCTAGAGAGGCGTACTACAAAATCATGTTCAACTGCTATCTATACCCCCTGAAACTGCACAAGATCTTCTCCAACTCTTCTGATAGGTGCTGGTGGGGTGTGGTCTGCTGGGCAACTTTAGCAATATTTGGTAGGACTGCCGCCCCATACAGCCTATTTGGAAAGAGATCCTCTCCCAAATCAATATAATTTTAGGTTACCCAATCCCAAATTCACTGGAACACACATTGCTGGGGGTGAGGGGTCCAACCTTTAAACGTCAAACGCAAGACAACAGATTGGTTATGTGGCTCTGCCTGAGGGCAGCCAAAATGGCAGTAGCTGCTGCATGGAAAAAACAAGAGGCACCATCCTTAACTCAATGGCACGCGCAGCTGTGGAGGGTGTTGGCTCTGGAGCGCATGAACGATATAGTGGAAGACTCCAGGACAGGGTTCGAGTACATATGGTCCCTGATGGTGGGCTACTTATTGGAAGGGCTCCTGTTGACGGTGTGTGCCCCATGACTGAGAGTCCTCAATTTGTTCCACATTTAACATCACAGTAGAATAGGCAGTGGCTTGCGACTAGGAAGGTGCCTCTCCATTGGGTCGGAACCCCACTCTCCTGACCAACACTTTTCCATATGCTCCTTGACATCACCATTATATTGTTCTTCCTTTTCTGTTAGGTTTCCCCTTATTTCCCCTTTTTTTCCTTTCTTTTGTTCCTCTTTTTAGAGGTATGGTTGAATAACTGTTGTAGGATATCAATTATTTGAGACATGCTACAACTGCACCTACAGATAGGTCTAGCCAAGGAATTTGTGAACAAGCTGTAACCCTCATGTGGCATCTGTAACTCCTGGCTTACATTGACAATGTTGCAACTGTGTTATTCCTGTGTGTTGCTTTAAAACTCAATAAAAAGAATTTGAAACAAATACAAGATTCTCTTACGTTAATTCCCATAGGACCTTTGAACAGGACTACAGCCCAAACTGCTGGGTGGAATTATACCTAATTTGGGGGAAATGTAGGTTTGGTTATGCATATCATGCTTTTTGTGATTTGGTTTAAATCTGTTTGTTAGTTTTAGAGACATTAAAGGTAAACAAATATAGATCTATAGAGACGTGGATCTCCCGCGGAGCAACAGGAGTAAATCCACGGATTGACATGCCAAAGTAAAGACCTGATTAGCTGGTTGCAGCTTCACAGAAAAGTTGCCATCGCTATTTTCTTTTATCAGGAAACGGTTCCCGGGGCTTAATCTGGACAGTAATGTTTATAAAGGGTCATGGTAGAGAGTCCCTGACTACATGGCGGGGGAATATAAAAGCTGTAAGCATAAGTTGTTAAGTTAATATACATGTATGTAACTTCTTTTTACATTTTATGATATACGCAGATCTGCCTGCGCAGCTCAGAGTAGCCCCGGTGTGAATTTGCGGGCAGATCCGTGGATATCGGTAAGGGTAAAGAAAATATACAATCACACACTCACTCAACCAGGCAGTCAAAAACTATCACAATGACTCTCACATCTGGAGAAACATTCTCACATCCTCTATCACAGCCAGCCGGACAGACACCCTCACACCCACAGTCACAGGCAGTGACACCCTCTAACACCCAGTTTCACATGCAGACAGATACCCTTACACACATACTCATCCGTACACTGTCACACCCACTTTCAAACCCATACAGACACTGCCACACCCATTTAGATATTCTAGAGATACTGTTACACCCATTCACAAACCTATACAAAGATTCTTACAGTCACACTTGCACATATAGACATACTCCTGCCCTCGCGATTTAAGGAAGCACCCATTTTGGAGTTCGGCAGTGGGTTTGGCTGGGACCGTGTAACAAGATTAATCAATATACTGCCCGAACCACAACTGCCAGACAATCTCGTCGGCCAATGTGGTCACCTACTGTACAGGTTTGTGGTCATCTCTTTATTTATATAGCACCTGCAAGAACACTTTTGGAACAACTAGACTGCTACAACAAGGGGCATCTAATACTGAGAATCTGGAGAGTGGCAGCCCATTTTGGGATCCAATGGAAGGAAAATGGGTGCAAAAACAGGAAAACAGCTATGGAAATTATCGCACCCGCAATACAATCATGGTGATGGCATCTACATGGCATCCATGGCAGCTGAAAGAACTATAAAAAACAACAAACGGAGTCATCTAAATTGCAGCTCTTCCATTGGCCGAAAAGTTTCCAATAAGAAGGAAGGTGATAGATTTTAAACCAATCAGATACTGTGTTATGTTTTTAACTCAATGGAAAGCACTGAAGAAGGATCAATGCCGAAATGTATTTGCTGTGTATTGCGTTAATAAATTTTGAAATACCCCGTGAGTGTTCCATACCTTGGGACTAGTTGTTGTGGAACGCATGAGTCCTGCCCTCGTGATTTAAAGAAGCCCCCGTTTTGGAGTTTGGGAGTGGCTTTGGCTGGGACGTGTAACGATATATATTTATATACATATATATTTACCTACAGGCGCTCGACAGTAGGTAGTTATAGTTGGAACCTAGTTTCCATAGGAAGAAAAAAATGTTGCCAATAACTTTGGCATAACTTTACGAATGTTCACGAAATGTTCAAACATTATACATTAATTCGCTCAGCTGCAGTGTTGAAAATTTCAGGGTGACAAGAAAAAGGGGAGTCCAAAAACAAGATTCTCCTATGTTAATTCCCATAGGACCTTTGAACATGCCTACAACCCAAACTGCTGGGTGGAATTATACCTAATTTGGGGGAAATGTAGGTTTTGTTATACAGATCACACTTTTTGTGATTTGGTTTAAATCTGTTTCTTAATTTTAGAGACATTATAGGTAAAAAAAATATAGATCTATAGAGACATGGATCTCCTGTGGATCCACAGGAGTAAATCCACAGATTGACATGCCAAAGTAAAGACCTGATTAGCGGGTCGCAGCTTCACAGAAAAGTTGCCACAGCTATGTTCTTTTAGCGGGGAATGGTTCCCAGGGCTCAAATCTGGGCAGTAATGTTTATAAAGGGTCATGGTAGAGAGTTCCTGACTACATGGGGGGGATATAAAGGCTGTAAGCATAAGTTGTTAATTTAATGGACATGCATGTAATTTCTTTTTCACATTTTCCGATAAATGCAGATCCACACCCAGGGCTCAGCGTAGCCCCGGTGTGAATTCATGGGCAGATCCATGGATATCGGTAAGGGTAAAAAAAATATATATAGTCACACACCCACTCAAACAGGCAGTCAAAAACTCTCACAATGACTCTTCACACCCAGAGAAACATTCTCACATCCATTATCACAGTCAACCGGACAGACACCCTCGCACCCACAGCCAAAGGCAGTGACACCCTCTAACACCCAGTCACAAATGCAGACAGATACTCTTACACACATACTCATCCATACACTGTCACACCCACTATCAAAACCATACAGACACTGTCACGCCCATTGAGATACTCTAGAGATACTGTTACAACCATTCACAAACCTATACAAAGATTCTTACAATCACTCTTGCACATATAGACACACTCTCACTCCCACTCTTGTACCCATTAAGGCACTGTTACACCATTCACATACTCTATGGACAGTGTTACACCAATTCACAAACCTATACAGAGACTCTCACACCCTTTCGCATATCCTACATACACTGTCACATCCATTTACAAACCCATACAGAAACTCTCACACCAACAGTTATACCCATTTAGACATTTCTATAGTAGTTCATTTTCAATTACCGAGAGTCTGACACCCCTTGAGATATCCATAGACACTGTTACAGCCACTAAGATATTTATATAGACACTTATGCCCCTGAAATTATTCCCATTTAGAGTCTCTGATAATAACGGTGAGATTCATTCAGAACTCTCTTCAAGAAATAGTAAATGTGCTGTTTTACTTTGAATGTGTGCTTTTGGTTTGCGGATCCACTATGGATCTACTGATTCGATAATTGTTTTTTTTAAAAAAAGGATTTACAATTAAAAATAATTACTGTTTGGGAAATAGGGTGGCTCTTACAAGAGCTAATCTGTTCACTGTGTGCTAATTTTAGAAAATACACTAACTTACAAGGTCATTAAAAATATTAACTGTTTGGGAAATAGGGTGGCTCTTAGAAGAGCTGTTGTGTTCTTTGTTTGCAAATTTAGAAAATATACTAACTTACAAGGTCATTCACCGGCATTTCGTTAAAAGAAAGTGTGTAAAGTACTTTTCATCACTTTAGAATGTTTGGAGTGCATCATTCAAAAATGCAAAATTTAGTAAGGAGACTTTCTCATGTAAAAACTCCAGCTTTATGTTTAGGAGATATAATGGAGCTTTATTACATAGTACTGTGGCAGAGGTGGAGAAGGTTGGTGAAGACATTCAGTTCTGTTTTTTTGGTCATGAAGAAGAGTATAGGGAAGATGATGAGGGAGTGACTAGAGATGTAGAGAAACAAAACATTAGTAATTACAAATATAGAAAAGAAATAGGTAAGTTTGATGCACTATCTTTGGAGAAACCTCAGTATGTTTGTATTTATTATGACCGCACTCACTACAAAAAAATATAAATTCATCAGTAGTTTTATTTTCCAAAAATGAGCAAGATAACACAGATGAGTGGCAGAAATTTGGTGCAAATCTATTTGTAGAAAAATGGTTTAATTTTGGCACAAAGCAAATAATATATAAATATTGTTATAAAACATTTGAGGATAATAAAATGCCAACTAGAGCAATTCATAATAGATTAGAGTTGAACAACTTGAATGTGAACAATTAAATGTGTATAAATTATTTCTGATACAAACTGTCCATCTATTTCAAGCAAAAGTTTGAATGGAACCTAAAACAGGGAAATTACCACAAACAGAACTTCAGAATGGACTTAAAGGGTGGATTTACCTTTAGATTTTAAAAAAATGTTGACTTTGTGGATTTTGATAGAGATATAGATGAACCACTGATTGTTCTAATGAATGGAGTGCCCACTAAATGTAACAAAACAACTGGCAAGGGTTAGTGGATGTGACTAGAGTAAAAAAATACACATTATACTTCAACTAAAATAATGCTTTTTATATTGAAATGTTGATAATATTGGAGATGTAAATTTGATTGATAATGAAGACCTACAATTAAATGAGCAAATTGATAAAGTAGATAAAGAGAAGTCATATATGAGCATTATAGTATCCATCATGTTCATTCAAAAGACCTTGTTGGGGATGCCATTGATCTGTTCCAAATGAAACAAGCTAGAGAAGCTCCGATGAGTGTGTGGGAAAAAACTCAAGAGGCACCCTGCTTTCCACAGCTACTTCCCACAGCAGTAGGTGGCCGTTATGATGACAGGCCTGCACAAATACCAGCAGCTGAATACAGGTCAACAAGTATATATTCAGATGAGGCTAGGTTTTGTCAGTATATTCCCTATATATTCCATCTGTTACTTGAGAGTGACTTGTCAGGATTGTCTTATGCTGTGAACTATATTCCTATGATAGTAGTTAATCTGCACAATGTTTCTGCATGGGAGTTTGTTGATAACATATGAAGGTAAGGATGAAAATCTAGAGTATAAACTAATTAATTTGATGGCAAGTCTACGTAAAATGAATGAATACTGCTATCGCCATCATGGAGAACTTTAGTGTATGCTTCAAAACTTAGATGCACCCTACATTGTATATAAACATTATTTGCATGAGGTGATTTACTACAAATGCTAACCTAACATTAAGGATTCTTATGTGAAAACAGCAGCAAAGCTTTGGCTTCTTCTAATGTATGTAGGTCTTTTAATCACAAGTTTCAAGCAATACTGTTTTTCATATGCAACAAAACAAATTCTCCTCTTAGAGAAGTTCCAGATTTTTTTAATGAAAAGAATAACAGGCCAGAGGGGCTCCTCATATACACATGCTCCTATGGATAAAGGATGCACACATTTTGGGGCTGATAGTGATGAGTGTGTACTTACTTTCATAGAAGAGTATGTTACCTGCACCATTCCAGATGAGAATCATAACAAAACCCTAAAACAACAAGTTCTACGCTTCCAAACACATAGATATGGCAAATATTTCCACCAAAGATACAAATGAAAAGGAAAATGTTATCAAGGTGTTGTTTTGGATTTGCAAGGTCTATTATCTCCAAAGAAAGAGAGAACAGTTGTTTATGTGCAGTCAGGCATACACGAACAAGAAAAATACCAACAAATACATATAATCTGAGATCAGAGGCCTCCTATATTATTAATGATTATAATACCGCTATTCTAAATTTATGGACATATAGTTTATTGCAGACACCTCCATTGCTGTTGTTTGATATTTCACTTCATACATCACAACGTCAGGGAAAACTAAGTTGAGGAAACATGGGAAGAGATTTCTGCAGAAAGATCTCCATACAAGAAATTGTACAGTTTGACTTTATACATGCTTTCTCATAGAGCGATAGGTTCCTTTGAGTGCTGTAACAGGATGAGTTCAGCTAGCTTATACTCAAAGTCTAAGGGAATTGTTTGGGTTACTCTTGGCCTTGTGATTATGTGAAACAGAGTCTTGAAGTCTGTTGGACTTGGCCCTTTTGCAGAGACATCCCTGAACCTTTTGCCTACCTCCTGGTATTTTTTCTGACCTGGTGTTGGTGGTCTTAGGACTCTGGGAACTTTATCACTGCTGTTCATGGTTAAAGTGCATGTACTCTCTATGGTAAACATGGTAAGATTGGTCTACACCTGTTTGGCGTATTTAATTTACCTATCAGTCCATTGTAAAGTGGTATCTTCCACTAGCAGCACATACTAGCAAATGGGCTAGAAATTAAAAGGGCGAATGTCCTGCATGTAAATATAAGGAGAAGTCTGAATTACACGTCCTCCTCCTCTGCCCTGCCTATCAGCTGCCAAGCAAGCGTTGGTTAATCCAACTACGTAAGAATTTAGGCTTTGTGCGCTGCGTAGAAGCCTACAGGGTTTTAAAGTATGACACTCACCCATCAATCGTCTTTGCTGAATCACATTTTTTAAATTGCATGAGGCACACACGTCGGGCTCACCTAAAATAGATCGTATTGGAATATATCGAAGGCAAGAACTACCGTAGGATGAGCACATATTTATCCATGCCCTGGGCTTTGCATCGTCATCCCACACTTTTACTCCTGTGTAAATTTTTGAGTTTTTATAGGAGGATGGTTGTTTTTACTTGTTTTTTAACCGATATATGTTAGTAGTATGCATTTTTCTACATCCCTGCTGTACTCATGCACTGTGCACTTTGTTTCCTGTACATGTGAGATGATTATTGTATATGAAGATGTTTGGCAGTCTCTCTAGTTTTCAATCAATCGGTATATCAACTGTTGTATTGCTTGCACTTTTATGGCCCTAGAGGCCAAAATAAAGTATATATATGGAATATGTATGGTATCCCATATACCCAGGTCCAGTAAATTAAATGATGCAGGTGCGCTTGCAGCGCTGCTAGCGCCACCCACCAAAGTAGACTTTTAAACCTGTCTCAGGCCTCTGCCATGGCAGGGCCTGCATGTGCAGTTTACTGCCGCTGTGACATGGCATATAAAGTGGTTTCCACATAGGTAACTCCCTTTTTACTACCTATCAGTCACCCCTAAGGTAGGCCCTAACTAGCCCTATGGTCAGGGTACGGTGTAGGTATAAGGTAGGACATGTGCCTTAACTGTGTGGCATGTCCTGGTAGTGATAAACAGCCTATTTGGTTTCTCACTACTGTGAGGCTGCCCTCTCATAGGAATGCATTTGGGTTTCCCTGATATGTGTTTCAGTGGTAATTCCTGATAGGAGAGGGGTGGCTTAATCAAGTTTGGTATGTTTGGAATAGTGACAGTAAATGCTACTTAATGGTGTTCGCAGATTTAGTATTCCTATTTTAGAAATACCACTTTTAAAAGTCGGCATTTCTGTGTGCTATGTGTCTTTGTGCCTGCCTGTTGTGTATTGCATGTCTGGCTCTGGATGACAGGGGCTGGGGAGGTGCAGTGGATTATGAGGGGCTGGGTGAGTCAGCACTAGGTTGAATAGGCTGATCTGCATTTGGAGTAGTAGGAGGAGTAGCACCTGACCCTGAATAGGACTGTACCTGCCTTCCACAATACTGGCTCCTTCACCTGTTGTGTGTCTGGGGCTAGAGACTGCACTAACAATGGGGAGTGGTGTGCACTTGTTAAGTGCCCCCCAGAACTGGTTTGGACTAGGTCCAAGGCCTGTGCCAGGTGAGAACAAATACTTGGGACATATACATATTGGGGCTATGACCCCATGTGTGGTGTGCTTACAGGAGGACTGCTGGGTGCCAGAAGGAACTGCCACAAAGGATCATGGGGGACCTTACAGAATACCCCTCCGCATACCTAAGTGGTAGTGCTGAGAGAGGGCCTGAAGAGTCTGAAGAGGAGGGAGAAAATTACAGGGCAGTGACGCCTGTAGATAGCGAGTACCCCATAGAGAGGGAGTCCCTTGCTGGGTCCAGTGCTGGGGGCAGAGCCCATTCCCTTTCCCTGTCCACAGAGAAGTGGGTGGATAGGAGGGAAGAAAGGGAGCATCAGCTGGCTTTGGAGAAGATCAGATTGGAGCATGCCAAGATGATAGCACAGCTGCAAGTGAAGAACAAAAAGATTGAGTTTGAGAGAGCCTTAGTGCAGGAGAAGATAGAGGAGGCAGAGATCGCCTTCACCAGAGAGCGGCTAGCTCTTGAGGATAGCTTATTCCCAGAGTGTAGTTCTAGTGTTCTGGATTTAGCAGTGAGGGTGGTGTCCAATGGTGGCAGCAAAAGAGTGTCCAGTGTGGAAGCATTCACTCCCAGATTCCAGAGCATGGTACCTAGTTCCCAGGAAGAGGGTGTCACACCTAAAGTGTATAGGTTGAGGTTCAGGGGCAGTAAGAAACTGTCTCACCAGTCTTGGGCGGAGTTTGTGAATGAGTGTTGTTAGGCACTGGAAGGTTGGGTGATGGGTAGCATGGCAAACAATTTTGAAGGGCTGTTCAATCTGATTGTCAGAGAACACATGTTCCGTGTTGTTTTCCAGGGTTACGCCAACATCTGTTGTAGTGTAAGTTCTCTGATCCCAGGAAACTTGCACGGGAAGCAGACCTCTGGGTGAGTTTCAGAGGGGCTGAGAAATCATTTGGGAGTGACCCTAAGGGGAGTGGTCCAGGTATTTTCTAACCAATAGTGGTGGCAAAGGTTCTTAGTAGCCCAGATAGGTCCAGGTGTAGTGAGAAGGGTGTAGGGACTTACGTCCAATCTTCACGGAGAAAGAGTGAGAATGGGATGTGTCCCAAGGTGCCCAAAATCATGTCTCAGGGCCTGGAGGGTTCCCTAAGAGATCACCAGGTGGGGAGCCTAGGCTGTACTGGTAGGCCATCCATTGAGGGGGATCTCGTAGTGTCAGGAGAACTTGGAGCATCTGTAATCAGAGCTCCACCAGTTCTGGTGTCTGGTAGTGCCACTCCTGAGTGGAGGGTGCAGAAGTCCAGATGGGAGGTGAGAGGGCGATGCGGTCCCCAGTGGGAGAACCAGTGGGTCAGGGGCCAGCCTTAAGGGCTGAGCCTTCTAGAAGTGACCATGGTGACCCAGTTCTGTCGTGGGAGGTCTTCACGCACTGTCAAATGGGCGGGGTGGGGAGATCAGGGCCAGGCAGACTGTCACGCAACACATGAGGTATGTGTTACACTTGGGGGGCTGCATGCTCCCCAGGAAGTCCTGGTGTGCCAGGCAGGTGCTCTGCCACAGGGTGTAGCCCCTGGGTTGGGAGGCCATGGTCAGGAGGTAAATTCAGACCTGGGGTGTAGGACATCTGGTAGCAGTATCCCTGCCATTTTGTATTCTAGGGTTACCACTCCAGGTGGGAGGGTGCAGAACTCTGAAAAGGGGTGCATAGGGAGGGAGACCTTGCCTTTGGCCCTGGTTCAACCTGAGGGGTTGGTAACTAGGTTGGGAGACCAGTTGCAGGGTAAGGTCCTGAGCTGGTGGGAGAATTGTGTGAGAGGGCTGATTCTTGCGTCCTGACAGTTTTGTGCTTTGAGGATGTCTCTCCTAGGAGGAGAGTACGGAACCCCAGAACTGCACTGATGAGAGGTAAAATGAAGAATGCGTACTATGTACCGGGGGCTACTGCCCCACACTCTGTGAGATGGCAAGGACCAGAGACATCTGGGTGGCCTAGGGCCTGGTCCTTGCTGCGGACAGCTAAGGAGTCTCAGTGGGGTAGATTAGCGGGTCCTGGGAACTTTAATAGAGGGAACCACATGGGCTCCGATTGGCCTAGAACTGGAGTGTGCCCCTGCAGTTGCAGGCCCGCAACCGTGTTCTATCACCCCAAGCAGGGGACCCCGTCAAGGTATTGCTTGGTCTACCCTGGTTGTGGCTGGAAGGGGGTTGTGTTGGACAAGGCCCTTTTTGCAGGGCCATAGCTGAACGTTTTGCCTTCCTCCAAGCTTTTTTTCTGACCTGGTGTTGGTTGTTTTTGGACTCTGGGCACTTTATCACTGCTGTTCAGTGTTAAAGTGCATGTGGTCTCTATGGTAAACGTGGAAAGGTTGGTCTACACCTGGGTGGCGTATTTAATTTACCTATCAGTGCCTTGTAAAGTGGCATCTCATATACCCGGATCAGTACATTAAATGCTACTGGTGGGCTTGCAGTGCTGCTTTTGCCACCTACCAAAGTAGACTTTCAAACCTGTCTCAGGCCTCTGCCATTGCAGGGCCTGTACGTGCAGTTTACTGCCGCTTTGACGTGGCACATAAAGTGGTTGCCACGTCTGTGACTCCCCTTTTACTACATATCAGTCACCCCTAAGGTAGACCCTTGCTAGCACTATGGGCAGGGTGCGGTGTAGGTAAAAGGTAGGACATGTGCCTTAATTGTGTGACATGTCCTGGTAGTGACAGACAGCCTATTTGTTTTCTCACCACTGGGAGGCTGCCCTCTCATATGAATGTATGGGGGATTCCCTGATATGTGTTTCAGTGGTAATTCCTGATAGGAGAAGAGTGGCGTGATCAAGTTTGGCATGTTTGGAATGCTGCGTAATGGTGTTACCAGATTTAGTGTCCCTATTTTAGAAATGCCTTTTTTTAAAGTGGCCATTTCTGTGTGCTATGTGTCTTTGTGCCTGACGGTTGTGTATTGCATGTCTGGCTCCTGATGGCAGTGGCTGGGGAGGTGCAGTGGCTCCAGAGGGGCTGGGTGAGTCAGCGCTAGGTTGAATAGGCTGATCTGCATTTGGAGTAGTGGAAGGAGTAGCACCTGAACCTGAATAGGACTGTGCTTTCCTTCTACAATGCTGGTCCGCCCCCTTTAGTGTGTCTGGGGCCACATCCTACACTAACAATGGGGACTGTTGTGCACTTGTTAAGTGCCCATCAGAACTGGTTTGGACTAGGTCCAAGGCCCTGTGCCAGAGCAGAACAAAGACTTGGGACATATACATATTGGGGCGGTGACCCCATGTGTGGTGTGCTTACTGGAGGACTGCTGGGCACCAGGAGGAATTGCCATTAAGGATTTCCCCTCTCATGGAGCGCCCTGTGAGCTGACCTGCCTGGGCCCAGATTTGCTCTGGGTAATTCCTGAGATGTAGTGCCAGGCGAGAGTTTTTTACCTTTTGACTCCAAGCAGAGACTACAGAGACTTGGGAGGAGCGAGTTTTTTTCTACTCTCTGACCAGCATGTGTGAAGGTTCTGCCGTTGTGGTACAGGAGAAGTGGTGGTGCTAGTGGTCTGCTAGCGCAGGGCGGCTCCCTTCTGCCACTTCCCGCCTTTCACCCATAGGGGACAATCTCCCGCTGAGGAGACCGGAGAGGCCCCGGTGAGTGTGGCCTGCGAGGCACCCTGTTTTGTTCAGTCATGTCACAGGTGCACTGCAGGGTCACGGGCAGCTGTAACGTCAGGGGAATTCTCCTCCGAGGAGACAAGCGTGAGTTGTACCCCCCTTTGCATTACAGGTATTGTTTCTGCTGCATCAGCAGCTAGGGGGGGCAGTTTGGAGGCCTTGTGTTGGAAGGGGCATTTTGGGGCAAGCCCAGGAAGAGGTCCTGAGTTCATGACCGAATTTTCCAAAAGAGGAGTGGAGGCACCTGTGCTCCACGCAGAGTGGGGTTTTACTGCCTCACAGAACACAATGGGCATGGTGTGTTTCTGGAAATTACCTAATGCTCGTACTTAACGCGTGCCCTCTGGAAGAGGGTACCTTGGTCCACTGTTGCTAGGGATTGTAAGCGCCATGTGCAATATTGGATACTACTGATGATGTTTGGTAAAACATGCTCTTTTAGGTAATGCTACAATGTATGCCTAATGTCTTCAGGCCAAGAGTAATGTTCCCAGTAGTTACTGGTTGTCTTCACTTACGGTGACATACATGATGGTTATGACATTGGCCCGATTGGCCCTGTAGTGTAAATAATCCCTGTAAAGTCATACCAAGTGCCAGGTGTCACAGTGTATATATTTGATTATATTCTACTGTGTTTTATGAGTAATACAAAGGCTATTTTTGACATACATTTGTGTGGAGTTTCTTTTGTGGTGTGCCTAGTGTGTTGCTGCTGTCTGTGTGCGTTGCGCAAACGCTTTACATATTGCCTCGGGTATAAGCCTGACTGCTCTGTCAAGCTACCAAGGGGTGAGCAGAGGTTATCTTCATCATGTAACTCCCTTGCCCTGACTAGAGTGGTGGTTTCTGCCTAGCTTAGGCGCATGCCCTAGCTGACCAGAATCCCATTTCTAACAAAGTCTTTTCCTGAAATTCAGTACCTAGCAGAGTTTGATCTAGAAAATACAGATATTGCAAAAATGAATATGCTAGATACATACTAGCCAAGAAGAAGTCTTCACCCCTGAGAATATGGCTGTACAAAATTCTGCAACACTATAGGTACAGAAACAATGTTATGGAAAACATTGAAGAAGGCAAATATGCTGTAGTTGGTTGTGATGGTTGTTTGGTTCGGCATGCAAAAGGTATCGCAATAAACCATAGAATATGTACATGTCAAATTGCTGAGAAAAATTATTTTTCTACTTAGCACTACTCCAGTTATTCAAACGTTGGTGCTGTGAAACAGAGTTACTTGGACAATATGACTGCTATGAAGACTCTTTTAATTTTGTAAAAGACATTCAATCTCCAATATTTCCAATTCATCAGAAAAAGTTAAATGAAGACATTGAACATGAGGAAATAATTGCAACTGAGATAGCAAAGGATAGTTCACAAAGAAGCCACATTCCCAGACCTCTCAGTCAAGATCCTCTTGACAGCCAATAATCAAAAATGAATCTACAATAGTGATGAATGAGGTGGAGACAGCAATGCAACAAGTAGGAGAAGAAAATGCTGCCTTGGAACAGTTAGTGGAACAACTGGATGATGAGCAGAAAGAAATATAATATATTTGGAAGTGAAAGCAAAATAAAAGCATGGATTCCTCTGCAAAAACAATCAACGTAAATGTTCAAGTTTTAAGCCAATTCTTTTGAATGTCAGCACACAAGCTGGCACTGGGAAACCTTTTTTAATCCAAGTTTTATGCACTTATCTACAGAGGGTTAGATCTTCCATTTTTTCTTTGTAGTCAAGCATCTAATGGATTAGCTGCACACGGTATCAAATACATTACATTGCATCATCTACTTATGCTACCTGTAGAACAGAAAAAGAAACTGGAATACCAAAAGTTGCCTGATGAAGCTTGTCACGAAGTTACAATTTTGAAAAAAACTTATAGCAAACAATAAATTAGTAAATGCCAAACCTCTCAACCACAAATTAGTGAATATAGCTACAAACACTCATATGACCTTATATATATACGGTAACAAATATGTATATTGATATACAAAAAGCTTTTTATTGTAGATAAATAATTGCTTAGTTTCTTTCGTTTGTCCTATATATACAGTTTACATACAGATAATTATTATAGTGCAAAATTCAATTATACATAATTTATAAAAATATACACAGATTATATAACATGAAACATGGACAAATATAACAAAAAGTCAACAATGGATCGGTCAATATTCTATTGTAGTAGGCAAAAGCGGTGAATTTTGACTACGCGCGTTTCGGCATTCTGCCTTCATCAGGTGACCGTCATTCGCATATAGACTCAACAGGACAACACATTTTTGTTATATCGAGTTTGTTGATAGCGATGGAATATTTAATGGAGACCACATCTATTTTCTTTCCAGTTGATTTAGATCAGATGTAGCGACAAATTCTGACGTTGTCGTTGGTGTTCTTATGAAAAACATAAGATATGGAAATCCAATCTTTAGTCGAAATAATAAGTCGAGTTGTAGTCAGGGACTATGCCCAAAAATCGATGCTACCATTAATTCTTTTAGTTGAAACGTAGAGGGACAGAAACACCCTAGGGGATTCTCGGAGGCCGGCAAATATACTCGATATATATCGAAATAATCCTCTTTTCTTAGCAGGATAAAAGGGTCCTTATTTCGTATTTACTTCTAAAGTAGCGATGTGCACCATGTAGAAAAATGATGAAACATTCGTTGTACAAATAGTTGTACTCCGAAGCCAGACCTCCCGACAGTGTGCTGATTGCTCCAGCTAGGGGTCCCCTGTTTTTCAAAAAGCTTGTCACGAAGTTTCCAGAGTTTTGAAGAAATTAAAACTTTTATCCATCGATGAGGTGAACATGGTCTCAAACGTAATGCTCACTTTTGTGCATTTGGGAATGCAACAGATATTGAAGACAGACTATGATGTTTAAGACACTTTTACATCGAGAAACTAAACATCTTTTAGGAAGCATTGAAAATGTGAACATTTGGTCGAATTTCCAATACAAAGAATGAATTTGAAATGTGTTAAGCATCTGATATGCAATATGGAAATGTTTTGAAGGATATTAGAGTAAGAATACTGTCAAATGAAGGAAAACAAACTCAACTTTTGAAGAACGTGTTTCTTTCTAAAAATTCTGCAGCTCAGCTGAGGTTTGAATGTGTTCAACAACAAAAATCAATGTTTTGCCTAATGCCTACTCTTCAAGAATGTACCCCTTTCAATGAACAATTGCTACAACTAGAGAAAGAACAAAAATTGGATCCGACAGCAATTGATAAAATGGAACACCAAGGATTGGCAATACTGTTGAATGAAAAACTACATTGCTGAATTCTTTGGAAAAGTCTGTTTCCAAAACTGTATGATAAGAAAGGTATTCATGTGTTTGCAAGAAATGTAAGGTTTTGTGGCATTATTTAAACATTGAAGAAGGATTAGTTTACTGAGCTGTGGGCAATATAATGGTTTTAATTTTTTATCTGAATAGAAATGAGGTTGAATGCCTAATAGTTGATTTTAATTAACTTGAAGGTGTAAAGCAGATAGCAAGTTCTGGTGTTTCTTTTCTTAATTGCAAAATACATGTATGTACGCAGAAAACAGTTTTCAGTATCTCTAGCATATGCTGTAACAATACCTAAGTCTCAAGGGTTAAGTGTAGATGCAGCATTTATTAACATTGGTGGCAGCATATTCAAGGAAGGTATGTCATATGTAGCATTGTTATGGGGTTATAACTTTGTCTGGGTTTGTATCTAATAGAGTTTGAGGACTGTAAAGTAAACGCCAGTCCTAATTGTGTGATAGAGTATAACTGTTTTCCTAATTTAGGACAGTGTTTGGTTTATGAAAAGTCTAGAACATTAGCAAAACAAAAGATTCCTAAGAATGATAATAACATTTCGCATAAATAGAATAAAAAACTAAAGAAAAAAAGCGCTGTATACAACAAAACTTAAATAAGGTGATAAAATTGTTAGTTACCAGTTCTCAAACCTCTCTGGAGTCGACTGCTATGCCAATATAGTTCTCAATGCACTATTCTCTTTACCTCCTGTAGTTCAAGCAATTAAACCGAAAAAAGGATACAAAGATTGTGCTCTACACTCTTTAACTTGTTACAAGGCATTTGGAGTGATAGAACAACAACATATTCAGCTTCTTCTATTGGAGATCTTGCAGATCTGTGTACTGGATCTGTACACTTCACAAAAAACACTCAAGAAGATGCACAGGAATTCTTGATGGTCCTACTTGGTATCTTAGCAGAAGAGATGGTACCTATTGATCAGATGTTTGGACCATGTTACTCATGGGAGCATAACTGTGATAATTGATCCTTTTCTTCAGAGAAAAAAATAGGTTCAGAACAATTTATCTACTTAACTCTACCAGACTGTAAATCTGTCAGTTTTGAGAAATTGTTGAAAAAGAATTGCAGAATAACACCTGCACAAAATGTAAGTCAGATCAACTTTGAATATAAGAAAAACTTGCAAGTTTAGTATCCTAATGCTACAGTAATGCCCTGCAGTTGAAACTAAATTAGAAACAAAAAATATTAATTTTAAAGCTGCACAAATCTCGGTTTCTGGTAAAACATATAACTGTATCACCATTATTTTTCATGAAGGAGTAAATATTACACCTGGAATTTGCACCATTTACTTAAAAAATACACCTGGATGGACAGAATGTAATGATAGCAGCCGTACATTCAAGCAGAGATTACTGTATAAACTACAAAATTCTCATCTTCTCTTTCTTGACCCAAAGTTCTAAGGAGGTTTACTACAAGAAAAATGGAATGCTCCTCTTCTGGAACGTCTTAAACAACTTAAGATACCATTTGGCTTAATAAGGGTAATATCTTTATAACAGATTCCAAATATTAAAATGTAGTTACTCTTCGAAGAAAATAAGAGCGATAGCACTTAGGGCCTCGGTTTGAAAGGCTGCAAACGACATTTGTTTTGTCCAAATCTGTGTTGGAACCCATGTTTCCGACCAACTTGGAAGCATTTCCAACCACCCAATTACAATGAAAGGTAACCATTTGGCCTTCTGACTCGGTATGACCGGCATTCGGAGAAACCGAGTCGGTTGGAGCAGATACGTACAGCTCTATGGACCGCGTTTCCAACCGAGCAATTACGATGTCCGATTCAGACAGCCTTCCTGACTCGGTTTGTCTGACAGAACAGCTGTTGAAATCCGACTTTGGGGGCCTGTAGCAAGCCACCCTTCACACAGAGTCCGCCAGTTGGGGCCCATAGGGGTACCCATGGGTCCCCTTTTTCCGACCATGCATGGTGTGGTAGGCACTATGGGGTACCTGCCACAGGTTGCAAGGTTTTCAGCAACCACCCCGTTTTTCAATGGGAGCCAGAGTTGTCGGTCAGAACACAGGCTCCTATTGAAGTCAATGGGAGTCCGACCGAACGGTGTTCAGAATCATTCGAATAAGATGGTCAGACTCCCCAAATCTGAGTCGGTCGGAAACGATTCCGACACAGAATCAGTTAGAATGCTTTCCTATAGACATCGTAATGAGGCCCTAAATTGGAAACATAGATGACAAACTATAATCCAGGACAAACATGCACTGAAGAGAAAATGGAATACTGCTAATCTGGAACTTCTAATAAAAACAAGTTAAAATATCATTTGGCATAATAAGGGTGATATCTTTATAATGGATTCCAAATATTGTTATGTAGTTAATCTTGGAAGAAAATAATAGAGATAAAAACTAAATTGGAAACACAGATGAAAAACTACGATCCGAGACAAACATGTACTGAAGAGAAAATAGAATGCTGTAAGTCTTTTTTTCTTAACAATATTTTGGGATATTTTATGTGGTTTTAAAAACTTAAAGTGGATCCACAGAATATTATAAGTAGAATATTAAAAGTAAAAGTCTGTTTGAAGAACAGAAGGAAAAGTATGTAAAGAATTACAGCACTAATATACTGTACTCCTCATTAATGGATTACCCGATTTTATGGCGTCATGCAGCCTACGAAGAGTAATGTCTTTATATGCCTTTTCATATACCATTATTATTCATACACATTTATTGTAGTACAAAACTACAATATATATTATATTATTTAAGAAATGTAGGTAAACCAGAGAGCGATCAATGTTTGTAGTGAGTGTGATGCATGGTAATGGCAATTTGAAATATTGTTTTATTTTTTACAGTCCATACAACAGTTTTTTCTGCCACTGTTCAGTTTATTTATGGTGTAAAAGTATGGAACCTGAGAACAGTGAAGGAAGGGTATACAACAAGACACAATATGTATACTTGCTATGTAATGATATACATTTTCTTGTGTTTTACTATTAACAGTAGCTTTTTTCATCGTTTAATAGACAAATTTAATAATATAAAACTTTACCTTCTATTATCTTTTCTCTCCTTTTACAGAAAAGGACCTCTTTTGCTAGCAATGTAGGGAACTAATTAAATTTTTCTTCATCCATACATAAACTTTGAACACCTAATTAATGACAAAACTTCAATACACCATAACACACACAGTGACATATACACTGACACGCTCAGGCATACACCAGTGCAGACATTGACACTTCTAAGCATAAACCAAAGCAGAAACTGACACACCCAGTGAAACACTAATGCATTTAGTAACATACCCAGACACACTCTGACAGATACACTGACACACCCAGGAACATACCAATGCAGACACTAACACACCCAGACCTACATTACTGCAGACACTAGCACACCCTATCAAACATTAACAACTCTAATAAGACATGCAAACACACGCTAATTCATACACTAAGAAACACAGATATACACCAATGTATACTCTAATACACCCAAGGACATTCCCATGTATATACTGACACACACACACATACCAATACAGACACTGACATACTGAGTCATACTGCAATGCAGACACTAACACACCTAGCCAAATCTTAATAGATCTAAAAAGACACCCAGACACACACTGAGAAGAGTGGGCACTGCTGAAGATGGCCGACTGAGAAGGAGCAGCCCCGGTGTAAGGGGTGCTCCAGGGGCAGGGGAAATTCTTGGGGCAAGGGATTGATTTTGGCATGGGTCCCTGTGATGTCCTGCTACGATGCCCCTGCTTGAGCCTGGAGAGGCTTGGAAGGGAGGGTACCTTATGGAGTGTGTTTCCGGTGTATGCCCTCCACAGGACTTGAAAGTTGTGGCCAAGCCATGGAGCCCGGGGCGATTTGGGGCCATGTCTTGACAATGACTGCAGCAGCTGGGGTCGGCCAAGGTCTGAGGGGGTATAGCAGTAGCCGAGGGGGGATCAAGGTCTCCCTGGGTCCGCTGTGCCATGAGGTGGCACCGACATTCCATCCAGCAGTGGGTCTGCCACCCTATACTCCCCTACCTGGGCAATACCACAGATATCTTCCCTCGCTCCGGCGCTGCTTTGAACATAGAGCCAGCCCGCTTTCAAGGGAGGCCCTGGACACTGCTTCACTGCCTCTGGCACAACAAGAAGCTCTGCTTTGCTACTTTCGCAGGGCTTCCTGGATGGAAAAAGTCACAGCGGTACCATCATGCTGGGCTACTCTTGTTCGAGAGTTGCTCTGCTGCCCGCTGTGCTGTGAGTTGGGTGAATCCCCTTGTCCTCAGTTGTATGACAAAATATGAGTATTCAAAACAGCAGCTGCATTCTTTTATCTGGGTGCTGGTGTCTAACCAGAGAGAGTAACAAGAGGCTATGTTGTTTGACCTTGCACAAGCTGTTCAGGAAAATAATACAATGCGAAAATATGTGCTGCTTCTGTGTGAAAACACGATGTGGCACAAAAGCCAGAATGATATTTAGCAACGTGTGCAAAACAAAAGTGACCTACAACATGCATAATTAGGGCAACATAGGGAAAATGTCACTGGGCCATATAAGAAACACATCATGGTTCCCAACACTTCCAAGTTGAAATGTTGGTAGCCAATCAGATCTCTGCACAAGATCAGTAAGATATGCGGTGGGACCGCACTTCTGGATACAAACATTTGATTTTCTTCAATATCGCCAATCTACACAACCGATTTACACTAAACAACAAAAAAGGCTCTTTTTGTATCAAATGCTAGCTTCCACCAAATTTCATCTAATTCTGTCCAGCAGTTCGGGCTGTAGTCGTGTTCAAAATCCCTATGAGAAATTGCATGAGAATGCTCTTTTTTTTACCTCCCCCTTTTTCTCGGACCCCACTTGACTGATCACTCCTCAACTTTCCATGCACAACTAAACACAGGTGGGCACTTTGTGTGGAATATTTGATGAAGATTTGTCAAACGGGTGTCAAAGTTATAAGCAATTCATAATACGATTTTCAGAAAAAACTAAAGTTAAAGTTACATTATAATTAGGTGAATTTTTCAATGACAACATTAGAGTTTTGAACAAAAAAAAAACTGAAATTCACCACCAGTTATAGTAAGCAATGCTAACTATAACTTGTACCCCCATCATGCACTGTTTATCACCTCACATATGACATCACTCATGACATGTTCTATGACATCATTTTTGACATAGCAAACACAAGGAGATGATGGACGGAGCGCCAAAACTTTTCAAACACTCACCCTCAGTCACAGATCTGGGTTGAATCCATCATTGTTCTTTAGCTCACTTTCCCACCCCAGTTCAGACCCACTTATAAGCAAATCAGGCTTGACCCTGTTCCTCATGAGAACAGTCCAGCCCGAACTGCTAAGCCAGGTTTTCCCTGGACCAGCAACAAACATACTTGAACCGGCTTCGGGTTAACACCCCCTCATTGGCCAGGCTAGCTTGAATCCAGTGGCAAAGTGAGCATGGGACCCACGTCTGGGCATGCCCTGCCAACTCAGGGCGAACTAAGCATATACAAGGAGATAATGGAAGGAGCGCTGAAACTTTTCAGACACTCACCCCACAGTCACAGATCTAGGTTGAATCCATCATCGTTCTTTAGCTAATTTTGCCACCCAGTTCAGACCCAGCCATATGCAAATCAGTCCTGACCCTGTTCCTCATGGGAATAGTTCAGCCCAAACTGCCAAGACAGGTCTTCCCTGGATCTAAAACAAGCATCCTGGGACCAGTTTCGGGGTAATACCCTTTATCAGCCAGGCTAGCCTAAATACAGTGGCGAACTAAGCAAGGGACCCACGTCTTAACATACCCTGCCAATTTAGGGAGAACTAAGCAAACACAAAGGGATGATTAATGGAGCTCTGAATCTTTTCAGACACTAACCCCCAGTCACAGATCTGGTTTAAACTAAGTATTGGCGAAATTTGCTAATTCGTGCACCGTGAATTTGTGCGAATTCGCGGTCTGCAAAATCCGCGAATTTGTGCGATTTGCGGATATTTTTAGTTTTGCGTGTTCGCGGGGCGCTTTGCGTTTTCACGGGGTATTTTTCAGCGCGCCGACCGCGAAGTTACCCATGCAGTCGTACATGGTCGCGGCCATCTTGTTTTCAGTGTTCGCGTTGCATATTTCTGTTTCCGGGCGCTAGTTGCATGCTCGCGTTGGGCATTTCCTACGTGCGGGGCGCAATTACGTCATCGCGTCCGTTTTTGTGTGCTAGCAGGGGAAATATCGCGCAAACTTACCCACGCGGTCCCAATGGGCGCGGCCATCTTGTTTTTCATTCATTGCTATGGTTATGGGCATGCTTTTAATCTTTTTTACTCATTATCTATCCCTCTCTTTTTCTACATCTATATATTTTTTTCTACTTTTGGTTACTTTAAAACTACTTTTTTAAACTCTTTTCTTGTATTTACTTTTTCCCTATTCTCTTTCCTATTTATTTCCATTCCTTCCCAGGACCATGGCAAAGGGAGCCGGGAAGAACAAGGGGAAGGGTCCCGCACCCCGTACCCGGCTCCCTTGCAAGCGATTAAGGGGGGAGGATGTATTGGCCCAGGAGATTTTCAGCACGGTGGAGGTGGGCGCACTTATCTTTTATGTTCAGCACCACCTCCCGAAGACCGTCGCAGCAGGTGGCAGGCCCGGTGCAGGGTATGGCCTCCGGTGGGTGGACCTCCTTAACCGGGAGCAGGACCTGCTCGACCTGCTAGGCGCGGAGATACCTGGGCTTGGTGAGTAGCTATTTAATAACTACTTTGTTTTCTTCTGCTCTGTGTTATTATATTGCTAATATATGTTTTTCCCGAAGAGCAAGAATGCTGCCGATTCGATTACATTGCAGGTAAATTAATGTTTACAGCTTCAGTGATTGCAGGTACTCGCCTGCTCAGTGGCGTTGCTACTATGCTTACTTGTTTGCAACTTTGTGCTCATTTGGCCTGATTATGTATGAGTGTAGTACTTTACAGAACTGCGTAATGCTAGGGAGACTAGAGACTCAAGTCTAGTCCTTCCTTTGTACTCCTGCTGCCACTAAGAAGAAGAGATAGTGGTGGATTGATCAGTTGAGTATATTATGACTTGTTATTAGTAGTAGGACATTTTTTAGTGGTCTGCAATCATGATGACGGACTGTGTCTGTCACGTCGCGTGCTGCTGAGTGCTGGCAGTCGTAGTAGAACCTTTTTGTTGTTGGTTAAGTTAGTGATTTACATAACTTTCCAAGTAGATGGTCTGCGAATCCAGCAATTCTGTACTATCCTCCTAGTTGACCAGATCAGATAGGTCAATACATGTAGTGCAATTGTTGGTAATTTGTTTCCCCGATATAATTTTAGATTGTGGTCAAAGAAATCAAATATTTCCAAAAAGCAATCATCCATGTTTGTGTTTATTTTATGATCATCAGTCACTCCCAGGGGCAAGAGGACAACAGCGATGCCGGCGGAACAAGGTGGGCAGGATCTGTCCTCCGAGCTCTCTTCTGCTGGCCCCAGTAAGTTGTTCTGTTGTAATGTTAATATTAATAATTATACTTCCCTAACTTTTACAGCACCTATTCATTCCAAACTGTTTCCTAATTCTATTTTTTACAAAATAGTCTTTGATCTTCTTGTAGACTGTTTCGACATTCTTATTCTGCCTCTACTATCACCCTCTGTGTATTACTATTTACTATTATTATGATTTGGTCTGTGTAGGTAGCTAAGCTTGCCAAGTCGGCAAACGGTGTTAAACAAAACTCTGATCCAGCAATAGCTCTAGGCACTGAGTGCAGTCCTCTGGGTTGCCCTTGCTGTCTATTCCAGTTTTTTAATGTAAGTGTTTTGACAACAACAAAATGTCAATGTGTCCACCAAGAATAAGCTAGTAGTTGGCTTTTTTTGATTTGATAGGAGCACATACCATACCGCTAGTGTTTCAGGGACTATTCTGCACATACAGAAGTATGGACAAGAGAAATGACATTGTTGATGATAGGTGCAGTTCGACTTTCCACATACCTCAGTCCGAACAGAAGTTGAACCCCCAATCCTCTGACCGACTATCTAGTGTATCTGACCAATGATTATACGACCCAGAAGAACAGAAGAAGACTACCGCCGAGTCCCGATCTATTAGAGTCACGGAAGCATGCCTGCAAAGTACAGTAGTGCAAACCCTTCCGCTCACTCAATCGTGAACAAAAACCACACAGTGTTTTTTAGTTTTTTAGTTTTATTTTCAAATAAGAAATAAAAAACAATTTCTTTATTTTTAATAGCGCAGTATTCCGAGCGAGCAAAGATGACATTATAGTTTAAACACCCTTCCCTAGAATCAATATACTTCAACTTAACACATCTAATTATTAGAATAACTGTGCGGGAGCCCTCACCTTGTTTGAACTTCATGTACTGGTGGTGATGAGGAGTAGGTGGTGAATTGAAAAGCTCTTGTTGGCAGAAGGGCAATGGAATCTTCTGTCTGTAATTAGAAAAATGGTGCACGTTAAAAAGCAAGCATTCATCAGTTGTGCCAAAAAGTGTAGCATGTAATGCCTAAGCATATAAAAGGTTAAAACCCTCCCCAAAACCGTCACTTTTTTTCATTCCCAATAATTAAAAATTGGTTATATATTAACATTTTCTTCCATTACGAGACGAAATAGGGGGTGGTGTATGGCATCTAAAAATGTAAATGTAAATGTAAATGTAAATGTAGTTGAGCTTATATAGCGCACAGCTACCCGCAGTGGGTTTCCCGGCGCTTGCTTAGGGAACCCGTCCTGGTATTCCCCTGTGAGATAGCAGGGTATCCACAAGGTGAAAGTCAGGCATCCCGCCGCAAGGGGCCGTTGTGGAGATTAAGCAAGCTATTGCCCAGAGTCGCAGAGTGTGAACCCGTGAGTCGAGGAGGCACCGGGGCGAGAATTATCGAGTCCGTGGAATTTTTAGCCCAAGACCCGCCGAGGCGGGGAATTGAACCCTGGTCCAGGACCGATCTCAGCTTCCAGGTCTGGGAATTGAACCCTGGTCCAGGATCGATCTCAGCTTCCGGGTCTGCCGCCTCTAACCCCTGAGCCACACTTCTCCACTTCTCTATGAAGTTTTTTCTAGGCGTCACAACATCAGATGCGGCACCAAACACCACCGGTGCCGGGGCCAGCAGCGCAGAGGCGTCCACTCCAGGGGGTGATGCGGCGGCACTACAAGTGCCACCAGGAGGAGCTATGGGGGATTGCTCAGCAGCGCCGGACGGTGGTAAGTTAATATACTCCTTACTTATTGACATTTTAGAGTAGGCTCGCAAAGCAGTGTATGATGTACTGTACAGTAGACAGTACAGTAGTACAAGTTCACTGTACTGTTAAGAGCAGTTACTAATTTAGAACTACATTTTTGCCAATCACGGAGAAGACAGTCACCCTTGACTTAGCAATAGCATTAGCGGCGGTAGTTCTCGAGTAAGCCATGGCCCCCCTCTATTTGACTTCAACTCAGCTGGGAAACTTTTATCGTGAAGCCAAGTCATATCAGATGAACTTGAGGGATGTGATGAACAAAAAGGGAAAGAAGGGTAAAAGAAAGGACGAGCGAGTCATAACATTTATGACTGTAAAGAATGATACGTGTTTTTGAATGCAGGCAGAGGTGGCTGATAGGAAGGAATCAGATGCATGGCTGCTTGAAGCAAGGATGGTTGGAGGAGAAAGAATAGATGACTGCCTGTGTGGGTGAATCAGAAAATGCATGTGTGGTGTGCATTGCAATATATCATTTGGGTGAAATTCAAATGCAAGTCAAGATGGTGGTTTACCAAATAAAATGAAAAGGGTGTTTGTTGGTTGTTGAGAAAAAGTAAAGTTGGTACAGTTGAGACAATAAGAAGAATGATAGAAGTTTACTTTGGAAGCCTGGATGGTATCTTCTTCCTCATAGATAGCAGAGGTGTACGTAGGGCAGACGCTCAGTGGATGAAGAGTGTTACTTCGAACAGCATGTCCGTGCCAGAGTAGGAAAGCAGAGGAAATCCAAATACTAGAAGTTGTGATTGTTGAGAAATACTCCCTTGACTAACAGTACAGTAGTTTACTTTGCAAGCACAGCATATATTGTGTATGTATTGTATAGTTGACATTATATCAAGTCAAGTCCCTTCCTCCGGCAATTATGGGTACTACACTCACTCCCTATGTTAATAATTTTCTTTCAGCTGTGTCATGGGTCGACTATCGCTGTTGTTAACTCAATCTATCAAAACAAAGCACCTAAAGTCATCCATCATATAAGCAAAGATCATGTGATCAGCAGGATATATGATCAGAAATGAATAATCTTCATTTTCGTTTTGTAGCAGTCAAGGCCCGGGGGGGTAGTGCGAAATATAAATTACATTGAGCAGTAGCCCTCAATTAAACCGAGTATGGCCAGTGCCACCCCTATAGAAAAGTAAGAGCTTCCCTATCCCCACCTGCATGTACTGCTTAAAGTAATGTGAGTCTGCGTCATCATGGCTTGTGTTTGTTTTTCTTGGGTGCAAGCTGACTGAGCTGGCATTATGCCGGCTACCACAAGTTCACGTACAAGTAATTTCTTTCGCAAAACAAGAGAAAAAAAGAAGAAGACTGGTGTACTCTCTGACTCTCTGACTATGTAGTGAGTCCATAGTGCTGCTAGTAGAATTCCTGAAACTCCCACTAATGTTACAGGCCTACAAAGACAGCGGAAAGATACATGCCAAAATGTTATACTGTGCTTGCAAGTTGTTAGTGTTACTGTGAGACAACTTTCTGTTGAATTATTTTGTATTAATGTTAAAGAGTATTGGTTACAGTATTTTTCTTTCTTTCTTCATATAGATGCTCCACAAAAGCTCACCCAGAAGGAGATGGCTGTCCAGGCCAGGGCCCAGAAGCTGGAGGCCATTTGTGCTGAATATCGGCGGCTGTGGGCTCGGGAGCAAGAGGAGGAGGCGGCAACAACGGCATCCTCCTCCAGTGCCCCTGGGTCCACCAGCCAGCAGCCTCCAGTTGTACGGCGCTGTGGCCCAACAGCCTCCCGCCGCACAGCAGCAAGTAAAAAACCAGCAGCCCCGCCCAGAGCCTGGATGGCACGTCAGTGCCGCCTCCGCAGGAGAGTGGACTCCCTGGAGCGGGTGGTAGAGAAGCTCCAGCGCCAGTTCCAGGACCTACGCAAAGAGATGCGGGACCACCTGTCCATAGGACACCGCCGGAAGAAGTGACTGTCCCTTGCCCCTTTTTTAAAGACTGTTGGGGGGGGTGGGAATTGGGCGTTGGGGATTCAAAGGGAGTTTTGAAGGATATTTGGACATTGGTTGTGGTTAGGGAGGGGGGTGCGTTGGGTCTTTTGAATACTTTATTTTTGTTAGGGGAAATATATTTATATATTTTACATACTTAAACATAGTATACACGTTCATAATATTTTCTGTGGTGGTGGGCGGGGGTTACTGTACGTTTTGTTTCCTCAAACTTACCAGCATAAATTATCTAAACGTCCAAAAATGTACAAAAATGCCACCAACAGAGTTAGTGAATTCAATTGCCCTACTAGTACTTTACTAGTACTACTGTCAGTCTCTCCTCTCCTCCGTGTCCTAGCCCATTACTCTACCTCCCCAAAATGCTTATCTTACCTGTGATTCATGTTTGAGAATAGGGCTAGGCACAGGGCCGGCTGCATGGCAAATGGCGGTTAAGGTTGGGTATGGATTGGAATCCTGGACGTATGAAATGTCATCGTTGTGCTGGTAGTAGTGGTACACACTGGCAGTAGCAGCATATGAAAAAAAAGGAAATGAAACATTGAGTGGCCTGAGCGTAGCATTAGAACAGTACGATAGACAGTACGGTGGAGAACAGTGCCATAAATTGTAGCCTAAGCAATGCTAAAGTATTCTAAATATAAGTACTAGTTGGGTGGAGTATGGCTACTATAAGAAATAGTATTGAAGGCGAAGGACACAGCAGCGTAAGCATTAGGCATTTAATTCGTCATGTGTAGGAGGAGGATGTTGTTGTTGATCAATCCACGATGGCGCACATGAAATTCTGATTTGAATTATTTTTCTGTTGCTTTGACCTTATCCTCCCCAGCAAGTGTGTGGAATTATTGTTGTCATTTAGTCACACCTCAATGAAAACCACACAGCCCGGGGGAAGAGGGTTAGGGTTTGAAAATTGGATGGGAATGGGTCATTTTTGGGAAAGTTTTATGGAGAGAGGAAAAAAAACACAGCATGGGCAAACAACAAATGAAGATAAACAAATCTTTGGATACGAAGATATCCATAAATCTTTTAAAGGACATAAATGAAGTGCATGTACTACTGCATGCATGAAGTTGTTTGCTAAATGGATGGTTAGGTTACTGAAAACTAAGTAGTACTTTCTACAACTTACTAACTATGAAGAAACAATGTGACAGTACAGGGCTGCAGTAATTATGCAATTTCACTTGCCGATCTGCCCTCAGAGAGAATAAACACTTAGTACATTAAATTAGTTTTAAAAATACCAAAGAAAAACGTATACAATGGCTGGAAGGATGATTTTGAAGCAGAGAGCAAACAAATACACAGAGTCACACTTATAGAAGTTCACAAAAATAACATTATTTAAAAGATAAGTAGAGGTGAAGAGGATACTGTAACTGTATGTTGTAGTTGTCCTGTTGAATTTGGGAAGTTGCATGCATCCAGCCACCCTCTTATTCGCGGTACTCCTCCATTCCATCTGACGCTCTGTCTATCAATCTTGGTGACCAGACACACTGTTCACTGCCTGCCTGGCGGATGCGGAATTGCGGATCGCTAATGGTAAGCCTGATTTAATCGTTTTTCCCATCGCACAGGGTAAAAGCCGGCCTGTAATTGTTGATGGAAAAACAGGAAGTGATATTAAAACACCACAGAGAAAAAAATATAAGGTACGCTGTGTAGTGCAAAAATAACACTTTCAGTTTCAGAGGCGACAGTTTGACATACAAGCATAATTTCTAAAGTGCCTACTCTGAGTCTCCTCTTCAAGGATAGTAATTAGCACACAGCAGGCCAGGGCCATGCAGACGGTCAAGGCAGGCACCACTGAGTGAAGCAACCTGATGCAGCATACCTTTTTGACACAGACAGACAAAGCATATCTAATTGTATGCTGCAAGCCACATAGCCGCAATTTTACATGAACTGCTGTCTGGACTCTGGCATAACAACACTACACTGGCTTGACCGCTCCATACCACGACTAGACAGACATGTAGTTCTGCTGTAGTAGTTGTTGTTGACTGGTTTACCTGTTTGCCACTCACGAATTGGCCATAGTTCTTCCGTAAACCGACGATGATGATCCATCCATCCCAGTGAGTGACTGTAAAGAAAAAATATATAATATTCAACTTTGATCATCAACACTCATCATCATCATGGTATATTGGCAAACAGTGAGTCCAAGGCCATTTTGCATATTGGAAAATGCAACATAGTGGCCCCTGCAGTTGAAGTATAATTTGAATTAAACAAGGTACAAAAAAGCAGAGTAGACATGAGTTACATTTAGTGTGTAAAAGATTAAATAATACCAGAAGACATATGATTCATTTCATGCACAACAAACAAACAGCAATTGCTTTAATCAGAGCCAGACAGTCATTGCTGTCCACTGCATGCCATGCCATCTTCTCATTATTCATTACCTGTTCCACTTTTTGTCTGCATCTTGTTCTTAAAGGCCCACAGGGCAGCCTCTCCTGTCAATTTCAGAAGTAACTGTCAGCAATCAGCATGTAGTCAATAATTCCAATCCCACTTGTGGGGACTCATCTACGAAGTCAAAGTTTCTTGATTCTACGTAATCCAGCCATGTGCCTTGAGGGAAATGGATAGGGGGAGTCTGGAGGAGGAGGATAGAGGAGCCTGACTGAGTGTGAACTTGTGAACCTCAGGAATTCAGACAGCGGAATCTTCAAATCAATAAGTAAATAAGATGAAGACAGTGCTGTAGATGGATTTGTTGTGATTAGGTGATTAGAGTTTTGTTGTGGTAAAAGTTGCAAAACAAAGAAAGACATACAGGAATAAAAGTGAATAAGGACGGAAAAAAAAGGAAGTCATTTTCAGGCCTCGGTGTCAGGGAAGTAGAGCTCGTCCTCAAACTCTGTGAATTGAGACAGGAGTAGGGCAGCTAACAGAGAAGAACTTCCGTCACCTAAGTTGGTGTCCTCTTATTCCTGCATGCATTCACATATTTTGTAATCTGGTGGTATGAAGTGCTGATTCATCTTGATCATTGTTAACCTCTCCACATTTGCGGGTTGAAGTTACAATAGCACCAGCAGCACTGAAAACACATTCAGAAGACACACTTGCGAGTGTGCAAGACAAATAATTTAGAGCCAGGTTGGTGATCAGTGGCCATTGACCACTTTTCCCATACCAATACAGCAATGGGCTCTGATTAACAAAGACCTCTGTTGGGTCATCCAGATAGGCCTGCACTATCCACTCAAGGTTCTCCAGGGGTGCTCCACTTTGCGTACCATCTGTGGCCTTTGCATCACTGGAACAAGCAAGCCCTTTATTAGTTAGCCAATCCGCTTCTGACAATATTATGGCTGGGCCTAGTACAGGTGAGGATGATGATACAGTTGCTGGTGTCGGTAACGGCTGTGAGGGAAAGTGACTGCCTTCAGCCACAGATTCAGAAGTGGACCTTGACGCCGGATGGCCTGCTGATTCAGTAGTACTTCTGCCGGTTCCTTCAATTTCCTGCCGCTCTTTTTCGAACCGAGTGGCTGACAGAGCTAGCCAATGTTTGTACTTTGAAACATCTGCTTCATTAAAAGGAATGAATGCTTTGCTGGCCACTGCCAGTTGGTGCTCTAGCATGCGCAACAATGGGATAGCTTTGCCCAAAGTACAGTCCTCCCTGCTGACTTCACGCGTGAAGACCTCAAAAGGACGAAGCATGTCTGTCAGGCTTTAAACTAGCTTCCATTCCTCCAACTCTAGCCTCATGTCTTTCATAGTAGAACCCAGTGCATAGACATACTCATTGATTACCAAGCACTGCTCAGACAGACGCTCAATCATGTAGAAGGTTGAGTTCCAACATGTTACCACCTCCTGGATGAGTCCTCTGACTGGCAGTCTACGGTCACGTTGCATGTTCCTCAGTTGCTTCCGGGCCTTAAAAGAATGGCTGAAATGTGTGCAGAGTCTTCGGCAGGTGGTCAGTAACTTGCTGACTGTGGTTTTTTTTTCAAGAAATCTTGAACAACAATGTTAATACTGTGTGCCAAACACGGCACTCTGAAATAGCCACCATCAGACATGGCCCTAACTATATTACTGCCATTATCCGTGGAAACATAACCAATCATGCGCTTTCTTGGATGCAGCCATTCATAGACCTTACTCTGAAACTCATCCAAAAGGTTTAGTGCAGTATGAGATTTCTCCATGGCAAACATGGCTACTGTTGCATGTTTCCGAGTAGCTTGAAAAACTGTGTCTGTGTCAACACATGCATATAACTTGTCTCTAACCCCTGCAAAAGAGACCCAGTGTGCAGTGATGCACATGTAATCAAGGGCTTGGCAACTGGTCCACACGTCTGTTGTCAGGGGGATAGTGTGAACAGCACTCTTCTGCAAAGCTGCCCCAATCACCTCCAGCACATCTTGATTTAGTGCTGTAACCGCAACTCTGGCAAAATAGGACTGGCTAGGAACCTTCCATTTAGGGCAGACTGTTGCCACAAATTCTAGAAAACCCACCCCTTCCACGAAAGAAAAAGGGAGAAGGTCCAGCGCTAACATTTTAGCGAGCATTTCATTATAAAGACGTGCCATTGGGTGGTTGCGTTCAAATGGCGCATCCGACCTAAACATGATTTTAATGGTGGTCTGGACCGTTTTCATATGTGATGATTATGATGATGATGCAGACTTCTTCAACCCAGTTAGGCTCATTGATGTACTTTCTCGCATTGGTGTCTCTGCCAGACTCATACATGTTGCTGGGGTAGAGGGTGTGGGCGCTATCACTGCAGGGCTGCTGCCAGGGGTACTGGGTATACCAGAAAAAATGTCTGTTGCTTCTTAACTTCTCCCCTGCATGATCAGCCCCTCGTCATCATCATCAGATGCAATATGAATGGATTTGTTGTACTTTTGGCTTCCCGGATCTTCCTCAGGTGCGCCTCCCAAGTGATAGTGTGGTGTTTTTAGAGAGTTGGTACCAAGCTTACCCCGACTAACTACAGTTTTACAAATCAAACAAACGACCATGTTTTCTGCCTTTTTACTAACACTAAATAAGTCCCAAACTGGGGACTGGAGATGTCTGCTGGAGGTGCCACTTTCAATGCCAGATGAAGTGGAGGACGGGCATGGCTTAATTTGCCTCTGTTGTGCACTTACAGCACCACTACTTGAGGTAATGGAGGTCGAGCTGGATGGAGGTCCCTGCCGGCCCTTCTGACGAGAAAATATGGAAGCTGTAGGTTGTGTTGGTGTAGAAGTTAACTGCGTTGGTGGTGGTACCAGTGCCACGCAGCCCACATCCTGCTCAGCAGCAATTCGGGATAGGGTCGAAATGTCTGTCTGCTGCATGCCCGCTGTTGCTGGAGTGACGACTGTGATGACTGGGTCGTCGTCAGACTGTTCATCAGCAGCAGAATACACCACTTCTTGTTCGTCGTCATCACCCATAAGTGAAAGTCTTGCGGGAACCTTCCTTTTAGGCTTAGCTACCTTCGTCGGCTCATGGCATGCCTCACTCTCAGAATGCATTGGTGGGTTCCAATCAACATCAAGAAGATCATCAGAAGGAAGGGGGCTTGAAGAAGAACTTGTAGTAGCCCTCCTTGACCTTTTTCTTGCTGGGGATCTGGAAGACAATGGATCATCATCAGGAGGAGTGGCTTCCTCGGATGATACCTGCGCTTGAATCTCGATTTCCTGATGTCCCTACTTATGGAGGAACAAGCATTGTGGGCAGTTGTGCCGCTCCATGCGCCTCTCCTTGCGCCTCTCCATGTGCCTCTTCATGCGCCTCTCCTTGCGCCTCTACTTGCGCCTCTACTTGCGCCTCTACTTGCGCCTCTCCTTGCGCATGTACTTGCGCTTGTACTAGTTGCACCTGTGGTTCTCGTTGTGGCTGTGGTTGTTGAACACTCTTCAGGTGAGTTACACCCTGCGTTGATTGGATGCTACTTTCTTGCGATGAGCCAACATCACTGGTCGATGGTGATTGAGCAATTAAAGTGGCTGCCTCTGCAGCACTCATGGCCTTGGACCTAACTTGGCGTGGGGGCACTGAGCCCAATGAAGCGGAGGCGCTGCTCCCAGCTTGGTCCCCCGCGGACCCCACTGCTGCAGGCGTAGTTTTTTTTTCCTGAAAAAAGTGTCTGTGGGTACACCAGCCTCCTTGGTAAGTTGCGCCACTTGCTTCTTCTGCTCCTTCTTACTGGCAGTGGCACTGGCAACTTTCTTGATAGAGGAGCTACAGCCACCTTTCTTTGGGCCCATCTTCTTCAGATGTCAGAACAGCAGGCCGCAGTTGCTTGAGTTGCAGAGTTGTCTGTGGCCACATGTGACATCACGTGATGTTGTGCTGCACACACCGCTGCAGGACTTCTTCCTGGCACTGATGATGAACGATGACTGATGTGGTTCTCTTGTGCACCTAAAAGCAAAGGAAGCCAGAGGAACATCAGTTAAATAAATGTTGCATATGTCGTGCTTCAATTAATATTTGCAACTAGGCATTTATCATTATTACAACACACCCAAAGACCCAAGATAAACATTGCATATCTAATCAAAAATGGATGTTTACATTATTAGAAGAGAGACCACACAGAGAGAGTTGTTTCGTGCACCACTGAGTAACCCTGGGCATAATGGGTGAAAGCAAGGCAAACTGGGTGCAGGCCTGAGCAGCACACTGCCTGGCTTCAAAATGGCCCCTTGACCCCCACCCACATGCCCAGGCCCTGCATGTACCAGGCCTCAAAATGGCCCCCACCCACATGGCCAGGCCCCAACAACACCCCAAAAAGTAAAAAAAACACACAAAAATCACCATAATCCAATGCCATCCATGCCCTCAATGATGTTTAAATTCAAGACACCCCACAGAAAGACTTGGTCCATGCACCACTGAGTACCCCTGGGCATAATGGATGAAAGCAAGTCAAACTGGGTGCAGGCCTGAGCACACTGCCTGGCTTCAAAATGGCCCCTTGCCCCCCAGCCACATATCCAGGTCCTGCCTGGACCAAGCCTCAAAATGGCCCCCACCCATATGGCCAGGCCCCAACAACACCACGAAAAATCAAAAACACACGAATATCACCACAATCCAATGCCATCCATGTCCTCAATGATGTTTAAATTCAAGACACCCCACAAAAAGACGTGGTCCATACACCACTGAGTACCCCTGGGCATAATGGATGAAAGCAAGTCAAACTGGGTCCAGACCTGAGCACACTGCCTGGCTTCAAAATGGCCCCTTGACCCCCAGCCACATGGCCATGTCCTGCCTGGACCAGGCTTCAACATGGCCCCCACCCACATGGCCAGGCCCTAACACCACCCCAGAAAGTCACAAAACACACAAAAATCACCACAATCCAATGCCATCCATGCCCTAAATGATGTTTAAATTCAAGAGATCCCACATAAAGACTTGGTCCATGCACCACTGAGTACCAATGGGCATTATGGGTGAACGCAAGGCAAACTGGGTGCAGGCCTGAGCAGCACACTGCCTGGCTTCAAAATGGCCCCTTGACCCCCACCCACATGGCCAGGCCCTGCCTGTACCAGGCCTCAAAATGGCCCCCACCCACATGGCCAGGCCCCAACAACACCCCAAAAAGTAAAAAAAACACACAAAAATCACCACAATCCAATGCCATCCATGCCCTCAATGATGTTTAAATTCAAGACACCCCACAGAAAGACTTGGTCCTTGCACCACTCACTACCCCTGGGCCTACTAGCTAGTGTGGCTTTACAGGCACCCCAAAATAAAAAAATAAAAATTCCACATATAACAGTGAGCTAAAATTCCATGATATAAATGGGCCTACTGGATACTGTGGCTACCCACAATATATATTTTTTAAAGTGGTGAAAAAGTTTTAAAATTGTACCTGCAGCAACTGCAATGCCCCAAACAAACACCAACTTACTTGTAAAATCTCAAATCCAAAAGTGATCCAAAGTCCAAAAAGTCCTCAAATAGAAATATCCAGCAGCAGACACAAAAAGTAATCCTTCCAGCTCCAGATCCAAATGAAAAGTGGACATGGACAAAGCACTGGGAGGAGCCTGCTGGACACGAACAGGAAGTGGGATACTCTGGGGCACTTCTTTCCTCCCACCCCCCCAGAAATGGACTCCTTGCACAAAAAAGTGCAGCCAAATGTCAATCTGAGGAGTTATTCTGATCCAAATCATCATTTTCAGAAGGTTTATGGTGCGTGCGGTAGATTTCTTGTGCAGAATTGCAATTTTTGAAAGTTCGGGAAAGCGATCTGTTCAAATCTCCCGCCGGAAGTCAGCTGCGCATCGCATCTACGTGTTCGCAAACTCTCGCAATGCAAGACGGCGGGCCGCTATGACGTACTCGCGGTCGAAAAGTCTTGCGCGATCACGCAGCAAGATCCAAAATGGGGCAGCGCAAGCACACCGGGAGGAAAAACAACTTGGCGAACTCAGAATCAGGGTAAGTCAACGCCGCACGTGCGATATTGTATTTTTGAAGCGCGACCAAGCAAAAAAATCCGGCAGCTTGCGAATTGCGGATTTTTGGGCAAATTCGTGCAATTCACGGACCGCGAATTTGCCAAAAATCCGCAAATTCCACGAACGGAACAGATTTTCAGCCCATACTTAGTTTGAACCCATCATCATTCTTTAGCTCACTTCACCACCCCAGTTCAGACACAGCCATGTGCAAATCAGTCTTGACCCTGTTCCTTATAGGAGCAGTCCAGCCTGAACTGCCAAGCCAGGTCTTCCCTGGGCCGGAAATAAGCATTCAGGGACCGGTTTCGGGGTAAGGCCCCTCTTTAGCCAGGCTAGCTTGAAACCAGTGGCAAAGTGAACAAGGGCCCAATGTCTGAGCATACCCTGAAAACTTAGGTGATGATTACGATGGCAGCTGGTCTAGGTCCACCCGCCATTGTAGTGGTGTTTGGAACTGCCCACCAGACATGCGGTGGTCCCACCACTGCGATAAGGATGTGCCCGCCATGCTAAGCGAGCCGATCTTATCTCCCACTATCTACAGGAGGACTAGGAATTCTGAACTCGTGCTACTACTACCAGGGGGCAAAGCTGCGGTACATGATGGAGTAGTCTTGCATGCATACAAAGAAACACTGGTGTTTCATTGACCAGGCTATTGTGGCCATCCATATTGGCGAGATACACTGGCTACCAAGATCTCGCAAGCCAGCTGGTGTCCATGTCCCACCAATAGCGAGGACCACAGTTGGGGTTTTGAACAAAGTACAATTGCGACTCAGCCTCTCTACACCCATATCTCAACAGACACCGCTGAAAGGTAACCCAGACTTCCCACCAGCTGCCACGGGCTCGGCATTCATGGCCTGGCAGGAAGCAAACTGCAAACAAATGGGGGACCTGTTCGACATTGAGGGACTCATGGACTTTCCTGCACTGCAATCCTCCTATGGCCTTTCCGACATGGCACGATTAGGCCTGGGCAGTGAACTGCGCTCCATTCGTGGAGTTTGTGGAGTTTTCGGCACTCCACATTCATCGAAGCTCGTGGAGTGTAGAAAACTATGCTCCGTTTAGAGCAGTGGACTTTTTTCTCACTCATGCTCACAAACGATAACTTGGCGAGCGCGAGCTGACACTCAGGTAGAATTTCTACCCGAGCTGCAGGAAGATCAGCGCAAACAGCATTTCGCACTGCACTACGCCACTTGCAGCACTCTGCAGAGCTGTTTTGTCACTTTGTGGAGTTCCGCGTAGCAAAACTCTGGGAACTGCGCCCAAGCCTGGGCACAATAGCAGTATCTGCATATTAGGTGATTCAGCCCTGGGTTTGACCTCATGCTAGTAGGGTATTGACTCCTTTTGAGAAGTGTCTTCTCACACTTTCCACCGATAAGAAACTCCTGTCTGACCTCTATGCCTTTTTGGTTATACCGCAGACTCCCCTAAAATCACCCGCACAAGTTAGATGGGAGGGGGAATGTGGGCACCCTTTCCCAGTCAGAGAATAGAATGACATCAATACTGTGCACGAACCTCAGCTCTTAATACCATTAGTAAAGAAATGCTCCTAAAGTGTGGTACTGAAAATTCTGGACTCGTGTAATAAACTTTGTCGTAGCATGACGATTTTGGTATCAAAAGACCGAGAATGGCTAGTACACTATGTACAAGCATTTTCGTCATATTCCAGTAACGATTTCACCTCGAAATCGTCATTTTCGTTCTGAACCCTCAGGTTCCATTTTGTGAACGGCAGCCATTTTGTGGATTGCCCTTACAGTAGGCCCTCACTGTGGCAGAACAAGTATTTAAGGACATAACCTTAGCATGGGTTTGTGCTGACTCCTGCATGACCTGGCGAAAGCTGACTCCCTTGCCCGAGGCTGACCTCGTTGAGCCAGTTCCTTGTTAGGCAGCTGGTCAGATAGAGATCAAAGAGCAGGACATTGCAATGTTTATTGTACACGCACACACCCCTTTATCTTGCTCCTATCTGTTTCTGTTCCTTCTTTATGGTCTATTTATGATGTGGGCTGCGGGCCTTTTCATTATGGGTCTTGTCCAGCTTGTCTAAAGAAGAATGTTTATTATGGGTTTGTTTGATGATTAATTTTGGGCTGGACAAACTGAAAAGTGGGTTTGTCATCATACAGTGCTTTGTGTGCACGTCCTGGGAGTGACCAACAATAAGTACTTCAAAGAGAAAATGTGTGCCTAGGGCATAATAAATGGTATAAAAGGTCTGTGCTGAAACCATTCAGCAGACTACCTCATTCAGGAGCTACGGCTTCTGGGTGACATGGCCTCACTATGTTAAATTTAATAAAGATGTCTTTTCATATTTTCAGAGTCTGTGCCAAGTTCTTGTTATATTAGTAAGTATTCCCTGAGAGCGAAAATTACCAAGTTCTTCAGTTGGCGCCCTAACGCAGGAATCATCAGAGAAGTGACTTTCTGTGGGAGTGATCGTGCCAGGAGACTGAAATAAACTGAGGAGGACAGAACAAGATTCTACTAAGAAGGTACTCTGTGCACGGGGATTCTGGAGATTCTTTAATTCTGCAGCCCAGTATATTTCTGACCTTCCTGATTTTTGATCCTCCACATGATGTCACTCCTGACTGATAACCTTTTTGGCGTGAGTATTCTTAAAAAGACCATTAGGTCATGTAGAACTTGACAGTTAGAATCTGGATAATATTTTGATTAGTAAAAGTAAGAGTTAAGTATAAGTGGGTCGCTCCCAGTCCTTTGTTCTTTGCTTCCTTAGTCTGGTTCTTAGTTTGATTTGTCCTTAGTTTTATTTGAATATTGCAATTTTCAAAAACCGAGGGTCTTGTATATTTACGAGTGTATCGATAGAGATAGCCCCTTGAAGTTTGAAGCTAGATTAGTGAGCTGTAAGATGCCTGATCTTAGCAAATTTGGAGATTTGTGTTGGCCAACTTTGTATACGTTTGGATTAGCCAGCTTCCCCTAAAGGGGATATCTAAATAGGTTTAGATTTAAAAACATATTTCTTCCTTGGTGATTTTGTATCCCCAGGGAATTAAAATATGACATAATACAAAACAAGGATCCTTTGTTCTGTACGATTTTTAGTGTTCTGCCAGCCAAAGCTAGTGAATTAAGTATATTCTGGCTTCGTGCACATACAGCAGTCTGTAGGGCTATGGTTTTTGCAGTCTTTTGGAACCATATTGCGACGTGTTTCTTGTAAATATGACTTAGCTAGTATTTACAAATGGCTTTGTTTTCGTCCAAAGTGTCGATTTGTGGGTTCAATGTGTGTTTCAATGTCTATGTGGTTTTTCTCATTAGTGTAACTTCAGTAATAGCTTACGCGCTGTATTGTGTGTCCTGAGTGTTTGAGTACTTTCTCTTTATGTCTGCAATAAGCTCAATGCGTTTGTAGGTTTCTTGATGTTTTCAGTCTGTTAAGTAAAATGTCAGATTAATTAATATTAAGTAGAAATTGAATAACACTCCAGCAATTTTCTATGTCACATGCTAAAAATCGCTATGTGTTGGTATTTAATTTACAGACTAAGCAAAAACGCATATGTGCAAACTGTTAAATGCTTAAAATAGATAAGTTAAAATTCACATTCACTAGGAATATGAAGGCCCCAAAAATAATTGTGTCTTTTGTAGCAAAACGAATTTGTAGTTTTTTTTACTTACATGCATTGTGTACATGTAAAAGGCAAACACTTTTCAAAAAAAGTGAATTTTTTCTTGCTAGATTTAAAATGCATCTTTTTGCACGCGCATTTAAAAAAAAAAACTTGAAATGTCTGTTTTCAGTAAGACTGAAAGCGTGCCCAGGTTTCAGTTTCAGCCCTGTGCAGAGCCTTTCCTGCCGTTAAGGCAGCAGATGTTGTTTTTCAAAGGCCATGAATAATATTGGAATGTTTATTTAGCCCAGGACTTAGCCGTTAGTTAATCACAGTTGGATCTTTTTCATTTCAGAATAGTGTTTTAGAGGGTTACAAAAATAAGGTTCATCACTTTGTATCACTGGAAGACATTCCAAATACGGTTTTCCTCTCTTAAAACATCTTTTTCAAAGTATATTTTTGGTTCTGTTGAAAATACTGATTGCCCTTTTTAAACATGGCGCGAACAATGTCATGTTTTAAGTTAGGCTTTTTGTGCGTAGGCGCATAAATGAATGCATCTAAAAATGATAGGAAAGGGAAGCAGCTTACCTTTATATGTAGAGTTATCATAAAAACAGATAATTGGTTTCATTGAACGAAAAATTATTAATTATGGAAAAATTATTCGAGAAAAAAATAATTGCTTTTTAAAATCGTTTTTTGATATTTATAAAGCTTAATACTCATACTATGACCTCCTAGTATTAAAATTTGATTTAAGTTATGTGTTACGGTGTAATTAGGTAATTTGCATGTTGGTTTTCACTTGGCGCAGGCGTAAAAAAACTCATTTTTCCAAGGATTTACATGAGATATGACTAATGTCAAATATCTGTAACGTGTAAAGAACATCCTGAGGATGATTAATATGTAAAACAATTATAGGATATTTATTTTTAAGTGCCCCAAAGATAAAAGTCGAAATTGAGGTAAATGGGTTTTTAACACAGATTCTTGTCATTTACCATAGATTGAAAGTGTCTCTGGCTTCAGTAAATGCATACATTTGTGCATAATACAAACTTGTGGGTTGTTAGGTTGTTTTTCATAGCTCGGTGAGCCAATGTGCCCGGTGCAGAGGTTTGTGTTTAATATCAGGGTTGAAGGTTCTAAATTTAGCGGGGCCCATTTCAGACGTTCATCAATGTTAGGTTGCTAAAATGAGTACCATTGTATAGGGTGGTAGCAAACATTTGTTCTAAAACTGGTATGTGTGAACCCTTCACAGTAAATGTAGTAGGCCTTCTGTCTCTGTCATGTTGGCATTGTGACCTTTTTCGAGCCTTGTCTCTGTGAAATGCAGAATAACATTGCTAAACAGGCCTCTGAAAGGTGGAATTTCTGGTTTAAAGTTAAAGACTTAATTCCAAAGGGAAATATAAAAAAGGTTTCTTGAAAGGTTTCTTTAAAAGTCCCAACATCATGACATTTGTATTTCTGCTCTAAAAAAATAATGTCTGCTAGTCATTTTTATTTTGACAGAAAACGTAGTGTTGCATTACATTTTAGACAAAAAAATAGGATGCAGCCTTTTACAAAAATTTTGAAGCCTACATGAATAGGAAAGAACGATTTGCCAATTAAGAAGTTTTTTTTATCATAGAGATTGTGGCACAAGGCTAATTTTAGGTGTCAGGGAAACGATTTTACCTTTGGAAAAGTCAAAAGCGCTTCGTGTTGCAAGGTGACTGACAAGATGGTAACAGTTTAGTAATGGAAATTTATTTTTGTGTTTCTTAATGTGTATCATGTTTTGTCTTCTGATTAAAAGTTATAATTGAAATTCGCTTTTTGTCAGAAATGTCTCTCTTGTGTGTTGTGTATGTTTTTTGTTGCTTCTGCCTACAGACCATTCATGGATTGTTCTGGGTGATTTAAAGCAGACAAGACACGTGAGTTTGGTTGGTTAGACGAAGATGTGTTTTTGCGTAACTACTTTGGAAAGAAATGTTCATGTTGTTGTTATGTTTGTGTATTTTGTTCTATCATGAATTGTTCGTGCCGGTTCTGTATGTCCGAAAGTTGTATTTGACAGCAGATACCCACTATTGGTGATCTACTGTCAAACAGGAGGGTATCCTTACACAGTATTATGCGTCACCGCTCATTTATATATGCTATCGTTTTACAGCGAGTATATCTGATGGCTTGACGTCCGTTTTGTGCGTTTTTGCATGTTTTATGTTGTATGTTGCCGCTTAAGAAATTATTACAAATTCACCCGTGTTGTTGTGAGGGACATGTATGACGATACGTGTCGCTGTCAACAGTTGGGTAAAATGTTCGCTGATTCTAAAATTCACAGATATGATTTCTTTACATATTGTGAACCAGACAGACAACACTTCACCAGTGTATGTCAAATTTGGCTATAAGTATTGAAGAAAAATAAACAGCAAATTGTGTCATTTGTAGTCACGATACTGCCCTTTTCTGTAAGGAACAGGCAGCCCTAAAATTATATATCCTGATTGGACGTAAGGATACATTATAGATTTGTGACTCTTGTACATGGTGACCTAATTTCTATATCATATTAGTCACTTGTATTCTGCTTCCTAAGTGGCCTTCCTATGGCTCTGGACCATAAAAGAAACAAGGTTTCATTTTTTGTCACATGCCTGACTATCACCCAAGCACATCAGGCCTAGTTATTGGGGATTTTAGCTGTGTCCTATTCTCTTTTCCGTATTCCTTTCACCAGTCAACTTTTATTTATTATTAGTGTGTTCAGGTTCGCACTTTCAGATTGCAGTAATGTACCATGGACCCCCATTTTATGTATAATTCCCTGTTGCATAACTAGACTGGTTTCTAAGAATTTTCTTTAGGCCTATTCTGATGTTTTTCCAGTCTAACTGTTAGGACTGTTAGGACTGATTAACTGACTCAATACTATAGCTTTCCACCCAATAGGAGACACATTACGTTTTTTTTAATATGACAACTTCAATGCCTATTCTAATTTGGTTTTTAGTTCCTTTTTCTGCTGCTTTAATTTTAATGAACCAGATGTATTTTAAATAATGAAAATACCAGGACTCTCTAGTTCTTGTCTTTTGTTTCCACATCTTGATAATTAGCTTTTGTATTGCATAGTCCCACCTGATGCACAATTATTATGATAATATGTATGTGATCCCGCTTTTGAGATGTTCTAGATGAGGATTTTAGGAACACTTATATGTAATAATTGAGATAAAATGTGTTTACCCAATTAGACGATGCCACTATGTGTGAGGACATCCATTCAGATAGAATTCCCATGTCGCTATGATGATGAAAGATATGCTCTCCCACGGAAACCCAATTGAAGAGCCTAGAGGCACTGTTTTGCCTATTGCCTTTGTTTTTGTATAGCCTTTAAGAATGACAGTGCATTTCAACGCAGAATTGTCCCATGGCGTGTGGCCACTCCTTTGAAGATCGCAGGCCACCTGTTTGCAGTCCCCTTGTTGTACAGTGAACTGTTTAAAGCATCGCACTTGCTTCATCGGAAGGCGTTCAACATCAGAAAAGAAGAAGGAGCTGGTTTTGCTACAGTCCCTTGAGATTTCAGTGCAAAAGAGCGCCTGTTATGTGCTGGTTAACCTCTGACAGTGTGCAGTCCTCTGAGCAGTGCAAAAGAGCGCCTGGTATGTGCTGGTTAACCTCTGACGGTGTGCAGTCCCTTGAGCCCCTTGGCCTGAGTTTTTGGCCACACACGCACCCCTTTTTCCTTTGCTTCAACAGTAGTGCAGTGCACCAGAGGATCCAAGAGTGGAAAAAGGCACTCCATTCTGGTGCCCATGAAAGAGCGGCCTGAGCGTCCTCTGACACTGAATGATGAGTGTTGGAGTCTGAGAATGGTCCCGGGTCTGCACGAGATGATCTGTGCCCATTGACCAATGAAGCGCACAATATCTGTAGTGTCTGCCGCAGAGGAGAGATACGGTGCACTGCCTTGAGACATTGAGACTTTGTGAATGAGCTATGAGTGTTTGCCAGGAGGGGACTCCAACAGATACTGAACATCAAGAGCATGGGAGGCCTGAATCCAAAGGCCCATGCAACAACGGGAGCAGACTTGATTGGACAATAGAAGTCTGCCAGAGAGGTTTTTTGAACAGACTCTGGGCATAGTTGGTTTCACAAGAGGTTTCCGTGTGATTGTATAGACTACGTGTTAGGAGAATGATTTTATTGTTCTGCTGGCATTATTTTAAAGTAGTATTCTGTTTAGTAAAAGCAGAATGAAGTCCATTTTCTGTGAAAGAGTATCCCCTTTTCACCTCAGAGCATTAATGAGGGTCACCACTGTTTCACTTGAACATATAATGACTTACAGAAAGGCATAGGAAGACCTAAAATGTTACTAGATAATTTTAGGATTTACCTTTTGCTTAGGGTTGTGGAAAATTATGATTCATTTGTAATAGCGGTCAATACTTTGTCTATATGTTCTTAATGACGTGTTTTCTAGTGTTTTTTTAAACATGGCATTGTCTTTTATGGGTGGGATTGTTTTTGCTGCCCAATTCACATCTGTACCCACCTCCCAACCTATGTCTCTTCCTACTTCTACTTCTTTGCATACTTTCCAGATTTTACCTGAACATGGACTAGTTAGGAGGTCAGAGTTTACTGATAATTCTTGTTGTACAGTTTCTGCATCGACACCATTTAGTAGTGAACATCACTAGTTGTTGGGTGTGTGGTCTTGTACCACATACTACAGATAGAGGCATTCCCTATTTGGTCCTGCCATATATGGCCTTTGTGCTACTGCGTGTGTAAGGAGACCTGTCCCGAGAGAGTCGCTAAGTAATAGGATTATGCTTCAGCAACATCTTGATGATTTGATAAATATAGACCTGGACTCAGACTAACGTGATTATAGGTTATTGCCTATGTAAGGGCAAAAGGAGCGTCTGTGGTACTGAAAAATCTGGACTCGTGTAATAAACTTTGTCGTAGCATGACGATTTTGGTATCAAAAGACCGAGAATGGCTAGTACACTATGTACAAGCATTTTTGTCATATTCCAGTAACGATTTCACCTCGAAATCGTCATTTTTGTTCTGAACCCTCAGGTTCCATTTTGTGAACGGCAGCCATTTTGTGGATTGCCCTTACAGTAGGCCCTCACTGTGGCAGAACAAGTATTTAAGGACATAACCTTAGCATGGGTTTGTGCTGACTCCTGCATGACCTGGCGAAAGCTGACTCCCTTGCCCGAGGCTGACCTCGTTGAGCCAGTTCCTTGTTAGGCAGCTGGTCAGATAGAGATCAAAGAGCAGGACATTGCAATGTTTATTGTACACGCACACACCCCTTTATCTTGCTCCTATCTGTTTCTGTTCCTTCTTTATGGTCTATTTATGATGAGGACTGCGGGCCTTTTCATTATGGATCTTGTCCAGCTTGTCTAAAGAAGAATGTTTATTATGGGTTTGTTTGATGATTAATTTTGGGCTGGACAAACTGAAAAGTGGGTTTGTCATCATACAGTGCTTTGTGTGCACGTCCTGGGAGTGACCAACAATAAGTACTTCAAAGAGAAAATGTGTGCCTAGGGCATAATAAATGGTATAAAAGGTCTGTGCTGAAAACATTCAGCAGACTACCTCATTCAGGAGCTACGGCTTCTGGGTGACGTGGCCTCACTATGTTAAATTTAATAAAGATGTCTTTTCATATTTTCAGAGTCTGTGCCAAGTTCTTGTTATATTAGTAGGTATTCCCTGAGAGCGAAAATTACCAAGTTCTTCAAAAGATTGCCCACATTTGGTACCTCACCCCGGCTAGGATCGCTGCCTGGGACCCCATAGGGGGCACACATTGCTGGCCTCACTGTGGGCACCAGGGTACTTTTACTCATCTTTTATGGCAACCCCCCAAATTAGTGTCTTTCTGGGAGGTGTTCTTGAAAGCGGTAAATGCTATGTTCGCAACAGATATTCCCAGGATCCTGAGCTATATCCTATTGGTTCTCCCGAACACCCTCACCTACTCATTACGGTCTAATAGAGGCAAAGCAATCACCCTAGAATTGGGAGTGGCTAAACAATGTATTCTTGCTATATGGGGTGCAGATGCTATACCTACACACTTGGACTGGTTACATAAACTATGGGACATGTTAGGGAAAGAAAAGCTGATGGCAGTGGCTGTGCACCGCCTCCCCCTCTTTGACAATATGTATCAACCCTGCCTCAAACACCTGTCTGATAAATTCTGTGACCTGTCCTGCCCCCAATACTTGTGAATCTTGAGCTTAACATCAGCTGCTGTATCAGGCAAACACTAGATCACCGGAGCTCACCTCCGTAGGCCTCGACATTAACACAAGCCAGAATGCCACCTCCTCCCTGTTCTAAACCCCTTTTATCTCATGCTTTGCTACTCTACCCCCTTTCCCTAACTTTCAGTGATCCATGCTTACACTGACTAGTATTCAAGTCACCATCGGCCACTGGATGTAGGTGGGTAGTTCTGTACTGCTTGACTCTTATGAAATTAATAAAATAGATCAAAATCCTAATATTAATGCATTCAGATTCGCCAAACTGACTGTGCTGTTAATAGGCTCAAATTTGTTCACATTGCTGCCACTGGCTGATTTTTTTTTTTATCTGACGAAAACTGATCACATCTTTCAACCACTGCAACAGTTCGGTTGGATACAGTCTAGAAAAGGATACTTGGGATTTTTGAGGGCCCTGAAAAATGTCTATGGACCAATAGCCTTCTCCCTCAACAAACCGTCTTTGTGATTTAGTATATATGTCCTGAACAAATGCCTAAAAAATAACATAATTATTTAAAAGAAAAGAAAAAGTGCAGCAGAGGCAATGAGCATTGAAACAAATCTATAAGGGAATGGTTTTCAGCAGTTTCCTAAAACTGAAAAGGACCAATGCAACATAATGGTCCACAAGTAGAAATATCCAAATATTTAAGGCAAAAAGCTAACGTTTGTGTTTTTACAGAATGTCAAGAGAGACTTATGATGTGCTATTAGTAAAGTGAAAGTCATCAGACAAAGAGAGTTTGGTGGCGAGAGATGAAGAGCATTATAAATGACTCAAGTAATATTTAGTAGGGTCCATATTTTAAAGGACACCCAAGAGAGAGATACGCTGCGACCTACATCAGAGTCATCCCTCAACCCCACCCTGTTCAACATTTACATTTCCCCCTTCACAGACATCGTCAGATCCCATGGTCTCAAAATAATCTCCTACACTGACAACTCTCAACTCATCCTCTCACTCACTGAGAACCCTACCAACACCAAAACCAACTTCCGCAGTGCCATGACAGATATAGCCAAATGGATGCCTCAAGATCAACTCTGACAAAAGAGAAGTACTGATCTTAGGGAAGAACACCTTCTTATGGGACCACAGCTGGTGGCCAGCAGATCTCGGAACAACACCCACACCAACAGACCATGAACGCAACATTTAAATAGCAACGTAGTCGTCTCTGCATGCTTCTAAACCCTCCACATGCTCCGCAGAATCTTCAGATTGATCCCAATCAACACCAGAAGGACCATGAAGCAGGCCCTCATCACCAGCATCCTCGACTCTGGCAATGCCTTCTATACCGGAATCTCCACCCAACTCCTCCAAAGATTCCAGAAAATACAGAACACCACAGCCAGAATCATCCTGGACATTCCCAAATGGACCCAGATCACCCCTCACCTCCGAAACCTTCACTGGCTCCCCATCCAGGAGAGGAGTTGGCCTAACGGCTAAGGTGCTTGACCTCGGACCTGGGGATCTGGGTTCGAGTCTCGGTAACAACCCCATACCCTCCTGCGATTCTGGGCAAATCACTTAATCTCCCTGTGCCTAAAAATGAAAGTGTGTGTGTCCTCATGTAAAAAAAAAACTATAAAAAAAAAAACGTAACGTGTGCTATGTAAAGCGCTCTGATACCTGATTCGGTTCGGGTCTAGTTCGCGCTATATAAAACTCTACAAAAAAAAAAAGATGTCAGTTCAAGCTCCTCATGCACACCTACAGGGCTCTGTACAACCAAGGAACATCCTACATCAACCATCGACTGACCTTGCGCCTGCCTGAAAGACACCTGCACTCTGCCTCACTTTCCCTAACACACCACCCTGCATTCATCACAGCTGCAGTGGGGGTCGCCTCTTCTCCTTCATCACCGCCAAGACCTGGAACAACTTTCCCCCACCTCCGAATGGCACCCTACGTATTGGAATTCAGAAAGAAGCCCAAGATCTGGCTTTTTGACTGAGACACAGCACCCTCAACACCCATAAGCCCTAGGGGTAACAGTGTGTGCTCTTCAAATGCTGATTGATTGATTGAAGGAGAGGGTAAACAGTAACACCTGACAAATCAAGTTTGGTAAAAATGTATGCTCCTGACTTATATTCCAAAATTTTCTCCATTAATATTGTGGCTTGATATAAGTCTTACTCTTATAGTTGATACAGGTCTCTAGCTTTCTTTGAAATAATAAAGCAGAGGTTCCGCAGTTGTTACTACCCCTGATGAGACATTGAAGAACGTACATTCTATTCAGTTTGAAAATTCACCTGTAAATAGGCCTTGAGTATCTCCTTCTAGTTATTTCACAAGGAATTGTTGTAGTCATATGGTACAAAAACATCATGTTCAACTGGTATGCTGAAATAAGGTTTCCTATGAGGGGTAAATGAGCAGAGCACCGGCTCATCACAAAATGTTCAACATGAATGATACTGAGGTGGCATTGAAGTGATTAGCCATGATTAGGATTTGAATAATTGTGTAATGTTTTATGTCTACAATAGGTGACCAATAACGTTCAGAAGAATAACAGTCATTACAAAACTGTGGTGAGAGATGTAATGTTCTGCTAGTCTCCAAAATGTATGGATTGTGGCAGCTTTGTTAGGGTATTTCAAACATACCACCATGATTGAGAGAAGCTATTAGACCAAAGGGAATGCTCGCCTGAGTGATCCCCGAAAAAGACTTGCAATGATAGTGATGGTACTCTAACTTACCATAAGTCTAATGGCCTTCATCAACAGTTTGGCTATCTCAGACATCTATTTAGCTGTTAGGGGTATTGTTTGTAGGAGTCTTTTCCTGATCAATAAATATACCACACATTTCACTATCCAACTGTGCTGGAGCCCACCCCTCGCTGCCCCGCTGGCTCCCGGGCAGCCCGTACATCTGAGTGCTAGGAGCTAGAAGCTTCCATCTCCCAGTGTGCTGGCAGGGTGTTGTCTTCTGCAGTGACAACAAAATTAATGTTCCTGCAGGACTTGTTTCACAATATTTAACAATTTATATGCATGTCATAACAATGAACATGATTCAAAAGGGACAAGAGATTATCAATAACTTGACCAGTGTATTTTATATAATGGCATAAGACATATACAAAACATATTCTATTTGTTCAGCATAGGTAAACATCCGTATGATAATTCATGTGCGGCAACTCAAAAATAAACTGCTACCTCAGTTTCTTTCATATGAGCAGTAATAACTGACACTTTTTCTGAATATATTTTCAGTAGATACAATTTTCACCATATATACATTATTTAACAACTATATACATCCTTATAATACAATGCTTGATGATGTAGATCACAAAAAGTGCCAACTCGTCGACGTTTCGGTCTCACACCCTGTAATTCATCGAGACCATCATCAGGACTAACGTTGCACCATGAATCTGTTGTAAAGCAACATATCATATAATCAGTAATAATCCCTTGGTAATATGATGTGTACCGTCTGCCCACACCAGACATGGTACCTAAGACTGGGTGTCTATATACAGTGCCTATAAACATATATACAACTATGCAGTGAACCGATCACCAAACACCAACTACATGTGCTTATACAGAGTGCAACCTATTGCACACAATAGCCAATGCCAAGTGACAAACATTCTTACTAAGTGGCCACCTCTATGCTCTTTAAAAGCCCAGTGTTACAATCATCTGAATACTCACAATTCTAATACCAATTTTGACCCGTCCGGTCCTACAGAACAAAACAAGACAAAACAAGGGAACACATGGAAATATTCTTTTAGGGCAATTCCACAATCATATCACCACCTAAGGGTAGCATGCCCAGCGGTCTAATGAAGCATCCAGCTTACCTGCTGCTTCTTTTTCACATCCAAATAAATTGTCCAAAATCGAATTCAATATCTTCCGGCACGGTTAATATGCCTTTGTGGAATCTGCATAACAAAAGTACATACTATCCCTTAATTAGCGCTCAAAGCAACATTATTAAAACACCTATAAAAAACTCCAATTCAGACTCTAAATCTTCTAAGCTCCACTTACTGCTAGGGAGTAGATCACCCGCGCAGTCCACCACTCGTTGGAAAAGTCAAGTGACGGTTTGCGTCTTCCTGGATCTCCATGGCCCCTCTCAAACTAGTGACGTGGTCACGCGTTCAACGTGGCGGCCATATTTGCTCAGTGCCTGACTTCCTATACAATCCTAAGCGTAGGTCAGGCAAATCTCTCCTATGAACCTGCGGCTGCGCGTAATGGCTCACACAGGAGTTCGAGTCCCCGCTAAGAACCAAAACTCGAGACATCCCACAAAACATAATAAGTCGACCTCAGCAAAATGTGGGGAATAAGAAATTACCAGGGTTGATCAAAACTTCCAAAGTAAAACATATCAGTAGATCATGTTCAGTATATTCAAATCTAACCAATTCACATACAGACAACCGTACCATATCTAACACTCCTCATCTAACTAGTTCAGATCTAGACACCAAAATACAGTCGAACAAATCAATGTGAGTTTAACGGAAAGTGGCCAAAGTCTGCCATTCCACAAAATTATTTAACCCTCTTTCTACAGTCTTGGCTGCCCATATCCACCTGTTCTCTTTTACGGTGAGCAGATGGTCCACATCATGCCTTCTTTTCGAGCATTTAACTGCTTCAAGCACAAACCATTTCATATCACTTGGAGAATGTTGTTTAGCCAAATAATGTTCCACTAATGTTGCTGTTTCTACTTTACAGCATATCCTTGACTGATGCTGTATGATGCGCTTCTTGATTTCTTGAGTAGTTTTACCTATAGAATTGCGAGAACAAGGGCATTCTATGCAATAAATAATATTTCTTGTCAGGCAATTAGTGTGTTGTTTCAAAATCCAATTCTTCCCATTAATGCAGCCGCTTTTAATGGCTACCGTTGTCTGGCAGGCACTACAAGAGCCACACGGGTAATGACCCACTACGGGCGTCATTCCCCACATACTCTGAATAGAAGTTACAATTGGTTCTTTGTATGCCTTCACCAGATGATCCCTCAGATTACGTGATCTTTTAAAAGCGAACCGAGGTACAGGGAGTTGTGGTTCAATTTTGTGTATTAGGTGCCAATTCTTCGTCACTATCTTCCTAATTAGATTAGATTCAGAACCAAATGTGGTGACACATGTGATCGAATTACTGAACATATTTTGAATGCCTTTAGGGTCTAGTAAGGCTTGTCTATCTTCTGCAGTGGCCACCCCGCTCCCTCAGACATGGGGAGTGGGGATGAGGACATCCCCATTAGAGCAGAGTGATTGAGCTCTCTGTCGTCTCCTTACTTTCAGGGGCCAGATATATGATTCTGGACCCCTTTTCAGTGAAAACAGCCCAAGGATGAGGTCCCTGGATCAATACAGAGTCTGGGGAGGGGGCCCCATGTTCACCCCAGACTCTGGCACACACCGCGGGTAAGATAATGAATGGCAGTGGAGCCCACGCTCATTGTCGGAAGGAAAAGGTCAAAAGTCGCAACACTTTAAAATGCCATAACTCAGGACAGCTGGGTCAATTTTCACAATCCTAACCTCATTTTATTCCTGGTGGCGAGCTCTAGCTAGTAGGGGCATTTGCAGCAGTCCTCTTCCCTTCCAGAGTTTGGTAATCCTTTTTTTTTTATATATCTTTATTAAGTTTTTTTGAGGCAGCTAGCAGGAAAATAATATACAAGTTACAATTCCAAAATCATACATTTTGCGTCATGTTCCATTACTGTCCTATCCAATTTGTTATAGGGAGCCAAATATTCCTTCCAAAAGTTTTTTTCCTTATACCCTTCAGCTTATACAGAGCAGTTTCTAAGTGAAACATATACAAAAGCTTCATTTGCCACATTATAAAGTTAGGTGGTTCCTCATCAAGCCAATGAGATGTAATACATGCACGATATGCAGACATGCAAATAAATATAAAACATTCCTCTGAGTCAAAAACTTGTTGAGTCGTGCTCTCTTCACATCCAAAAATACTCAGTGGCGTTGTTAACTTAATCACAATACCCAGATTTTCTGAGATAAAGCGCTCTATATCAGCTATCAGTTGGCCCAATTTTGGACATAACAAACATATGTGCAGCGTCCGCTGCATAAAGGTTACAATGATTACAATTTGTCCCCCTCCCGGAATTCCATTTGGCTAATTTTGGTAATCCTAAAAGACTTGGTTAATCTGGCTCCCTGTACCAGCTTTCTTCCTGGTCTTGCTTCCTGGGCACAAAAGTCCAGGGCTTTTCTCCAGCTGGTACTCAGGGGGTATAAGGAGCAAGCCTCAGTGGTCCTTGATGAAACCCTGGTGCTGGGGTCAATTGGGCAGAGTCCTTAGTCCTTTGTGTGCATCAGGGGTTCTTCCTTACAGTAACCCATTGCAACCTCTGGGTCCAGCAGAAAAGCACAAACAAATCAATGGGACAATCCTATAGCACCTTGACAACTCTCCACCCTGGCTCAACCCTCCTGCACAGCATGATAGGACAGTTTAAAATGGCATTCCAGGAGTCACTAGTCACATCTTCTCTGGGGGCCTCAGCTCTGTCCCTTATTGACATCACTGCCGGGCCTTCCTCACTAAATTTTCAAAGGGGAGTCCCCTCCTGTGTTGGCTCCAGAGGTCTTCGCTCCCTCCTTTTTCAGTGGGCTTGGCCAGGCCTATCCCTGGTACTGTGTGGCAGCTGATTAATGCAAATATTTCTGCCCAACCACTACCCTCCTCATGAGCTGAGTCAAGCACTGTTAATGTCTCCATTTGTTTGGGGAGATCTTTACTCCTGCTGTTGGATAAAAATGTAATTAACCTGGCACAGCAGGGTGACAAAAGGCCTAGGCTCTGATCCTGAGCTGAGCCAGAGAACTTTGACAGTTCTGGATGACCCACAAAGTGTACAGATATATTTTTGGAACTTGCAGAATTGATTTTCTCACACAAGGTACACCCCAAGTTCATATGTCACTGGCCTCAGTAAGCCAAAGGGAAACGAAACTGCACTCCAAGATGATTTTCTCCCTATGTGTATAATAGAGTGTCACTACAGACAAAACAGTAAATCACACTGACATTCCCAATTAGTGTACACTAACACTATGAGGCCTTCCCCAGGTCAATGTTAGGCCTGGGTATAGTTCGCTGAGTTTTGCGAGGTAGAACTCTGCGAAGTTACAAAAAAATTCTGCGAAATTCCACAGGTGGCGAAGTGCAGTGCAAACTGCAGTTTGTGCTGGTATTCCTGCTGCTCGGATAGAAATTCTACCCAAGCAGCAGCTCACGCTCGCGATCCTACCGTTTGGGATCGCGAACTTACCATTCGCGATCGCGAGCGGGGAAAAACTCTGCTGCACAATGTGAAGCAGAGTTTTCTGCACTCTGCGAGCTCTGTGGAATGCGGAGTGCAGAAAACCCTGCAAACTTTGTGAATGGAGCGAAGTTCACTGCCCAGGCCTAGTCAATATCTTATCCTCTAGAGTTCCTTCTGCAACAGGGTACCTGTGCACAGTTACCGGGCTGCACACAGCAATAGTATCACACACACAGCCTGCACACATGCAACCAGCCAAGTGCCCCTTACTTTTGCTGTATCATAGCCGCCTTTTTCTTAAAAGGCGGACACTGGTGGTAAATAGGGGTAGGACACATGTAGTGAGATTCACCCACAGTACAAAGTCCAAAACCCGGTGATCCAAAAAGCAAAAAATCCGGGCATACTGACTCAGCAGAACCCAATTGCAACACATGGCATGGTTTTAAAAAGAGTTGCATGGGCAGTCCTACAACATTGTGCAATTGTGCACACCAACCCCAGGCTGGTATAATGGTAAGGAAATCAACACAATGCTTTATGTTACTTGGTACCACGCAAATTATTGCGGTGTGTCCATTTGGATAAAATCCCTCACATCCCTGATTTCATCCAGAAAAATCATCTGCACTGAGCCAGAACATCTCTTCAGGATACGAACCCTAATATTTTGGACTTTGTGATGAAAGCAGGCGACAGCTGAAAATTAAGCACATCTTTAAAGTCTGTTTCCTCTTTGACTCTACCCTTTTGTTTCATATGCCATGTTCCTCGCCCTTCGTCCACCCTAGAGAGTTTGTGCATATTACAGAAAGCTAGGAATTACAATACTTTGGTGGCTGGATGCCCTCTCATGTGCACAACAGATCTACAGATGAAAATAATTTAGAACCTGGTGGCCCTAAGGTTTAGGCTAAAGCCCAATTATTTAAAAATATAGTTCCAACTGCCACTCAGAGCGCATGTTCGAGGTACCATAGCATATTCAGCAATAAAAACAAATGACAAGATTCAACTTCATACAATTTCTCATTGGCATACTAATAAGAAATATTGTCACTCAGACAGCTGTACATTACAAAAAGGTTGCATTTTGATTTGTTCCTGGAAATTCGATATCTACACAGGAGATCCATAGCTAGTACCTGAGACTACCCTCATTACAGCATCAACCCACATATCACTATAGCTTCTTCTGCTAAAAACTGCTTTTGAAGCTCAGATAGTTATGATAAAGAACAAAAATGGTCACTTAGCTCAGAGAATGTGTCTGTTGTTGGAGACATGTAAGAATTATTTACAGTCTTCAAAGAATTTCAATGGAACAATAAAGGTAACTTTTTTTGTATAGTGCTTCACACTTCACTTCTACCGTTTCTAAGCACAATAAATTACAGGGTTTACTGTTACTCATTTTAATGGCATTTCATTATCACCCTTGGAATAATGAACTGCTGAGCTGGCCTCTGAGCTTTTGACCTACAGACCACAGCAGTTGCCAGTGTCAGCACTTAACTCACTGCGCCATCTTGCCAGCAGTGGCAGCTCATTAAGTTTGAAAATGTACGCCTTCCTTCCTTCCCCCCCCCCCCCCCGATGACCCCAAGTCCGCTGTTCAAGCTATAGTGATTCCCAGGTTGGACTATGGGAGTGCAACCCTATGCGTCCTACCCAGAACTACACTGGTGCCACTAAGGGCCTTTCTTAACTCTGCTCCTAGGCACATCACAGATCAAAAAGAAACAATCACATTACTCCTGACCTGAAATCTCTCAACTGTCTTCCATATGAGGCAAAGATTAATTTGAAAAATACTTGCATGGCCCATAAAGCCCTCCACTCCAACACTCCAAGTTAACTTGCACACAAACTAGAGCTGTCTGATGCCATCAGAGCATCCAGAGGTACTAGTTCTGTACTGCTAAAATCACCAACATTTTACAAAAAGAAAACTTACAAATGAACCTTCTCAGGCATGGCCCCAAGAATCTGGAACACACTCCCCCCTGATATCAGAATAAACCCCTCAACTCCTTCATTCAAGAAAAATGTCAAAAGGATGTTGATGAACAAATTCATGCATTTGAACTCATGATCTATACTCCAGGAAAAGATTTATCCCTTAGCCTGCAAGCATGTTTATTTCACTCATACTTTGTTTTAGTTCTGTTTTAATGGTTGTTATCCACCTGGAACCTGTGGGTTTCTCTATGTGGGATTCTACCATACCCTGTCCCTCCTTGACGATGTTGTTATTTTTATACACATCGCCTTGAACAGTGTAAAGCGCTCTGATACCCGCAAGGGTCATGTTTGCGCTATAGAAAGCTTAATGACTAAATAAATAAAGTTCACAGCCTTTGTAGATAGGCACTGTGTATTTTCCTTATTTGAATGTGACGGTACATCAGAGATAAAAAGATGCATAAGAAAAAAATAAATGAAAGAGTGCTTAGAATTAGTCATATAAAATGTACTTATTGTATTAGTTGCCCTGTCTGCGTAAAGGTAATAGTGAGTAAAAGGGTATAATTAGAATAAATTCAACTGCAAGAAGGGTAAAAGTACTTCTGTTGTATTACTGGAATCTCACTTTATTAGATAAAAGTCAGCCGCTAGATCTGTCTAAGCAAAGCGGATATTTCAAGCGCACTGGCACTATACCGCTATTATTATTGTAAGTGCGCGCTGCTGTGCTTTGCTGATAACATCAAATAAAGTCATGTTGTACACGGAACGTGAAAACATTAATAAATGACATCTTATTCTGAAAATGATCGGATTTCCTGTGTTTTGATTGCTTGACAAATGTTCCCGATGTGGTAAAAAGCAAAAAAAATCTTGCCCAAATGTCTGACCTTTAAAAACTAAATTCGTAATTTCAGAAATGCAGAACTTAACATTCCTTGGTAATCCAATATCAAGATGCATTTAGGTTCATCTACAAAATGCTACGATTCAAAGTTTAAAAAATAAGCAATCGAACGGCCTTAACAATCCGTGTGGTTTTGAAAAATTCATTTATACCGCAGTTTTCAATGCCATGATGTATTTTAGGCAAAAGAAGTACAGACAAAGGTATTGATTTTAGGTCCTTAACAAAATAAACAGTATGTAAATTGCGTCTTTTTCTGTAAATTAGATCAGAATGCACAGATTACACTGTCTTTTCTCTACAGGAATGACAGATATTGAATTTGGCAGACATTGAAATCTGGTTAAAGAGTTAAAGACCTCTGATCTTTGGTTTTGTATTAAATGAAAACATTGTAAAAGAGCAATAGGATACAAGGAGGTCTTTGAGGCAAACCGTAGTTACAAGAAGGTGTTGCACTAATGTCTAACACAGAGCTACCTACTTTAATCCCCTCCACTCCAGGCACTTGGAAGGTGAAGAAGGAAGTGCGATGAACACAACACCCAGAACAATAGCATTTAAATGATTGTTCTCTACACGGGGACAAACGGACCACAAATGACTATATCAGTGATAGACAAAAAACAAAGGTGAAAGAGGTCAGCAAGACCTCAACAAAGGTCCTTTTTTTCTAATTGTGCAAGGTTTAATAGGTTTTCTGCAGGATTAGGAAATATTTTATTCCAAACGCTTATAACACATTTTTTATCTCAACTGGGACTGAGGCCCTTGTTAGGAGCCTCCACCAGTAGCATCCCTAGAGGGATACATACTGTTTATTAAAGGAATTTTGACATTTTCGGGCCTGGAATTACTAGACCCACAAACAACATACTCCCTGTCTTGCACCTGGAAACACCAGAACCACACCTGACAGAGGTCCTCCTGAGGCTGCAGGCAGCTCTTCTTATCCACTACTTTCCTTCGTCCAGCAGCAGAGGAGGGAGCTGCAAATACTTTTAACCTGATCTCCTCTCTGATCCTGGCCCCCTTCTAGGAATGCCACTCACATCAAAAGCCAAATCAAAGCCCTCACGTCCATTTACCACCTGCTCCATGCAGGTGATACATGGATGACAATGTGAGCATTTTATATTTCCTTGACTGGCGAAAAACTGCGGAACTTGTCATTTCCAGGTCTGCCTGTTATTCCACATTCCAGGGGAAGTAACCTGCAGTTAGTGTATTTTAGTGTACAGATATTGACAAGAATTGGTGATTCGAATCACCCGCATCCCTGCACCTAAACATGGGGAACTCGTACTGAGGGCCTGAGGAAATTGTGTGACGTATGTTAATTATATTTTCTATAAGTCAAATTATGATGCACGTATGCCAGTAAAGTAATTGCATGCCGCAGCCTCTTTTAGCTTAGCTAGATGCAAACAGTATGAAAACAGGCAAAAGTTAGGAGCAAGGAAAAATCCTAAACTTTGCAAAAACTTGCGACTGAAAAAAGCACCCTTACCACAGGTTTGATTCATAGCATTTCCATATCAGTGCTTCATCCTTTCCAGGTTGTTAAACTGACTGATAAATATGGCTACCGCTAACATGGGAAAAGTAAAGTACTATAAGGTGTTAGAACTTGGTAGCAAGTGCCAAGAAACATGTTATTGGAATTTGAAGTGAGATGGTGTTTGTGTCACAGCCTTTATTGAGCAGGGCTCATCTTATCAACAACACACACGACAGCTGCTGGAAAATGGCCCTCTCTGAAGAATCACACCCAACTTTCTTCCTTCCACCTCCACTTTTTCTGACCTTCTTGTTGTTGGCTTTTTGACTCTGAGCACTTTACCATTTCTAACCAGTGATACAGTGCATGTTCTTCTCTGTAAAAATTGTTACATTGGTGTATACCTGATTGACATATTTGATTTACTAGTAAGTCCCTTGTAAAGTGGTATAACATACACCCAGGGCCTGCAAGTCAAATGCTACAAGTGGGCCTGCAGCACTGATTGTGCTACCAACATAATTAGCCTTTCAAACCTGTCTCAGGCATGTAATTCCAGGACCTGTCAGTGCAGTTTACTGCTATTTCGATTTGGCATTTAAAACTATTTGCCAAGCCTAAACCCCCCACCCTTTTATCACGCATAAATCATCCCAAAGGTAGCCCCTCAATAACCCTAAGGGCAGGTTGCCATGTAGGTGAGAGGTAGAACATGTGTGTTTAATCTTTACATGTCCTGGGCGTGACAAACCCCCAAATTAGTTTTTCACTACTATGAGACCTATCCCTCTGATAGGCGGGCATTGGGAATTCCTACCCTTTTAAGCTGTAATTCCTGATCAAAAAGGAGTGGCTTCTTCATGTTTCATATCTTTAGAATGGTAATGATATATTCTCCTCACTGGGGAAGTTGGATTTAACATTTCTGTTTTAGAAATGCCACTTTTATAATGTGGACATTTCCCTGCACTTACTGCTCTGTGTGCCTGATAGTCTGTCTCCAATACACATCAGGGGTGGGTGACAGCTACACTTTGTGCATTCCCTCTAGTCAGCCACAACACTGGAAGGATACACGTGTCTGAGTACCCCTCTACATATATCAGCATTCTGATGACCTTGCCTGGGCAGGATGGAAGGGAGGGGCTAACACTTTACTTGAATAGGCTGTGTCCTGTCCCCACACAGATGACTAATTTCCCCCACAGACAGCCTGATAGACAGGACTGGATTGAAAGGGATAATTGTACACGTGAAGGAGCTTACTTGAAGTCACCCCTACATCAAAGGCACGTTTGGGTATAAGTACAGGGTCTCTGACCCCCCCTTAAAATAGACACTATTAGACTTGTAACTGAAGCTCTGCCAAAAGGACTTCTGTGTTACTTAAAGGACTCAACTGGACTGCTGCTTTGGAAGGCCTACTTTTCTGTTTGTTGCCCTTCTGCCTGCTGCTCTCCGTCCCTGCTGAAGGAAAACTGGACTCTGTATTCACTCAAAGTGATCTCCAAGGGCTTGTTGGCTTGCCTCCTGTTGCAGGAGACTCAAGAAAACCAAAGTCTCTACCCCAGCTCCTGTGCCTGGCTCATGGGAAATGGCCCAGATACTTGCCACAGAGATTTCAACACATCTCCGTCTGCTTGTAGCAGAACTCGCACATCGACCCTGTTGCAGGAGTAAGATTGGCGCATCAGAACCAGCGCCTTGCCCCCAGAGATTGATGCATCAGACATAGTATTGATGCTGCTGCAGCTTGGAGAGACTAATGCATCCCCTCGACTGCAAAGCAGAATCCAGTGCATTGCTCGTCACTTCTCGACTCCGTCACCCATCTTCAGAATGGACACATTGTCTTCACTACATGGAGAAGATTGATGCATCCTGCACCTATGAGCCCCGACGTCGACGAATCTCGCAGATTGTGACCAGGGTAGGTACTTTGTTCACCAGGGTCTGCATGGGTCCTGTAGCCGGTTAGCACTCCATCGCAGTTGGCCCAAAATGTTACTTTGTCCCAGTCCAGCATGACCTAAACTAACTTATTTAATGCTGCTTGCTTCTAAGCACTTTGCTGCATTAATTTTTTTAAACTTTAATATCTCATCATCCATACATTGGATTTTTGTCGTTTTAGTCTTGTTTTGATCAGAATCTTATAATCAATTTTTCGAAACCTGTGTGGAATCTTTTTGTGGTGTTTTCATTGTGTTTCTGTGTGTGGTTCCTGTTTGGTGTGGGTGCATACCTCAGTCAATCAGTAACCCCAGTTCTAACAACAGCCAAGTGACAAGTCCCAACAGAACATCAGCAGATTTATTTTGAAAGCAGTGCCAGCTACTGTCACTCACAATGATAGTCTTTCTTCAGTAGCAATTGTACCACATGTGTGATATTTGCTGCAGACAAGTTCTGTCAGTTCAACTGTTTTCACTGACATTTATTCAAAAAAACATTAAGAGAAGGTTTTCACACTTTACATCCTCATTTTGTCTTTCACCATTGTCAAGAAAATTGGTATAAAGAGATTAGAGCTGACTTGAACATCCTGGCAAGCAATCTGTATGATGTGTTTTTTCTTTTTTTTTAAATTAGTAATCAATTCTTGGTGTATTCTTATAACTGCATTTTTCTCTTTTATGTATGTTCAAATGTATGCCTATTGTATCTTTTATGGTCTCTACGACCGAAATAAAGAATTTTTGGATTGGATTGGATTAGAGCTGTATTTGAACTTGTGTGACTTTAATAGTCAAAAGTGAATTTGGCAAGGTGCACAGCTTACAGTTCAAAAACAAAGTTAATGTATAGTTACTATTCAGGATTGGGTGCTCTTACAGGTGACGTATCCGGCTCATTACGTCCTCAACTATAAACACAACATGTGCGCACAAACAGCATGAGCGCATCCCTGTAGTTAGGCACTCCTTTAGGTTCTTCAATGAAGACTCCTCTATGTCATTCAATGGATATCAAGTTTTTTATTGTACTTGAATAAATGTTCATCAAAATCATTAAGCTTGAAAGTAATTCATAAATCAACATAGGTTCGTTATCCTTCACATTGTATTTCATTTAAATGTTTGCATCATAATAAAACAGTACTCCAATGCATTTCGGGCGTGAGCACCCTTTATCAAGGAGCTCTGTAAGCAAAAAGTATAACATGAACATATTATAACCCATCATGTCAAAGCGATTCAAGATTACTATTTTAGTCGTATAACATACATAGTGTACATGTATTCATGATAACGTGAGTGTTTTGCATGCATTAATGTGCCCAGTGTGCTCAAAATCGTCATACCGTGCCGGGGTGAAAAAACGTTTCATTAGAAAAAACGTATCCTGGTAAATCGGTGCGTCCCCCGCCGATAGTATCTTAGCTCTTCCAAAAGGTATAAGAACCTTAACCTTCATGGCTTCGTGCCATTTTTTTACAGAGAGTGATTCGGCCTCAACGAAGCTGCTTTTTCACGTAAGCGATTTTCCCTAATGAAACGGTTATATGTTTGTTCAAATCACAGGGATTATCACTATTCCTAATAGATGTACTCACCTAAACACCTCATTAAGCATACCTTTTTAAGTCTATACAGACTTTTGTTCACTTTGAGGTGCTTTGAAAGCTATTTTTCACAGTGCTCTTTACCTATCTAGATGGTTCAACCTTCCTGTTACGTTTTGATCTGCCATAACATATGGCAGGCTAATTCTCTCTTTATATATTGAAGTTTGATAGACATTAGCAACAAGTAGGTGGTAATTATATTTATAAACGTGCAGAGTGAGTGGTCACCTTACGTCAAATATATTATTGTATCAGGAGTGGAATCAGGTAGTTAGTTCCTTGGTCCTGAAGAATAGCCATGGGGATGGCTTAAAAAATGTAGACCTGTAGAAACGAAGCGTCATTATGTCCATAGTTTCTATTTTTCTCACCGTTTTTAAACCATACCGTCTGGAGGGCAGATTTAAGGATTGCTCTCCTGCCAGGCAACTATTTTTAATTTTCACCCAAAAAATCCCCTTCTACTCCAATTCTATTACCATCTAGAGCATACCATTCAGTGCTCCCGCATAATTCACAGGTAATAGCATACACCATTCCATAGCAGAACAGGAGTAAGCCTATGATGAATCATGCCACCAAGGGGCAACCCTGGTGGGTGACGGTTATATGAAAAAGTGTTGCACTTTTTTCCACCGTGCAGGAGGTTAGCCCACACTACAAAACAGGCTCTTTTTTCCTGAGATACATGCAACTAGGAGTATGAGCTCCTCTGGTATACTCCTCTTATCTCCCTCTTCTTTAAATAACACGCTCATACCATTAAGTCATTACTTTCTATCAATTGGTGGGCTTCCTTCTTGGCCCTCATTATGAACAGGGTACAGAGGGACTACAATCTCTGATTCCAGGTGGCATCCCTCACCTGAAGCCTGCATGTATGAGTTTTCATCTCCTGAGTTGGGTAAAGCCATCTACACCCAGAATTAAAGTACCCTAATCCACTAGCTTTCCCCAATTCTTGGGCCAAATTCTCTGAGCAGGTGGTAGATGTCAGAGAAGGTGCTATTGCAGCTTGTGTGTGTTGGACAGGAGGTAGGATGAGTGGTATGACAGGTCAGTGTCTGGGACGGTTTTCTGGATGCTTGTGGGTCAGCTTTAAGGCTGATGGACCGGTTGTTACTGCTGATTTCCCTCACATTAGCAAGAACATTGCTTACAGCAAGCTCATATCCATGCAGTTTTACATATCTTCCAAAACAGTTACTCCGATTGTCTTTACAAATTGAAAACTGCCCCAGTTTGCAAACGAAGACCGCTTTTTTAGCTTCTAATTCACTAATGAGGGGCTTTTTTATTTTTTTTGCTGCCAAGATCGCTTTTATGTTCCAATACGACCCAGTTTGTCCCTGTATTACCCTTTCAACATCTTCCTGTTTGCTTCTGAGTATTAGGGAAATGGCAATCAGTGGAAAAGAGGGTACATTTTTCGTGAGACCAAGGGTAGTGTGGGAAGATGCAGGAGTCCCAAAGAGATGCACATACCAGACGGGCTGCTCTAAAAACCATGTGGGCCACAGTGTAACATTTTCTGAGGTATCTATTATTTCTTTTGTCTAATTTCATTCTTAAAATCATGCTTATCACTGTTCCATGCATCCTCATTAACATAGATATCAAAATCTGCAATGTAAAGAGCATTTATAATGTACCTATTACAGCACAACACAACAAAACAGTGTGTTATGAGATTCTGTGAAGAATGGTTTTATTGACTTAGTACTAGCAGCGTGAAAAGTGGAACTTCAGGAGATCTGCTTTGTCAAATTAATGGTAGCATGTGAATGGTAAATAAAATGTCATATGTAATAAGTATTTAGTGCCCAATTGAGAACATTGTATAGCAGATGCCTAGTCTAAAGAGTCATATGTCCACAACACTAAAACTACCACCGGAATTAGACATGCATTATACATATATAGAACATCTCCATAGGGGGAAAATGACCAGTGACACAGTGAGCACCAAAAACCAGAGCAGGCTTCCACTACCAAGATGGATTTGACAGCTAACTACCATTTTAGTCTCACATTAGAAATAGCCAGAGATGCGGCTTCTTCTAAAAATCAAGACATGTTTTGGTAAATGATATGGACACTAGCTATGAATGCCACCAGTAGGCGGTCATGCTAGAACAATTTTCAGAGTACGGGTGCTGTCATCAAAGTTAGATCACTGACCTCGTAGGCTCTGTCTACATGATGAAGCCCTGAACCAAACTGTTTTCTTTTTTATTTCCCCAAAAAAATCCCAAAGCAGGATTTTCTTTTCGAAAATAAAATGACCCCCCTTGTCATGGAAGCCATCTCCTCTTCTTTGCTTTTGACTGCCGCTTACGACCAGGGCTTTTTAGTGGTGATGGGCAGTAAAAAACTGCTATAAGTCCACCCATCCTAATAGGGTGGACGGACATATAGCCAGTTCTCTAACAGCCCTTAATCCAGCGGGACCTCGGTTTGAACACAGCGGATATGGATTAGTTTCTGTCATGGTCGAACTGTGGTCCGCCCACATTTACATGGGGGTTGGTGGAATTCCCAGAGTTTGATTCCACAAAATCAGGTAGAATTACAGTAAATTCCACCAGATTCAGCAGAATTCCACAACTGAGCAGAGTGGACATTTGGTGCTATTTGCTTAGTGTAAAATACACTGTCACATCCAAAAATGGATGTACTTTGTGGTAAGAAAATTGCGCATCCAAATACTACTCAGCACCCTTGCATACTTCAAAGTGATTAAAAGTTTGAATTTATGCAGAATATATAAGGATGCTAAATGGCATACCGTGGTTTCCAGCCTTTAGAAACCACTGCATGTCACTCAGCGCCCTTACATATTCTGCAGTGATTATGGCCCAGATGTAGGTAAAATAGATTTACCGATTTTAAATTACCGAATCATACCGATTCGGTAATTAAAAATCGGTAAATCTAAGGGGTTGAGATGTAGGAACATCCAGATGTTCCTGCTACCGAATCGGTAAAAATCTGTATTTACCGATTCGGTAAATACCGACCGGTAATGGCCCATTCATTCCTATGGGCTTTGAAGCCCATAGGAATGAATGGGGCATTACCGGTCGGTATTTACCGAATCGGTAAATACAGATTTTGACAAGGGTGCAGGGGGTGTCACTTTGACACCCTCTAGCACCCCCAAAAAAGATTCGGGGGCCATGTGGCAGGCATACCTGCCCTAAGGGCAGGTCTGCCTGTCATATGGCACAGGTGTGCATGCACACATGTGCATGCACACCGGAATCGGTTTTTTACCATGAAGTTGGATTTCATGGTAAAATACCGATTCTGTAAGGCTTGTGGGACTCAGAAGAGTCCCACCTACATATCAAAAATACCGAATAGGTATAAATACCGATTCGGTATTTTACAGATTCGGTAAATTTACCGATCGGTAAATTTACCGAATCTGTAAAATAATGTGTCCCTACATACCGATTACTGAATACCGGTCGGAAACGACCGAAAATACCGATTTTCGGCCGTTACCGACCGACCTACATCGGGCCCTAAATGTTTTCATCGCTCCCCACGCCGCACGGCTCCTCCTAAGTCTCTGCCAGGCTTCACCGCCGCCACCGAGGGTTCGCCGCTGGTGTGCCCCGGGTGACTGCTGTACCGCTAACCTTCTTTCCCCATTGGACTCTGTTTTCTTATTTTGTGCATTATTGTATTATTGTATTCAGCCTGTTACTGTGTCCAAGGCGTCCCTTTGCGCCCTTCCCTCTGTGCCCCCCAGCCCACCGCTTCCCGCTGCTGCCTCCCTGCGGCCCCGCCCCCTTTGCCTTTGGCCATACCGTGCCTCGTCCATTGGCCGCCCCGCTCCCGCCTCCCAGCTGCTCCTCCCTCCCACTTGGCCTCTTATGGAGGCCGCGCGGCGAAGGTGAGTGTGACCTGACCTCAGGCCGCTCCCCATGCCGCACGGCTCCATCTGAGTCTCTGCCCCGCTTCACGGCCGCCGCCGAGGGTTCACCGCTGGTGTGCCCCAGGTGACTGCTGTACTGCTAACCTTCTTTCCCCATTGGACTCTGTTTTCTTATTTTGTGCATTATTGTATTATTGTATTCAGCCTGTTACTGTGTCCGAGGAGTCCCTTTGCGCTCTTCCCTCTGTGCCCCCCAGCCCACCGCTTCCCCCTGCTGCCTCCCTGCGGCCCCCCCTTTGCCTTTGGCCGTCCCGTGCCTCGCCCATTGGCCGCCCCGCTCCAGCCTCCCAGCTGCTCCTCCCTCCCACTTCGCCTCTTATGGAGGAAGCGCCGCTGGCGCGCCGAAGGAGCGCCAAAGACAAGCCTGTCTGCGCCCGTCCGCGCCTGGACCGCGACCAGCGCCAGAACCCCTGGACCCCGCACCCCCCGCAAAGGCAGCCTGCACTACGACTCCAACACCCTCCATGCACTCAACACCGGACGAAATCACCCCTGCTACCGGGCTACCCCGAAGCGCACCCAAGTGCCCTTTGCCTGCAGGAACTGCAGATTCACCAGCATCAAGCCCACCAGACCACCAACCACCTCTGTTGCATCCTCCTCAACACCCGATCCGCTCGCAAGCACACCATCGAACTCTGGGATCTCCTAGACTCTACCGACCCGACGTCGCCTTCCTGACGGAGACCTGGCTGAACGCAACCTCAGCACCAGACATAGCCATAGCCATCCCACAGGGCTACAAGATCTCCCGCAGAGACCGCACCAACGGAGTAGGAGGGGGAATCGTCATCATCCACAAGGCACCCTCAGAGTCTCGACAGTCACCGACGACACCCTCACCACCGCCGAGCACATGCACTTCCAGATCCACACCGACCCCAACACCACCCTCAGAGGAACACTCGTCTACAGACCTCCCGGACCACAAACACAGTTCAGCGACACCATCGCCAACCTCGTCAGAACCCACGCCCTCGCCTCCACGGACTACATCCTCCTCGGGGACCTGAACTTCCACCTCGAGAACAACAACGACACCAACTCCACCGCCCTGATCGACAACCTCGCCAACCTCGGACTCCAACAACTCGTGACGACACCCACCCACGCCGCTGGACACACACTGGACCCCATCTTTTCCACAAGCCCCCACGTCTCCTTCAACCACACCACCGAACCCCACTGGACCGACCACAGATGCGTCCACTTCCCCTTCAGGAACCCCATCACACACCACCGCACCCGACAGCTGCCACGCCGCTGCTGGGGCAAAGTCAACAAGGACCAACTGAACACCACCCTCGCCCTGAACCCACCCGCCGACCCCACCGACCCAGATACTGCCGTGACCAACCTCAAACGGTGGATCAACGACTGCGCAAACACCCTCGCCCTCCTCAAGACCTTCACAATGAACCATACCAACAAAAAAGCAGCCTGGTTCACCGAAGACCTCCGGATCTCCAAGCACACCTGTCGGAAGTTGGAGAAGAAATGGCTCCTCGACCAAACACCAGACAGCCACACAGCCCACAGGAACACCACCCGCAGACACCACCAACTCATCAGGACCGCCAAGAGGACCGCCTTAAAGGACCACCTAGACAACAATGCACACAACACCAAAGAGCTCTTCAGCATCGTGAAAGAACTCTGCAACCCCAGCTCCAACACCAACGACATCCAACCATCACAAGACCTGTGCGACTCCCTGGCCACCTTCTTCCACCGCAAGATCACCGACATCCACAACAGCTTCAACTCCGACACTCCCGCACCCACCACTGAATCCTCCACCCCTGCGACCACCATCCGCACCAATCGCCTGACCGCCTGGTCCAACGTCAGCGACGAAGACACCATCAAAACCATGAACTCCATCCACTCCGGATCCCCCTCTGACCCCTGCCCTCACCACATCTTCAACATAGCCAGAACAACTATCGCACCCCACCTCCGGAAAACAATCAACAGTTCCTTTGAGACAGCAACCTTCCCGAAAAGCTGGAAGCATGCCGAGATCAACGCCCTTCTGAAGAAGCCCAAGGCGTACCCCAAGGACCTCAAGAATTTCCGGCCCATTTCCCTGCTCCTGTTCCCGGCAAAAGTGACAGAGAAGATTGTCAACAAATAGCTAACCCGCACCTCGAAGACAACAACATCCTGGACCCTTCCCAATCCGGCTTTCGCAGCAACCACAGCACCGAGACCGCCCTCATCACCGCCACTGACGACATCAGGATCCTGATGGACAAGGGAGAAACAGCCGCCCTCATCCTCCTGGACCTATCAGCAGCCTTTGACACAGTCTGCCACCGCACCCTATCAACACGCCTCCATGACGTCGGAATTCAAGAGAAGGCCCTGGCTTGGACCACATCCTTCCTCTCCGGCACAACCCAGAGCGTCCGCCTCCCACCCTTCCACTCAAAAACCACCAAGATCATCTGCGGCGTTCCACAGGGATCCTCTCTCAGCCCCACGCTGTTCAATATCTACATGGCACCGCTCGCCCACGTCGCACGACAACATAACCTCAACATCATCTCCTACGCTGACGACACCCAGCTGATCATATCCCTCACTGAAGACCTCCACACTGCCAAAGCCAACCTCCACAGAGGAATGAGGGCCGTAGCCAATTGGATGAAGTACAGCAGATTGAAGCTGAACTCAGAAAAGACGGAGGTCCTCATTCTCGGATCCACCCCATCAGCCTGGGATGACTCCTAGTGGCCCACATCACTAGGCACAGCCCCGGTACCCACAGACCACGCACGCAACCTGGGGGTCATCCTCGACTCCACCCTCTCCATGACCAGGCAAGTCAACGCCGTCTTCGCGTCCTGCTTCAACACCCTCCTGATGCTCCGCAGGATCTTCAAATGAATCCCTCCCGACACGAGAAAGACCGTCACCCAGGCCCTCATCACCAGCAGACACGACTATGGGAACGCCTTCTACTCAGGAACAACAACCAAGCTCTTGAAATGACTACAACAAATCCAGAACGCCTCGGCACGACTGATCTTCAACATCCCCCAACGCAACCACAACAGACCCCACCTGAGAGGCCTGCACTGGCTCCCCGTCAACAGGAGGATCACCTTCAAACTCCTCATCCACGCACACAAAGCACTACACAACACCGGACCTACATACCTCAACAACCGACTCAGCTTCCACACCCCCACCTGATGCCTCCGCTCTGCCAACCTCGCCCTCGCCACAGTCCCTCGTATCCGGAAAACCACCACCAGCGGCAGATCCTTCTTCTACCTCACCGCCAAGACCTGGAACGCTCTCCCTACCAGCCTACGACAGACTCAGGACCTGCTGGCCTTCAGAAGACTCCTCAAGACCTGGCTCTTCGATCAGTAGCGCCCCCTCCAGTGCCTTGAGACCGTCACGGGTATGTAGCGCGCTTTACAAATGCAATGATTGATTGATTGATTGCAGAGTATGCACAGCTCAAAGTGGTATGAAGTAGTTTCTAGCTTCAGAAACTGCATCATTTTTAATTCCGATGGTGGAGCCGCGAAATTTTACTTTGTCAGTAATTCCATGCTAAAAGAGTAACATAGAATTATCAAATTTCCTCCGATTCTACGAGTAGAATTTAAAATTTAATACAGTCCTACTGTTTGTTGGTAGTATAAAAGCCACAACGGTTCAAGGAAAATGGTTGTTTCACAAAACAACATGTACAGCAAAGCAACAAAACAAGGAAAAGGTACCCACAAAGAACTTTTTCAAAACAGTGAACATTATTATTACATGTTTTTTACGAAAATAACACCGTACAGTAAACGAACAAACAATTTGTGCTTACCGTGTTGCACTAGACAAACATATACAAACAATATACAGTATAAACAAAAGACAATCACGAAGGCAAAGGGTTTCCGATTCAGTAAGGTTTGTCCACATTACACCAAGAACAGAACACAATCAATGCTTCCGCCTAATTTGCCGGAGGTGCGTTGATGGCATTTCTCCACTTACAGCTTATTGGATCTTCATCAGGACACAGAAATACTTCAATAGCAACCACAAGACATGAAATCTGAAAACATAAATAACATAAATAAATATATAAGTGGGCTCCATAAAAAATCAAAATCACCAAACTCCTAGTAATAATGACTCAAAGGTAAGAGACTCACATGAATTATCACAGAAAAAAACATCCAACATCCCCGAAATTCAAGATGTCAATTAATAAGCAGCAGTCATCACTCATGCATCCATGCAACCTGACATGGCTAATTCATTATGCAAGGAAAGGATAGAACCACATCCATTACAGTGGTCTCATCATTCCTGTGTTGAATTGAAGGACATAGCCTATTGCTGAGATAAAATTAAACCAGACAACCAAGCAGTATATACAAGAATTCAACCAACACTGCACTATTAACAAAAAAGGAAGTACTGCAGCCCAAATTTTAGAAATCCACAAGTGAAAGGAACAAAATGCCACCCACTTGTAGCATTGAGATCTCCAGACTCAAAGGGGCTCAATTGTTTAGGGGACCCAAAGCTTGTTTTAATCCACATAGCCAATCGAGCAAGACCAATTCTGGCCCATCACAAATTTAACTTCCTAAAAATAGAAACTACTTGCAGAGGTCATTGAAAGGGGGAGGCAAAGGGGTAAAAACCTACATACATCTGAATGTTCCACATGTTACATTTATCAGGTAACAAAGTTCCCACACCACTGCATTGTCGAACCTCGCAAAATCAAAGGTGTGAGTGACCCAAATCTTGCGTACTATTGAGCAATCAATACAAGGCCATCATAAGTGCCAATTTCCCTAGGAAAAAATGCGGAAATCTATTAAGGACACCTACACAAAGGGTAAAAACCAGACATGCATCCTGCTGTCTCTCCTATCAAACTTACCAGGGAACAAAGTTCTCCTTGGTCTCTCGTAGCACCACATTGTTGGGCTGCATAATAGAACTGCTGAACGACAGTAGGCATTTAAAGCCACACGAATCCCAATGAGAATAGAAGAAAGACTTCCCTTGGTGTAGTTAGAACAAATATTTCATTCTAACAATAAAATGAATCCACACTATGAGAATTAAAATTAATAAAAAACTAAAAGGATTTTGAAAAAATATATTTTAATTTTTATTAGTCTAAATCTCCAGGACACGAAAAATGCACACATGCATGGAGCATAGACACTACTCCCCCAAAGGTGACCACCTTCTGTGAGTAATCCAAAGCAGTATTTCACTAGCCAGTAGCGAACATAAACTACAGCAGTGAATGTGGCATGCATAGAAGGGCAGCATTCACAAAACTACTAAGCACTCATAGCCACATGGAGCAGGACTCATGTAACTCACAATAACGGTGCATTTAGTGGTTTATTGGGACCTGCAACTTCTTTGCTAGTTGTGAGTAAAGCACATTCACATTTGAATGAACCACAGCAATGTCCAAAGAAACATGTGTGCACCACTTTAAATACACTAATAATGACTGAATATCTACAAAATGAAACTCTTCTGGTGGGTCTACAAGTTCGAAACATATCCGTGATCTTCACTAATGATCCTAGGGTCATTAGTTTTCAGTCATATTGCTGTTACTTGCTCTAGTCACTGGTTATAAAGAAGAACAATGTTTATCAATTCTGAAGCATTAAAATTGAGACGTGTGTGAGTTGGTTCTGTATAAGTCTCTCGCACTTCCAATAAAAAGAATGGTCGAAATATTCTTTGAGAGAAATCACTAGATATTAAGATTACATCAAAAGAAACTCATGGGGAATACAGATGGTGTTTTGTCAATTTACTTATAAACAAAATGTCTATAACATTCTTTAATGTATATGCCCCAACACAACCTGATTCTACCTTTTGGCCTGCATTTCCCCAAAAATGTTTACAATGTGCCAATAACTATTTTATTTTAGGTGGGGATTGTAACCAAATCATGGTTCCTTTATTTGATCGACCGTTTCCAGTCAGATTTCTTTCTCACAAAATGCATTCACAGTTTCATTCTAATTTTTCTAAAAAATGCTTTATTTGATTCATGGAGGATTTTTTATCTCACTCTATGAAACTATTCTTTTTATTCCTAAACACATTGTTTACTTTCTAGATTGGAACACATTTTTGTTTCTAAACCCTTATTCCAGTGTCTTATATAGTCCATCATTGGTCCTATTTTGCTCTCTGATCATTCCATGGTTATCACAGATCTGGAGTTGGTTCCCCCTCATCATGATATACATTGATGGAAGTTTAGCAATTCCTTATTAACGGATTCCCAATTCTCCTCATCCTTTGTTTCAATTATCTCTGAATTCTTTTAATGTAATGAATCTCCTGATATTTCCCACCAGCATTTATGGAATTCTTTTAAGGCTGCTGTTTACAGTGTTATCATTGGATATGTATCAAAAACAAATAAGACATGATCCAGAGATCAATAAAATGTATTGGCTTCCGTAAAAACATTTAGATCAGAAATACTATACTTCCTGAACAACTGATCTTCAGAATCTCCTCAAAGCTAAACTCCAATTTAATGAACTTTTGACTGGGGAAGATTCTTCAATTTTGTTAAGGAGTACTGATCACTATTACGGTGGCTGGAATAGTGTCTGTGAATTGTTAGCTAATTTAAAATTAAGAAACATAGTCTGAAGATAGATTATTTGCTTAACTTGTAGGGCACTCCACTGTTAAAGGACACTGACATTCTAAATGAATTTGTCTCTATAAAACTTTATGCACTCCTGAATCTCCAGAAACTTCTGCTCATATTGATTCTCATCTCCAATCTACTCCTAAACAGATTCATACACCTTTGGATTTCAATTCTTTAGGAGTATATATCTCATTGTTTGAAATCTCATAGGTGCTTAATTTATTGAAGAAGGGGAAATCGCCTGGTCCGGATGGCTTTACTGTTGAATTGTTTCTTCACTTTTCTCATATTCTTTTACCCTGTTTATTACAATTGTTTCAATGTTTTACCTCCACTGGCCTTACCTCTGGTACAGTCCAAAAGGCTATAATTTGTCTTATTCACAAAGATGACACAGATACTGCTCATTACAGAAATTATAGACCTATTTCTCTAGTCAATGTAGACTATAATTTATTTGAAAAACTTTAAGCGCTTTGCTTAGAATCCTTTCTTCCACATCCGATAGGTAAAGAAAAATCAGGTCTCATTAAAGGGAGATTGGCGTCAGATATCAACTGTTTATTTCTTAATGTGCTCAGTAAAGCCCCTCTTCTTGAATGCCCCTTTGCAGCAATCACTACAGATGCAGAGAAAGCTTTCAATGGGATTAACTGGGATTTTATGTTCAAATCCTCATGCTAGCATGGTTATGGTCCTACATTTATAGCATTAATTTCATTACTGTATCAATCTCTGAAAGCTTCTGTGTTGGTCAATAGTATGGTCGCCCCATATTTCCCTTTTCAACTTGGTGTCTGGCAGGGATGTCTTCTTTTCTCATTACTATTTAACTTGGCCATTGAATCTTTTATCTATTGTATCAGACAAAATTCATCCATATCGGGATTTCAATATGGTGACATCTGAAATTGGTAGCATACCCTGATGAATTACATCTTTTTATTTCCCATTCAGAGCAGTCTCTACAGCAACTCCTCACTTACATTACCTATTTATCTCAAGTCTCTAGTTATAAAGTTAATATGGATAAGAATGAAATTATTCCTTTAAATAAATATGCCTTTAAACAGTCTTTTGTACCACTGGATTTCAATGGTCCTCTCGAATAAAATATTGAGGTATATGGTCTGCTCCTTCAGTTCAGGATTCTGTTGTTATTACCTTTAAAGAATGTATTACCAAAATTGAATCTTTACTTTCATCATGGAACTCTTTATTTTTGTCTTCATGGGGCAGTTTAGACTTCAACAAAATGATGATCTCTCCCCTTCTTCTGTATAAAATTTCTATAATGCCTGTTTGTGATTCCAAGCTTACGTTTAAGAAAATAGATTCTATTCTTTCTAGAATCCTATGAAAGAATAAGAAAGCCAGGTTTTCCCTCTCTTTACTAAAGAAATCTAAACTAGAAGGAGGCTCAAATTTCCAGATTTTCTTCAATTTCACAAAAACCTTTGGATTACGACAATCTCCACTCTGGCTTCCTCAATAATCTGCTTTCCATCCTCTGTGGTTAGATATTGAAAAGAAGTTGATTCATCTTTTTTCCATTCGGAAGATTCTCTCCTTCTCATATAAATCTTCTATTACTGCATCCCCCCTTCATCAAGCATTCTTGTTCGTTATTTTGGTCATTGTATAAACCCCCTCATTTTATCCAAAAATACTTTTTCGACCATGCCAATATGGTATAATACATTTATTAAAATAAATAATATACATATTTTTGAAGGTCTTGGAGCTACAGCAGCATTATTTGGGTATCACAGTTATTTCAAAGTTGCAAGCCTATTTCTTTACCTTAACTCAGACACACATTTTATTGTTCACAATCTTTTCACACTGACTTTTTATTTTTTCAAAACACCATCTTAGATGTTCTGTTCACTTTACAAGATGTTTACCTCTAGTACAGCACAGTTCTGAGTAACCCTGGGCGTAGTTCGTGAAGTAGCGCTACAGGTAGCCACGCGAATTGCACTTCGCACTACACGAGCTATGCGTAGCACTACGCAAACTGCGTAGTAGCCTGTTCGCACTGTGCAAGGTGCCGTTTTCAATGATAGCACAGTGCAGATAAGCATCCGGCACTGTGCAATCATTGAAAACGGCATCTTGCACAGTGTGAGCTGTAGCTTTCTGCCACTCGAGTAGATTTTAACTCGAGCAGCAGGTTTCTCAACGCGAACTCGTAGTTTCTCATCGTAAGCGGTCGCGAGCATACGCAACCACTCGCAATGAAAAACCTGACCTCTACGCGTTGAGAATCTTATTTTTCATGCTCGCGATCGGCTACTTGATGTTTGTGATCGTGAACGAGGAAAAAGTCTCACCGGGATGTCATTATGCTTGCTTGCGGTCACCAACTTGACGTAGGGGACAGCGAGCAAGCAAAGAATGACCGGTGCACTACGCTACGCTACACATGTTTGCACTGTGCTACGTGCAATTCGCGTAGTGCGAAGTAGCGGAAACTTCGCAAACTACGCGAGCATAGCGCTGTGCTTTCCCCAGGGTTAGTTCTGAGTTATCCAGGTTTCTTTCTTCCTACCCGAAAGTTTCCATCATTTAGAAACTTATTTCACCTGCTAATCCTACTCAAACAAAGTCCAGGACTGTGGGGTTGATTACGATCCCATTTGGAAGGGCTCCGTATTGGATTCGGATTTGCCGAATCCAATTCGGAGCCCTTGTTTCCGACCAAAACGTACCCAGTTCCGAACAACTGATTATGAGGTCCGGAAACCTTGCGGGCTACCCAAACTGGTTCTGAATGGCATTTGTACAGGTCGAGCCTTTCAGAGCCGATTTATACAACTCTGGAGACTCAATTTCCAAACGAGCGATTACAATCAAGGATTCGGACAGTCGTTCAGATTCAGTTTACCTGCAACAAAATGGCTGTCGGGATATGTCTTTGGGGGTCTGTAGCAGGCCCCCCTTCACCTGGTGCCCTTTGATTCAGGCCAGTGGGGGTACCCATGGGTCCCCTCTTCCCAAGCATGCACAGTGTGGGGGCCAACTACTCCCCATGTTACCGCTAGCAAGTCCCACACAGTGGGTTTGCTGTGAGGTTTTTGGTGGACATGCCCCCTTTCTCCACCACTCTGCAAATGCCCCTCCTGGTGTACTACTAGTTGGGAATGAAGTCCCCATGGCTCTTGAGGGTCTTTGAGGGCCAATTAGCCCTCTTGTTACCTCCAGTAGGACCCACACAACTGAATTGCTAAGAGATCATCAGAGCCCATGCCCCTTTCTCCACCACTCTGCAAATGCACCTCCTGGTGCATTGTCACTTGGAGGTAGGAGTCCACCTTAGCCCTGAGGCCCTCAGGAGGCAAGGGGATCTCATTCCCCACCAGCAGTGAACCGATAGGTGCATTTGCAGAGTGGTGGAGAAAGGAGACATGGCCTCCTACCACCTATCAGCACTCCCCCTGTGTGGGGCTTACTGGAGGTAACAGGAGGTCTTGTTGGCCACTAAGGACCCTCAGCAGCCAAGGGGACTTCATCCTCCAACTAGCAGTGCACCAGGAGGTACGTTTGCAGAGAGGTGGAGAAATGGGGCGGGCCTCTGGAGAGTTGCTAGATATTCTACTTTTATTTTTCGATTTTGTAGGATGTGTGGCCCCCCCTTCCCTCAGCCATTTTGGGCCATGGGAACCCAATTTCCCCTTTTTTTATAAACGTTTGTTTTTCAAAAAAACAAGGGAGTGGGCCATGTAGCCCCCTTCCTGTGCCCATTTCGGCCCAGGGGGCCCGTCCTGTAATTTGGGTACCCTGGTCCCTCACAGGGAACACACATATTCAATGTTGGGGACCACTGGGGAGCTCGAAGGCCCCTGTGATCCCTGACAGCTCCCCACCTCCTGCAGGAGCTGGCATTGCTTTGAGACCCAGGGAGCTGATAACTTGGAGCTCCCCAGATCTCAAAGCAATGTGTCCATTTCCATGCTTTCTTGACAGCAGGCAGGGAAACAGGCATGCTCGCTGTCAGCAAGTGAAAGAATATTCTATGCATATTGCATATTGCTATGGCCTGGCAGAAGCAGTGCTCCCACCAAGCCATAGAAAACTGCAATGTCCCAGGGTGGGCACCACGGGACATTGCTGGAGCCAGCCCGAGGGGGTGGCAGTCCCCAGGGGCCATATAGGGCTCCACAAGGGGGGTGCACAGCTCCACTCCTTGTTTAATTAAGCCCTGGGGAGGTGGTGTTCCCCAGGCTGTGGGGGCTGCACAGCCACTGTATTTTATTTAAAAGACTTTCTCTGGGTAAGTGGTGGTCCCCGGGGCTGCGTGGGGGGGGCTGAAGCCCCAGCACATTATTTAATGTAGCCCCAGGGAGGTGGCAGTCCTCAGGGCTGTGGGAGTGCATCGTGGCTCCCCTGCATTTGTCTCATTTAGCCCCGGGGAGGTGGTGGTCCCTGGGTCAGGGGGGGTCTGCGATACCACCCATATTATTATAATTAACCCTAGGGAGGTGTCGGTCCCCAGGGTCTGCGGGCCAGCTCAGTAGTCCCACTCATATACATAATAGAAAGTGCCCCAGGGTGGTCTCCAGGGCATTCATAAGCCCTAGGAGGGAGGACCTGCGTCCCCCCGCCTATATTTATGATATGCACCTGAGTCCAGGTCCACTCTGGGGTTATTTAAGAGCAAGAGCGGGAGCCAGAGCTTGTATTTAATTACATTTTTTGCTGCAAATTCGCAAATATCACGATTTTGCAGCAAAATACTTTAATTTAAAAATGCTTTTTTTAATTTCAAATTATTTTTATGGGGTTTTCAAGAAAAAGAACGTTATGAATGATAATAACAATAATATTAATAACAATTATAATGACAATTATAACGAAATAGAAAGCAATGAAGAACTACAAAAGAAGAAGAAAATGCCAAGAGGTTACAAAGTGAGTGGCAGTTGGAATTGTGGTTAGGTCAGCAATAAAGGTGGTCGATATATATCACATTCTTCAGTCGGTCTAAGATAAAGTTACATTGCTGGCATATAATTGAGGACATAAAAGTTTGTATATGACGTACTATAAAGATATCATGTTAGAACATCAATTACAGTAGTATAGTAATCACAGTCCTATATCCTAAGTACAAACCTAATGTCAAAACATCAATTACCAAGAAACTCCCACATATCTGCCCACATCGAATCTGACTGTATAATATAAAGACTAATGGGGTAGCATGAGGCAAGTCCTATGTGGAACGATCCTTATGTGGAGGGACGGCGAGAGGACTCATGTTCGTGGTCGAGATCCATAGGGAGGGTGTTTGTGCAGTGGTAGTCATCGAGAGGTTCAATAGAGTGTATGTGTTGGTATATTGGGACTTATGAGTTTCACAGAGGGTCATATTTAAAGGAAAAGGCATCAAGGGACATCCACAACTTCTTATATGGGGGATGCCAGGGCGAAGAGTGTAGAGAGATATTATCAGCACCTCTGAGAAAGGACAACCATCCTTGGCACACTCGGAAGGAGACTTCTTTGGACTACCTTCACTTATTAAGTACTATTTTTCAGGCAAGTGTAAGCATTAGGTTAACAGATAGCGGTCATTCTCATCTAGTAGCATTGGGTCTCGAAATCCCAGAAGGATGTTGGAAAATTCCCTGGGGGGTTTCGATCTTGAATGTTTTGTTTATACACTTGTATATTTTGTCCCAATATGTTTGTAGGATGGGGCATTGGAAGAGCATTTGAGCTAGATCACCAACATGTGCATTACAATTCCAGCATGTAGGGCTATGGCTGAGGTTAAACTTAAAGATCCTTTCAAGAGTTCAATATGTTCTGTTTATTAGCATAACTTTCGTTTGGGATTGTACTGGAGAGATTTTTTTTTTTGTCCTCATATAACCTCCATACTATTGTATAAGCATCCTCTCGATGGCAGCAACCCAAATGCTTATATCTTAGAGGGTCTGATCTCAGCTGATGTTCTAGAGGGCCAAACCCTCATGGCATATGTAGACTGACCGAGAGGTGTAATCATTGGACAGTTCATTGGGCAGTTCTACCCTCCCTCCACATTACTCCTGATCTAATATTCCCCCAAAAAGGTCACGCTCTCTTCTGTTACTAAAACAATTAACCTTTTGATCTAGATCTTCAAAATATCTAACTAAGTTCCACCATTCCCTCCAGGATGGGGGGTCTACCTGATGCCACCTTTTACAAATTTCTCTCCTTGCCAGGAAAATCAGATAAAACACCAATTTACCCTGTTCAACAGTGATATCACCCTCCCCCACTGAAGACTGCTATTCAAAAAAATATTAGTACGAGGCTTACCTCTATTTCTTTACCAAGTATTTCAGTCAAGGTCTTACCCACTTTCTTCCAATATTCCTTCAACACTGAACAGGTTAAAAACATATGAATAACGTTGGCCTCTTGGGCATGGCATCTTGTACAGCTTGCTTCTCCTCCTCCCCTGTTTTTGGATATATTGAGTGGAGACCAATATATCCTGTTAATGGTAAAGAGGTGGTTCTTTCTTAGTGCAGCGGATTTAATCAAACAGTATAATTTATCCAAAGATACTTGCCATAAGGTTTGGAGCTCTTCGTCTGGCAAGCACTTATCCCAGACGTTTTGGGGGGGTCCAGTTTCCTGTCCGCAGCCTCCAGTAGGTAGTTGTTCCAGAGAGCCGTCTCCTTCTTCCTTGGGTTTGCGTCCTGGTGGTCTTCTTCCATTGCACAGTCTCCTGGGAATTGCCAGTGTTGGTGTTCACACCAAGTGGATATTTGATAATATTTAAATCTGGAGAGGCTGTTTTTAGTTTGATAGCCCCAGGCATCCCAGGAGTGGCAGCTGTTTCCTTCAACTATATCACCTCACCTCTTCACCCCTGCCTCTTTCAAGGTTGGGATAAGACATCGTTCAGACATTCCCGTGGTACCAGGGGACTCCCACACTGGTACCCACTTGCTGTAATAGGGAATGCCTAAAATACTACGACAGTCAAACTATAGTTTGGCAGTGGCATGTAGAACCTTCAGGCAAACTGAAAAATAAAATTGGGGCGCCAAATTTATATACTAGAGAGATTTTATTTGAAAAGGGAGTTTTATGTATCTTGTCACAGTCGAGAGGGATGCTTCTAGTGTTAGATTCAGATTCTATTTTATCTCGCTTCTCAAGTGTGATTTGTGTGGTTTTGGGGCTAAAAGTTTGTAGATTTTAGATACAGTGTGCCCTGAATTTAGTAACTGGAGAATCCTTGGGAGGATCGACAGGTCGATGGGCAGTATTAAACGTAAGGTGAGCTGTGGCTTTAGGTTCAGGAATGTATAAAAAATCTAAGGAGTCTGAACCAAACCGTGATTGTAGTTCGAAGAAGGGAGCTTCCCTGTAAAGAGGTCTTGGACTAGGTTTATGCAGTTTTTTGACCAATTTTCTCAGAATAACATTTCTCCATCCACCTTCAGGTAAGGGTTGCGCAATAGAGAGGCTAAGTTGGATTTGCTGATTTTTAACGCTGACATTTGATCCAGGCGTAGTAAGGTTCTTCTATGAATGATATATTTAGAGTGAGGGATGGAAGAGATATCCATGGTTAGGAGAGCAGGTAAAGGGATTTCATTGACAATTGACCTTTCTATGTCCACCCATATTGGGGTGTAGTCAGTGTCATGTAATAGCCAGTTAGATCCTTGCTTGCAAAGATATGCAGTTTGATATTTCCTAAAGTTTGGAAGGCCCAAACCTCCTTTTTCATTGGATAGTTGAAGTTTCTCTATGGAAATTCTGGGCCTTTTTCCTTGCCAGAGGAACGTGTTGAAAATCTTTTACTTCTTGGTCAAGAACTCATTAGAGAGTATAATAGGCAAAATTCTGGTCATGTAGTTTACTAATGGGGTGATCATAATTTTTAATGTCTCTGCTCTTCCCCACCAGGATAAACATTTTGGTGGCCAACCTCCAGTAACTTGGAAAAAATGTTGATGGGGGCATTCTTATTAGCCTGCAGGGTGGCAATTAGGTCTCTGGTGAAATCTAAGCTTAGGTATATGATACTATTTGGTTGCCATGTAAGGCCTAAACTGCCAATTATTTCTTTGTCACCAAGATTGTTGAGCAGTTTTACCTCAGTCTTATCTTTATTGAGCTTATAACCAGATACTGCGGAGAAGTCTTCTATTGAGGACATTAGGGCAGTAATAGCAGACTCTGCACACTCGAAGATGACTAACACGTTGTCTGCGTAAGCTGTTACTTTGACTGTTTTGATGTTGAAGCGTATTCCTGTGATCTGTTTGTTGTTCTGTAGCTGATAGAGGAACGGCTCTATTGCTAATAGGAATAAGGAAGGTTAGAGTGGGCATCCTCACTGGTTCCCTGCTCTAGCTTAAAAGATGAGGAGAGGCTCCCACCTGCTCTAACGTTGGCAGACGGGTTAAAATACAGTGCCATTACCATTCAAATAAAATTGTCTCCCAAATTGGATTTTTCGAGTGTCGATTTAAGGTAGGACCAATCTATCTTTTCAACAGCCTTTTCGGCATCCAACCTGATTGCTACTGTGGGGGAGTCTGTTAGTTTGGCTTTCTCCAAGGCGTGACATAAAGTTTGTGTATTATCACTATAAAGTCTGTTCCTTAGAAATCCCACTTGTGAAGGGTGAATAACTTTGGTTAAATATTCTTGGAGATGTTTAACAAGGATCATGGCATACATTTTGCAATCTATGTTAATCAGGGTTATAGGCCTCTAATTTTTAGGTTGTGATGGGTCCTTTCCTTCCATGTGTATCACCGCTATGATATCCTTGGCAGGTGTCCCATTTATAGGGCAAGATTTGCTAAATTTGTTGAACCTGTTCAGAAGAGGGGGAATCAGAACGGATGCGAATGATTTGTAGAATTTGGAATTGAACCTGTCAGGTGCGGGCGCTTTCCCTATTTTAGGGGATTGTATCGTGTCCCCAATTTCATTGGTGGATATTGGGCCATTGATTTCCTCCTTGTCTTGTTCTAAGAAAGCAGGTAGGTCACATTTGCTTAAGTAGTTTTGGGCTTTAGCGGTGCACAGGTCTTGGTTTTGACTATACAATGTACTGTAAAAATTCTTAAATATTTCTGTGTGCCGTGGTTTGGATTGCGGAGAAGATGGCGGCTTGAGCCATTTTCTTCTCCCATGGATGTGCCTTTTCTGATTTTTCATGCGCTTTTTTGCGATGCTTAAGGTCATAATACCTCACCTAAACCTCTGCTGAATCCCAGAAGAATCAAAGCGGTTTCAAGATCTGGGAGTTCGACGGAAAAGACAAAACTCTTATGGACATCTCGGCCCCTGGGCCTTCTGCTACAAGATCTTGAGTTACCATCGTATTGGCAAGTGCACACCGGTAAAGATTAAACTCTTATGGTCATCTGGGCCCCTGGGCCTTCAGTTGCAACATCTTGAGTTGCCATTGTATTGACATGTGCACAACTTTGAATCGTTTGTTCTTTCTGTAAGCTGTAATCTATACATCTTAGGTATGCTGGTTATCTTGCCACATGAAGTTCTTCGGCGAAACCCAGTTAAGAAATCCATGACGTTATGTAGATAAGTTAACATCCATTAAGTTGCTTAGTGTTCAATTGCCAAACAAGATTTCTCTGTCTTAATCCAGTTAAGTGTACTAGTGTAATATTGCTCAGAGACATGCTTGATAAGTTAAACGGCCATTAGTTAGTAGCTCACACATACTGATGTACTGACACACTGACACTGGCACACTGGCACACTGACACATGCCGACATACATTAGGATGCTGGCAAATGTGTATAATTGATATAAATGTGCACGTTAATGTGATGACATTGCTCTGTCTATGTGCAAATAAAGATTTCTATAAAATACTAAATGAATTTCGAAAGCAAATTGCCTAGAGGGGACTCATCCTGTTACTCAAGATTTTCACAGACAAACTGGCAAAGCATTACACGGACAAAGCAGGCACGTTGGACTCGTAATTAAAACAGAAACAAAGCACCAGCACAAACCCTTGTACAAGACAACTATTCAAGAAGCCTCTCCGTTCTTTCCAACACATCTCACACGAAGAATTTATGGACCTGGTCAAAGCAAGCAGACCTGCCGCCAGCCCTTCTGATCCCTGTCCGCCACAAACTTACAAGACAATTTTTTTAACAACCTCTGCTGCCATTCCAGTAAGAAGAATCATCAACAATTCCTTAACTACTGGAACATTTCCAGAAGAACTCAAAAAGTCATACATACGCCCTTTACTGAAGAAAACAATCTTGGACCCGCTGACCCCTGACAACTACAGACCCATTACAAATGGACCTTTCATGGGCAAACTGATAGAAAGAGCAGCGTTCGCCCAGGTGTCACAATTCATTGAAGAGAATTACATACTTTCAGATTTTCAAACAGGATTCCGTCTGGGAAGAGGCACTGAATCTGCCCTCCTTGCCATCTGGGATGACCTAAAGAATACAGTTGACCGCAACGGGGTTGCTGTGCTGCTCCTCTTGGACCTCTCCGCTGCCTTTGACACGGTTGACCGTGACACTCTGAAACAAAGACTTTATGAAGCCGGCATAGAGGGAACTGCTCTAGACTGGATCGCGTCCTACCTTCGAAACAGAACTAATGTCATCCATACCCCACCTTTCTCGTCCAAACCGTACTCCACAAAAGCAGGGGCCTCTCAAGGTTCTATCATCTCGCTCATGCTTTTCAACATCTACATGAAGTCTTTACCAGTACTGATCAATAAATTTCACCTCAAGTGTTACAACTATGCAGATGACACGCAAATACTCCTTCAACTGGAATGCCCCAAAGACATTGGAAAATCACCAATTGTCAGCTGTCTCAGAGCCATGGATCAGTGGATGGCTTGGAGCCATCTGAAATTGAATGCTTCAAAAACTGAAATACTCACATGTGGCGATTGGAAGAATTACAACCCGCTGGCCGCATGGCCCGATGAACTAGGATCACTGCCTAAAGTATCGAAGGATGGAAGAAACCTCGGAATGACTATGGACTCCAAGCTGTCGATGAATGCCCAAGTGGATAAACTAGCAAGATCAAGCTTTTCTACTATACAAAACGCTGTGAAGAATTTCCCCTCATTTGGGATTTCCACACAAGGTCCGAGCTACCATCTTCCTTGTTCTATCCAAACTCGATTATGCCAATAGCCTCTACCACGGATCACCTTTAACAACCATGAAAAGACTACAACGGATTCAGAACTCGGCTGCCAAACTATTCTTGCATATCAAACCGCGAGACTACATCTCCCCTGCCTTGAAAGCCCTGCATTGGTTACCGGTTGCCAGAAGATCCACATTCAAGCTGCTTTGTATTAGCCACAAAGCAATACATTGAATAGGAACGCTCTTCATCAGGAATAAAATCACCAAACACATTCAAAAAAGGAACCTCTGATCTAAAGGAGCATCTCGCCTCAAAATCCCACCATACAAGAAAAAAACCATAGGTGGCACATCCTTCTCTGTTCAAGCAGCCAAACTATGGAACTCTTTACCCCAATATAAGATCCACTGACAACCACCTTACCTTCAGAAAACTACTCAAGATTTGGCTCTTCCCCACATAAGCACCTTACGGATCAGAAATTTACAGCATATCCCTCTGTATATAAGCATTTGTTTTCACTATACATATGTACCTATCTTTGTGTATTACTTTATAAAACATGTAAAATAATTATGTTGTTAAGAGAAAAGAAAAAAAAGAAAATCATCTTTGGTCTACATGTACATACTTTCCAATGTGCATCTATGTACTTTCCAAGTACTTGGATCTGTGTGTCTGTTACTTTTCTCCTGAAAAAGCATATCCAATGCACTACCCTATTTCTCATCCTGTGCCTCTATCAATATATTTATTCTAAATACACTTACTTCCTTTATGTATCTATATACTTTCAATGTACTTATGGATCTATATTTATCACTTTCTTCTAATTTAGCATTTCCAATGCACTAGCCTATTTCTCAGCCTATACTTCGCTCAATATATCTTCTAGCCCAACCTTCTGACTCATCTCAAACTTCTTTCTACTACTTCTTCCAATGCACTACCCTATCTCTCATCCTATACATCTATCAGTATATCCTCTACATCCACTCTCGCATTTATCCCAAACCCCATACCACTAATATGATCGCCAAAATAACCCTTTCTAGACTCTCTCCTGCTCTACCCCCCTTGCATCATCTGACACCTCTTTTTACTACACCGATCCCCTAAAACAAACCTTTCTAAACTCTCCCCTCTGACTCCTCCCCGCCAAAACTCCTTTTTACTCATCCAAAAGCCTCTTCCTATTGCTAAGACCTAAAAAGAAATAAAAAAATCCTTCACTCTTTTATCCCTCCACTATACTTTTCAATCAAAATTAACAGACCAACATGTTCACTTCTCAAATTCCATATTCAACTATACTAATATACTGCCCAAAGAACTGAATAACATATCTACTACTCAAATTACTTCACATTTATACTATACTAATTTTCAACACTAATCCTTTATGGGTTCAGGAGTGGCGTGCTACTCGCCAGAAAAGTGCTTCAACACCCATCAGGGGTAAAAAGTGCTATATGAATGCTAATCTTTCTTCCCCTTTTATCCCTCCGCTATCCTTCTCACTCCAAGTAACAGACTAATATCCACCACTGAAATGACCTCATATTTCACTATATTAACTCACCACTAATCCTTTATAGGCTTCCTGAATAGCGTGCGTCAACAAACGATAAATAAATACAAACCTTTGCCCTCCTCTATCCTTCTGCTATCATTCCATATCCAAATAACTGACTAACCTATCCACCACTTAAAATGTACTTGCATGTTTCACTATACTAATTCAACACTAATCCTCTATGGGTCCCGGAGTAGCGTGCTACCTGCCGAAAAAGCGCTTCGACACCTCGTCAGGGGTAGTAAGTGCTATATAAATGCAATTACAATACAATACAATACAATTACAATACTGTTAGTCCACTGTAATGCTCTGTATCATCTTTATTCGATTTGATAAACAAACCATAAAAGCATATAAATAACAATCATTAAAAATGATTCACGGAAATACAGTTTTGCTAAAATGGGCTAAAATATAATATCATCCGTGGAAAGTCCTTAACTTACTATACATATCTTCATTGATGTACTCAGTCCCCCCTTGTTGTTCGTAGTTTTAAAGCGGCCTTTAAGAAGTTTATCACACAATAAAGGGTAAAAATATCAGTTGACATTTTTAAAAATAGCAAAGCTACCCGAGCCTCCCTGAATTTAGCTCATCTTAACAGCTCTTTCAGGAACAGGTTCCTGGGGTAGGCATAGTACGGGCATAATAAAACTAGGTGAAGTGTGTCCTGCAGAGACTTCATGTCACAGCCGCAGGGCCCTCTCTCTTCTGAATTTATATTAAAACCTGCCGGTACTGCCAATAAGTGGTGGATATAATTTAGTCTAAAACAGGTTACCAAAAAAACGATCATGGGCATTAGTCATAAATGTTAGGTAAGATTCTATGCCCTGTGACGTTTTAACTAAAATATAATCTCTCACCGAGTGTGTCCCCAGTTCAACAGTTTCGGGCTGCGCCGTCGCAAACATTGGGAACAGTGTTTTTAACTTTATTGTCTTAGGTTTGTCAAATAAGTCTGCGCGCCCTAGGTTGACAAAGGAGTCCCTGACATATTTCAGCCATGGGATTTTCCGCTCATGCTCCAGGGTGAGACAATCAAGTAAGCTTTGTCCTTCCTACAGCATGCCTCATACTTTAATATATATTTTCATACAATGCCACTTATACGACAAAGACTCATTGTCTGAGTATATACTCTCTTAGGTTTATTACAACATACACAACACAAATAACAACACACAATATCTGAGTATATACTTTATAACGCCATGTACCGCGCAAATAACACCAGACATCTCCAGACAAATGGTTATAGCAACTAGCTTGTTCCAAATTGTTCCAAACTGCTCATACGTTTAAACGAGCAGTCAGTATATCTCTAGCTGAGACTTTTATCTCCATCCGATTATCGTTGCTCATGCCTTAGGGCATAGGTTGGTCTCATGCATTCAGCTTATTCTAATCTGGTTTTCCATGGGAGGGGAGCTCTCTTCCCCTGTCACTATGCCAGTTCACTACTTTGGGGGTGGGGAGGGAGGGATTCGGGGATGGGGGCAGGGTAAGGGTTTTAGATCTTGTTTTCCCTCATGTACTTGTTTGCTTTTCTTTGCCTGCTGTTATCATTATTTTTATTATCATTATTGTTTTTATTATCCAGATGTCTGGAATTGCAGTGAAACCTTTGTTCCTACAGATGGTTCCTCATTGGGAGTAGTGCCCTACATGTTCATGATCCTACTCAAGGTGGCATCAGAGCGCATAATGATTCTAACGTTCATACAAAAAGGAGGTCCACTCCTCACCCATACTGTGAGAAAATGATCCAAAAGGATTCCCCTAGGTAGAGAAACGCACACTATGACCATATGAAACATATTATGTCTCAGTCCTTACCGATAGCTATGGCCCAACACATCATCAAGATAGTCTCGCTGCATGTTAAAGACATAAACCACCCAATCAAAAGAAGGAAGATTCTTGACTAGCTCCACAAACAGAGGGGTGACATCATCTTGTTACAAGAAACTAAAATCAACTCCAAACAATTCAACTCACTTAGAAATACGTTTTACTGCAACGTTGCAGGTTCAGATGTAACAGGTAAAAAAATAGTGTCCTGGCTTTAGTAGCCAAAAAAGCCAACATAGACCTTATCTCAAGCTCAACTGACACACAGGGTAGGTGGGTCATAACGTAATTGGCAAAACAAAACACAAAATTCTACATCACAAATATTTATTCCCCCAACAAGGACGACTCAGCCTTCTGGGTAGATCTTTGTAAACACATTAAAACTATTCCAGACACCGCCATGCAAATACTTGCGGGAGACTTTAATCTTCCCTTGGACCAAGCCTTAGATAGGGACTCCAGCTGTCCCTTTCGTGTCAACAAGTCACACAAAGCTCCTAACAATTTTTGGTAATGTTTTAATATGACTGACACTTGGAGATTACAGAAGCCCACAGGTAGGGACAACACCTTTTACTCATCTCCCCATAATTCCTATTCATGCATTGATTACCTGCTTATTTCCGAAAATGCTGTAAATAGAATATATCAAATCTCCCTTGAGCCAAGAGTGATCTCAGATCACTCATGTATCAGTTTATCCATTACTGACCCAAAACCTTTTAAAAAATAATACCTATGAAGATTCATTAATGAGGTATTAGATATAGATTCAAACAGGCAACGCATTGAATGTGCGATCCATAACTACCTCATGGTTAATAAAATTGGAGACACCTAAGACCTCACAAGATGGGAAGCACTAAAAAGCACTCTTAGTGGTGGGATCATTAAAATTAGGTCCGCCTTGAACAGGGACACCAACAGCAATCTTCAAAAACTAGAAAAGGAGATATCTAACCAGGGAAGGAAACAGATTGCCTCTTGCGAAACCTCTGTTTCGAATGAATTGGTGAAAATGAAATATGAGTATAATAAAATATTAAGTAATAGGGCAGGGATGTGGATTAATAAACAAAAGAGCATTAGGCTCTGTGAATCAAACAAGGCGGGGGAGAGATTAGCTTCCTACTTAAAATTCAAATTACAGAAAAATACGATTAAGACCTAAGTGGACCAGAAGGGTGACACTCACTCTAATTTAAAAATGCTTTTATGCCATGGTGGCCTTCCCAGAGGGACCCCAAGATGATAGCATGGAGATCAGGGTATTCCTACCCTGCCCCTTATTCTTTACTCTCACTTTATTTTATTTTGACTCAGTGAAGCCAAGTCCCAAGATGGCTGCCAACACTTTCTGGTTGGAGGGCTTGCAGCCAATCAGAACTGTGTCATCTTTTTTCGCGAATTCTTCGCGGTCAGAAATATTAGTATATTTTGGTCTTAAATTTCACAATACCTACTGAACAGAATTACACCAAATAAAGAAGAGGCACGTCCTTGAACCAACATCTACCTCCCTGCAAAATTTGGTGTAAGTCTGTTCTGTGACTCAGGCTTTAAGTGTGGGTAAAGGTTCTTATGGGAATTGCCATTACAAATGCACCCTTATTTTGTACCCCTATTTCTTGGTCCCACTACACATATCTACCACAAACTTTTCCACGACACTTAGAACCTACCTTGACATTTTTTGGGAAACTTTCATAAAGATTTGACAAATGATGCCAAAGTTATAACCACATCAAAAAATGCTTTTGCTATGGAAAGATGGTCCTAACTATAACTACCTACTGGCGACGACCAGTAGGTAATATATATATTTGTATTTTTGTGCACAAACCCAGATTCCTTTTATTTTAAAGGGGATTATGAGACTCTACACAAAATATTTTTCAGTCACTTGGGCCCAGATGTAGGTAAATCTGATTTACCGACTCTAGAATACCGAATTTTACCGATTCAGTATTCTACATTCGGTAAATCAGATGTAGGTAAAAATTCGGTAATATTTACCCCATCTGTATGATTCGGTAATTACCGAATCGGTATTTACCAATTCGGCAATTGACATTGAATCCTATGGGCCTACAGGCCCATAGGAATCAATGTCAATTGCCGAATCGGTAAATACCGATTCGGTAACATTACCGATTTTGCAAGGGGAACAGGGTGTCACTTTGGCACCCTGTTGCACCCGTGATTTTAGCTTGTGTGCCATATGACACACATGCATGCCCTTAGGGCAAGTATATGTGCCACATGGCACAGGTGTACATGCACAGATGTGCATGTACACTAGAATTCGTTATTTACCATGCAATTGTATTACATGGTAAAAACCGAATCGGTAATGGCCTGTGGCACTGTTTGAAGTGCCACCTACATCTGGATTTACCGATTCGGTAAATTTACAGAATCAGTATTTTACAGAATCTGTAAATTTACCGAATTGGTAAATATACCGATTCTGTAAATGAAATGCCCCCTACATGTCAAACACCAAATACCGGTCGGGAACGGCCGATACCGGCCGTTACCGACCGGTATTTGGTGTCCTACATCTGGCCCATAGTGTTTAATCTGGGTAAAAAGTAGGCACTATAATCATGTTTGAGTATGTGCCATGATATTTCTTTATTGGCTGTGCTTTGCCAAATCATGTTTGAGCTTTGTATATGTCATCATTTCAATTGTGAGGGATTTCGGATACACTTTCAAAGTAACGCGCAGCTTTCCTTCTGTTTATGTCACTGATTGTATGCGTGAAGTACTGCCTGAGTCTTTTCACTATTTCTGTTGGTCGGGTGAAACATCACATGTTTTAAGGCATTCTGGAACAATTCACTTGGCTACATGGCTTTGACAAAGACCACAAGATTAAAAGCATCAGTCGACGAAATAAACAGTAGCGATAAAATGCATTTTGTAATGCTGGGTTATTCTTTGGAGGCTGCCATCGAAGGTGATATGTACAACAACAACAAAAATATATATATACATATATATATGTATTCATCAAAAGGTTGCGCTTTGTGGAAAAAGCCACGCTGATGGGTTAAAAGTCCTCAGATACAGCGCGGTAGGCAGCAGAGAGGGTAGTGCACAAAACCCCTGGTCACAGCCAAACGCGTTTTGAGATTTGCATCCCTTGTTCACTGGCAACAAGAATCACTCGCTGGGTGTTTTCTCAAACCACCATTTCATTCACAGGCAAGCCCCACCCACTGGCCTCCGGGCATTATGGTTAATGTGGCTTGAACTTGTAGTTCCCAAGTGGGTTCAGCGTGTGTTCGCAATCAAGTCCAATAAAAACCCAAGTGGGTGGAGATGAACAGTACTTAGCTCAGTGGTGCCATGTTTCAAACACGCTGAAGGGACCCCACCAGTTTCGAGTTGAAGAAATCCTGAACTCGTGATACGCTCCTGTGGCGGGCAATTTACGCGACCTGGCAGGCTGCTTAAATTCATCAAAAGGTTGCGCTTTGTGGAAAAAGCCCCGCTGATGGGTTAAAAGTCCTCAGATACAGCGTGATAGGCAGCAGAGAGGGTAGTGCACAAAACCCCTGGTCACAGCCAAACGCGTTTCGAGATTTGCATCCGTTGTTCACTGGCAACAAGTATCACTCGCTGGGTGTTTGCTCAAACCACCATTTTATTCACAGGTAAGCCCCGCCCACTGGCCTCCGGGCATTATGGTTATTGTGGTTTGAACTTGTAGTTCCCAAGTGGGTTCAGAGTGTGTTGGCAATCAAGTCCAATAAAAACCCAAGTGGGTGGGTGATGAACAGTATTTAGCTCAGTGGTGCCATGTTTCAAACACGCTGAAGGGAGCCCACCAGTTTCGAGTTGAAGAAATCCTGTATTCGTGAACCGCTCCTGCGGCGGGCAATTTCCGCGACATGGCAGGCCGCTTAAATTCATCAAAAGGTTGCGCTTTGTGGAAAAAGCCCCGCTGATGGGTTAAAAGTTCTCAGATACAGCACGGTAGGGAGCAGAGAGGGTAGTGCACAAAACCCCTGGTCACAGCCAAACGCGTTTCGAGATTTGCATCCCTTGTTCACTGGCAACAAGAATCACTCGCTAGGTGTTTGCTCAAACCACCATTTTATTCTAAGGTAAGCCCCGCCCACTGGCCTCCGGGTATTATGGGTATTGTGGTTTGAACCTGTAGTTCCCAAGTGGGTTCAGCGTGTGTTCACAATCAAGTCCAATAAAAACTCAAGTGGGTGGGTGATGAACAGTACTTAGCTCAGTGGTGCCATGTTTCAAACACGCTGAAGGGACCCCACCGGTTTCGAGTTGAAGAAATCCTGAACTCGTGATCCGCTCCTGCGGCTGGCAATTTCCGCGACCTGGCAGGCCGCTTAAATTCATCAAAAGGTTGCGCTTTGTGGAAAAAGCCCCGCTGATGGGTTAAAAGTCCTCAGATACAGCGCGATAGGCAGCAGAGAGGGTAGTGCACAAAACCCCTGGTCACAGCCAAGCGCGTTTCGAGATTTGCATCCCTTGTTCACTGGCAACAAGAATCACTCGTTGGGTGTTTGCTCAAACCACCATTTTATTCACATGTAAGCCCCGCCCACTGGCCTCCGGGCATTATGGTTATTGTGGTTTGAACTTGTAGTTCCCAAGTGGGTTCAGCGTGTGTTCGCAATCAAGTCCAATAAAAACCCAAGTGGGTGGGTGATGAACAGTACTTAGCTCAGTGGTGCCATGTTTCAAACACGCTGAAGAGACCCCACCAGTTTCGAGTTGAAGAAATCCTGAACTCGTGGTCCGCTCCTGCGGCGGGCAATTTCCGTGACATGGCAGGCCGCTTAAATTCATCAAAAGGTTGCGCTTAGTGGAAAAAGCCCCGCTGATGGGTTAAAAGTCCTCAGATACAACACGGTAGGCAGCAGAGAGGGTAGTGCACAAAACCCCTGGTCACAACCAAACGCGTTTCGAGATTTGCATCCCGTGTTCACTGGCAACAAGAATCACTCGCTGGGTGTTTGCTCAAACCACCATTTTATACACAGGTAAGCCCCGCCCACTGGCCTCCGGGCATTATGGTTATTGTGGTTTGAACTTGTAGTTCCCAAGTGGGTTCATCGTGTGTTCGCAATCAAGTCCAATAAAAACCCAAGTGGGTGGGTGATGAACAGTACTTAGCTCAGTGGTGCCAAGTTTTAAACACGCTGAAGGGACCCCACCAGTTTCGAGTTGAAGAAATCCTGAACTCGTGATCCGCTCCTGCGGCGGGCAATTTCCGCGACCTGACAGGCCGCTTAAATTCATCAAAAGGTTGCGCTTTGTGGAAAAAGCCCCGCTGATGGGTTAAAAGTCCTCAGATACAGCGCGGTAGGCAGCAGAGAAGGTAGTGCACAAAACCCCTGGTCACATATATATGTATATTCACTGAAAAAACCATAGGTTATAGACCATATATAGTTAGGAATTAGCATTTAGAAAACCTTATTTTACTCACACAAAACCATTGAAATTCCATATATAGTTAGTTGCACTAACTATATATCGCGCACCCGCAATCCACTGCTGATGATGTCACATATTACATCATTCATGACATGGTCAGTGACATCACTGATGACATCTCAAATGACATCACTGATGACATCACTGATGACATCTCATTTGACATCATTCTTGTGCTAATACGATAAACCTCTTCAGACTCTAATATAACCTTAGATACACGCAGTGTATACAGACACTCACACACTGTCACTCATCCATGGAGTTACTCACACACCTAGTCAGTCATGCAAAGAAACAATCTCACCTCCATTTCCTCAACTATACAGTTATACACACCTTACTTATTCAAACATATACTAACACATATTTACTCTCTTATACAATCCCTGATACAAGTTCACAATGATCCATACAGCCACTCACACATTCAGTGGCTCTCATGCACAGTTATTTATATATGCCAACTCTCACATGTACTGTGTTTTACATATGTACTTACTATGACATGTAGCATTGAGATATCCATTCACTCATCAATACACTCATGCACACAGTCAACCGCCCATGTAGCTTTTTCCACATGCACTCTTGAACTCATACACCTAGTGAATCAACTGCTCACACATCTATGCACAGAGTCACACACCTCCCAGCCACCCCCACACAAACTCAATCTCCCATAGAAATACTTGGGCAACCAATTAATAACACATATAGCCTCTCGTATAGCTAATGATCAACACATGCAGCAGTTTACATCACAACAGACATAATGATGCACAAATTAAGACAGTTTAGTCACTAACCCATGCATTCAGTGAGACACATTTAATCACTCACTCATACAGTCAGTCACGCACCTACTAAATCCTTCATCCAGACACTTATACATCCACTCATTCTTCAATATCTAAGACATATTTTAACTTTACAGAAACATACAGTCACTGGATGTTGTCATCAGTGATGTCATTTGAGATGTCATCAGTGATGTCATCAGTGATGTCACTGACCATGTCATGAATGATGTAATATGTGACATTATCAGCAGTGGATTGCGGGTGCGCGATATATAGTTAGTGCAACTAACTATATATGGAATTTCAATGGTTTTGTGTGAGTAAAATAAGGTTTTCTAAATGCTAATTCCTAACTATATATGGTCTATAACCTATGGTTTTTTCAGTGAATTTTCAAGGTTTTGTAAATGCTAATTCCTAACTATATATGGTCTATAACCTATGGTTTTTTCTGTGAATTTCATTGGTTTTTTAACAGCTAATATCTGTAGCTGTAAAATGTATTCTTCTTTAAATCCAAAAATATATTTTATATGTTTATGAATAATTTTTTTTTTAAATATTTTTTTTTCTTCGTTCCCGCTTCGCGAATCGGGAAGCTTCCCGTTAGCTGACCTTGATGCCGCGAAATAGACCGCGAGCCGGTAAACGTTTCTTTACCGCAAGTGCCGCGTTAGAAAACAACATCGTGACGCCTCCCGTCCGCATGACGTTTCACGTTGTCGCGTGATACGTCATATGACGTGCTACGTTAGCGAACTGGTACGCGAAGCGAGTGCCAAAGCGCAGGTTTCTGGAAGCAAACCGGGAGGCCCTGCAAAGCGCTTAACGTAAACACAGCAAGTCATGTGACTTGGTAATAACACTTTTCATTGGTTCATTTCACTTTTGGTTTCCTAATGATGTAAGACTAGGTCATATAATCTAAAATGAACACTTTTGATTGGTTGAGAACTCTTGTTTTTCCCAAATGATGAAAATCCCTCCTTCTTTCCTCACTCTGACTTTCATCATTGTGAGAGAAAGACCCTTTGTGATCACTGAGCAATGGCTTCTTTAGTAGCTTCAGCTGGTGCTTCCCCACCACCTCCACCACATCCAAGGAAGAGTGGACCACCTGCTCAAGTTGTAATTCAACAAGAAGAAGAAGAAGAGGAACAGGAGGACGAGCACGAAGAGAGGCAGTTTTTGCCTGAGCAGCCCAAGACGTCTCACCGGAAAGAAAACTTCATTTGGCAATTTTTTAAAATTCCCAAAGGTCAGAAAAAAGTAAATGCAAGATACGTAACTTGCCTTATATGTCAAGATAGACTGTCCAGAGGGACCGACAAAAAATACAGTTTCGGAAACTACACAATGCATCGCCATATGACTAGGTGGCATCCTAACAACTACAGTGCTGCACAGTTTCGGAACGACCTAGATAATCTCCCTATTATGGCCAGAAGATCTGTTGTACCGGAAGTAACGGGACCAGAGGGCAGGGAGATGGTGCCAAATATACAAATGAGATTTGGTGAAGTAAAACACACCTGCGTATTTTGCGATGGATTCATTTCCTACGGAGAAAGAAGCATCACTCTGATCAACAGAGCTATTGACTATCATATGCAAGTTTGTCCGAAACGCCCAAAATAATAAATACTTCTTTTTTTTGTTTTGTTGCTCCTGTTGAGCCCTTTACAATGAATCGTTTTCATTGCCCCCTCCAAGAAAAACCCCAAAAAATATAAAACTGTTCCGAAAAATTCAAAAACAGTAAAAAAATGTTCAGAAAAATAAAAAAAAAAGTTCTTTTCAGAACTACCTCCCCGTTATTAAAAAATTGGTACAATATTTGGAACTGTGCCAACCTCTATTTCTCTTAGTTCGCTTCCTAGTTCGCTCGCTGGTACGCGAACTGGAAGCGAACCAAAAACAGTAAGTATAAGGGAAGGAAACACACACTTATGTTAAAAGAAAGACAGCTATAGGGGAGTAAACTAGAGATACTATTACCCATAATCCACTGCTGATGATGTCACATATTACATCATTCATGACATGCTCAGTGACATCATCAGCAGAGGATTGCGGGTTTTTTGGCAACATGCCTTATCCACGGTTTAATAACGCTGCCTTTTGCTTTATATAAGTTTTCAAATTGTATGAAATATATACCAATAGGTCTTTATGAACCTTTAGGTAGTGCTTTTGTTCATGAGGTCTGGTCGCTTCCATACACATACAGATGTTTCAAAGATGATCAAGAAGTTTATCTGAATGGAGAGGAATGCACTGAGACGCCAGATCATTCACTAATGTGTAGGCACATACAGTTACACGATTCATGCAACAAACACCGACCAAATATGGCTTGCGTGTTGCAAGGCACGCCAGTTCCTGCTATCATCCCCACGTTCAAGTTGTTGGAAAATGGTAGTTATTTGATGCTCAATAATGAAGATTGTTCTGAGTTAATTAAAAGTATTCCTTTTATCATAACAGTAAGTGAACGGGTTATTTGCTGCAGAAATGTTCTATTTCCTCCCACACATGAACATAGGGAGTTTTCAATCTGGCCACAAATACCAACCTTGGGACACGTTTCAACGGCATGGCAAGAATAAGAGCTCTTTTGTCTCAGAGAGAGGTGGCCTTGAGTTCGGCCCGTGAAACTTTCGTACTTCACATAGCGAACACCCGTACACAGGTTTGCCTTTCAATTTCAGCAACATGTTTCCGACTATCTTTAACGCATCCTCCACAAAATCCCTGGCACACTTTTTTAAAGTTGTTACCAGTGGTCTCGTGACTTCATTTGAGAAAATCTTTGGAGTCATCCCTGCTCCCTTTCATTGTATTTTCTGCACTCTGGTTCGTGGATTGGCATTTTTACTTGCATTACCAGCGGACGCTCTTGTGCTTTTTTACATTTTTAAATATGGATGTCCCTCCTATGCAACCTCCGACCCTGCAGCTGCTGACACTGTTCCGCAATCGCATGCTAGAATATTATGGCACAATGCCGTTGGCGATATTAAGCACGGCATATGGATTATCTTTTCGGTTCTCCTACTTCACCTGTGTCCAGCCTGTATTTCACTGCCTGACCTGTGATTTCGATTGGGCCATTGATTTGTGTCTCTGCGGACCGGTTTCTCCTGACGTCGACTTTAATCAGCTGATGACTCCTATCATTACTCACGAGTTGATTTGTCCTGGCGAAAGGATTATGGCTGTGGCATTGATGCATGGACTACTTGGTCCCTGGAATTTACTGGCGGCAGCACAGTCTTTCTTGGAACACAGCTTTCTTGAAAACCCACCGAGCTGTCCTCTGATGGTGATAGAGGATCCGGTGCTGGGAGAGCACGTATGTTCTTTTCCGCTTTTAAATTGGATGGCTGAACTGTTTTCGGATGAAGACGGTGACTTCCTATTGGAGGCTGTTGCAGCTTATTTTGCATACACAGTTATGTCATAGACCTTTTTCATGTTTGATATGCTGAGTACTAGCATTTCATTGACAATTCATTGACTTATTTGTCAAGTTTTTATTATTTACCTTGCCTATTGGCTTAAGACTCGATAAAGTACTTGGCTGTTTTATTTTTCTTTAGCATTGAATTTTCCTAGTTTTTAATGCTTTACCTTGCGGACCGTCCACATATAAACTTGCAATCTGCTCTCATGAGATGGCACTTCTATTATCTTATTCAGTTCGTTTCCGGATCATGAGGAGGTGTCATCTAGGTCCTGGATATCTTTACACCGTGTTAAGTTAGCATGGGCTCATTACCGGTTTAAACGCCATTTTTCCTTTTTTGCAACTTCTGCACACGACACTTAGTTGTTGCTTTAGCTTTCCACCTAGTAGTTCATCGTGGTTTACATGAGAATAATATGTTATTGGTCTACTATCTGCTTTACTTGTTAAACTATATCTGTACAGCGAGTGCTAAAGTTTCAAGAACAACACGATACAGAATTGTTATGAGGTCTGATCTCCACGACTTCATACTCATAACATAAGTGCAACTTCTGCCAATTCTGGGCATGAGGCGGGTTTTATATTGCTTTGCCGAACACACATACACAACAGTTGATGCGGTTCACATGAAGAGAGAGCTGGTGTATGCTGATGTGATTCCTTCAAATCTAAGACACTAAAGTATGGGCACGCCCTAAACCAACACAAAGAGACCTTCTTAGCAAATAATATAATATGTGTATTAGGGAGGGTGAGATATAAGCAGCCGCGGGCCGTGGAGGGAGTTACGATGGGGCAGGGAGGCGGGGAGGGGGAGAAGCAGGGTGGAGCCCTCTCTACCTTGCCCCTCCCCCTCCCCGCCTCCCTGCCCCACCGTAACTCCCTCCACGGCCCGCGGCTGCTTATAAGTGTTGCTAACTCTTATTCATTTACAGCATGTTAACATACTGTCACCATTCGCTTTTTATGTACTAGTAACTATGCTGGTAATTTTGCTACTGATAATATGTGTACTTGTATTCTCCACCCTGCTTCTCCCCCTCCCCGCCTCCCTGCCTCACCGTAACTCCCTCCACGGCCCGCGGCTGCTTATAAGTGTTGCTAACTCTTATTCATTTACAGCATGTTAACATACTATCACCATTCACTTTTTATGTACTAGTAACTATGCTGGTAATTTTGCTACTGATAATATGTGTACTTTTATTATCTAAGGTACTACGCCTGAGAAGACGGCATTAGTAAATAAACATTTCAAATACACATCTGTTCTTCTTAACTCCATGTTCTGGTTTCTAAGAAATCTATAACGACCGACTGTTCATGAGTTCCACGTATCCTGAGGTACTATAAGTTCATATTCTGGATTGTCTAAACATTGAGAGTTTGTTATATCCAATGTGACACTGTACCTAGCTTGCTAAATAGTTTTTGATTACTAACGTGAGTTTTGGGACACCCTAATTCGCCGAGGTTCCAATCCTCTGTCCACAGTTCTGTGTGAGAACAGAAACCCTGCGACAGGGGCACCCCCGACCCTTGCTGGAGCTTCATCACACTTGCGATACAACTCCAGCAATGCATTCGCCGAGGTTCCAATCCTCTGTCCACAGTTCTGTGTGAGAACAGAAACCCTGCGACAGGGGCACCCCCGACCCTTGCTGGAGCTTCATCACACTTGCGATACAACTCCAGCAATGCGCCACCTTTACGGCACAGATACATCACGCATCTGTGCTGTTTTTGCCCCATGATGCGCCGCATTGTAAATGCAGCACACCATAGGTGACGGAACAGCGGCACAGAATGACTAACACATCCCTGGTGATGCGCCAGTCATCATAAATCTATCCCTATGCTTCTTATCTTGTTAGAGATGAACCGCCATATGTATCATCAAAGTTATTTGCATTTCCTAAATAGCGAACTTTAAGGAATAAATAGCGATTCTTTACCATTCCTAGTTTGCGATGAGCTATTTGCTAATTAGCCGAATGTAGCCCAATGAAGCCCAATGTAGCCCAATGTAGCCCAAAGATGGCCGCCAGACACACAAAAAAACAAATGTAGCCCAAATATCAGCCAGATGTAGCCCAACTATAGCCCAGTGACAGAATGACCAATCAGCTTCGCAAACCTCCGTTACGCGAAGCGGAGCGCTGTTACAGATATATATCTTTTTTTGAACGTTAATTTCTCAAAATCCACTGGAGCACATATATTGAGACCTAGCAAAGGCACATCGGGCTACCAGTCCCTAATATTTTGCCAAGTTTCGTGCAAATCCATTCAGCCGTTCAATTATTATTTTTATTATTTTTTTTTGCCCCGCGGGGCCCTTTTAAAACCTCCACATCAAACCTAGGGGGTCAGCGAGGATCTACTATGCCCCCTTATAGTTATTTCCCCCTTTGTTTTGACCTCCTCTTGTCTCTCGATCCTACCGAGAGACAAGATGGCGGCCGCTACGGACTGTTTGGAATGTTGACAGACGCCGGAGAACCAATCAGCTTCGCTTCACAAAGCTCCGTTGCGCGAAAAGTCCGCGAACCAGAGCGCTGCCTGGTCCGCGCTTACAGATATATATCTTTTTTTAAACGTTAATTTCTCAAAATCCACTGGAGCACATATATTGAGACCTACAAAAGGCACATCGGGCTACCAGTCCCTACAATTTTGCCAAGTTTCGTGCAAATCCATTCAGCCGTTCGGGCTAAAAGTGAGGCCAACCGCCCTATGGAAAACTCAATGTTAAAAACACGTTTTGGGACCCCCCTTTTTTCTCGGCCCCCCCTGGACGAACCCCCCCCAAATTTTCAAGGGCTGCTCAGAAACAAAATGTGCCATTTTCCTGAAAATTTCAGCCAATTCCGTCCACAAACGCCAAAGTTATTAGACATAGAATTTTCAAAGAACCCATAGAGAAAAAATCCTAACTATATATACCTACTGGCGACCGCCAGTAGGTAATATATATATATATATATATATATATATATATATATATATATATATATATATAATCTACTAATTCACCAGTAAGTAGTTACAGTAAGGTCTGCTTTTCCATAGAATGAGTGTTTTTGGGTTTGCGAATACCTTCAGCCCCGTTTGTTAAATCTTCATGAAACTTTCCCAAAGAATAAAATCATCCATCTCAGATCTTTCCTGAAAAGTTTCAAAGTGCCTTGTCAAGCAGGGGCAGAGGAGAAAAGGGAGCTCACAATTTAAAATCACCATGCATTTTCTACAGATTTTTGTAGACAAGTCTGCAGCAAAAACTGCTAAATGGAATTACACCAAATTAAGCAGGAAGCTAGATCTTGATCCTCACATCAGGTATTTTGTTATTTGGTGTACATCCAGTAGTTTTTGAGAAATTAAGGGTACAAAACAATTGCACATTTTTCCATTTGGGCAAGTGAGAGTCCCACGGGTGTACTGCAAGAGCGCAAAATAAAACATAGAACCCTCTGATTGGTTGAGAGGTCTGATTTTCCTGGAACCCTTCATGCTCTTGCAGGTGGGATAGGTTCCCATGAGTCCAGAAAGAGTGAGTGCTCTGATTGGCTGGCTGTTGGAATGTTAGAAATGAAATGGTTGCCATTACTGTTTACTGTGAAATATTGGGGGTGCTGTGGAAATAAAATAAAGAACCTATAAAGGGGGCAGCAGAAAGGCATGCTGTTCCCCTAAGTTTAGAAAGGAGGTATCTATGGGACAATTACAGTGAAGAAGATAAATGTATATTCTTTGTAACTAATTTTTACCATCTTGTGGTACCATGAATAGTAAAAAGGAGTAGATTGCTCCTCCATACACTTTAGTTTTAAAGCATATTGTAGTACGTGTTGTTGACAGAAAGTGTGTAGGAGATACGTACTGTGATGATTAGATGGTTAATCTTTTTGGGGTTTGTTTGATCTCATGAGCATCTTACGAGACCCGCATGCAAAATTACTGGGCTTGTCACAAGGTGTTTTTAGGTCCTGCAAGAGTCTTGCCAAATCATATAAGGAGATATAGAAAAAAGGGCCAAGGTTCAATCAATAGTTAACGTTATTAATACATGGTTGTAGAAATGCTGTGATGTGATTGGCTTCAAAGCCAGAGATAGCTCAGATCATCCTTGGTGCTTTGGAGGAGAAGTACATCTGAGTTGGGCTCAGCAGAAGATAATTTATCTGGAATTGTAAGAAACTGCTGTGGTTATTTGCATTTAAAAAAAAAGTTCAGGTTTTTAGCAATATATTTCAAAATCTTTGTTGTGAAGTGTCAGTAAGTGTAGTAATATTGGTACACTTATTCTACACTATGGGGTCGATCAGGATGGCGGACGGAAGAGCCACCGCGGCCCGTGAGTAGGCGGAAAAAGCCTTTTCCGTGTCCGCCTGCCGCGGATACTCCGTCTGCCATATCAGGATAGGAAAACGTGTCGAATTTCCGTCCGCGACGGAAAAGCACGCTCCGCCGGCCAACTACACACGACCACGCGGCGGACGGAACACATCCGGACGCTCCGCCGTACGCACTGACGTCTAAGACCGCCCCCCAAATCAAGATGGCGGAAAACACACATAAAACCGCAGCGGAAAAACAACCTGTCTTAACACGGCGGAATCCCCACAGCGAACATAGGTGACACAGCCGAGATACCCACCGCAAGCTGACCACCACCATGGACCCGGCGCTACACGCTTTCCCGATGCTCTTCGCGATCCACCACGTCCTAGTCATGGCCTACTATGGACGACGACGCAGGTAAGGTACAAACCATTGGCTGTCTGGAGGGGAATACCAGCAAGGGACGTGACGTAGGGAGGGGGAGTGTCATGTTACCGAAACCACTGATGAGAAGCATATACGAATACACATTTGCAGTACGCAAGCAGGAATGACAACGACAGACCACGAGACTTGATAGACTACCTTTATTGTCCAAAATAGGGGTCAAATCACAGTGTATGCGTGAGCATGGGCAAAGTGGGCACCAGAGCAGGTACAACATAGCAGGCAACGAGAGGGCAGCATGCAGCATCAGAGCATCAACAGGGCATTGTGCAGTACAGAGCAGGTACATCAGAGCAGGTAACGAGAGGGCAGCATGCAGTATCAGAGCATCAACAGGGCATTGTGTAGTACAGAGCAGGTACATCAGAGCAGGTAACGAGAGGGCAGCATGCAGTATCAGAGCATCAACAGGGCATTGTGCAGTACAGAGCAGGTACATCAGAGGCAGCACGTGAGAGGGGCAAAGTGCATCAACAGTCCATTGCACAGAACAGGCCCATCAGAGGCAGCACGTGAGAGGGGCAAAGTGCATCAACAGTCCATTGCACAGAACAGGCCCATCAGAGGCAGCACGTGAGAGGGGCAAAGTGCATCAACAGTCCATTGCACAGAACAGGCCCATCAGAGGCAGCACGTGAGAGGGGCAAAGTGCATCAACAGTCCATTGCACAGAACAGGTCCATCAGAGGCAGCACGTGAGAGGGCCAAAGTGCATCAACAGTCCATTGCACAGAACAGGTCCATCAGAGGCAGCACGTGAGAGGGGCAAAGTGCATCAACAGTCCATTGCACAGAACAGGCCCATCAGAGGCAGCACGTGAGAGGGGCAGTATGCAGTATCAGAGCATCAACAGGGCATTGTGCAGTACAGAGCAGGTACATCAGAGCAGGTAACGAGAGGGCAGCATGCAGTATCAGAGCATCAACAGGGCATTGTGTAGTACAGAGCAGGTACATCAGAGCAGGTAACGAGAGGGCAGCATGCAGTATCAGAGCATCAACAGGGCATTGTGCAGTACAGAGCAGGTACATCAGAGGCAGCACGTGAGAGGGGCAAAGTGCATCAACAGTCCATTGCACAGAACAGGTCCATCAGAGGCAGCACGTGAGAGGGCCAAAGTGCATCAACAGTCCATTGCACAGAACAGGTCCATCAGAGGCAGCACGTGAGAGGGGCAAAGTGCATCAACAGTCCATTGCACAGAACAGGCCCATCAGAGGCAGCACGTGAGAGGGGCAGTATGCAGTATCAGAGCATCAACAGGGCATTGTGCAGTACAGAGCAGGTACATCAGAGCAGGTAACGAGAGGGCAGCATGCAGTATCAGAGCATCAACAGGGCATTGTGTAGTACAGAGCAGGTACATCAGAGCAGGTAACGAGAGGGCAGCATGCAGTATCAGAGCATCAACAGGGCATTGTGCAGTACAGAGCAGGTACATCACAGCAGGTAACGAGAGGGCAGCATGCAGTATCAGAGCATCAACAGGGCATTGTGCAGTACAGAGCAGGTACATCACAGCAGGTAACGAGAGGGCAGCATGCAGTACCAGAGCATCAACAGGGCATTGTGCAGTACAGAGCAGGTACATCACAGCAGGTAACGAGAGGGCAGCATGCAGTATCAGAGCATCAACAGGGCATTGTGCAGTACAGAGCAGGTACATCAGAGGCAGCACAACTACGTGTCCCTACCAACCCGTCACAGGGACCACAAGAGTGCCACGCAGTTCTCAATGGACACACCATGTGAAGTAACATTTGAGTGAAGTGTACAGCACCTCACATCACAGATTCAGGGGGACTGCGTGAACTACCTGCCTCGGACACACTGGCAGCACCAGCAACAGGAGTGTGAGACACAGCCACAGCCCGAGTGACACACACATGGGCCACGGACCCAGACACACTGGCAGCACCAGCAACAGGAGTGTGAGACACAGCGACAGCCCGAGTGACACACACATGGGCCACGGACCCAGACACACTGGCAGCACCAGCAACAGGAGTGTGAGACACAGCCACAGCCCGAGTGACACACACATGGGCCACGGACCCAGACACACTGGCAGCACCAGCAACAGGAGTGTGAGACACAGCCACAGATGTAGTCACTGACACGTGAGCCACTGACCCAGACAGACTGCCAGCACCAGAAACAGGAGTGTGCAACACAGCCACAGATCTTCTAACTGACACGTGAGCCATAGACCCAGATACACTGCCAGGACCTGCAACAGGAGAGGGCACAACTGACACTGTGCCACCATCTGATACATGAGAGTCAACTGCACCAGCGCCACTGGGACAATTGAAATGATGAGCCACAGGGCTGTATGGGCCAGGAGGCAGGGTGGGCCTGGGAGCTGGGGATAGCTCAACTAGAGCCAAATCGGGGTTGGCAGGTGTCAATGGTGTGTGTCTGCGTTTCTTAGGGAGGTGTGAGTGCACCCTGGACAGGACAGGACTGCCAAGTGGTGGGGACTCCAAAGAATCACCACCCAGCATAGGTGGAGCAACTGCTGCCGGGGATCTGGTTTCGGGGGAGGTGCTGGAGCCTGCTTGTCGTTTGCTCTGTGCCTGCCGCCTGGACTCGGAATGATGTGTAATGGGGGATGCAACAACAGGGGACACCCTCCTCTGCTTCTGACTGGCCTGGATGGGAGTGGAGGTATGGGGGGACTCCGCCGCGGAGACATCAGTTTGGCGTTTAGTAGAAAACATCAGCCTCAGTGCAGCCAGGGGTGAAGTATGCCTGTCCTTGATAGCGCCATTGTCCATGCTAGATGCCTTGTCCGTAGGATGTGCCTTATCCTTAGGTGGAGTGTTGTCTCTGGATGTAGCCTGTGCCCTGCTCGCCGCCCTGTTCCTTCCAGCAGACTTGTCGTCTGTGGTGCACCTGCCTCCAGCAGACACCTGCTCCCTGTGTGTGTCCCTGCCCTTGGGAGTGTGCCTATCCACTGCTGTGGGCCTGCTCTTGGGAGTCTCCCTGCTCTTAGTAGGTGCCTTAGTCTTCTCACTGTCCTTGGGAGTGTTCCTATCCACTGCTGTGGGCCTGCTCTTGGGAGTCTCCCTGCTCATAGTAGGTGCCTTAGTCTTCTCACTGTCCTTGGGAGTGTCCCTTACCTCTGCTGTGGGCCTGCTCTTGGGAGTCTCCCTGCTCTTAGTAGGTGCCTTAGTCTTCTCACTGTCCTTGGGAGTGTTCCTATCCACTGCTGTGGGCCTGCTCTTGGGAGTCTCCCTGCTCTTAGTAGGTGCCTTAGTCTTCTCACTGTCCTTGGGAGTGTCCCTTACCTCTGCTGTGGGCCTGCTCTTGGGAGTCTCCCTGCTCTCAGTAGGTGCCTTAGTCTTCTCACTGTCCTTGGGAGTGTCCCTTACCTCTGCTGTGGGCCTGCTCTTGGGAGTCTCCCTGCTCTTAGTAGGTGCCTTTGTCTTCTGACTGGCCTTGTCCAAGGAACAGTCCATGGACATGTGAGTATCCCTTGCCTTGGGAGTACCTTTCGTGTTGAATGCCTGTGTAGCTCCGGAAGGCATGTCCCCCAACAACACTTGTGGATCCTGTGTGTGTACTCCAGTGCATCTGACGTCGTCTACGTGAACAGATTTAGCTGATCTAGGGGATGGGGTCTGTGCCCTGCGTGCCCTGACGTGCTGTCTGACGCTGCTTCTAGTGCAATAACCTGTATTTGAGTCCTGCTCTGAATAATCACTACCCCCTGAGACATCCAGCGGTGTAGATGGGGAAACAGAAGTAGCACCCTGTTCATTCGACTGTACTATTGCAGACGACACACTGCTTGCCAATGACTGCACTGTCCTGTGTAGACCTGCAAGATCGCCATGCATCCCTTCCATGAATGCCACCACCTGCCCCAACTTCCTATCATGGTCCTGGAAAGCATTTGTCATATTGGTCTGCCCCACACACAGCTGTCGCAGCAGATCAACGGCCTCAGCACACAGTGCATTTTGGCTCACCGTGGCAGGGGCAGCGGTGCCTGCACCGAACGCCACTCTGCTCCCCCTACTCCTCCGGCCACGAACAATACATGGTGCAGTTGGCGGAAGTGTGGGCCCTGTGTGCTGTCTTCCGACAGAAGGTGATGAGTGCCCACTCCCAGTCTGTGACAACAGTGCAGGCTCACCAAGAGTGTCCGACGAGGAGGACGATGGTGTCTCCACATGCGAGTCCTCAGGGACGGTCCTGTCCCCCTCTCCGGCGCTGGCCTCCTCCGTGTCAGTCTGCGTGTGTGCGAAGTCTGATCCGGACTCATTTCCTCGGCTACTCTCCACCGTCTGTGGCTGAGTGTCCTCTGGCAAAGCTGAAATGCACAGAAAAGATGTGTGAGTCATGGGCACACTCACGTACAGAAGGAACAGGATAGCCAAATCACATAGCAGACAAAGGTTCATGAGCCCTCATCCTGCACATGGCCCACCCCTACCAGTCATCCTCACATTTTCTGCCATGGGGCCATGGACCACTAGGGGATGTGCTTTAACACTCAACTACTAAGCAAGTGGCGTGTCAACATGGCGGACCTGGATGTCAAATGAGTACCACCCAATGGGACCAAAATGCCATCACAGGCATACATACGCAACACGGAACTCAATAGTGTGTCTGTGCACCAATACATGCATAGCACTCACAAGTTTCCTACACAGACAGTATGCTCACCGCTAGTTTGCTGTTGATCGGCACTCAGACGTTCGGCCAGTTCAGGATGCGTCACTGCAATGATACGGTGCATGAGAGGGGTCATGGAGCGTCGGGCCAGACGGGGCGTCCTTGGAATCAGGCCCAGTGTTACTTCCGCTACATTCTTGCTCAGCCTGGAAATGTCGTCCCAGCGTTTGTGGCAGTGTGTATGTCGTCTGTTGCACACCTCCAATGCCCGTACTTCCCGTGCTATGGTCCTCCACAGGTCCTTGCGAAGGTGCAGCTTGACCTACCATGATGGGAGACAAAAGGGTTTAAGTCAGTGGACAGGTGGCCTGTCACACACATAGGGGCAAGACGTTACTGTCAGCAGCCATGCAGAATCAGGAACATATGTCTAGCCCACACTACACAGCTAAGATAGAAATAGGCCTGATCATTTGGCCCCCTCATGCACACCAACATGTCCCACACTGCACTTACCACCCGTCCCGGTGCGCCGTAGAGGCGTCCATAGTTGCGGAGTACACCGTCCACGAGGACATCAAGCTCCGCGGCGGTGAAGGGTCGAGACCGGATCTCTTTGCCACTCGACATGGCAAGATCACGGAGTATGGCACTAGAGCAGCAGTCGGTGGTCAGCTCAGCAGCAGCAGCAGCAGGTCGAGGTGATGGTCACAGGCAGCAGTCGGTGGTCAGCTCAGCAGCAGCAGCAGCAGGTCGAGGTGATGGTCACAGGCAGCACTGGTCCCCAGGGTAGGAAGTTTCATTTTGGCCAAGACACATATATAGGGCCCTCAGCACGTGTCAGTGGCATACGTCGCCAGCAATTGGTCAGCCCTGGAAGCGTGATCGTGAAATGGGCCAATGACTGGCCCTGTTGTTGCGGTGCACAGCTTCCGCTACTTGCGATTGGCCGTATGCGGCCAGCGTCCCTCTTCCCATTGGCTGCATGTGCAGGGACCGTCACGGGCACACATCGGCAACCGCACGTGCAAGCTTCAGGCACGGATGCTTCAGTTGCAACAATGTACTATCACTGGCGCCTCCATGGCGGTGCACGTACACAGCGGGGGAGGTGCAGGCCTATACACCCTGCAGATGTACTCAATGGACATGCCAGTTCATGACCCCCCTTACAGTCACCTTGCATCATCCACCGTACACCGGCCGGAGCGGCCGGCCCATGAACAACCGCCGGTCCTGGCCATGAACAACCGCCGTGCCCGGCCATGAACAACCGCCGGTCCCGGCCATGAACACAACCGCCATGGCCGGGCACGGCGGTTGTTCATGGCCGGGCACGGCGGTTGTTCATGGCCGGGACCGGCGGTTGTTCATGGCCGGGCACGGCGGTTGTTCACGGCCGGGCACGGCGGTTGTTCATGGCCGGGACCGGCGGTTGTTCATGGCCGGGCACGGCGGTTGTTCATGGCCGGGACCGGCGGTTGTTCATGGCCGGGCATGGCGGTTGTTCATGGCCGGGACCGGCGGTTGTTCATGGCCGGGCACGGCGGTTGTTCATGGCCGGGACCGGCGGTTGTTCATGGGCCGGCCGCTCCGGCCGGTGTACGGTGGATGATGCAAGGTGACTGTAAGGGGGGTCATGAACTGGCATGTTCATTGAGTACATCTGCAGGGTGTATAGGCCTGCACCTCCCCCGCTGTGTACGTGCACCGCCATGGAGGCGCCTGTGATAGTACATTGTTGCAACTGAAGCATCCGTGCCTGAAGCTTGCACGTGCGGTTGCCGATGTGTGCCCGTGACGGTCCCTGCACATGCAGCCAATGGGAAGAGGGACGCAGGCCGCATATGGCCTTTGGGAAGTAGTGGAAGTTGAGCACCGCCATGGCGGCGCCAAATATGTGATCTTGTCAGACGCTGCACCGTGATGTGTTGTGTGCAGTTGCGTCATGAGGGATGTGAGCGTGATTGTGAAAGGTCATATGTCATACAATATAGCATGTGTGTCCATACAATGGACATCGGTCGGCACACAATGGGCAACAGATGTGCATTTGTACGTGTTGACGTCGGGTTTGACCCTACAGACGTTGTTACATCTTCACAACTACACAGTACATCACGGCTGTGTGGCCAATTAATGCATCTGTTGTCAGTTTCTTGTTGTGTCGAGGTGACTACAGTGGTGGTGGTACACATGCATTCCATGTATGTGATTTCTACGTTCTGTCACCATGCATGTCATTACCGTATGCACATCATCATTGGTGGTGGCATTTGTGCTTGATGACATGGCGTGTGTAAACTTATCGTTTGTGTGCATGCAGTTGCATGAGTGTCTGTGATGTGTCTACGATACATTAGGGTGACGACTGAAGTTTTGTCAGTAAGGTACACATGTGATGGAGTTGTACACGTATGCGTCGTTTGTAAGTTGACCTAAGTTACATCTCTCTCCCACACAGGAGGGCTCCAAATGTGCATCGCCCATACACTCTGCTGGAGGATATGGTAGACGAGGAGGTGATTCGGAAATTCAGGCTGGATCGACGTCGGTTGCTGGAGCTTGTGGCTCAATTGTCTCCTCATCTGCAGCCACGTAGAACGTATCCTGGCTCGTTTACACCCACTGCAAAGGTCATGGCGGTACTACATTTCTTCGCTACTGGCACATTTCAGTATACAGTTGGAGGTGCCGGGGGTATGTCACAGGCCATGTTCAGCACGGTTCTTCGGGATGTGTTAACAGCTATGATGCTGTACAAGGATGAGTACATACATTTCCCACGTCCGGAAGAGTTGCCAGCTGTCAAAGCTGGTTTCTATGCACTGGGCCACATACCTCACGTTGTGGGCTCAATTGATGGCACGCACATCGCGCTCATTCCACCACGGGCACGCGAACAAGTGTTCAGGAATCGCAAACACTTTCATTCGCTGAACGTGCAGGTGGTGTGCCTGGCGAGCAACATCATCTCCCATGTGTGTGCAAGATTTCCTGGATCCGCACATGACGCCCACATCATGCGGACCAGCAATGTCCCACGACTCATGGCAAATCTGCCACCCGGTCAAGCGTGGCTTGTTGGTGAGTGTGCAGTGGGGACTCTTGTGATCTCTGTGTTGCATTGGGTACCCACCATATCTTGTTCTGATGTTTGTGTCTGTCATCCCCCTACATAGGCGACTCGGCTTACCCAAACCGGCCCTGGCTCCTCAGTCCCCTACGTAATCCGAGGACGGCGGGTGAAATGCGGTACAATGAGGCACATGGAAGGACACGGAGAGTCATCGAACGTACCTTTGGACTGCTCAAGTCTAGGTTTCGGTGCCTCGATAAGACCGGAGGGGCCCTGCCTTACTCACCAGGAAAAGTATGCAAGATCGTGATTGCCTGCTGCATGCTCCACAACCTGGCAGTACGCAATAACATTGAACTGCTGTTGGACCCTGAAGACGAAGGAGTTCCTCGGCCTCCCATCCCACCCATGTCGACTGATGAGGATAGTGGTGAGGAGGAAGGTGTGGACCAGAGGCGCCAGCTCATTGATCGCTACTTCCCTTGAATGTGAGTATCTACCTCTAGTGGCGGTTGACAATGCCTCATGTATGTTTTCTGGTGTTGTGTGGATATGGGGTTAATCAGCTGGGTGTGGTTTGTGATGGTTGCACATGTGTGTCTTCATGTCTTTGGACATAGGAGTGTCCATGATGTGTGTGCTCCCATCCCATGCTTGTGTGATGGTTGTCGTTTGTGTAATGTTGCTGTGCATTGTGTTGTGATGTGTGTGAATCTCTTTACTGACGTGTGTTTGCTGTCTCTGGTTTTCTCTAGGTCACTCCCGCAGCGCCATGATCATGTGCGACTATGATCCCTGTACCTGTTTACGTCTGTATCTGATGGCAATCATGTGAATAAACATGGAGGCAAAACATCATTGTGTGAGTAAATGCAATTTATTGACAGGTTGTGCTTTTGTGCTGGTGAATATTTACAAGTAAGTGGGGGGGAGGGAGTTGGAGTTGAAGGTAATGGCAGATGAAATGTCCGTGCTGACACCACATTGGGGGGTGTCAGGCTAGTCCAGCAGACCAGTGGCAATGATTGTCTATGTGGGACAGGATGGTTTGCAGGGTGAATGTCTGGCACAGGCAGTGGCATTGTCAAGGTCGTCCCCTCTGGGAGCGTGTGCCTGGCGCTCCAACACTGCTCTCAGCCACTTCCTGCCTCGGCCGCCCCCTCCGTCTCGGAGGTGGTACAGAGTCAGCTGGGAGGGCAGGTTGGTGATGGGCCACATCCGTCGCCAGGGGCTCAGGTGGTGGTGGCGGCGGTGGAGGCGGAGGCGGAGGTGACGGGGGAGGCGGAGGTGACGGTGGCGGTGGCGCTGACACACTTGGTGGAGGGGGGGGGGTTGTTCCGGCCAACCCATTCCCTCCACATCGTTGCCTGCTGGCCCATGATCACCAACATCTGGCCAAGGATGCCAGAGATCTCGCGCAGGATGTTGGTGTTGTCCACTGAGTCCTGGTGAACACGATCAGCGTTTGCCTGGGACCGGTCGTATGAGGCCTGGCACCTGGCAAGAGCTTGTAGGGACTGTGCCACTGGCTCGGGTAGCTGTCCCTCCTCTGACCGGCGGTGTGTGGCTCGCCTGATTGGCAGTTGTCCCGTTGCCTGTGTTTGTGGCCCACTCACCCTGCTTGTGTGTGGGGCCGTTGGACCAGCGTTGCGCGCTGGGTCATGCTGGGTGGCACCGGCAGGAGTCGTGGTGCTGGTGGTAGTGGTGGTACTGGTGGTACTGGTGGTACTGGTGGTACTGGTGGTGGTGGGGACTGTGCAGATCACAGAGACAGGTGCCGCGGGAGTCACACATGCGACGTTGGTCGGTCCCGGGAGTCCCTGTGAGCCAGATGGCCCTGGCTGCGTGCTTGGTCCCGCTCCATCCTCCGCCCCGGAGCTGCCTGTGTCGTCGTCAGCAGAGAGTCCTGTAGGTGTGGGAGGCGAGGCTGGCGGCCGGGTACTGCTTTCCCCAGTCAGTTGACGATCACCTGAGGGACAAGATCGAGCTGGTCAGTAATGTGGACAGTACATGGTTACATTGATTTGTAGACATTTCTGTTTCCTGTCGCACACACCCCACCCTCCACCACCACCACCACCACCACCCTCCCCGTGCACATGGGGGCCTGTTGGGAGTTGTAGTTTGGGCCTCTCACACACCCCACCCTCCACCACCACCACCACCACCACCCTCCCCGTGAACATGGGGGCCTGTTGGGAGTTGTAGTTTGGGCCTCTCACACACCCCACCCTCCACCACCACCACCACCACCACCCTCCCCGTGAACATGGGGGCCTGTTGGGAGCCATGGACATGTTAGTGTGTTGGTGTCCGACGTGCATGGGTTGGGGCGTGGGGGATGTTTATTCTCAGTTGTGTGAGCCTGACCATGTCGTGCTGATCGTGGTGCTTGGTTTGTACTCACCAGTCTCTTCTCCTTCGTCAAGGCCGTCTAGGCTCTCTGGGTGTAGTATCACCAGCACCTTCTCCTCCCAATCGGTGTAGGGTATGGGCTCCGGGGGTGTGCCACCGCCAGTAAGATTGGCTCTGGCGTGGTTTTTCGCTCGGATGCCCTTGACCCTGGTCTTAAGGTCATGCCACCGCCTCTGAATGTCGTGCTTGGTCCTCGGCACAGTCCCCGACGCATTCACCCGAGTGACGATCCTGTCCCACATGTGGTTCTTTTGCGCCACGGTCGTCTGCTGGACTTGGGCCCCGAAGATGTTGGGCTCCACACGGATAATTTCATCTACCATTACCCGCAACTCTGTCTCTGTGAATTTGGTTTTTTTTTTGGGTGCCATAGTGTGTGGTGCTCAGTGTGTGAGTTGAGTGAGTTGGGAGGTGCAGGTGTGTGGTGTGTGATGTGTAGGATTTGTGTGGTGGGTGTTTGTGTGGTGGGTGTGGTAGGGTGGTGGGTGGGTGTCTTCTATGTGATTTTATGTGAGTTAGCAGTGTCTCGAATGGCCCTCTTGCTGGCAGCAATGCTGTGGTGCAAGGGATTGTGGTTGTGTGGGGGTGTCTTTTTGTAGTCGTGTCTCAATGGTTGTTGCGAGTCAGGTGGTAGGTGGGCGTGTTGACTTGTGTGCATTATTGGATAATTGGGACGTGTCATGGTGGCTTGTGCTTGGGGGGGGGGGGGCCTTGTCAATGTTCGTATGTTTGCTTAGGACTTGCGGTGCACTTTCATACATTTGTTAGGCGCTAGGGATGTTGTGCGTGTTGGCCTTCCGCAGTGATGCTGTGGTTCTCGTAGCATTGTTTCCGCCGCGGACGTGGATGGCTGTGAGTTCCGTGGTACGGGCGGATTTATCCTAATTGCGGCCACGGAGTATTCTCAGGTATGGCGGTACATGTTTTATTTTCCGCGGTAATTTCCGTCCGCGGCAGTGGGTGTTCATTGGACTCCGTCCGCCGCGGACGGACTTGGTTGTGTTCCGTCCACCGCGGACGGTGTTGGTTGTGATCCGTCCGCCGCGGTCGGAGTTTCGTGACATGAATATCCTAATCCCAACCGCGGTTTCTCCGCGGCGCAGCCGGGAGTAAAATTTCCCCCACCATGGCGGACAGTACCCATTTCCGTCCGCCATCCTAATCGGCCCCTATGTTTGCAGAGTGAAAGGTTGTTTGGGAAGGTGTTAACACGTAAATATAGGGTTTGAGAGGTACAGATTAGAATGTGGAGACTGAGATGTAAGCAACTTTTGCCGATTGTGTTCAAATATGAAACGTACAAACTGTGTGTACATGTAAGTAAAGGAAGCAGTGTTTCCCAATTATGATGATATTGCTAATTATAGAGTGAAAAGCTGTGTGTGAGTGCTAGCACAGATGTCTCAAGAGGAATGTGTGACTTTATAAACTTTTATGAAATGAGGTTTGATGGCATGTTATAATGTATTGTGATGCAACAGTACACTGGGTGAGGTTGTGGAATTTTTAAGGAGAAAGTAATAACAGTTACTGGTGCATTAAATGTAAATATATGATAGTGTGTGAAAAATCTATAAAGGATTAGAAAATATACTGATATATCACTGTTATCAATTATTGACCAGTATGTAACTTTTATCTTTTTCACTATTTTGTCTCTTTTTTTAGGAGTAAAGTGATAATTTGTTTTGGAGGAAATAATTATCTTCTTACATAAGCAACAATGAAGAGCCTTGTGAAGAGAAGCAGGAATAGTGTGCTGTTAAGCAATAACTACCTCTTTAGGCACAGTGTTTTCAGGTTTGAAGGATGTACAGTCACCTGAACAGTTGTGTAGTTCAGCAGTACGAGCAAACTCTGGACGAGCTAGGATTTGTGATCTTTATATGTAGATATGCTGCTTTGCTGAGACTTCATTGCCACCTAGCCTGCCATGATATACCCCGAGCCTAAAGACTCTTTGTGAGGTAAAGGTGGGTTAACGACTGTAAAAGAAGTGCTATGAAGATCAAAATCCAGTACGCAAATAATGCGAAATGTTTTTTTTTTTTTAGGAGCTGTTTATGAGTGTGAGAAAGAATGTTATGTATTTAAAGTTGTGTGTTTTCCTTGTTTTATATTTGTTTGTATATTTTGTTAATGCTGTTGCTGCAGTTTTGTATTCTTATTAAATTGTTTACTATAATAAAAAAGTTTAAAGGAAATTTGGATTAGTTTCTTCAATACTTATTATTAATTCCAAGTTTATTATACCATTGCAATATTCAATAAAACTGGCAATTCGATGTTCAGGGACTGTGAATATGCTATTACATGTGTATGTATATCAATGGTACTACTCACATCTTTTGTCCTGGAGACTTGGCAATGGAAAAGCCAATTATTTTACTTTGCAGGTATAGTTACTTGTGATGCAACAGTGAAGTGCTGCATGCTGTAGTATGGGAAGTATGATACAAGAGATAGGTCTTGGTACATAGGGAGGTGCTTGTTTATACTCTAATATACACTTCTATTGCTGCCGTTCGCACCCTATTATGTATGGGTATTGCCATTGGGAGACATTTGAAACAGAGGTAGGTATGTCTCCACAATGAAATATGAACACGATTTGTCCAAGACACAGTTCTGAACAGAGAGTATTCTCCATTTTATACTCTACTATGGCCATTCATCAGTATGAAGAGAGGTATGTGCAGAGAGAACAGTTTCTACCCATAGCCTACTTTGCACATATGTTACTCTGAGGAGATGTCTCACCTGAGAGGGCAGTGTCTTTTCATATCATAGTCTCTATGGATGTTATGCAAGTCAGAGATATGAGCATACAGGTAATTTCAACTCTATACTTGTACATCTGTCATGATCGGTAGAGCTGTGACCAGAAAGGTAAGCAACTTTTCACACCCTAAATTTGCATAACCATTATCAAGAGACATCTCACAGGAGAGAGGACAGCCTCTTTTCACATATACGATGCAAAGTTATCACGCAATAGACTTGTGTCAGGAAACAGGGTAGTTTCTCCACACAGCTTACTATATATGCCTGTCAGCATGAGAAGAGGTATGAGAAGAGAGATACATTTTTCTTACACCCTACTACAGACACCTATTATGTTTGTAAGATGTGCTAGAAGAGAGGTGACTCCCTTCCGAGACAGCACTGCATGTTGTTGTTGTTCTAAGGAAAGGTGTGACCACAGAGGCCACTGGTTCACTACACCGTACTGCACATCCAAATTGTTTTGGAGATAGGTGTTAGTGCAGAAGACAATGCTTCCCTACATACTACTGCATATATCTGGTATGCTGGGGAGAGTCGTTAGTAAACAGACACATGCATTCCCATACCCTAATATATATATATATGGTTATTTTCCAGTGGATATGTGTCAGTAGAAAGGCTAGTGTTTGAACCTGGCCCTTTCTGCAGGGTCATCCCCACTCTGTTTACCTTCCTGCTCCTTTTTTTCTGACCATGGTTTCTGGACACTTTATCACTGCTAACCAGGGCTAGAGTGCATATGCTCTGTACCCTAAACATGATAATAATAGCTTATCCACAATTGACAGATTTAATTTACTTGTAAGTCCCTAGTACAGTTCACTATGTGCTCCCAGGACCTGTAAGTAAAATGCTACTAGTGGGCAAGCAGCACAGGTTGTGCCACCCACTCAGTGGCCCATTAAACAAAGCCCAGGCCTGTCATTGCAAAGCCTGTGTGTGCAGTTTTAGACTGTCATTTCAACCTGGAAAGTTAACCTTCTTGTAAGGCCCAAACCTTCAATTATATTATATGTAAGGCACCCCTAAGATAGGCCCTAGGCGACTGTGAGGGGAGGGAGCAGGGCATTCAAAAGGTAGGACATGTACCTTTGAGTCTTATATGTCCTGGTGGTGAAAAACTACGAAATTCATTGTTCACTACTGCAAAGCTATCTCTCCTTAGGTGGGATTGCCTTAAAACATCTTTTAAGTGTAACTTCCCATTGGGAGCAGATAGAAAATTGGAGTTTGTTGTCTCTGGACTCACAATTTAAAAACACATCTTTTAGTAAAGTTTTTTTTAAAATTGCAGATCTGAAAATGCCCCTTTTAGAAAGTTGTCATGTTCTTACTTTAACCATTCTGTGCCTCTGTCTGTCTCTGAATACATGTCTGGGTTAGTGTGACAGTTGGGCTTTGTGCATTCCTTCTAGAGAGTTACACTAAGGGAGCTGGGTGTGCATTTGCCTTCTGATGGTCCATCCCCAGGCTTATGGGTCCTCCTGTTGTACATTAGGAGGGAGAGGCAGACACCTGCATCGGAATAGGGATGTGGCCGTACCCAAACATAGAGCAGCATACTACCCTGTAGTGCGTCTGAAGCCAGGGAAGGAAGGACATGGGCCATGTGAGAATCAGAGGCCTCTTTTGTTGACTCCACCTCTTCAAAGACACACTTTGGTATAAGTACTGGGCCTCTGACACCCCCGACCTAGTTCACTTTGGGGTCCTGAGGAACCTCTGCACCTAAGAAGAGCTATGCTGCCAGGATGGACTGCCACTATGTCACTTGCTTTGCTGTTTGGGCCTGCTGCCTGCGGATTGCAGTGCTAACAGGAGGGACTGCCACTTTGCACTGTGCTCTACTGTGGTGGCCTGCTGCAATGGGGGAGGACTGAACTTGCCCTCTATATCCTCCAAATTTCCCAAGGAATTCAAAGGGCTTGTTGACTTGCCACCGTAGTGGAAATCTCAGGGCCCTCAAAGACGCCTGTGTGCTCAGACCAAGCACTGCCTGCAAACCAATATCTGTTGCATGGTATTGGCAAATGTCTATTTGGGCCACCAGATGCACTCAGCAAGTTCAGCACCTGCTGTGTTCACCCCAATAATCTTTCGCTATGAACCGTGCTCAAGACTGCTGTTCTGAAGACATGGCAGCTCCACATCAACAAGGGAAGCCAATGAGCATGTTGCCTCATTTCAGTCCTGCACTGTGTTGCCAGATGTGAGCAATCCTTCCTTGTTCCCACTGCCTTAGCACCCTTCCCTTCACCGAGCACCCTAGAGCAACAGGAGTGCCCCTCCCAGTTGCTGGGCAAAGGCAACGTGCTGGGTGGCACTCTGCAGTCTAACGTCACATCTCACCTTGCACTAATGTAGGCACTGCGTGCAAGGCCTGCCAATACCCAGAGCAGCTGCTCGCATCCTCAGGATTGTGCCTGCAAGAATCCCGGCAGTCTGCTCTAGTCCACAAATGCAGTTGAAGGAAATGATCTTGTGGCATTTAAGTCAGTTAGAAGCCTCCCTGAGATGGATCTGTGGCATTACCTTAACTCCTTTGAAGGGAGCGCCCGCATCTTTAGAGCATTGTCTTTGTCAATGCTTATGCTGAAACCTATAAATTACCATAAATGCTCTAAAAGGAGCTCAATTTTAAAGTATAGCTTTAAAGGTCTTGAAAAACGAATGACTCGTAACATACTCATAAGATTTTTGATGTTTTTGGTCTCGTTTTAATTAGATAAAAGTTACCTATATTTTTCTAAAACTGGTGTAAAGACCTTTTTGTGGTGTATTCACTGTGATACTGTATTAAATGTACTGCACAAATACTTTACACATTGGCTCTTTGATAAGCCTACCTGCTTTGCGCCAAACTGCCAGAGTGTGAGCAAAGGGTATCTTATGTGTGTATCTGACTTACCCTGACTAGAATGATGGGTTCTTCATGTATTAGGTGTATACCCTAGCCAACCAGAAACCCCACTTCTAGCAGTTAGTACTTGCTATACTAATGGCCCAATTATGATATTGGTTGGTTGGACAGCTGCCCACTGTTTTTGGGGTCAGGAGACAGCCCGACAAGCAGTTGGTGTTCTGACCACCCAATTACGATAGGACGGCTGTGCTGTCGGTCAGAAAAGTGCTCTTAAACACAGTTTCTTGTGCTAAAAGAGCACTTTGGGCACATCCATGCACCATGTGCCATACACTATGTGGTGCATGGCACACTGTACAAGGATGTGCATGGGGAATACATGTGCCACCAGGGACACTTTGTAGTGGCTCACTAGAGACGGGCCCTGTTTGGGGCCCCCAACGTTTCTTTCCAACAGCCTTTTTATGTTGGTCAGAGGAAGAAATCTTTCTTTTCTAAATTAAAACATTGATATGAACTGATCACAATCCTTCCTTGGGATGTCTTTCCTATCCTGGGCATCTCGTGGGTGTCTATCGAGAGGCTCACAAGATCGTATAAAAAGGGACATTTCTTTATATCTCAAATGCAACTATATATACATATTTATATAGTGTGACATAATTAATTCAAATATTTATTTTACATTTTAAAAATTTCTTAGTATGAATATATACATCAATATATAGTGTACTATCAATAAATGTAAAATAGAAAGAGTATAGTGTAAAATAAATGTTATCAATTTTAGATATATATATATTCATAGTCATACATTCAAAATATGAACAGATTAATATAATGTTAAATAATATTTGTATTACTTGTTACACTAGGTGTGTGTGTGTGTGTTTATATATGTATATATATATATATATATATATATATACACACACATACACCTAGTGTAACAAGTAATACAAATATTTTTTAACATTATATTATTCTGTTAATATATTGAATATATATTTATCTATATCTATATCTATATCTATATCTCCATCTATATATATATATATATATATATATATATATATATATATATATATATACATCACACAAAGAACGCCCATTTGAGGAGCCTCAGCGGAAAGTTGACAGCCTTTATTTGTAGGATTGCAGCAGTACGGCACAAACAGAATGTCTCTCCAATTAATGTCAACGGCCAACGCGTTTCGAACAGCGAGTGTTCTTGTTCACGGGCACAGGAAGCAGTGATGGCAGCATTACTGGGGAACACACCTTGATAAGTACAACTGGCTCCTCCTCCGACATGAAGTGCTGCTAAGCATGCTGGAGCTGGTAGTTCCACATAGTGTTACCCTCGTGGGTGCTGTTCACCATCTGCAAAGTAATCCAAATAAAATCCTCAGTAGGCAGAAGATAAAGTCTTTGTTTGCCGCACTGTTGAATTACACATCCTTCAAACGCCCTTTCCGCTCCAACGCGCTCCGAGGTTTCGAAGCGCTGGATCTGCCGGGAAGGTAGCGGGCTTCCTCGCGACCAGGCATAGCCACTTTTTATTCATCACACAAAGAACGCACATTTGAGGAGCCTCAGCGGAAAGTTGACAGCCTTTATTTGTAGGATTGCAGCAGTACGGCACAAACAGAATGTCTCTCCAATTAATGTCAACGCCCAACGCGTTTCGAACAGCGAGTGTTCTTGTTCACGGGCACAGGAAGCAGTGATGGCAGCATTACTGGGGAACACACCTTGATAAGTACAACTGGCTCCTCCTCCGACATGAAGTGCTGCTAAGCATGCTGGAGCTGGTAGTTCCACATAGTGTTACCCTCGTGGGTGCTGTTCACCATCTGCAAAGTAATCCAAATAAAATCCTCAGTAGGCAGAAGATAAAGTCTTTGTTTGCCGCACTGTTGAATTACACATCCTTCAAACGCCCTTTCCGCTCCAACGCGCTCCGTGGTTTCGAAGCGCTGGATCTGCCGGGAAGGTAGCGGGCTTCCTCGCGACCAGGCATAGCCGCTTTTTATACATCACACAAAGAACGCCCATTTGAGGAGCCTCAGCGGAAAGTTGACAGCCTTTATTTGTAGGATTGCAGCAGTACGGCACAAACAGAATGTCTCTCCAATTAATGTCAACGCCCAACGCGTTTCGAACAGCGAGTGTTCTTGTTCACGGGCACAGGAAGCAGTGATGGCAGCATTACTGGGGAACACACCTTGATAAGTACAACTGGCTCCTCCTCCGACATGAAGTGCTGCTAAGCATGCTGGAGCTGGTAGTTCCACATAGTGTTACCCTCATGGGTGCTGTTCACCATCTGCAAAGTAATCCAAATAAAATCCTCAGTAGGCAGAAGATAAAGTCTTTGTTTGCCGCACTGTTGAATTACACATCCTTCAAACGCCCTTTCTGCTCCAACGCGCTCCGAGGTTTCGAAGCGCTGGATCTGCCGGGAAGGTAGCGGGCTTCCTCACGACCAGGCATAGCCGCTTTTTATACATCACACAAAGAACGCCCATTTGAGGAGCCTCAGCGGAAAGTTGACAGCCTTTATCTGTAGGATTGCAGCAGTACGGCACAAACAGAATGTCTCTCCAATTAATGTCAACGGCCAACGCGTTTCGAACAGCGAGTGTTCTTGTTCACGGGCACAGGAAGCAGTGATGGCAGCATTACTGGGGAACAAACCTTGATAAGTACAACTGGCTCCTCCTCCGACATGAAGTGCTGCTAAGCATGCTGGAGCTGGTAGTTCCACATAGTGTTACCCTCGTGGGTGCTGTTCACCATCTGCAAAGTAATCCAAATAAAATCCTCAGTAGGCAGAAGATAAAGTCTTTGTTTGCCGCACTGTTGAATTACACATCCTTCAAACGCCCTTTCCGCTCCAACGCGCTCCGAGGTTTCGAAGCGCTGGATCGGCCGGGAAGGTAGCGGGCTTCCTCGCGACCAGGCATAGCCGCTTTTTATACATCACACAAAGAACGCCCATTTGAGGAGCCTCAGCGGAAAGTTGACAGCCTTTATTTGTAGGATTGCAGCAGTACGGCACAAACAGAATGTCTCTCCAATTAATGTCAACGCCCAACGCGTTTCGAACAGCGAGTGTTCTTGTTCACGGGCACAGGAAGCAGTGATGGCAGCATTACTGGGGAACACACCTTGATAAGCACAACTGGCTCCTCCTCCGACATGAAGTGCTGCTAAGCATGCTGGAGCTGGTAGTTCCACATAGTGTTACCCTCGTGGGTGCTGTTCACCATCTGCAAAGTAATCCAAATAAAATCCTCAGTAGGCAGAAGATAAAGTCTTTGTTTGCCGCACTGTTGAATTACACATCCTTCAAACGCCCTTTCCGCTCCAACACGCTCCGAGGTTTCGAAGCGCTGGATCTGCCGGGAAGGTAGCGGGCTTCCTCGCGACCAGGCATAGCCGCTTTTTATACATCACACAAAGAACGCCCATTTGAGGAGCCTCAGCGGAAAGTTGACAGCCTTTATTTGTAGGATTGCAGCAGTACGGCACAAACAGAATGTCTCTCCAATTAATGTCAACGCCCAACGCGTTTCGAACAGCGAGTGTTCTTGTTCACGGGCACAGGAAGCAGTGATGGCAGCATTACTGGGGAACACACCTTGATAAGTACAACTGGCTCCTCCTCCGACATGAAGTGCTGCTAAGCATGCTGGAGCTGGTAGTTCCACATAGTGTTACCCTCGTGGGTGCTGTCCACCATCTGCAAAATATTCCAAATAAAATCCTCAGTAGGCAGAAGATAAAGTCTTTGTTTGCCGCACTGTTGAATTACACATCCTTCAAACGCCCTTTCCGCTCCAACGTGCTCCGAGGTTTCGAAGCGCTGGATCTGCCAGGAAGGTAGCGGGCTTCCTCGCGACCAGGCATAGCCGCTTTTTATACATCACACAAAGAACGCCCATTTGAGGAGCCTCAGCGGAAAGTTGACAGCCTTTATTTGTAGGATTGCAGCAGTACGGCACAAACAGAATGTCTCTCCAATTAATGTCAACGCCCAATGCGTTTCGAACAGCGAGTGTTCTTGTTCACGGGCACAGGAAGCAGTGATAACAGCATTACTGGGGAACACACCTTGATAAGTACAGATGGCTCCTCCTCCGACATGAAGTGCTGCTAAGCATGCTGGAGCTGGTAGTTCCACATAGTGTTACCCTCGTGGGTGCTGTTCACCATTTGCAAAGTAATCCAAATAAAATCCTCAGTAGGCAGAAGATAAAGTCTTTGTTTGCCGCACTGTTGAATTACACATCCTTCAAACGCCCTTTCCGCTCCAACGCGCTCCGAGGTTTCGAAGCGCTGGATCTGCTGGGAAGGTAGCGGGCTTCCTCGCGACCAGGCATAGCCGCTTTTTATACATCACACAAAGAACGCCCATTTGAGGAGCCTCAGCGGAAAGTTGACAGCCTTTATTTGTAGGATTGCAGCAGTACGGCACAAACAGAATGTCTCTCCAATTAATGTCAACGCCCAACGCATTTCGAACAGTGAGTGTTCTTGTTCACTGGCACAGGAAGCAGTGATGGCAGCATTACTGGGGAACACACCTTGATAAGTACAACTGGCTCCTCCTCCGACATGAAGTGCTGCCAAGCATGCTGGAGCTGGTAGTTCCACATAGTGTTACCCTCGTGGGTGCTGTTCACCATCTGCAAAGTAATCCAAATAAAATCCTCAGTAGGCAGAAGATAAAGTCTTTGTTTGCCGCACTGTTGAATTACACATCCTTCAAACGCCCTTTCCGCTCCAACGCGCTCCGAGGTTTCGAAGCGCTGGATCTGCCGGGAAGGTAGCGGGCTTCCTCGCGACCAGGCATAGCCGCTTTTTATACATCACACAAAGAACGCCCATTTGAGGAGCCTCAGCGGAAAGTTGACAGCCTTTATTTGTAGGATTGCAGCAGTACAGCACAAACAGAATGTCTCTCCAATTAATGTCAACGCCCAATGCGTTTCGAACTGCGAGTGTTCTTGTTCACGGGCACAGGAAGCAGTGATGGCAGCATTACTGGGGAACACACCTTGATAAGTACAACTGGCTCCTCCTCCGACATGAAGTGCTGCTAAGCATGCTGGAGCTGGTAGTTCCACATAGTGTTACCCTCCTGGGTGCTGTTCACCATCTGCAAAGTAATCCAAATAAAATCCTCAGTAGGCAGAAGATAAAGTCTTTGTTTGCCGCACTGTTGAATTACACATCCTTCAAACGCCCTTTCCGCTTCAACGCGCTCCGAGGTTTCGAAGCGCTGGATCTGCCGGGAAGGTAGCGGGCTTCCTCGCGACCAGGCATAGCCGCTTTTTATACATCACACAAAGAACGCCCATTTGAGGAGCCTCAGCGGAAAGTTGACAGCCTTTATTTGTAGGATTGCAGCAGTACGGCACAAACAGAATGTCTCTCCAATTAATGTCAACGCCCAACGCGTTTCGAACAGCGAGTGTTCTTGTTCACGGGCACAGGAAGCAGTGATGGCAGCATTACTGGGGAACACACCTTGATAAGTACAACTGGCTCCTCCTCCGACATGAAGTGCTGCTAAGCATGCTGGAGCTGGTAGTTCCACATAGTGTTACCCTCGTGGGTGCTGTTCACCATCTGCAAAGTAATCCAAATAAAATCCTCAGTAGGCAGAAGATAAAGTCTTTGTTTGCCGCACTGTTGAATTACACATCCTTCAAACGCCCTTTCCGCTCCAACGCGCTCCGAGGTTTCGAAGCGCTGGATCTGCCGGGAAGGTAGCGGGCTTCCTCGCGACCAGGCATAGCCGCTTTTTATACATCACACAAAGAACGCCCATTTGAGGAGCCTCAGCGGAAAGTTGACAGCCTTTATTTGTAGGATTGCAGCAGTACGGCACAAACAGAATGTCTCTCCAATTAATGTCAACGCCCAACGCGTTTCGAACAGCGAGTGTTCTTGTTCACGGGCACAGGAAGCAGTGATGGCAGCATTACTGGGGAACACACCTTGATAAGCACAACTGGCTCCTCCTCCGACATGAAGTGCTGCTAAGCATGCTGGAGCTGGTAGTTCCACATAGTTTTTACCCTCGTGGGTGCTGTTCACCATCTGCAAAGTAATCCAAATAAAATCCTCAGTAGGCAGAAGATAAAGCCTTTGTTTGCCGCACTGTTGAATTACACATCCTTCAAACGCCCTTTCCGCTCCAACACGCTCCGAGGTTTCGAAGCGCTGGATCTGCCGGGAAGGTAGCGGGCTTCCTCGCGACCAGGCATAGCCGCTTTTTATACATCACACAAAGAACGCCCATTTGAGGAGCCTCAGCGGAAAGTTGACAGCCTTTATTTGTAGGATTGCAGCAGTACGGCACAAACAGAATGTCTCTCCAATTAATGTCAACGCCCAACGCGTTTCGAACAGCGAGTGTTCTTGTTCACGGGCACAGGAAGCAGTGATGGCAGCATTACTGGGGAACACACCTTGATAAGTACAACTGGCTCCTCCTCCGACATGAAGTGCTGCTAAGCATGCTGTAGCTGGTAGTTCCACATAGTGTTACCCTCGTGGGTGCTGTTCACCATCTGCAAAATATTCCAAATAAAATCCTCAGTAGGCAGAAGATAAAGTCTTTGTTTGCCGCACTGTTGAATTACACATCCTTCAAACGCCCTTTCCGCTCCAACGTGCTCCGAGGTTTCGAAGCGCTGGATCTGCCAGGAAGGTAGCGGGCTTCCTCGCGACCAGGCATAGCCGCTTTTTATACATCACACAAAGAACGCCCATTTGAGGAGCCTCAGCGGAAAGTTGACAGCCTTTATTTGTAGGATTGCAGCAGTACGGCACAAACAGAATGTCTCTCCAATTAATGTCAACGCCCAATGCGTTTCGAACAGCGAGTGTTCTTGTTCACGGGCACAGGAAGCAGTGATAACAGCATTACTGGGGAACACACCTTGATAAGTACAACTGGCTCCTCCTCCGACATGAAGTGCTGCTAAGCATGCTGGAGCTGGTAGTTCCACATAGTGTTACCCTCGTGGGTGCTGTTCACCATCTGCAAAGTAATCCAAATAAAATCCTCAGTAGGCAGAAGATAAAGTCTTTGTTTGCCGCACTGTTGAATTACACATCCTTCAAACGCCCTTTCCGCTCCAACGCGCTCCGAGGTTTCGAAGCGCTGGATCTGCTGGGAAGGTAGCGGGCTTCCTCGCGACCAGGCATAGCCGCTTTTTATACATCACACAAAGAACACCCATTTGAGGAGCCTCAGCGGAAAGTTGACAGCCTTTATTTGTAGGATTGCAGCAGTACGGCACAAACAGAATGTCTCTCCAATTAATGTCAACGCCCAACGCGTTTCGAACAGTGAGTGTTCTTGTTCACGGGCACAGGAAGCAGTGATGGCAGCATTACTGGGGAACACACCTTGATAAGTACAACTGGCTCCTCCTCCGACATGAAGTGCTGCCAAGCATGCTGGAGCTGGTAGTTCCACATAGTGTTACCCTCGTGGGTGCTGTTCACCATCTGCAAAGTAATCCAAATAAAATCCTCAGTAGGCAGAAGATAAAGTCTTTGTTTGCCGCACTGTTGAATTACACATCCTTCAAACGCCCTTTCCGCTCCAACGCGCTCCGAGGTTTCGAAGCGCTGGATCTGCCGGGAAGGTAGCGGGCTTCCTCGCGACCAGGCATAGCCGCTTTTTATACATCACACAAAGAACGCCCATTTGAGGAGCCTCAGCGGAAAGTTGACAGCCTTTATTTGTAGGATTGCAGCAGTACAGCACAAACAGAATGTCTCTCCAATTAATGTCAACGCCCAATGCGTTTCGAACTGCGAGTGTTCTTGTTCACGGGCACAGGAAGCAGTGATGGCAGCATTACTGGGGAACACACCTTGATAAGTACAACTGGCTCCTCCTCCGACATGAAGTGCTGCTAAGCATGCTGGAGCTGGTAGTTCCACATAGTGTTACCCTCGTGGGTGCTGTTCACCATCTGCAAAGTAATCCAAATAAAATCCTCAGTAGGCAGAAGATAAAGTCTTTGTTTGCCGCACTGTTGAATTACACATCCTTCAAACGCCCTTTCCGCTTCAACGCGCTCCGAGGTTTCGAAGAGCTGGATCTGCCGGGAAGGTAGCGGGCTTCCTCGCGACCAGGCATAGCCGCTTTTTATACATCACACAAAGAACGCCCATTTGAGGAGCCTCAGCGGAAAGTTGACAGCCTTTATTTGTAGGATTGCAGCAGTACGGCACAAACAGAATGTCTCTCCAATTAATGTCAACGCCCAACGCTTTTCGAACAGCGAGTGTTCTTGTTCACGGGCACAGGAAGCAGTGATGGCAGCATTACTGGGGAACACACCTTGATAAGTACAACTGGCTCCTCCTCCGACATGAAGTGCTGCTAAGCATGCTGGAGCTGGTAGTTCCACATAGTGTTACCCTCGTGGGTGCTGTTCACCATCTGCAAAGTAATCCAAATAAAATCCTCAGTAGGCAGAAGATAAAGTCTTTGTTTGCCGCACTGTTGAATTACACATCCTTCAAACGCCCTTTCCGCTCCAACGCTCTCCGAGGTTTCGAAGCGCTGGATCTGCCGGGAAGGTAGCGGGCTTCCTCGCGACCAGGCACAGCCGCTTTTTATACATCACACAAAGAACGCCCATTTGAGGAGCCTCAGCGGAAAGTTGACAGCCTTTATTTGTAGGATTGCAGCAGTACGGCACAAACAGAATGTCTCTCCAATTAATGTCAACGCCCAACGCGTTTCGAACAGCGAGTGTTCTTGTTCACGGGCACAGGAAGCAGTGATGGCAGCATTACTGGGGAACACACCTTGATAAGTACAACTGGCTCCTCCTCCGACATGAAGTGCTGCTAAGCATGCTGGAGCTGGTAGTTCCACATAGTGTTACCCTCGTGGGTGCTGTTCACCATCTGCAAAGTAATCCAAATAAAATCCTCAGTAGGCAGAAGATAAAGTCTTTGTTTGCCGCACTGTTGAATTACACATCCTTCAAACGCCCTTTCCGCTCCAACGCGCTCCGAGGTTTCGAAGCGCTGGATCTGCCGGGAAGGTAGCGGGCTTCCTCGCGACCAGGCATAGCCGCTTTTTATACATCACACAAAGAACGCCCATTTGAGGAGCCTCAGCGGAAAGTTGACAGCCTTTATTTGTAGGATTGCAGCAGTACGGCACAAACAGAATGTCTCTCCAATTAATGTCAACGCCCAACGCGTTTCGAACAGCGAGTGTTCTTGTTCACGGTCACAGGAAGCAGTGATGGCAGCATTACTGGGGAACACACCTTGATAAGTACAACTGGCTCCTCCTCCGACATGAAGTGCTGCTAAGCATGCTGGAGCTGGTAGTTCCACATAGTGTTACCCTCGTGGGTGCTGTTCACCATCTGCAAAGTAATCCAAATAAAATCCTCAGTAGGCAGAAGATAAAGTCTTTGTTTGCCGCACTGTTGAATTACACATCCTTCAAACGCCCTTTCCGCTCCAACGCGCTCCGTGGTTTCGAAGCGCTGGATCTGCCGGGAAGGTAGCGGGCTTCCTCGCGACCAGGCATAGCCGCTTTTTATACATCACACAAAGAACGCCCATTTGAGGAGCCTCAGCGGAAAGTTGACAGCCTTTATTTGTAGGATTGCAGCAGTACGGCACAAACAGAATGTCTCTCCAATTAATGTCAACGCCCAACGCGTTTCGAACAGCGAGTGTTCTTGTTCACGGGCACAGGAAGCAGTGATGGCAGCATTACTGGGGAACACACCTTGATAAGTACAACTGGCTCCTCCTCCGACATGAAGTGCTGCTAAGCATGCTGGAGCTGGTAGTTCCACATAGTGTTACCCTCATGGGTGCTGTTCACCATCTGCAAAGTAATCCAAATAAAATCCTCAGTAGGCAGAAGATAAAGTCTTTGTTTGCCGCACTGTTGAATTACACATCCTTCAAACGCCCTTTCTGCTCCAACGCGCTCCGAGGTTTCGAAGCGCTGGATCTGCCGGGAAGGTAGCGGGCTTCCTCGCAACCAGGCATAGCCGCTTTTTATACATCACACAAAGAACGCCCATTTGAGGAGCCTCAGCGGAAAGTTGACAGCCTTTATTTGTAGGATTGCAGCAGTACGGCACAAACAGAATGTCTCTCCAATTAATGTCAACGCCCAACGCGTTTCGAACAGCGAGTGTTCTTGTTCACGGGCACAGGAAGCAGTGATGGCAGCATTACTGGGGAACAAACCTTGATAAGTACAACTGGCTCCTCCTCCGACATGAAGTGCTGCTAAGCATGCTGGAGCTGGTAGTTCCACATAGTGTTACCCTCGTGGGTGCTGTTCACCATCTGCAAAGTAATCCAAATAAAATCCTCAGTAGGCAGAAGATAAAGTCTTTGTTTGCCGCACTGTTGAATTACACATCCTTCAAACGCCCTTTCCGCTCCAACGCGCTCCGAGGTTTCGAAGCGCTGGATCTGCCGGGAAGGTAGCGGGCTTCCTCGCGACCAGGCATAGCCGCTTTTTATACATCACACAAAGAACGCCCATTTGAGGAGCCTCAGCGGAAAGTTGACAGCCTTTATTTGTAGGATTGCAGCAGTACGGCACAAACAGAATGTCTCTCCAATTAATGTCAACGCCCAACGCGTTTCGAACAGCGAGTGTTCTTGTTCACGGGCACAGGAAGCAGTGATGGCAGCATTACTGGGGAACACACCTTGATAAGCACAACTGGCTCCTCCTCCGACATGAAGTGCTGCTAAGCATGCTGGAGCTGGTAGTTCCACATAGTGTTACCCTCGTGGGTGCTGTTCACCATCTGCAAAGTAATCCAAATAAAATCCTCAGTAGGCAGAAGATAAAGTCTTTGTTTGCCGCACTGTTGAATTACACATCCTTCAAACGCCCTTTCCGCTCCAACACGCTCCGAGGTTTCGAAGCGCTGGATCTGCCGGGAAGGTAGCGGGCTTCCTCGCGACCAGGCATAGCCGCTTTTTATACATCACACAAAGAACGCCCATTTGAGGAGCCTCAGCGGAAAGTTGACAGCCTTTATTTGTAGGATTGCAGCAGTACGGCACAAACAGAATGTCTCTCCAATTAATGTCAACGCCCAACGCGTTTCGAACAGCGAGTGTTCTTGTTCACGGGCACAGGAAGCAGTGATGGCAGCATTACTGGGGAACACACCTTGATAAGTACAACTGGCTCCTCCTCCGACATGAAGTGCTGCTAAGCATGCTGGAGCTGGTAGTTCCACATAGTGTTACCCTCGTGGGTGCTGTTCACCATCTGCAAAATATTCCAAATAAAATCCTCAGTAGGCAGAAGATAAAGTCTTTGTTTGCCGCACTGTTGAATTACACATCCTTCAAACGCCCTTTCCGCTCCAACGTGCTCCGAGGTTTCGAAGCGCTGGATCTGCCAGGAAGGTAGCGGGCTTCCTCGCGACCAGGCATAGCCGCTTTTTATACATCACACAAAGAACGCCCATTTGAGGAGCCTCAGCGGAAAGTTGACAGCCTTTATTTGTAGGATTGCAGCAGTACGGCACAAACAGAATGTCTCTCCAATTAATGTCAACGCCCAATGCGTTTCGAACAGCGAGTGTTCTTGTTCACAAGCACAGGAAGCAGTGATAACAGCATTACTGGGGAACACACCTTGATAAGTACAACTGGCTCCTCCTCCGACATGAAGTGCTGCTAAGCATGCTGGAGCTGGTAGTTCCACATAGTGTTACCCTCGTGGGTGCTGTTCACCATTTGCAAAGTAATCCAAATAAAATCCTCAGTAGGCAGAAGATAAAGTCTTTGTTTGCCGCACTGTTGAATTACACATCCTTCAAACGCCCTTTCCGCTCCAACGCGCTCCGAGGTTTCGAAGCGCTGGATCTGCTGGGAAGGTAGCGGGCTTCCTCGCGACCAGGCATAGCCACTTTTTATACATCACACAAAGAACGCCCATTTGAGGAGCCTCAGCGGAAAGTTGACAGCCTTTATATGTAGGATTGCAGCAGTACGGCACAAACAGAATGTCTCTCCAATTAATGTCAACGCCCAACGCGTTTCGAACAGTGAGTGTTCTTGTTCACGGGCACAGGAAGCAGTGATGGCAGCATTACTGGGGAACACACCTTGATAAGTACAACTGGCTCCTCCTCCGACATGAAGTGCTGCCAAGCATGCTGGAGCTGGTAGTTCCACATAGTGTTACCCTCGTGGGTGCTGTTCACCATCTGCAAAGTAATCCAAATAAAATGCTCAGTAGGCAGAAGATAAAGTCTTTGTTTGCCGCACTGTTGAATTACACATCCTACAAACGCCCTTTCCGCTCCAACGCGCTCCGAGGTTTCGAAGCGCTGGATCTGCCGGGAAGGTAGCGGGCTTCCTCGCGACCAGGCATAGCCGCTTTTTATACATCACACAAAGAACGCCCATTTGAGGAGCCTCAGCGGAAAGTTGACAGCCTTTATTTGTAGGATTGCAGCAGTACGGCACAAACAGAATGTCTCTCCAATTAATGTCAACGCCCAACGCGTTTCGAACAGCGAGTGTTCTTGTTCACGGGCACAGGAAGCAGTGATGGCAGCATTACTGGGGAACACACCTTGATAAGTACAATTGGCTCCTCCTCCGACATGAAGTGCTGCTAAGCATGCTGGAGCTGGTAGTTCCACATAGTGTTACCCTCGTGGGTGCTGTTCACCATCTGCAAAGTAATCCAAATAAAATCCTCAGTAGGCAGAAGATAAAGTCTTTGTTTGCCGCACTGTTGAATTACACATCCTTCAAACGCCCTTTCCGCTCCAACGCGCTCTGAGATTTCGAAGCGCTGGATGTGCCGGGAAGGTAGCGGGCTTCCTCGCGACCAGGCATAGCCGCTTTTTATACATCACACAAAGAACGCCAATTTGAGGAGCCTCAGCGGAAAGTTGACAGCCTTTATTTGTAGGATTGCAGCAGTACGGCACAAACAGAATGTCTCTCCAATTAATGTCAACGCCTAGCGAGTTTCGAACAGCGAGTGTTCTTGTTCACGGGCACAGGAAGCAGTGATGGCAGCATTACTGGGGAACACACCTTGATAAGTACAACTGGCTCCTCCTCCAACATGAAGTGCTGCTAAGCATGCTGGAGCTGGTAGTTCCACATAGTGTTACCCTCGTGGGTGCTGTTCACCATCTGCAAAGTAATCCAAATAAAATCCTCAGTAGGCAGAAGATAAAGTCTTTGTTTGCCGCACTGTTGAATTACACATCCTTCAAACGCCCTTTCCGCTCCAACGCGCTCCGAGGTTTCGAAGCGCTGGATCTGCCGGGAAGGTAGCGGGCTTCCTCGCGACCAGGCATAGCCGCTTTTTATACATCACACAAAGAACGCCCATTTGAGGAGCCTCAGCGGAAAGTTGACAGCCTTTATTTGTAGGATTGCAGCAGTACAGCACAAACAGAATGTCTCTCCAATTAATGTCAACGCCCAACGCGTTTCGAACAGCGAGTGTTCTTGTTCACGGGCACAGGAAGCAGTGATGGCAGCATTACTGGGGAACACACCTTGATAAGTACAATTGGCTCCTCCTCCGACATGAAGTGCTGCTAAGCATGCTGGAGCTGGTAGTTCCACATAGTGTTACCCTCGTGGGTGCTGTTCACCATCTGCAAAGTAATCCAAATAAAATCCTCAGTAGGCAGAAGATAAAGTCTTTGTTTGCCGCACTGTTGAATTACACATCCTTCAAACGCCCTTTCCGCTCCAACGCGCTCTGAGATTTCGAAGCGCTGGATCTGCCGGGAAGGTAGCGGGCTTCCTCGCGACCAGGCATAGCCGCTTTTTATACATCACACAAAGAACGCCCATTTGAGGAGCCTCAGCGGAAAGTTGACAGCCTTTATTTGTAGGATTGCAGCAGTACGGCACAAACAGAATGTCTCTCCAATTAATGTCAACGCCCAACGAGTTTCGAACAGCGAGTGTTCTTGTTCACGGGCACAGGAAGCAGTGATGGCAGCATTACTGGGGAACACACCTTGATAAGTACAACTGGCTCCTCCTCCAACATGAAGTGCTGCTAAGCATGCTGGAGCTGGTAGTTCCACATAGTGTTACCCTCGTGGGTGCTGTTCACCATCTGCAAAGTAATCCAAATAAAATCCTCAGTAGGCAGAAGATAAAGTCTTTGTTTGCCGCACTGTTGAATTACACATCCTTCAAACGCCCTTTCCGCTCCAACGCGCTCCGAGGTTTCGAAGCGCTGGATCTGCCGGGAAGGTAGCGGGCTTCCTCGCGACCAGGCATAGCCGCTTTTTATACATCACACAAAGAACGCCCATTTGAGGAGCCTCAGCGGAAAGTTGACAGCCTTTATTTGTAGGATTGCAGCAGTACAGCACAAACAGAATGTCTCTCCAATTAATGTCAACGCCCAATGCGTTTCGAACTGCGAGTGTTCTTGTTCACGGGCACAGGAAGCAGTGATGGCAGCATTACTGGGGAACACACCTTGATAAGTACAACTGGCTCCTCCTCCGACATGAAGTGCTGCTAAGCATGCTGGAGCTGGTAGTTCCACATAGTGTTACCCTCGTGGGTGCTGTTCACCATCTGCAAAGTAATCCAAATAAAATCCTCAGTAGGCAGAAGATAAAGTCTTTGTTTGCCGCACTGTTGAATTACACATCCTTCAAACGCCCTTTCCGCATCAACGCGCTCCGAGGTTTCGAAGCGCTGGATCTGCCGGGAAGGTAGCGGGCTTCCTCGCGACCAGGCATAGCCGCTTTTTATACATCACACAAAGAACGCCCATTTGAGGAGCCTCAGCGGAAAGTTGACAGCCTTTATTTGTAGGATTGCAGCAGTACGGCACAAACAGAATGTCTCTCCAATTAATGTCAACGCCCAACGCGTTTCGAACAGCGAGTGTTCTTGTTCACGGGCACAGGAAGCAGTGATGGCAGCATTACTGGGGAACACACCTTGATAAGTACAACTGGCTCCTCCTCCGACATGAAGTGCTGCTAAGCATGCTGGAGCTGGTAGTTCCACATAGTGTTACCCTCGTGGGTGCTGTTCACCATCTGCAAAGTAATCCAAATAAAATCCTCAGTAGGCAGAAGATAAAGTCTTTGTTTGCCGCACTGTTGAATTACACATCCTTCAAACGCCCTTTCCGCTCCAACGCGCTCCGAGGTTTCGAAGCGCTGGATCTGCCGGGAAGGTAGCGGGCTTCCTCGCGACCAGGCATAGCCGCTTTTTATACATCACACAAAGAACGCCCATTTGAGGAGCCTCAGCGGAAAGTTGACAGCCTTTATTTGTAGGATTGCAGCAGTACGGCACAAACAGAATGTCTCTCCAATTAATGTCAACGCCCAACGCGTTTCGAACAGCGAGTGTTCTTGTTCACGGGCACAGGAAGCAGTGATGGCAGCATTACTGGGGAACACACCTTGATAAGTACAACTGGCTCCTCCTCCGACATGAAGTGCTGCTAAGCATGCTGGAGCTGGTAGTTCCACATAGTGTTACCCTCGTGGGTGCTGTTCACCATCTGCAAAGTAATTCAAATAAAATCCTCAGTAGGCAGAAGATAAAGTCTTTGTTTGCCGCACTGTTGAATTACACATCCTTCAAACGCGCTTTCCGCTCCAACGCGCTCCGAGGTTTCGAAGCGCTGGATCTGCCGGGAAGGTAGCGGGCTTCCTCGCGACCAGGCATAGCCGCTTTTTATACATCACACAAAGAACGCCCATTTGAGGAGCCTCAGCGGAAAGTTGACAGCCTTTATTTGTAGGATTGCAGCAGTACGGCACAAACAGAATGTCTCTCCAATTAATGTCAACGCCCAACGCGTTTCGAACAGCGAGTGTTCTTGTTCACGGGCACAGGAAGCAGTGATGGCAGCATTACTGGGGAACACACCTTGATAAGTACAATTGGCTCCTCCTCCGACATGAAGTGCTGCTAAGCATGCTGGAGCTGGTAGTTCCACATAGTGTTACGCTCGTGGGTGCTGTTCACCATCTGCAAAGTAATCCAAATAAAATCCTCAGTAGGCAGAAGATAAAGTCTTTGTTTGCCGCACTGTTGAATTACACATCCTTCAAACGCCCTTTCCGCTCCAACGCGCTCCGAGGTTTCGAAGCGCTGGATCTGCCGGGAAGGTAGCGGGCTTCCTCGCGACCAGGCATAGCCGCTTTTTATACATCACACAAAGAACGCCCATTTGAGGAGCCTCAGCGGAAAGTTGACAGCCTTTATTTGTAGGATTGCAGCAGTACGGCACAAACAGAATGTCTCTCCAATTAATGTCAACGCCCAACGCGTTTCGAACAGCGAGTGTTCTTGTTCACGGGCACAGGAAGCAGTGATGGCAGCATTACTGGGGAACACACCTTGATAAGTACAACTGGCTCCTCCTCCGACATGAAGTGCTGCTAAGCATGCTGGAGCTGGTAGTTCCACATAGTGTTACCCTCGTGGGTGCTGTTCACCATCTGCAAAGTAATCCAAATAAAATCCTCAGTAGGCAGAAGATAAAGTCTTTGTTTGCCGCACTGTTGAATTACACATCCTTCAAACGCCCTTTCCGCTCCAACGTGCTCCGAGGTTTCGAAGCGCTGGATCTGCCGGGAAGGTAGCGGGCTTCCTCGCGACCAGGCATAGCCGCTTTTTATACATCACACAAAGAACGCCCATTTGAGGAGCCTCAGCGGAAAGTTGACAGCCTTTATTTGTAGGATTGCAGCAGTACGGCACAAACAGAATGTCTCTCCAATTAATGTCAACGCCCAACGCGTTTCGAACAGCGAGTGTTCTTGTTCACGGGCACAGGAAGCAGTGATGGCAGCATTACTGGGGAACACACCTTGATAAGTACAATTGGCTCCTCCTCCGACATGAAGTGCTGCTAAGCATGCTGGAGCTGGTAGTTCCACATAGTGTTACCCTCGTGGGTGCTGTTCACCATCTGCAAAGTAATCCAAATAAAATCCTCAGTAGGCAGAAGATAAAGTCTTTGTTTGCCGCACTGTTGAATTACACATCCTTCAAACGCCCTTTCCGCTCCAACGCGCTCTGAGATTTCGAAGCGCTGGATCTGCCGGGAAGGTAGCGGGCTTCCTCGCGACCAGGCATAGCCGCTTTTTATACATCACACAAAGAACGCCCATTTGAGGAGCCTCAGCGGAAAGTTGACAGCCTTTATTTGTAGGATTGCAGCAGTACGGCACAAACAGAATGTCTCTCCAATTAATGTCAACGCCCAACGAGTTTCGAACAGCGAGTGTTCTTGTTCACGGGCACAGGAAGCAGTGATGGCAGCATTACTGGGGAACACACCTTGATAAGTACAACTGGCTCCTCCTCCAACATGAAGTGCTGCTAAGCATGCTGGAGCTGGTAGTTCCACATAGTGTTACCCTCGTGGGTGCTGTTCACCATCTGCAAAGTAATCCAAATAAAATCCTCAGTAGGCAGAAGATAAAGTCTTTGTTTGCCGCACTGTTGAATTACACATCCTTCAAACGCCCTTTCCGCTCCAACGCGCTCCGAGGTTTCGAAGCGCTGGATCTGCCGGGAAGGTAGCGGGCTTCCTCGCGACCAGGCATAGCCGCTTTTTATACATCACACAAAGAACGCCCATTTGAGGAGCCTCAGCGGAAAGTTGACAGCCTTTATTTGTAGGATTGCAGCAGTACAGCACAAACAGAATGTCTCTCCAATTAATGTCAACGCCCAATGCGTTTCGAACTGCGAGTGTTCTTGTTCACGGGCACAGGAAGCAGTGATGGCAGCATTACTGGGGAACACACCTTGATAAGTACAACTGGCTCCTCCTCCGACATGAAGTGCTGCTAAGCATGCTGGAGCTGGTAGTTCCACATAGTGTTACCCTCGTGGGTGCTGTTCACCATCTGCAAAGTAATCCAAATAAAATCCTCAGTAGGCAGAAGATAAAGTCTTTGTTTGCCGCACTGTTGAATTACACATCCTTCAAACGCCCTTTCCGCTTCAACGCGCTCCGAGGTTTCGAAGCGCTGGATCTGCCGGGAAGGTAGCGGGCTTCCTCGCGACCAGGCATAGCCGCTTTTTATACATCACACAAAGAACGCCCATTTGAGGAGACTCAGCGGAAAGTTGACAGCCTTTATTTGTAGGATTGCAGCAGTACGGCACAAACAGAATGTCTCTCCAATTAAGGTCAACGCCCAACGCGTTTCGAACAGCGAGTGTTCTTGTTCATGGGCACAGGAAGCAGTGATGGCAGCATTACTGGGGAATACACCTTGATAAGTACAACTGGCTCCTCCTCCGACATGAAGTGCTGCTAAGCATGCTGGAGCTGGGAGTTCCACATAGTGTTACCCTCGTGGGTGCTGTTCACCATCTGCAAAGTAATCCAAATAAAATCCTCAGTAGGCAGAAGATAAAGTCTTTGTTTGCCGCACTGTTGAATTACACATCCTTCAAACGCCCTTTCCGCTCCAACGCGCTCCGAGGTTTCGAAGCGCTGGATCTGCCGGGAAGGTAGCGGGCTTCCTCGCGACCAGGCATAGCCGCTTTTTATTCATCACACAAAGAACGCCCATTTGAGGAGCCTCAGCGGAAAGTTGACAGCCTTTATTTGTAGGATTGCAGCAGTACGGCACAAACAGAATGTCTCTCCAATTAATGTCAACGCCCAACGCGTTTCGAACAGTGAGTGTTCTTGTTCACGGGCACAGGAAGCAGTGATGGCAGCATTACTGGGGAACACACCTTGATAAGTACAACTGGCTCCTCCTCCGACATGAAGTGCTGCTAAGCATGCTGGAGCTGGTAGTTCCACATAGTGTTACCCTCGTGGGTGCTGTTCACCATCTGCAAAGTAATCCAAATAAAATCCTCAGTAGGCAGAAGATAAAGTCTTTGTTTGCCGCACTGTTGAATTACACATCCTTCAAATGCCCTTTCCGCTCCAACGCGCTCTGAGGTTTTGAAGCGCTGGATCTGCCGGGAAGGTAGCGGGCTTCCTCGCGACCAGGCATAGCCGCTTTTTATACATCACACAAAGAAAGCCCATTTGAGGAGCCTCAGCGGAAAGTTGACAGCCTTTATTTGTAGGATTGCAGCAGTACGGCACAAACAGAATGTCTCTCCAATTAATGTCAACGCCCAACGCGTTTCGAACAGCGAGTGTTCTTGTTCACGGGCACAGGAAGCAGTGATGGCAGCATTACTGGGGAACACACCTTGATAAGTACAACTGGCTCCTCCTCCGACATGAAGTGCTGCAAAGCATGCTGGAGCTGGTAGTTCCACATAGTGTTACCCTCGTGGGTGCTGTTCACCATCTGCAAAGTAATCCAAATAAAATCCTCAGTAGGCAGAAGATAAAGTCTTTGTTTGCCGCACTGTTGAATTACACATCCTTCAAACACCCTTTCCGCTCCAACGCGCTCCGAGGTTTCGAAGCGCTGGATCTGCCGGGAAGGTAGCGGGCTTCCCCGCGACCAGGCATAGCCGCTTTTTATACATCACACAAAGAACGCCCATTTGAGGAGCCTCAGCGGAAAGTTGACAGCCTTTATTTGTAGGATTGCAGCAGTACGGCACAAACAGAATGTCTCTCCAATTAATGTCAACGCCCAACGCGTTTCGAACAGCGAGTGTTCTTGTTCACGGGCAAAGGAAGCAGTGATGGCAGCATTACTGGGGAACACACCTTGATAAGTACAACTGGCTCCTCCTCCGACATGAAGTGCTGCTAAGCATGCTGGAGCTGGTAGTTCCACATAGTGTTACCCTCGTGGGTGCTGTTCACCATCTGCAAAGTAATCCAAATAAAATCCTCAGTAGGCAGAAGATAAAGTCTTTGTTTGCCGCACTGTTGAATTACACATCCTTAAAACGCCCTTTCCGCTCCAACGCGCTCTGAGGTTTCGAAGCGCTGGACCTGCCGGGAAGGTAGCGGGCTTCCTCGCGACCAGGCATAGCCGCTTTTTATACATCACACAAAGAACGCCCATTTGAGGAGCCTCAGCGGAAAGTTGACTGCCTTTATTTATTAGGATTGCAGCAGTACGGCACAAAGCGAATGTCTCTCCAATTAATGTCAACGCCCAACGCGTTTCGAACAGCGAGTGTTCTTGTTCACGGGCACAGGAAGCAGTGATGGCAGCATTACTGGGGAACACACCTTGATAAGTACAACTGGCTCCTCCTCCGACATGAAGTGCTGCTAAGCATGCTGGAGCTGGTAGTTCCACATAGTGTTACCCTCGTGGGTGCTGTTCACCATCTGCAAAGTAATTCAAATAAAATCCTCAGTAGGCAGAAGATAAAGTCTTTGTTTGCCGCACTGTTGAATCACACATCCTTCAAACGCCCTTTCCGCTCCAACGCGCTCCGAGGTTTCGAAGCGCTGGATCTGCCGGGAAGGTAGCGGGCTTCCTCGCGACCAGGCATAGCCGCTTTTTATACATCACACAAAGAACGCCCATTTGAGGAGCCTCAGCGGAAAGTTGACAGCCTTTATTTGAAGGATTGCAGCAGTACGGCACAAACAGAATGTCTCTCCAATTAATGTCAACGCCCAACGCGTTTCGAACAGCGAGTGTTCTTGTTCACGGGCACAGGAAGCAGTGATGGCAGCATTACTGGGGAACACACCTTGATAAGTACAACTGGCTCCTCCTCCGACATGAAGTGCTGCTAAGCATGCTGGAGCTGGTAGTTCCACATAGTGTTACGCTCGTGGGTGCTGTTCACCATCTGCAAAGTAATCCAAATAAAATCCTCAGTAGGCAGAAGATAAAGTCTTTGTTTGCCGCACTGTTGAATTACACATCCTTCAAACGCCCTTTCCGCTCCAACGCGCTCCGAGGTTTCGAAGCGCTGGATCTGCCGGGAAGGTAGCGGGCTTCCTCGCGACCAGGCATAGCCGCTTTTTATACATCACACAAAGAACGCCCATTTGAGGAGCCTCAGCGGAAAGTTGACAGCCTTTATTTGTAGGATTGCAGCAGTACGGCACAAACAGAATGTCTCTCCAATTAATGTCAACGCCCAACGCGTTTCGAACAGCGAGTGTTCTTGTTCACGGGCACAGGAAGCAGTGATGGCAGCATTACTGGGGAACACACCTTGATAAGTACAACTGGCTCCTCCTCCGACATGAAGTGCTGCTAAGCATGCTGGAGCTGGTAGTTCCACATAGTGTTACCCTCGTGGGTGCTGTTCACCATCTGCAAAGTAATCCAAATAAAATCCTCAGTAGGCAGAAGATAAAGTCTTTGTTTGCCGCACTGTTGAATTACACATCCTTCAAACGCCCTTTCCGCTCCAACGCGCTCCGAGGTTTCGAAGCGCTGGATCTGCCGGGAAGGTAGCGGGCTTCCTCGCGACCAGGCATAGCCGCTTTTTATACATCACACAAAGAACGCCCATTTGAGGAGCCTCAGCGGAAAGCGAGGAAGCCCGCTACCTTCCCGGCAGATCCAGCGCTTCGAAACCTCGGAGCGCGTTGGAGCGGAAAGGGCGTTTGAAGGATGTGTAATTCAACAGTGCGGCAAACAAAGACTTTATCTTCTGCCGACTGAGGATTTTATTTGGATTACTTTGCAGATGGTGAACAGCACCCACGAGGGTAACACTATGTGGAACTACCAGCTCCAGCATGTTTAGCAGCACTTCATGTCGGAGGAGGAGCCAGTTGTACTTATCAAGGTGTGTTCCCCAGTAATGCTGCCATCACTGCTTCCTGTGCCCGTGAACAAGAACACTCGCTGTTGGAAACGCGTTGGGCGTTGACATTAATTGGAGAGACATTCTGTTTGTGCCGTACTGCTGCAATCCTACAAATAAAGGCTGTCAACTTTCCGCTGAGGCTCCTCAAATGGGCGTTCTTTGTGTGATGTATAAAAAGCGGCTATGCCTGGTCGCGAGGAAGCCTGCTACCTTCCCGGCAGATCCAGCGCTTCAAAACCTCGGAGCGCGTTGGAGCGGAAAGGGCGTTTGAAGGATGTGTAATTCAACAGTGCGGCAAACAAAGACTTTATCTTCTGCCTACTGAGGATTTTATTTGGATTACTTTGCAGATGGTGAACAGCACCCACGAGGGTAACACTATGTGGAACTACCAGCTCCAGCATGTTTAGCAGCACTTCATGTCAGAGGAGGAGCCAGTTGTACTTTTCAAGGTGTGTTCCCCAGTAATGCTGCCATCACTGCTTCCTGTGCCCGTGAACAAGAACACTCGCTGTTCGAAACGCGTTGGGCGTTGACATTAATTGGAGAGACATTCTGTTTGTGCCGTACTGCTGCAATCCTACAAATAAAGGCTGTCAACTTTCCGCTGAGGCTCCTCAAATGGGCGTTCTTTGTGTGATGTACAAAAAGCGGCTCTGCCTGGTCGCGAGGAAGCCCGCTACCTTCCCGGCAGATCCAGCGCTTCGAAACCTCGGAGCGCGTTGGAGCGGAAAGGGCGTTTGAAGGATGTGCAATTCAACAGTGCGGCAAACAAAGACTTTATCTTCTGCCTACTGAGGATTTTATTTGGATTACTTTGCAGATGGTGAACAGCACCCACGAGGGTAACACTATGTGGAACTACCAGCTCCAGCATGCTTAGCAGCACTTCATGTCGGAGGAGGAGCCAGTTGTACTTATCAAGGTGTGTTCCCCAGTAATGCTGCCATCACTGCTTCCTGTGCCCGTGAACAAGAACACTCGCTGTTCGAAACGCGTTGGGCATTGACATTAATTGGAGAGACATTCTGTTTGTGCCGTACTGCTGCAATCCTACAAATAAAGGCTGTCAACTTTCCGCTGAGGCTCCTCAAATGGGCGTTCTTTGTGTGATGTATATATATATATATTACCTACTGGCAGTCGCCAGTAGGTAGTTATAGTTAGGATCGTTTTCCATAGGAAATCCGCAACACTCTATTGGGAATAACTTTGGCGCCCAATGAGGGATCTGCCTGTAATTTTCCTTAACTTTGCCTCGCTGCGCTCCGCTCCTTCCCTGAAAGTTTTGGGGGGATCCGTCAAGCGGGGGCCAAGTTAAAAGGGGATCCCAAAACGTGTTTTCCCCATTTTAATTTCCATAGGGCGGTTGGACTCACTTTTAGCCCGAACGGCTGAATGGATTTCCACCAAACTTGGCAAAATTGTAGGGACTGGTACCCCGATGTGCCTTTGCTATGTCTCAAGATATATGCTCCAGTGGTTTTTACGAAAATTTACTTTGAAAATATATATATTGGGCTACATTGGGCTATATATATGTTAGAGCCCAAATGTAGCCCAATGTAGCCCAAAGATGGCCACCAGAGACAAAAAAAACAAATGTAGCCCAAATATCAGCCAGATGTAGCCCAACTATAGCCCAATGACAAAATGTCCCAGAGTGTTCTAAAGAACAACTAGAGCGCTAACAGTCTTACTTATGATAAAAGTATGGCACACCTGAAGTCATCTTGATTGGAATAAAGTGTTAACACTTAAAACATTTAATTTGCAAAGGAACAAAATGAGGGGGTTCATTTTGCCATAGAAATTATGATTAGTGCTGAAGAAAGAAAAATTAGGGCACATTTTGAGTGCCTTCTCAAATCCTCTTATATTTCATTAAAAAACATTCTGATATGCAGTCTCCCAAGATGGCCACCAGAGACAAAAGAGCCCAAATGTAGCCCCAATATCAGCCAGATGTAGCCCAACTATAGCCCAATGACAGAATGTCCCAGAGTGTTCTAAAGAACAACTAGAACGCTAACAGTCTTACTTATGACAAAAGTATGGCACACCTGAAGTCATCTTGATTGGAATAAAGTGGTAACATTTAATACATTTAATTTGAAAAGGAACAATATGAGGGGTTTCATTTCGCCATAGAAATGTTATATTACCTACTGGCGGTCGCCAGTAGGTAGTTATAGTTAGGATCGTTTTCCATAGGAAATCCGCAACACTCTATTGGGAATAACTTTGGCGCCCAATGAGGGATCTGCCTGTAATTGTCCTTAACTTTGCCTCGCTGCGCTCCGCTCCTTCCCTGAAAGTTTTGGGGGGATCCGTAAAGCGGGGGCTAAGATAAAAGGGGGGTCCCAAAACGTGTTTTCCCCATGTTAATTTCTATAGGACTGTTGGACTCACTTTTAGCCCGAACGGCTGAATGGATTTCCACCAAACTTGGCAAAATTGTAGGGACTGGTACCCCGATGTGCCTTTGCTATGTCTCAAGATATATGCTCCAGTGGTTTTTACGAAAATTAACTTTGAAAATATATATATTGGGCTACATTGGGCTATATATATGTTAGAGCCCAAATGTAGCCCAATGTAGCCCAATGTAGCCCAATGTAGCCCAAAGATGGCCACCAGAGACAAAAAAAACAAATGTAGCCCAAATATCAGCCAGATGTAGCCCAACTATAGCCCAATGACAAAATGTCCCAGAGTGTTCTAAAGAACAACTAGAGCGCAACAGTCTTACTTATGATAAAAGTATGGCACACCTGAAGTCATCTTGATTGGAATAAAGTGTTAACACTTAAAACATTTATTTTGCAAAGGAACACAATGAGGGGGTTCATTTTGCCATAGAAATTATGATTAATGCTGAAGAAAGAAAAATTAGGGCACATTTTGAGTGACTTCTCAAATCCTCTTATATTTCATTAAAAAAACATTCTGATATGCAGTCTCCAAAGATGGCCACCAGAGACAAAAGAGCCCAAATGTAGCCCAAATATCAGCCAGATGTAGCCAACTATAGCCCAATGACAGAATGTCCCAGAGTGTTCTAAAGAACAACTAGAACGCTAACAGTCTTACTTATGACAAAAGTATGGCACACCTGAAGTCATCTTGATTGGAATAAAGTCATAACATTTAATACATTTAATTTGAAAAGGAACAAAATGAGGGGTTTCATTTTGCCATAGAAATTTTATATTACCTACTGGCGGTCGCCAGTAGGTAGTTATAGTTATGATCGTTTTCCATAGGAAATCCGCAACATTCTATTGGGAATAACTTTGGCGCCGAATGAGGGATCTGCCTGTAATTTTCCTTAACCTTGCCTCGCTGCGCTCCGCTCCTTCCCTGAAAGTTTCGGGGGGATCCGTCAAGCGGGGGCCGAGATAAAAGGGGGGTCCCAAAACGTGTTTCCCCATGTTAATTTCCATAGGGCGGTTGGACTCACTTTTAGCCCAAACGGCTGAATGGATTTCCACCAAACTTGGCAAAATTGTAGGGACTGGTACCCCGATGTGCCTTTGCTATGTCTCAAGATATATGCTCCAGTGGTTTTTACGAAAATTTACTTTGAAAAAATATATATTGGGCTACATTGGGCTATATATATGTTAGAGCCCAAATGTAGCCCAATGTAGCCCAATGTAGCCCAATGTAGCCCGAAGATGGCCACCAGAGACAAAAAAAAACAAATGTAGCCCAAATATCAGCCAGATATAGCCCAACTATAGCCCAATGACAGAATGTCCCAGAGTGTTCTAAAGAACAACTAGAGTGCTAACAGTCTTATTTATGACAAAAGTATGGCACACCTGAAGTCATCTTGATTGGAATAAAGTGTTAACACTTAAAACATTTAATTTGCAAAGGAACAAAATGAGGGGGTTCATTTTGCCATAGAAATTATGATTAGTGTTGAAGAAAGAAAAATTAGGGCACATTTTGAGTGACTTCTCAAATCCTCTTATATTTCATTAAAAAAATTCTGATATGCAGTCTCCCAAGAGGGCCACCAGAGACAAAAGAGCCCAAATGTAGCCCAAATATCAGCCAGATGTAGCCCAACTATAGCCCAATTACAGAATGTCCCAGAGTGTTCTAAAGAACAACTAGAACGCTAACAGTCTTACTTATGACAAAAGTATGGCACACCTGAAGTCATCTTGATTGGAATAAAGTGGTAACATTTAATACATTTAATTTGAAAAGGAAGAAAATGAGGGGTTTCATTTTGCCATAGAAATTTTATATTACCTACTGGCGGTCGGCAGTAGGTAGTTATAGTTAGGATCGTTTTCCATAGGAAATCCGCAACACTCTATTGGGAATAACTTTGGCGCCGGTTGAGGAATCAGCCTGAATTTTTCAGCAACTTTGCCTTGCGGCTCTACGCTCCTTCCCTGAAAGTTTGGCGGGGATTCGTCAAGCGGGGGCCAAGATAAAAGGGGGGTCCCAAAACATGTTTTCCCCATGTTAATTTCCATAGGGCGGTCTGTCGCACTTTTAGCTCGAACGGCTGAATGGATTTTCACCAAACTTGGCAAAATTGTAGGGACTGGTAGCCCGATGTGCCTTTGCTATGTCTCAAGATATGTGCTCCACAGGATTTTGAGTAATTTAGGTTCAAAAAAATTTATATATCTGTAAGCGCGCCCCGGTGCGCGTACCGGGGAGCGCTCCGGGCGCACCACGCGACTTGCGCACGGGAAGCTGATTGGCTCTCGGGTGTCTGTAAACATTCGAAACAGTCCGCAGCGGCGCCATCTTGTGTCTCGGTAGGATCGAGACACAATAGGTGGCAAAAAAAGGGTAAATGACCGAAAGGGGGCAGGGTACACTCCCCCTGACCCCCTGGGTTTGATGTGGGGGCCATAAAAGGGTCCCTCGGGTAAAAAAAATGTTTTACTTTTTTTCGATTTTAGCGGGGGGGGGGCGCCCGGTACGCGCACCGGGGAGCGTACCGGGGAGTGTACTTTGGTGAAAAATAGTGAAAATAATAGTGTAAAATAATCATTTTGAGTGATTACAGGTAGGGTAGCTCTGAAAAGAGCTTTTGGGTTCTGTGGCTGTTTTAGGTACCTACAAGTATGTCCCACACACACCCACACGCACACAACCCCACACCCCCAAACCCCACACACTCCCCACACACACCTCACACACGCACACCTCCACCCACACCCAAACACCCCACGCCCCCACACCGACACCTTACACATCCACACCCACAACCACACATCCCACACACCCAGACACACACACACCCCACCCCCCCTAACACACACACACACACGCACACACAGATACCTCACAGACGCACCTCACACATCCCACACACCTCCCCCCACACACACACCGACACCTCACAGACACATCCACACATCCCACACATACACACACATCCTACACACATACCCCCCACACCCACACACACCCCACACACACCTCACACACCCACACTTCCACCTACACCCAAACACCCCACACACCCACACCCACACACACACCTTACACACCCACATCCCCACCCACATCCCCACCCACACCCACATACCCCACACACATATACACCTCATCCCCCCCAGACACACACACACACACACATACACACCTCACAGACACACCCCGCACATCCCCCACACACACCTCCCCCATCCCCACACATGGGGAAAACTCAGTGAAACACTAAAATTATAATTTAAAGTGGTTAGAGGTAGGGTATCTCTGAATAGAGTTGTTGTGTTGTGTGGGTGATTTAAGTACCAACATGTAGGTACCAATGCAGAGTCTTAAATTCAATGTACACCGTTTACTCTGTAGATAATTTGCATGTTGTTATAGAAGTTATTGTGGTATAAGGAATCCATACCATAGTCTGTCAGGAAAGCATAAAGAACATGGAGGCAGGAGATGAAAAAGAGATGTTAAATACACATTGGAGATAATATAGTGGGAGAAAGGAAGTATCTATGAGCAAAATTACTATGTAAAACAAAAAATTTGCACAGTATACTATAAGTCTGACTTTACATTATAATCAATTTGGTAGTAGTTTAAGAATTACATATAAAAATGAATAATGTCTCAAATAATTATAGAATTATTAAATATAAATTTATTTTTGAGATTCATTTTCAAAATATGATAGAACGTCTAACATTTGACTGTCCGAAATGTCCTCTTTTTGAGTGAACATAACTTCCAACATTTGACTGTCAGAAACGGCCTCATATTGAATTAACAAATCCACAGATTCTACACATTGTAGAAGTTAATGGTCCCGTGATTCATCCATGAATTCCAAGTCATTGGGTTCAATGATTTCCTCATTGTTCATCCCTAGGACAATTTCAAAGGAAACGTTCTGTTCTCCTTCCATTTTTGTGCTGAAATTTGCATTTAAAAAAAATCTGTAAAAATATGGCACTGTTCGGTTTAAGTTCAGACAGGTAGTTTTGATTTTTTAACAGTGAAGTTAACTTTGGGCAATGTATGGTAACAGGCAGGAAGTAGAAATATAAAAAAGTGCCTGTGAAGAAACGTAAGTAAATTCATAATTATAGCAGAGAAGCCTAAGTCAATCCATAAATATAACAGAGGAGCCTATCTCTATCTATAACTATAGCAGAGGGACAGTAAATAACTATCAGAAAACGTTTTTAAAAAATATCTTAAAGTGCCCCTTACAAATTATCAACTTACTTTACAGAGAGGTGAAGAAGACAAAATGCGAAAATCCTTTCAAGATGTACCTCAGGTAGTTGTAGTCAAAATGGCCGTGTTTCCCTCTCATTTTTCATTTATATTCATGTACATAACCAATCAAATGTCAGGAACAAAAAATAGAAAATGAAAGTAACATTTTAATTGGTTGGCAATTCTAACACTTCAGCTGTATTTTTGTGAAGTAATTTACCTAAGGGTATTTAGAGAGGTCTACAGGCTAAATGGCTCAATGGAATTACATCGAATTTGGGAAAATGGTAGGGATTGGTATGTAGTATAAGCTATTCTATATTTGGTGAAAGTGTCTCCAGTGGTTTTTATGTAAATTAACTTTTAACATTTTTTAGAGCGCTTCCCGGTGCGCGCCGCGGTACGCGTACCGGCAGCACTACGGCAGTCCTCCATTTTGTTTTCGGTAGATTTAAGACAGAAAATGGAGGACAAACAACATTGCGAATGTGTATAAGGGGGCATCGTAGGCACTCCTTGACCCTCTAGGTTTTCTGAGGGGGTCTTAGGAGGCCCAAATAAGTAAAAAAAAAAATATATATATATATATTTTTCGCGAGGGGAGCGCCCGGTACGCGCACCGGGAAGCGTACCGGGGAGCGTACTATGGTGAAAAATAGTGAAAAAAGTTAGAAAAAGATAATCATTTGGAGTGATCAGATATAGGCTAGCCCTGAAAAGGGCTTTTGGGTTCTGTGGCTGATTTAGGTACCTACAAGTAGGTACCAATGCACAGTCTTAAATTCAGGAGGAATATTCTATTCCCCTCATCTGAAAAGTGCACACCATCTCCCCTGTAGATATCTTGCATGTTGTAACACAAGTTTTTATTGTATATTGAACCCATTCCATAGTCTCTCATGTAAGCAGAAACTGATTTATTCACATGTTTCGGTGCTTTCTCAATGGTTTTTACATTTTTGAGTATAATGTGGCGCAAAGGTTTAAAAAATGACGCATCTACCTACATGCGTCACGTTTTGAATATGGGGAAAAAAGGTACATGTTTGGGCTTTCCTGGGGAGCCTAGGTGGTGAGGCTTGTATCTAAGAGTGCAGTGGACTAGGCTTCATGAAGCATATCCCTGTCTGCATTCTTAGACACAGGTGTCAATTTGACTCTTTACAATGATGTTACCTGTGTTTTAACTCAGTGTAGGAAGCATATTGAGTTTGTTTGCATAGAGGTATTGTATTTTGTAAAATTGTGAAGCTACATGTGAAAGCGTTTGCCTCAGTCTTATCCCTGTTGTGAGGCAGGTGCAAGATTTTGTCTCAGTCTTATCCCTGCTGTGAGGCAGATGATTGTACATAGGATCTGTACTGTGCTGAAGACTGTCCAGGGGAGCACAAAAGGTGAGGTTTGTGTCCAAGAGTGCAATGGAGAGGAGTGGACTGGAGTAGTGTGCAAAAAAAAGAACCTCATTTATGAGGCCCTGCGTCAGTTTTGCACTGCTGATGCGTCACTTTTTGTGACGCATCAGCAGCATAAAACATGTACCCATTTGCGCCATGTTTAAAAAGTGACGCATGTAGGTAGATGCCTCACTTTTTAAATCTCTGCGCCACAATATACTCAAAAATGTCAAAGCCATTTATTTTCCCCAAAATCGTTTTTGACATTACATTTAGGAAACACAGCACAGTTCCTATGTACAACCATTCCATGTCATCACTCAATCCTCACTATTTTACAAAATACATTTCCTCTATGCAAACAAACTCAAGATGCTTCCTACACTGACTTAACACAGGTAACATCATTGTAAAGAGTCAAATTGACACCTGTGTCTAAGAATGCAGCAGGGATAGGCTTCATGAAGCCTAGTCCACTGCACTCTTAGACACAAGCCTCACCACCTACGCTCCCCAGGAAAGCCCAAACATGTACCTTTTTGCCCCATATTTAAAAATTGACGCATGTAGGTAGATGCGTCACTTTTTAAACCTCTGCGCCACATTATACTCAAAAAATGTAAAAACCATTCATTTTCTCCAAAATCATTTTTGACATCACATTTAGGAAACACAGCACAGATCCTACGTACAATCATCTGCCTCACAGCAGGGATAAGACTGAGACAAAATCTTGCACCTGCCTCACAACAGGGATAAGACTGAGGCAAACGCTTTCACATGGAGCTTCACAATTTTACAAAATACAATTCCTCTATGCAAACAAACTCAATATGCTTCCTACATTGAGTTAAAACACAGGTAACATCATTGTAAAGAGTCAAATTGACACCTGTGTCTAAGAATGCAGACAGGGATATGCTTCAGGAAGCCTAGTCCACTGCTCTCTTAGATACAAGCCTCACCACCTACACTCCCCATGAAAGCCCAAACATGTACCTTTTTATCCCATATTTAAAAAGTGACGCATGTAGGTAGATGCTTCACTTTTTAAACCTTTGCGCCACATTATACTCAAAAATGTAAAAACCATTTATTTTCCCCAAAATCGTTTTTGACATCACATTTAGGAAACACAGCACAGATCCTATTTACAATCATCTGCCTCACAGCAGGGATAAGACTGAGGCAAAATCTTGCACCTGTCTCACAACAGGAATAAGACTGAGGCAAACGCTTTCACATGGAGCTTCACAATTTTACAAAATACAATTCTATATAACTATATAACTCAATACTTTCTCAGGAAGCATAGGTGGTGAAGCCTGTGTATAAGAGTGCAGTGGACTTAGACATAGGTCTCATTTTCTTTGTACTTGTGGACAGAGCTGTCTTCCACTATACTCTTCAATACAGGCCTCACCTGTTGTGCACCCCTGGAGAATCCTCACCTGATCTGTAACCCTGTATAGATTGTTTGCTTTTTGTCATTGCTTTGTTGTTTGATAATAGTGGTCTATAATGTGCTATTTTTTTATTTAACACAGATTGAAATCCACATTTGAAGAGTAAGCAAACATGCCCACTAGGGAAAGGAAAAGAAAAGGATGTAACCGCCAAAAATCAAAAACAGCAATGGAATTACAGCACTCTTCCACAACAAATACTTCAAAAAACAGGATCCAAGCTCCTGGTAAGACAACTAAGTCTTTCTTACGTAACATATGTACTTTAAAAAAAAAAAATGGACAGCATGTAGAAAAAGAGAATGACAGAGTAAATTTGAAAAGGAAGGAGAGAACCTCAAAGAATCCTACAACTGGAGCAGGAGAGAATAATATGTATAGGAATAGAAGGCAGAATCAGTTTAGAGACATTCGTAAACTAATGTTTCGCAATAGGGTGGTTTTAAATTTGTTAAAAAACATTAGGAAAGCTAAACAGAGAGCTGCTTTTTATAAGAAAAAGAAAAGTGTAGAGAAGATTGTTGATCAGGCTTTTGAAGTTAAGAAAAAATTATTTATTTTAGTAATCAATAGAATTAGGGCACTTAACAAGACAATTGATGTTTTCAAATCAAACAGTAAATGGAAAAGAGTAATTAATCGGACTAATTTTTGTAAAGTTTTTTCGGGAGAATGGATGCACAGTTCAAGTTGTGAGCCATTTTTTAATGAGGAGAGTTACTTCCAGGATTATTATTTAGTGCATGCAGTTGACACCAGTGGTCGAGCGTATGAAGTGAAAGACGGTTGTCCGATTGAAAAAGAGAAACGTGTGCCTAGAGAACTAGAAGAGGTGTTAACTGATGAAGTTTTAGGGAGACGTACTAAGGGTCCAGTGTACACTTGGAAGTGTAGTAGTATTTGTAGTGTGCGACAGGAATCAATTGATTTGTTTTGTAATTTCTTACGTATATATAGTAAGAAAAGTATAAAGCAGAAAGTGAAGTTGTTGCAAGACTTAGATCCTTGCAGAGTGAGAGGAATCACAGGTTTGCAAGGCCATTCACTGGCTTGTCTTTCTAGAAAAGTCTGTCAGAGTGTTTTTCATCATTTTAGGATGTTAGCAGTGCATCATACCAAAATGAGGAAATTAGTGAGAATGTTGTATTATGCAAAAAGTCCCGCACTTAAGCTTAAACAATTAAACAGTGCTCTTTTGCATGGAACTGAATTAGATGTGAAGAAGATTTGTGAAGAAATTGAGATTTGTTATTTTCGTGAAAAAGAGGACAGTGTAGAAATTGAGACAGCAATTCAAGGTAATGTGGAAGACAATGTACAGATTTTAAATACAGAAAAGTTTGAGCAGGAAATTACCAGGTTTAAGGTGAAATCAAGTGAAAGGCCGAATTTTACTTGTGTGTGTTGTCGACGGACTCATTATAAGATTCAGACTAGGTTAGTTGATTTATATGCAAAAAGTGAAAAGATGGATAATTATGAGTGGAAAGATTTAGCAAATTATTTGTGGGTGGAGAATTGTTTTGATTTGGGTTCTGATCAGCGTATTTGTAAATATTGTTATGATAAATTAAATCAAAACAGAATGCCTGCTAGAGCTGTTCATAATAATCTGGAGTTGGTAGACATTCCCCGTGAATTGATGGATTTAAATACATATGAGTCTATTTTGATTCAATGTGTCCATCCTTTTCAGGCAATTGTTCGCATGGAGCCTAAGATAGGGAAATTGCCTCCTACAGATTTGCAGAGAGGATTAAAGGGAAGAGTTGTTTATTTGCCCCTAGATTTGAAAAAAATATTGATACAATTGGTATAGAAAAAGTAGAAGAGGAACCTTTAGTTATTCTAGTTAATGGGGTTCCAACAAAGAGTAAAAAAATCTGGCAAGATTTAGTGGATGTTAGGAAAGTCAAAAAGGCAACGTTGTATTTAGTCAAAAACAATGAGTACTACAAAGATGTATGTGTTGCAGCAGAGGAAACAGCTGCAGATGAAGACAGTGATTGTTCAGGCGGCCAAATTGAAAAAGTTGATGTGTCTAGAAGTGAAGAAATATATGACCATTATACTGTTCATCCTTTGCATTCCAAAAAAGTAATGGGGAATGCAATTGAAGTGTTTCAAATGAAAGCAGCAAAAGGAAGTCCCATTAGTGTATGGGAAGAAAGTTTGGAAGCTCGTTGTTTTCCACAGCTATTTCCAACAGGTTGAGGTGGACGATATGACGATCGACCACTTCAAATTCCTGCATCTGAATATCGAACTGTAAGATTATATGCTGAAGATGCAAGGTTTCGTCAATGCATTCCCTATTTGTTTCATCTACTGTATGAAAGTGACTTGTCTGGGCTTTCTTATGCAGTAAACCATATTCTGAAAAGTGGAGCACATCTGCAAAATGTTTCGGCGAGGGAATTTATGGAGAAAGTGAATCTGCAAGATAATATTTTAGAATCTCATCTAATCAATCTCATGGCATGTCAGCGTGGTACAAACGAGTATTGGTACCGTCGCCATGGGGAATTGAAATGTATGCTAAGAAACTTAGGAACTCCTACATGGTTCCTCACTCTTAGCTGTGCCGAGTATACATGGGAGGACTTACTTCAATTTCTACGAGAGGCCAATGCTAATATACAAAATATAGAATTCAAAATACCTGGAGAACTGTGTTCTTTGGATCCAGTGAATGTATGCAGATATTTCAATCATAGATTTGAAGCTATGATGTCTTTTATTACCAACAAAAAAAATCCTCCCCTTGGAGAGGTTTTGGATTTCTTTTGGAGAAAGGAGTATCAAGCGAGAGGTGCTCCTCACATACATATGTTGTTATGGATTAAAGATGCACCCATATTTGGAACAGATTCAGATGAGACAGTGATGAGCTTCATTGAAAAGTATTCAACATGTGCTGTTCCGAAAACTACCGAAGAAAACAATTTAAGGCAACAAGTTTTACGCTTTCAATCCCATCGTTGTGGAAAGTACTGTCGTCGAAAATTCAGAAACAAGGACAAGTTCTACACAAAATGTCGTTTCGCCTTTCCACGACCAGTGATTTCTAAAGGAACAGTAAATAATTTGATGTCTTCTCTGCGACATACTGTGACGAGAAAATGACCAAAAATACATACAATTTAAAAAGAAACGAAGAGTCCAAGTACATCAACGACTACAACACAGTGATTTTGTCCATGTGGAATGCTAACATGGATATTCAATTTGTTGCTGACAACTCTATTGCTGTGGCTCGATATGTGACGTCTTACATCACAAAAAAAGAAAAGACAGAACTGAAGGAAATGTGGGAGGACATTTCACATGAAAAGAGCCTAAGCAAGAAATTGTACAGTTACAGTCTGAAGATGTTGTCGCATCGAGAAATTGGAGCATATGAATGTTCTGATCGATTGTCGTCAGCAAGTCTCCATGCCAAATCTAGAACCATCATTTGGGTGAGTCTAGGTCTTGCTGCAACACGAAATCGAGTTTTGAAATCTGTACAAGAGATAGAGTATTTGGCGAAGAAAGAACCAGAAAGTACAGATATTTTGAAGACAAACATGTTGGATACATACTATCCAAATAGAAGTCCTCACCTTGAGAACGTTTGTCTCTATGAAGTTCTGCAAAGATATATTTATAAGAGGAACATCAGAGAAGATATCAATAATGGAATATATGGAATCATTGGATGTGAAGGATGTCTAGTGAAACAGAAAAAAGGTCATTTGATTAATCATCGAAAATTGAGTTGTGAAAATCCAGACAAAAGAGAATTTTAGTATTTGACTCTTTTGCAACTCTTTAAACCATGGCGAGAAGAAGAGGAACTACTTGGAGATTTTCTCTGTTATGAAGACTCTTTTAATGCTACGAAGGATACAATAGAATGTCCTGTTTTTCCAAATGATCTGCAAATGTTGAATGAAGAAATAGAGCAAGAATCAACAATTGCTGCAGAGATTGCGAGAGATAGTTCTCAAGGCAGTCAGAGTTCTGCTTCATTGAGTCAGGATCCACTAGGAGGACCAATTATCCAAAATGAAGCTGCCACTGCCATGGATGAAGTGGAAAGAGCTATGGAGCAAGCTCAAGAGGATGTAATTAATTTAGAAGATTTGGTGAAACAATTAAACCTTGAGCAGAAACTGATATATGACGAAGTCATAGAACAGGTTGAACATGGATTCAGTCATGAGAAGAAAGAGTGCTCATGTACATCATTTAAGCCTGTCCTGTATGTGAGTGGAGAAGCGGGAACTGGAAAAAGTTTACTGATTAAAGCAATTGCATCTTATCTGCAGAAAAGGACTGAATCACCGCTGTCTTGTGTTGTTACTGCTCCAACTGGGCTGGTAGCACATAATATTAAAGGGATTACTTTACATCGTTTAGTGATGCTGCCAGTGGAGCATGAAAACAAATTGCAATATCACAAGCTATCTGGAGATGCGTGTTCCGAAATTTTGAGAGTCCTGAAGAAAATTAAACTTCTTATCATTGATGAAGTATGCATGGTGTCAAATATAATGCTTGCTTTTGTGCATTTGAGAATGTAAGAAATTCTTAGAACAGCCTATGATGTTTTATTTGGAGGAAAACATATTATTGTTTTTGGAGATCTTCTGCAGTTGACTCCAGTGAAAGGACAACCTGTGTTCAAAATGCTCACACATGAAGATACCAGGAAGTGCCTAGGAAGCATTGGAAACGTTAATATATGGTTAAACTTCAAATATGCAGAACTGCTTCAAAATATGCGGCAGGCAAAGGATGAAGATTATAAAAATATTTTACAAGATGTAAGAGTAGGAAAAATAAGTCAGCAAGGGAAAGAAGCTTTACATGGACGGTTAATTTCTAATTTGTACCCAAACGAAAACATTCTTCCAGAGAATATTTTTAAGAAAATTAACGAGAAGAAATCTGCCATATGTTTGATGCCTACTCTGAAAGAATGTTCCATGTTCAACAACAAAATGCTGAAGTTAGAAAATGAAGAGATAGTGAAACTGGAAGCTATAGATAAAATAGAGCATATGGGAGCAACAATTATTTTGTCAGAAAATTTTAAATCAAAATTGGATTCATTGGAGAAGACTATATCTAAAACTGCTGGTTTTGAAAAGACTCTGAATGTGTGTTTAAATTGTCGTATTATTTTGAGAGGAATTTAAATGTTGAAAGAGGTCTGGTAAATGGAGCAATGGGTCATGTTGTTGGTTTTGTGAATTACAAAAATAGAGATGGAATTGAAATTTAAAAAATTTAATTTGATGGCATTGACGAAATAGAACAAATTTCGTTGTTCAGCTAGATTTTTGCTTGTGAAAGACTTATAAGTTCGCCGAAAACAGTTTCCTGTTTGTTTGGCATATGCAGTGACAATTCATAAATCTCAAGGTTTAAGTGTAGATAGTGCTTTGGTGAACATTGGAAGTTCTGTGTTTAAAGAGGGTATGGCATATGTGGCATTATCACGAGTGAGAACTTTATCAGGATTGTACTTGATTGAGTGTGATGAAACAAAGATTTGTGCTGATCTAGATTGTGTTAAAGAATACAATAGGTTAAGAAGAGAGTATGCTCCACATTTGCCTCAATATCCTCTGATTGAAAAACGTGTGGTAGGCCGAAAAAGAAGAAATGAGAGTAATTGCAGTAAGGTAGTAGCAAAAAGACAAAAAATAGATGAAACTGTAATTGTAAGCAGAAAGAAAAATGATTCTGTTGAAGATGTTGTTGGATTTCAGTTTGAAAACAGTTCTGGTGTCAACTGCTATAATAATGTAGTAGTTAATGTTGTTTTTTTTCTTCAAAATTTACAAAAACAGATTGTCGAAAATCGAGAACAAACATTGTGCTGTTTATTGAATTCTGTGTTAGAGAAATGTAGTAGTGATAGAGGAAAAATAGAAAGTGTTTCAGAAATTAGGAATCTTGTAGACATATGTTCAGGTCAAAATCAATTTTCACAGATAATTCAGCAGGATTGTCAGGAATTTTTAATGTATATGTTTGATGTGTTGGAAGATGAAGGAGTAGATATAAAAAATCTTTTTAATCTTTCTTATCAATGGCAACATGACTGTGATAACTGTGCTTCATCAAGTACTACTAGAATAGACACTGAAAGATTTATATATTTGACTTTACCAGACTGCAAATCAGTGCCTTTTAATAATCTAGTTAAAGCAGCTGATCACAATATGGTGTGTACCCAATGTAAGTCTACAATGCTGTCCACATTATTTCTACAAAATGATGGTCACTATGTCATTTTAATGTTCCAACGATGTAGACCTGATGGAACTAAATTGACAACTTCTATTAAAAATTTCGTGGCTTCACAGTTATCGATATCAGGAAGAACCTTTGCAACTGTAGCTATTATTTTTCATGATGGTCCTTCTACAACATCAGGACATTACACATGCTATTTAAAAACCTCTAAAGGTTGGACCCAATGTAACGACACTCCTTTGACTTTCAAACAACGTTTGCCTTTTGGCTTTATAAATTCATACCTAGTGTTTTTACAGCCAAAATTTAGGTAAAAGTAATTGGCATATGAAGACGGGAGTAGTTCATAAAGGTTATTTTGCTGTTTAAAAATATATTCTGAGTAAAAGTGTTCCAGGCAATATAAAAAATTGACTTGTCATATAGGTACTGTAATTGGATCTCATAATAAGTGAAGTTAGTATTATACAAAATGATGAACATGAGTGAGTCAGAGATGGTTATACAAATAATTAAATATTGTAAAAATGTTGTAGAGCCTTTCTTTCAGAACGTCGGGAAAAAGATCATTTCAGAGTGCCTTAGAATTAATTTGAACATATACTCATACATCTGACACTATTTGGCCAAATGGAAAGGTGCAGGAATGAGTAAAGAGTCATGACTGAAAAAAGGAGTATATGAAAATATTGAAAATATTTCAGATGTTCTTGGAGCTTTTCTTCTAGAAAGTCGATGAAATGGATTTTTAAGTGAACAGCAAAGTACTTTCCAACGAGAAAAGGACCACCATGATACAGTATTTGGCCTCAAGGAAAAGTAAGTCAATCTAACTTTAGCGTACATTTGTCATTTGTCAGTATCTAAGGTTTTTTTTTAAAACACAATCTTTTAGATTGTGTTTTTTTTTCCCGCTGTCATATGATGAGTAATTTCAACTCACTCTTTTAAGTGAAATTCAATATATTCTGAGAACAGCAAAAATAAACTTTGTAACATGTTGTACAAGTTATTTTATACTTTGGATTGTGTAAATTAAATTGTATTCCCATTCTCTGACATTTACTTTCCTTTTTCCATCCTCTTTCAGCTCTTTTTACTCACTTATATTGTCTTTCTCTCACTCTCTGTAACCCCTGTTCCCTTACTCCACTTCTTTGACAACCCCTCATTTTCATTTCAACTGTGTGTATCCCGTCTCTCCCTTGCATAACTTTTCAGCTTTCAGTCTTTCTGCTTTACTTCTCTTTTCCGTATTTTACTCTTTTGCTATTTTAGTAAGTCCTGTTTACTCACTCAGCAGTATTATTGCACTCTATCACTATAAATCACCCACTCTGCTTAGCTTATCTTTGTTTGCTTCTTACTTTTGACCTCTTCTCTCTGTTTTTTGTTCACTACTTCTATGTCCTCAGGGCCTCACTCTACTTGTGTTATGTTCACTTGTGTTTATCTACCTTCTATCACTTCTTTTACAACAACTTCACTGCTCCTTTCTCATCGTTCTTCATCCCATTTCTTTTACTCTGGTTCCATTACTATCCCTCATTTCTTTTCTTTCAATGTCCTTCTCTTTACTTTCATCACCAAATAATTTTTTCTCAGTACCACTGTTTTAGTCATCTTCTCCTTTCTTTCCTTCTTTTTGCTCACTTACACATTTCCTTTTTTCACTCATTGTACTCCACCTCACTCACTTTTTCTCTTAGTGTGTCTACCTTATAACTTTCTCAGTCCATTTTCCTCAATCGTTGTATATTATCCTGTCTCCCTTCATCCTTTCACTCTATGACTGTTCTTCATTTACTCCCAGTTATCTTGTATTCCTCATTCTTCTAAATGCATCCTTAATTAGACTGTTTTCTGTCTCAGTCATTATCTTTTTACTTACTACTGTTTCCTGATTTAGTTTTGGTAACTCACATTGTTTTAGTATCTTTCTTACCTTCATTTCATTTCTCTGTTCTTCTCTCTCTTTTTCTCAGTGAATCTATATGCCTTACTCTTTGTAATTTGCTCTCCTTCTATTTCTTTTTCCCTCTTTTTGTCCTTCTACCTTAGTTTATTTCCCTTTCTGTGTTCTTCACTCTAACTTTATTTCTAAATAGAGCGTTTTGATTTTTAACCTCTTCATTTGGATCTTTTAATTTAAAATACATATTTTACTAATTATAACGTATCTTTTCTTCTCTCTTTCACAGATACAAAGTGTAGATAAAAAATGTATTTATTATATGGTAAGTATGACTAAAAAAATGTAGTTTGTGATCACCCTTTGATTTAAGCCCACTAACATTTTCTTATTCTACCACACTCCTGTGTCTTTACTCTGTTTCACTCACTTATTCTTATTCTACATGTTTACTCCCCTTTTCCGATTTCCCATCTCATATTCAACTTCTTTCAATCCCTTTTCGTTACTTTACTTACCCTCTAATCCCTTCCTTTGCTTCTTCACTCATTCTCTTTTTCTTAATTATTTGCCTTACTCCTACACATACACCTCATCCCCATTCCAACACATACACACACCTGTAACATACACCCCACACACACCACACACACACCTCATACACACAAAAAATCCCCCCCACACACTCCTGAAACACACACACACATTCCATACACACACATACATCGAACACATATACACCCCACACTCATACACTCCTCACACATATTTCACACACCCTCACCTCCACCCACACCGAAACACTCCACACAGCCACACCCACAGACACACCTTACACACCCACACTGCGACCTACACCGACTGACTCCCTATAAGTCACACACACTGCATTACTTATCTTTTTTTGCTATTTTACTCAAGCCCATTCAGGGACTGTTTCCTTTACTCTCTTTGTCTTTTCTCTTTGTCACTCCACATGTGTTTTCGTAGTTCAATTTTTCTCCCTCTTTCACCTCTCTTTACTTATACTACCTGGTCTTTTCTCACTTTTCCTCATTGTTCTTTATTTATCGTGATTCAGCCACTACCCTTCATTCTCCATTTTTTACTGTCCTTTCTTTTTCTTTTAACAGCGAATCACAGTCTCACACTATCTCTACTTTAGTGTTCTTCCTCTCTCTTCCTTTCTTTTGCTCCTTTAGCCATTTTACTTTTTTCACTTTCATCCAATTACACCTTCTCTAATTTTTTACTATGTAATAAACAATACCTCTGTGGTCATCTTGTAGCTCTTTTTCTCTTAACATAACTCTGTTTGTGTCCTTTCCTCATGCTAACTGTTTCATTAATTTTTTATTTTTTTTGGGGGGGGGGCGCGCCCTGGTACGCGTACCCTAAGGAGAAAAAATTGACAGAGATCCTTTAAAAATATTGGTTTAATTTTATAAATGTGAGGTAGTTCTGATAAGAACTTTTTTTTAAATTCTTTTTGTTGTTTTATGTATATTTTTCTTCTGAAGATTTTTTGTTTTTTTTGGTTTTTATGAACTATTTTTTTTTTTTTTAGGGAAGAAACAAAAAACTGGGAATTAACAGTGGCTCGACAGGAGCAAAAACAAAAAAAGAAAGCTACTGCTTTCTTTTCTTGCTGCATTGGTGGTTGTCTACAGCATCATTAATGAGGGAAATACTTAGTTGCCCGTAGCAGAGGGTCTTTCCACAAAAAATGCAGACCATCTTTAATACACCAATTTTTTTTTGTATGTTTGGCACTGTTTCGCGCCCTTCTGGTGCTGCAACCGAAAATTCACCTGTGGAGGTGCTGGCCTGACGGTCTCTGTTCTTCTGAACCATGTCCCGTACCTCAGCCTGTGCCAAATTGTTAGGATGCCACCTCTCCATGTGGCGGATCATTGTAAAATTCCCAAGGAATACTTTTTATTTGGGTTGCCCCTGGAGAGGACTTGGTTGCAAATCAAACAGGTGACATGTGGGGCATTCACTTTTTTTTGCCCAGCATGGGATGGAGAAGTACTGCCATATATAATGCACTTTCACATGCCTTTCCCTAGGTTCTTCCCACAAGAATCTCCTAGGCTGTTCCTCCTCATCATCTTCTTCCTCCTCTTCTTCAACTCCTGGAAGGATCTGGGGTGGTGGACCTTCCTTTTTGGGTGGTGGTGGTGGTGGTGGGGGTGCACCAGCTGCAGCTACTACTGAAGCCATTTCTCTGCTCACAAATAGCTCTTGCTTTCTGAAAGAAGAAAGTAAGAATGAGGAAATAAGGAGGGGGCTTTCATCATTTGGAGAAAAAAAAAGTTGAGAACCAATGAAAAGTGTTATTTTCAGGTCACATATCCCGACGCGCTTACGCTACGCGCCCCGGAGCGCTTACATTTCGCGCTCCGGGTCGCGCCACGGAGCGCTTCCGGGTGCGTTTACGCAGCGCGCCGAAAAAACGCATCACGCGGTTACGCGATACGTCACACTTACGCGGCGCATCACGCAACTACGCAAAATGTCATGATGTTGTTTTCGTTCGCGGGAAAAGCGCTCTCGGGACGCTCCCCCGTATGCGCCCCGGGGCGCTCCATAGCATTACGCTCACCCGTACGTTCACCGGTACACGCCCTGGGAGCGCCCCGGGGCGCGTACCGGGGCAAACAATTAAAAAAAAAATATTTACACAATTTAAAATTTGTTATAAAAATTATTACTTTCATACCTATAGATATTTGCTATTAAAAAACCTATGAAATTCACTGAAAAAACCATAGGTTTCACCCCAGTTATAGTTAGGAATTAGCATTTAAAAAATCTATTAAATTCACTGAAAAAACCATAGGTTTTACACCAGTTATAGTTAGCTGGAAGTTTTACTCGCATACAACCATTAAGATTCCCACGTTATAGTTAGTTGGACTCATTATAACTTGCGCGTGCAATGCACTGCTGATGACGTCACATATTACATCACTCATGACATGGTCAGTGACATCACTCATGACATCACTGATGACACCATCCTGTGAATGTGTGTCTTTCTGAAAAATAAATATATGTTATATATGTATATGTTATTGAATATATTAGTGAATACATATATTAGTGAGTAATGTTTAACTATTTAAATATATGTATTAGTGTTTCAGTTTGTTTAAAAGCCCGAAACGTAAGCGCTCCGGGGCGCGTAGCGTAAGCGCGTCGGGACATGTGACCTGAAAATAACACTTTTCATTGACTCCCATATGAAGAGTTTGAAGCATTATTTATTTATTTGTAGGTGTGATATTCTTCTGGCAAAATATTTTTAAAGACTCTTGATTTATGAAACAAGAGATAGAGCGATTGGAGAGTTCCATTGACTAAGTGGTCACAAGGTATGACTTCGCATTGCCATGATCTCAATTTTTAGTGACTGGGTCATTAATAACAATTAGAACGTAATAGTTGGGTAGTGAACATGCAAATCAGTACAATGGAGACATACTAGGTATTTATGACTGATCGGTTTTCTCTAATTTATCTTATTTCAGTTTGATATAATATCGGTCGATTGTTGAAGAATCGGGCCTCATGTAGAAAGTTTCCTTGATTAAAGGTTCAGAAATAAAACGCAGAGATAGAAGAGATTTAAACAATCACGCAAGGTGAGCCTGATAAATAATGGATTTTCTTTATGCTCACTCAACGGTTTGCCTACTTTATCCCAGGATGTAGAATTAATCTTTATGTAAATTCAATAAGTTTCTAATGTCATTTTGTAAATATGTGCAAATAGTTCCCGCAAGTTTCTAGCAGTTTAGCAATAATAATATGAATTTCATTTCTCTAGTACTAGGTACAATGGGCTGTGTTTAAGAAAAAGTTAATCAATGATTTGGTCTTTTTTCTAGAGTAAGATTTAATAAGATTGACTATGTGAACTGATGCTATTGTACCTTGTGTTTGTATTTGCAGCCCTGATGACGTCCTGCCTATAGGACGAAACGCGTCGGCTGCTGAATATTTCGAAAGACAAGAATCACACTGTTTTTGTGATTGTAATATTATTTGAATACCAATGTGTATTGTTTGATCATTGATTCATTTGACGATTAAATGATTGGATGTTTCTGAGATAACTTAGCACTCCCAGCTCATTCTTTGAATATTTGTATGTTTAGTCTGGGGTTGGACGATGCCCCAGTAGCTGGTTGAGTGTATTTCAATACTATTGACTGATAATAACCCTCAGTAGTGCACCCAATTATACCCTACGTCGTCCACGAGCTTCTTTGTATAACTATTATTCAAGGGTAGGAGTAGCACAGGGTTCAGGCAAATTATGGATGACGACAGAGACAAACTGGCAGCGGAAGTATTTCAGATTAGACAGCCCAATGGTGCCATGGGTAAAAAAACTGAAACAAAAATTAGTCTGAGAGATACATTTTTGAAATTGGAAAGACTGCGTAAATCCGAACTAAGTAAATGGTGGGATGGCGTAACCCTAAAAAATTACATGGAACTAAAGAGGATACCTCGTGGGCTACGCATCCTTATATTCCCAACCTTCGATGATCTTGAGGAAGACCATCTGAAGGAGTGGGAAGAAAATCTTTATGCTTCGTCATTTACCATGATGAATATTCTTATAAAGAATTCTGATAGAAAAGTAGAAAAACTGAGACAACAAATCACGGACTTGGAGAAAGAAATCAAAGATATGAATTTACCAGAACTAACTGATAAGAATTACCTAATTCTTAAAGATGTCATTAATAGACATCAATTACAAATTAAGGACAAAAAATTAAATAAACTCAAAAGAGACGAGCGGGACTTCAGTGAAGGTAGAATCTTTACTTTTGCTCGGGGCTATGACGAGGTGGCCAAACCTAAAACTAGACCTAATCAAACCACTGGGACAGTACAATCAGGTGATCTGAGTACATCCACGAATTATAGTAGCTCCAGCATCTCTTCTATTGATGAGAATACAACTGGAGCTGTGGGAGGAACTCCCAAAACGAATTCTTCTTTTTGCGACGAATTGAAGATGATAAAGAAAGGTCGGAAAAAGTTCATAGGAGGACTAGAAGGGGGAGGAGGAAATCCCACAAATACCAGGATGGGTACCAGGAGTCAAAACAGAACAAAGAACTAGAACAGGATCAGGCTAACCAGGGAGAATTAGAAGTCATTAATTTGTCAGACAGATGTTTGAATGAGTATGAAATTTCTGTACTAAAAAAAGGATTGAAATATTGTCCGGTATACAACTGTGATTACACTGATCTCCATATTGATTTGTTTAAGTTTTGTAGAAATTTAAAACGTAAAAGTTTTTTTTCAACTTTGGATGTAAATGTACAGAGCAAAATATTGAATAAAAATTCTGAAATGACAACAGCAGAATTAGAGAATGTTCATTTGTTAATGACTTTGTCGGGGGAAATGGATCTAAACTTGGATGATGTAGCCAGTCTATGCGAAATAGAAACAGACTATCATTGTACAAGTGGATTGCATTGTAAATCCAAATTTATTCCTCATGGTAGCCAGTACATAGCGATTGATTTATTCATGGAAAAAACTCTACAAGAGTTTCACAAATTACAAGATAAGTCTTCACGAAAAAGTCATTACAAAGATAATTTGTCCCGGCAGGAAAGATTAGCCCTATCCAATTTGAAACAGGATTCCTCAATTATAATCGGAGAAGCGGACAAGGGGGGTAATATTGTTGTGATGAATAGAATAAGTTACACATCAGAAATACGAGAACAACTAAGTGATCACAACTGCTATGAGAAAATAAAAGCAAATCCCATGAAAGATGTACTTAAAAACATATCTGAATATCTTTATGTATGGAAAGAAGATGGTCTGATCGATGGATCGGAATACAAGTACCTAAATGTCAATCACCCCGTTTCTCCGTTTTTATACACATTACCAAAAATCCACAAGTGCAGGGATAACCCGCCAGGAAGACCTATAGTCTCCAGCATGGGTAGCGTCACAGAACATCTTTCAGAATTCGTAGATGGTTTTTTAAAACCCTTAGTGGTAAACTTACCCTCATATGTGAGGGACACCACAGATATTCTCAACAAATTGAATGATTTCAAATGGGAAGACGGTATGATTCTGGCCACGTTAGACGTGGTAGGTCTATACACTTGCATTCAGATGGAGAAAGATATAGAAGCATTAGAACATTTTCTTAGCAGCAGAAGTGCAAGCTTAAGACATCATTCTAAAATGCTAGTACAAATGAGCCAGTTGATACTTAATAACAACTACTTTTTATTTGAGGATGAATGGTTCCATCAAATCAGGGGTACTGCGATGGGTTCCAGGTTTGCTCCCTCTTATGCCAACCTATTTATGGGTTGGTATGAGAGGGAGCATGCCTGGAGCCGCAGAGCAGGGGAATGGATGGATCTGGTGGTATTTTGGGCCAGATTCATCGACGATATTCTTATAATATGGAGAGGCACCTCTGATGAACTAAAAAATTATCTGTACTATTTGAATGACAACGATTTCAATGTTAGGCTCACGATGAACCAAAGTTCATCAAGCATAGAGTATTTAGATGTGACGCTTATGGTGGATGGAGACAAAATAAACAGTAAACTGTTCAGAAAAGAGACTGCCACCAACTCTATCTTGAGGGCAGACAGTTTTCATCCAGGATCTGTCATTTCAGGGATACCATATGGAGAAATGGTTAGAATCAGAAGGAATTGTAGTCGCGAGGAAGACTATTTCAGAGAATTAAATCAATTACAACGAAGATTAAGTAAGAGAGGTTATGCCAATAAAGATCTAGCACGGGCCAGTGTAAAGGCATCTAAAATTAACAGAGGAATGACTTTGCTCCCTAAAAAGAAAGTGGTAACCAGACACAGACCTTCCTTTGTTACAACATATTGCATGCAGAAGGATAAGATCAGGCAAGCTCTAGGTAGGAATTGGACTTTATTAAAAGGTGTCCCTGGCTTGTCAACCATTTTGGATGACAAGCCTACAATAACGTTCAAAAAATGTCCTACGATTAGAGACAAGATCTCTACTAATTATATCCGTCCAATATCCATACACACTCAGGACTGGCTTCCGACACAACCTAAAGGCTTTTATGTATGTGGTACGTGCATAATATGTGCTCATGGTATGAACAAAACCAAAACCTTCAAATATAATGGCAATAGACAATTCCGTATCAATGAATTCATCAATTGTAATAGTACTGGAGTTGTTTACGCCATTATTTGCAGTTGTAGCAAAGTATACATAGGGAGTACCAAAAGACCCCTTAAAATAAGGATACAAGAACACAGGCGGGCGATCATGAACCGTGACATAAAATCCCCACTGTATGCACACATGGAGAAGGAACATGGTTCCAACAAAAATTTCAAATTTCATGGAATACAGAAATTGTCTCAACATGTGAGAGGTGGGGACTGGGAATTACGAATCCGTCAAACTGAAGCACGATGGATAATCAAATGTAGAACGATGAATTATGGTTTGAACATTGATTCTGAATTACATCATTTTTTGGCATAATCATAAACAAATTTTGTATTCATATTATATATATGAGCAGTATCAGTTATTGTTAAACTTGATGAAATTATCCGTTATTTTTTCTCTGTACACATTCTGGGATAAATATTATAGGCAAACGGTTCTATATATATAATATATTTAAATTTGCAGCTTCTGCATCTAACGTCCGGTAATATGGTTTTGGCATGCATGACTAAGTCCTCTGTATTTACTTTATGTACATTTGTCTAATTCTGTGGGATATATTGGTGAAAATATATTTATTAATTGACTTTTTTTACTATTTCATTGAAGCATGTTTGGTTTAACTTGACTTTAGAATATTAGGACACTTTTGAGGGAATATGCATTGCCAATTACGGGGGCGCGTAACAATGAGAGACTTGTGAAATAAATTGGGGAATTACCGCGTGAATTTATGTAGACTGAATTTCATGCGTAGAACACATCAGGTTACTAGTAGATCGGACCTGAATGGGAGCTAGCATGCAACAGAATGAGGATGTTGCGCATGAACGGAAGTCAGGCTAACTTACGCACACCGGATGCACTGGTGAAAATATATTTACTAATTGACTTTTTGTAATTTACTATTTTACTGAAGCACGTTTGGGTTAACTTGACCTCAGAATAGTAGGACACTTTTGCGGGCATATGCATTGTCAATCACGGGGGCACGTAATAATGAGAGACTCGTGAAATAAATTAGGGAATTATCCCGTGAATTTATGTAGACTGAATTTCGTGCGTAGGACACATCAGGTTACCAGTAGATCAGACCTGAATGGGAGCTAGCATGCAACAGAATGAGGATGTTGCGCATGAACGGAAGTCAGGTTAACTTACGTACACCGGATGTTTTGTGCAGATTGAGCCGGGATTGAATTGTCACGCTTTCACTAACTGTAAGCTGCGCATGAACGGAAATGGCGGGGGACAAACCGGATATAATAGATAGAGCGGACCAGGTTGGCGACTTGTAGGATTACACAGATGGCACTAATTACGCAGCGCGCGAAATTTAGCAGAATGTGATTGGATACTGGGCTCTTTTTAGGAAATGAGAGTTCACGGACGCTCACCATCGGGATTTATCGTACCCGGGTGGCGGTCGGAGGAACATGAGGCTTCGTTACTATTGGTAAGTTGCGAGAAATAGGTGGAAACTTGTATAATTGATAGTTTTGAGAGATGGAACTAACAGAGGGATGCATTTGTCTGTTTCCTTCATCTTTGTAGACAGTGTCGGATCGGAAGGAAGTGATAAGATCGGCTTAATGGAGATTTCAATTATTCCTTTTCCATAATAATATTGATTTTGGGTGAGTGAACTGGAAGACCACTGTCATCTTACATGACTGGTCATTGTGTAATGCAATACTTGACTCCCATATGAAGAGTTTGAAGCATTATTTATTTATTTGTAGGTGTGATATTCTTCTGGCAAAATATTTTTAAAGACTCTTGATTTATGAAACAAGAGATAGAGCGATTGGAGAGTTCCATTGACTAAGTGGTCACAAGGTATGACTTCGCATTGCCATGATCTCAATTTTTAGTGACTGGGTCATTAATAACAATTAGAACGTAATAGTTGGGTAGTGAACACGCAAATCAGTACAATGGAGACATACTAGGTATTTATGACTGATCGGTTTTCTCTAATTTATCTTATTTCAGTTTGATATAATATCGGTCGATTGTTGAAGAATCGGGCCTCATGTAGAAAGTTTCCTTGATTAAAGGTTCAGAAATAAAACGCAGAGATAGAAGAGATTTAAACAATCACGCAAGGTGAGCCTGATAAATAATGGATTTTCTTTATGCTCACTCAACGGTTTGCCTACTTTATCCCAGGATGTAGAATTAATCTTTATGTAAATTCAATAAGTTTCTAATGTCATTTTGTAAATATGTGCAAATAGTTCCCGCAAGTTTCTAGCAGTTTAGCAATAATAATATGAATTTCATTTCTCTAGTACTAGGTACAATGGGCTGTGTTTAAGAAAAAGTTAATCAATGATTTGGTCTTTTTTCTAGAGTAAGATTTAATAAGATTGACTATGTGAACTGATGCTATTGTACCTTGTGTTTGTATTTGCAGCCCTGATGACGTCCTGCCTATAGGACGAAACGCGTCGGCTGCTGAATATTTTGAAAGACAAGAATCACACTGTTTTTGTGATTGTAATATTATTTGAATACCAATGTGTATTGTTTGATCATTGATTCATTTGACGATTAAATGATTGGATGTTTCTGAGATAACTTAGCACTCCCAGCTCATTCTTTGAATATTTGTATGTTTAGTCTGGGGTTGGACGATGCCCCAGTAGCTGGTTGAGTGTATTTCAATACTATTGACTGATAATAACCCTCAGTAGTGCACCCAATTATACCCTACGTCGTCCACGAGCTTCTTTGTATAACACTTTTCATTGGTTCTCAACTTTTTTTTTCTCCAAATGATGAAAGCCCCCTCCTTATTTCCTCATTCTTACTTTCCTCTTTCAGAAAGCAAGAGCTATTTGTGAGCAGCGAAATGGCTTCAGTAGTAGCTGCAGCTGGTGCACCCCCACCACCACCACCACCACCCAAAAAGGAAGGTCCACCACCCCAGATCCTTCCAGGAGTTGAAGAAGAGGAGGAAGAAGATGATGAGGAGGAACAGCCTAGGAGATTCTTGCGGGAAGAACCTAGGGAAAGGCATGTGAAAGTGCATTATATATGGCAGTACTTCTCCATCCCTGCTGGGCAAAAAAAAGTGAATGCCCCACATGTCACCTGTTTGATTTGCAACCAAGTCCTCTCGAGGGGCAACCCAAATAAAAAGTATTCCTTTGGGAATTATACAATGATCCGCCACATGGAGAGGTGGCATCCTAACAATTTGGCATCAGTGATGTCATGAGTGATGTCACTGACCATGTCATGAGTGATGTAATATGTGACGTCATCAGCTGTGCATTGCACGCGCAAGTTATAGTGAGTCCAACTAACTATAACGTGGGAATTTCAATGGTTTTATGCGAGTAAAACTTCCAGCTAACTATAACTGGGGTGAAACCTATGGTTTTTTCAGTGAATTTAATAGGTTTTTTAAATGCTAATTCCTATCTATAACTGGGGTGAAACCTGTGGTTTTTTCAGTGAATATATATATTCATACACATTTCAATAGTTTTATGCGAGTAAAACTTCCAGCTAACTATAACTGGTGTGAAACCTATGGTTTTTTCAGTGAATTTAATAGGTTTTTTAAATGCTAATTCCTAACTATAACTGGGGTGAAACCTGTGGTTTTTTCAGTGAATATAAAAATTCACTGAAAAAACCACAGGTTTCACCCCAGTTATAGTTAGGAATTAGCATTTAAAAAAACCTATTAAATTCACTGAAAAAACCATAGGTTTCACACCAGTTATAGTTAGCTGGAAGTTTTACTCGCATAAAACCATTGAAATTCCCACGTTATAGTTAGTTGGACTCACTATAACTTGTGCGTGCAATGCACAGCTGATTACATCACATATTACATCACTCATGACAAGGTCAGTGACATCACTCATGACATCACTGATGACACCATCCTGTGAATGTGTGTCTTTCTGAAAAATAAATATATGTTACATATGTATATGTTATTGAATATATTAGTGAATACATATATTAGTGAGTAATGTTTAAATATTTAAATATATGTATTAGTGTTTCAGTTTGTTTAAAAGCCCGAAACGTAAGCGCTCCGGGGCGCGTAGCGTAAGCGCTTCGGGACATGTGACCTGAAAATAACACTTTTCATTAGTTCTCAACTTTTTTTTTCTCCAAATGATGAAAGCCCCCTCCTTATTTCCTCATTCTTACTTTCTTCTTTCAGAAAGCAAGAGCTATTTGTGAGCAGCGAAATGGCTTCAGTAGTAGTGGCAGCTGGTGCACCCCCACCACCACCACCACCACCCAAAAAGGAAGGTCCACCACCCCAGATCCTTCCAGGAGTTGAAGAAGAGGAGGAAGAAGATGATGAGGGGGAACAGCCTAGGAGATTCTTGCGGGAAGAACCTAGGGAAAGGCATGTGAAAGTGCATTATATATGGCAGTACTTCTCCATCCCTGCTGGGCAAAAAAAAGTGAATGCCCCACATGTCACCTGTTTGATTTGCAACCAAGTCCTCTCGAGGGGCAACCCAAATAAAAAGTATTCCTTTGGGAATTATACAATGATCCACCACATGGAGAGGTGGCATCCTAACAATTTGGCATCAGTGATGTCATGAGTGATGTCACTGACCATGTCATGAGTGATGTAATATGTGACGTCATCAGCTGTGCATTGCACGCGCAAGTTATAGTGAGTCCAACTAACTATAACGTGGGAATTTCAATGGTTTTATGCGAGTAAAACTTCCAGCTAACTATAACTGGTGTGAAACCTATGGTTTTTTCAGTGAATTTAATAGGTTTTTTAAATGCTAATTCCTAACTATAACTGGGGTGAAACCTGTGGTTTTTTCAGTGAATATATATATTCACTGAAAAAACCACAGGTTTCACCCCATAGGTTTCACCCCAGTTATAGTTAGCTGGAAGTTTTACTCGCATAAAACCATTGAAATTCCCACGTTATAGTTAGTTGGACTCACTATAATTTGCGCGTGCAATGCACAGCTGATGACGTCACATATTACATCACTCATGACATGGTCAGTGACATCACTCATGACATCACTGATGATATCTCAAATGACATCACTGATGACATCATCCAGTGAATGTGTATGTTTCTGAAAAATAAATATTCTTTATATATGTATATCTAAAGGTTGATGGAAGAATAAATGGGTAAATAAATGTCTAAATGGATGTTTTTTTGTGTAAAATTGATTGGTTAACTGACTTATTAAATGTATCTTAGTGAATACATATATTAGCGAGTAATGTTTAAATATTTAAATATCTGTATCTGTGTCTCACTTTGTGTATAAGTGGCTGCATGGGTTGGTGAGTAGCTACATGAGTGTGTATATGGGTTATTAGTTGTTTTTTTGAGTATCAGTATCAGTGTCTGTATGGTTCGGTGGGGGATATTACTTAGAGCACAGATGCATGAATGAGTGACTCACTATTTGTATGTATTTTGAAGACAGCATGTGTGCAAGACTGTATGGGTGGATGATTGTGTGTATGGGTGGGTTAGTGAGTATGTGATTTTATAATTGATTGTTTAAGAGAGTAAATATGTTTCCGTTTCTGTAGAAGTATGGGTAGTGGTGTGTATATAGCAGTATAATCAAGTAAATGTTTTTTTGATAGTTTATTTGCATGTGTGAATTTGTGTGTGAGTAACTATATGGATGAGTATTAGTGTGTAACAGGATGTATAGGTGTATGAGTACATATGATGAGTAAGTACATGCATGAGTGACTATATAGAACTGTTGGTGAATGAGTGGATGTGTATGTAGATGTTGGAATTACCTAATAAGTTGTTGTAATTGGTATTGGTTTCTCCTTTTTTAAGAAAATGTTAGTTTCTATTTTTGAATGTGTGTGTCAAAGGTTATTTTATGCTGATAGGAGGTCTGCCACTTTGTCACAAGGATGTTGTCATCAGTGATGTCATTTGAGATGTCATCAGTGATGTCATGAGTGATGTCACTGATCATGTCATGAGTGATGTAATATGTGACGTCATCAGCAGTGCATTGCACGCGCAAGTTATAGTGAGTCCAACTAACTATAACGTGGGAATTTCAATGGTTTTATGCGAGTAAAATTTCCACCTAACTATAACTGGTGTCAAACCTATGGTTTTTTCAGTGAATTATATGTATATATATATATATCGAACCATATGCTGAATTCCTTGTTAAACAGCACTCCATAGACCAGATCAGTTGCAAAAGCGGTTGTTTTTTTTCAGGCTCTAAACACAGCCTGAGTGTGTTTAGAGCCTGAAATAAACAACCGCTTTTGCAACTGATATGGTCTACGGCGTGCTGTTTAACAAAGAATTCAGCATATGGTTCGCTATTGAGTGGTTCGCCGTCCCTCTGTAGAACGGCGCCGCAAGAGTCAAGGATGAGGCAATTGTGTTGCTTCACAGCGCTCAGCTGTGGGATACATATATTTGTTTGCTGCTTCACCAAACTGTCGCTTCACTGATGTAACGGGTGCATCCACACGCGGAGACGAATCCGTGAACAATTCACAACACCTTCCACACGGATGAACGGTGCACATTCGGGAGTTAACTTTGCAATCCTTCATTCCTCCACCTCCATATCTGACAAACGCGTTTCGGCCTGCACGGTCTTTGTCACTGAGAGTTTCTTAACACCGCCACCTATTTTAAATTAATTTACTCTAATCATCACTTCCAGTATTGCCTATGCTATAAGAAGCAAAAAGAAGCAAAAACTGACCTTTCTTACATGACATGCAAAGAGGGCAGCCATTTTGGAGCATGGTTGTTATTATACATCTTGATGCTTCACATTACATTTCTCAATATTTAAACCATACAGTTTAGAATAAAATCTTCATTTGCTTGCCCCTTTTGAAACACATATGATTAAAGTGCCGATGTGCTACAGTACTTGAAATAAACTGCTTTCGAAAAAAGTGTCTGCATGCATTAAATTATTCTTTAAATGTAATTATTTTGTAGACATCAGAATGTTTTTTTCACTCAATATTAGATTCATTATTCCTCAATGTAAAATTTAAACATTAAAAAATGTATTATTTCACAATGGTGCTAAAATTAATCGTCATTTAAAATCATAAAGATGCTTTGTTGTTTACACGATAAAAGGGTGTTTGTCTGCAAGTGGTACAATCTTACCAAATACTCTGTATTTGCATATTTTATCTTGTGTTTTTAGGTCTCCTCTGGCATTAGCAGCGCGCATGCGCTGAACTCGCCATGCGAGGAGCTTTTGGAATCAATACGGATTCTGATGTGCAAGCGGACGGACAGAAGATGTGTATGCGTACGTGTCGCAGCACCCTGTCCAGTTTTAGCACCGCCCACCTGGACTGGAGGCTACACTGGCGGCGTGACAGTCTAGGCACTTTTTGGGGGGGAGAAAGCACTATGCAAAGGCGCCACTCAACAAACTGGGAAACTGTATTTTTCAATATTTGATGCTTTTAACAAGCAGAGCAGCATGCTGCGCTGCTTACTAAAAGCATCAACTCATGTGCTTCCCTCCCATCTACTATATGTTGGTCTCTCTCGCCCATTGCTTCTACCCCTGCATCCACCATTAGTGTTTCTTTCTTTCCCCTACCCTTCTTGCTGTTGCCCCCACCTGCACCTTCTATGTTGGTTCCAGCACCTGCTTCCTTTGACATGCACGCCCCAGCCATTTCCTTCTTGTTGCCCCCCCACCTGCACTTCAAAAAAAGCAAAGCACTTGCATGCTACTTATTTTTTCTTTCTTTTATCCACCCATCGCGGTAAATTAATAAAAAAATGCTTGTGTTATAGTTTTTTTTACTTTAATAATTGCAGTGCACGCTAGGCACACCACACTCGTTTTGTACTCTGTGTTTCTCTGACAGACACCCGCAGGCAGGACTAATGTCGGCAGCCCTCTAGTGATTGCACCGCCAGACTGCCCAGACCGTTTTGCCTCTTCCAGCCCTCTACTTCCCCTGGGGGGACCATGCCTGCTGCAGCCCGCCTGTTGCTGGTTGGTGTAGTAGCTGCTGTCTGTGGCAGTAGACACCGGAAGCGTGTGCGACTCCTGCGGCTTGTGAACCTGTAGTACACTTCATTGTTCGATTTACATTGTACTGGATATTTTTATTGACAGATTGTATTATACACAATTTCCACATTTAATATCTTAATAGTCCATTTTCCTCGGTTTTATACTTATACTTATGTGACCCCACCATTTCTAAAGTGCCCTCTTTTACTAAAAAAAGTGTGTACGTGGTAAAATTATTGTTCTAACTGTGCCTATTTACAAAAATCTATCAATCCATGACAATGTGGAATTCAGTACACAGCGGTATCAAAAAATCTAACTATATGTGTCCAAAGCTCTTCATCACTATTGAGGCCAAAGGGTGTTCTAGTTCATTTCAATGATGTACTTGGACTCAAGCTTTCTAAGCGTTCTAAGAGAGGTGGTGAATTGTTAAGAAACTTACATTGACAAAGGCAGTGCAAGCTGAAACGCTTTGTCAGATATGGTGGTATATGTATATATATATTTTTTTTCACTGAAAAAGACCAAAGGTTGAATAACTATACAATTAAATAATACTGGGATATGTTTATTTAAGTTCTATATTAAAATATTTAACATTTACTATTTTAAACTTTATTTGTAATTCTGTTTATCTTTGGATGAGAGCATCAAGGATATGTTTTTAAAAAATATTTTTGTACTTACAATTATAATTATAGGATCACGATTTGGAGTAAACTAGACTTTTGAAACAATATTTTTATCTGCATTATAGTTTACCACGCTATTGTGTCAGTGATTCCTTTCTCCATCCTGAAATCTGATTTCACATAAGGAGACAACCTGCTGCAGTTAATGGGATACAGTGAAGCGAAAATTTCTCTTCGGTGAAGTTAGGAAATGCCACCTATCTTCTTGAAGTGGTAACATTCCCTGAATGTCACCAGACATTATGGATACATTTTTACATTTCAAGGATTTCTACCCAAAACTGCTAAATAATTTTAACAAATAACAAATAAAACTGTTTAGAAAGTCCCCAGATATGTGAAAGGATCATTAAGTCTTATTCACAGATATAGGCCCTTCTCCAATATAAAATATGTGCATTGCACTACTCGTGTAGTCCCAAGAAAGTCTATCAAATGCTTCTTCAATATCTAACTGCATTAAACCTCTAAAAGCGTGATGAAAAATAATAGGTAAAAGTGTTGGCTTTACCAACTTTTGGTATCAAGATACTTATTCTTTCAGGATCCAGCTTGATCTACATTGAGAGTATTTTAATAAGACACGAACATCTGAAAACGGATTCTGGGAGGTTGATCTGTAGTTTACTAACTCCACAGGATCTTTATCTGGTCTACAATTGCTAATATAGGAACATCACAGAAGGATCAAGATAAGCTGCATATTTTAAAACGATTTGAAAAAGAGGAGCCTATTTCGAAAATGTATGAATGTGAATTAGGAAATAAATGGTGTACCATCCATCTAGGATTTATTACTATGTAACCTTCATATACACAATATGAGGTGATATCGTTATCTAAAGCAATTGTCTGCAATGGAGATATTGTGGGCAACTTACACTGATAACAACTGAGTAAATGGAAAGTAAGTTGAATAGTTTAAATATACAATTTCAAATTAAATTGTTTTAGGATCTAAAGGTTAAGATATGAATTCTGAATTCCGAGTTGCAAGGGCAGAATAATGTGCTCTTGTTCTATTTATTTATAAGAACTGCCCATAACCCTTAGCAGAGCAATTTGACTCAACATAATATTTGGATATACGATTAACAATGGAAAGCCCTATAAACAAGCTGGAAATGCGTTATCACTTTTGTTATTTCGGACAACCGCTAATAATGTTTAAAAAACAATTCTGTCAAATGTCGACAATTGCTTTTCTAACTCAGTGATCCTAATATTTAATTGTGTAACTAAATTGTCTTTTGTAGAACCCACTTTCATTATATGTAGTGAAGTCTGAAATAGTTTAATAATGAGGAAACATTTGTAATTAACTTTTCATATGTTCTCTAAATGTTTATATTTTGAACAAATATCAGACTTTAGGCTTCTATTATTTGGAATTTTGAAATTAGTTATTAGGAATAAAACATAAATCAATGCATGGTTAGAAAAAGAAAATATGATCTACCATATGATCACATGTGATGTTTATAATTATTTTAAAGACTGATATTTAATCAATGCATAATTCATTTGGATGGAACAAAGAACAACATTTAGAAAATGTTCTCTTGAACAACCACATATCTTACACAAAACAGGCCTTCCTGTTAAGAAAGCAACCTCTCTCCACAGCTCAAGGATACTTGTGTTGGTGCTAGGCAGCCGTTTGTGCGCCAGCACAGAGAGCAGGAATGCGCCAAATCTTGATAGATACAGCACATTCCTGCCCTCTCCCTTTCACGCTGCTTGAAATAATGATAAATATGGCCCTCAGTGAGGAAACATGTGTGTTCCACATGAAATCAATGCTTAACAAGCAGAAGATAAACATTTGAGAACATGAACATGTTAGTAATTAAACATATAATAAACCTGAATACAAGCATCTTCTTAGGCTTACAACTAACAGTGTGAGTGGCTTTGTGGCAGCCGAACATATAAATCATATAAACTCAAACCCTGAGAAGGGTCACTATATCAATGTACATGGAAGGCACTGGAAAAACAGTTGGATGTTTCGCCAACAACTACCCCTTACAGGCAATATACATTTTAATAGGAAGACATAACTAAAACAAACACGGCATAAATAATATTTACTTTGAAGAGACTGAAAAATTGCATTATAAAAGAAAGATATGCCAAATACTTTTCAGAACACCAGGCTGTACAACAACAGATGGGCATATTCACAAGAACGTGTGATAACTACCGCAAGAGTAGCGTACCGCAACTTTCAACATTGCAGCCTATCGCGGGAAAACAACTCCGTGACAACGTGGAATTCAGAACACGGCGGTATCATGCAATAGTTTGCCGAAACCACGGCCAACGCCCGCGACACAACCACCTTGATGAAGAAAAAAAGACAAACCCCAACGCGAAAAAAGCTGCAATAGGCCAAAGTGTGATAAGAAAACAGTGACAACCAGCGCTAGGGCAGCAATACTCACGTGCAATGTGGGAAAAAGCACTAGAACAGCATACGGAAAATGCCACAGAACAAAATTCATCAACAGCGGAGTACCACGGATGCACCCTGGCCAACTGCAGAGGACAACATGTACACCACAACATCCAAGCACCATGAAAGAACAGAACCGACAGGCACACCTCATGAAAGAGACCAGTGGAATACAAATTAGAGCCGCAGGAGCGGCACACCCACTGTGCAGCATACGCACATAGCAGGAGTGCACCTCAACATTGACAACATCTCGGTACAAACAGCACCCCCACCACATTTGAACACAGGACACAACTGGTTCAGCAAATGTGCACAACCTGGCAAATCACATCTGAAACCGCAGGGAAATGTAACATGACAATGTACAAGTAAAACCTGTAACCTGCAAATATGTTTTATTCACACATGCAGTGCATTTGGACATCTTCTACTGTCGCATGATTACCATGGACGGTCACAATGTGACGTGCTTATGAGAAGTTAGTGTCAATGATGGTATTCCTAGGCCCCTTCCTGCCGCTGCTGCAATGGGATGTGGTAGACCTGCCCCATCACCACCATCATCTGCCGGTACCTCTGGAACTGGGATCCATGGGACCCTTATACGAACACAGATGTTGTGCAACACACAACATGCAACGATTAGCTTGCACACGATGTCCGGGCTGTACAGGAGCTTCCCACCTGTGCGGTCCAGGCACCTGAAATATGACTTCAACACACCAAATGTGCGTTCAAGGATGCCCCTGGTGCGTATGTGGGCCACATTGTACTGCCTCTGGGTGGGTGTGGCCGGGTCTCAGAGGGGTGTCATCATCAAAGGGCAGAGTGCATATTCGTGATCACCTATGACAGTGCAGGGAGAAAAGAGTCAATACTTGGTTTGGCAGGATGTGATGGCAGGTCCACCAATCCAGTGACGCCTGTGCTGGCTGTGTATGGGGTGAGTGTAAGCCAGCCCACAGAGAGTAGCTGATGCTGGCAACTACAACAACAGACATCAGACACTCAGAAATACAATGTCAGAACTACAAGGGGGATGACACAAGTCGCACAGGCTAGTGGCCCCGGATGCACAGCGGGCGACACGGGCCCACCGCCATGGGACGCTGATCTGTGGGAGACTGGGGTAGGGTCATGTGGGCAGAGCAGTGCCTCAAATGTGTCATGGCTGCATTCTACATCTCCACACCTTCAGCTGCTGTGTGGCTGTGGTGCCATGAAATGTCTATATTGGGTGCAGGGGTAGCCCAGGATGACCATGGAGTGGTGTGGTCATGTCTGGTAGGTGGTCGTGTAGTTTGACATGTTAAATGTGGTTTGGTCATGTGTGCATCCTCAAAGTTGTGCATTGTGCTTTGGAGGCTTTGGGATGTGTGGTGTGTTGCTTTGGTACTTACCAACGAGCAGTCCCGTTCCATATATGCCATCCTGAAAGTGCTGGTTGATGATGGACTGTTGGAAGATGAAGGAATCATGCACACTGCCTGGGTAGTTGGCGACCACATTGGTGAAGAGACCCCAGTGGTCCACTATTGCCTGCACATTAATGGAATGCGTGTTCTTTCTGTTGCGGTAGAAGTGTGCAGGATCCACAGGGGGCACAAGTGGGACATGTGTGCAGTCCATTGCCCCCAACACGGCCGGGAATCCAACTATGGCGTAGAAGCCTTGCTTTGTCTCCAGTTGTTCCTGCGCAGTGTTGGGGAAGTGAAGGTACTGGGGTATGAAGCTGAGGATGGCATCCAGGACAGCTGTGTTGAACTTTGATAGGGCTGGCTGTGAGACCGCTCCGACTCTGGCAGTTGTTGGTTGGAAGGTCCAGAGGCAAAGAAGTGCAGCACAGCCAGCAGCTTTGTCAGCCGAGGGATGTTGGTTCTGTGCTGTCTTGGGACAGTCAACCTGTGGGCGATGTGGGTCATGATGTGGATGATGGTTGTCCTTTTGAGCCTGTAGTGGGCAATGAGTTCCTCTAGTGTTAGGTCTGTGAGAGTGGTGCGTTTTCGGTAGGTCCGCTGTCTTACTCTGCGCTGTCTCTGTGGTTGTCCGGGGGGGCGAGTCCGGGTCCTGGGGGTGGTGGCGGTGGGTGTTGTGGCCCTGTTGTGGCTCGAAGCTGCATGATGAGTAGCTCCATGGCGTTGTTTGTTCTTCGTGTATGGCTGTTTGCAGGGCTCCGTTGCCTACTGCAGGTAGTCGTCCATCTTTACACCTGCTTGAGGCAGGTGTTACATTTCTGCGGCTACCGCGGCTTGTTTTTTGTTCGCTTCGCGGATCTGTCAGTTCATTGTGAAAGTGATGTTGTTGTTTTTCCATGTGTTTCTGCACGGGAACACCTACTCTGCATCTCATTAGGGTTAGTTGGTGGTGTCGGCGGTGGTGTTAGGTTTTGAGGCTGTTATCGCGGGTATTCTGACGATGTCTGCTGTTTGCACCAGCTTGTGAATGGGGTGTTAATTCTATCTCCACTTTGCTGCGATAAGGTGGAGATAAATCAGAGGTAAGTCCTTGTGGATATGTCCCCACGTTTTCCATACACGTGCATAAAATCTGGAGTTACATGTCAAAAAAGTAAAAGAAATCAGTTATATAATTTCAGTTAACTTCAAGTGGGAGTTGCATGGCAGTGGGATGGTCCATTTCTAGAAAAGCGGGTTTTGAAAATGACTTAGAGATCTCAGATTTGGAAATTACTGCTGGGTTGTAAAAGCGGTTTGTGAATTTTAACAGTCAATCCCCAGAAAATATCGAAGACGTATATACCTATGTTAACAGCGTCTCTGGTAAAATGTTGATGAATGCAAATATTTGCCTCTCAAACCATCAAGTTAGGTACGGCATGTGCTTTCTTTCAAATGTGAACCACGTGTGAATCTGGAGACACCTAGAGGTGCGGCTGGGCATTCTTTTTAATGCCTTATAACATTTGTGGTAATAATGTGGGGGCCAAGAATAGTGCTGCCCTTCCCTTGTGATGATCCTAGTTGGTAAAACGTCCAGGAGCACACATCTGTTCTCAGTGGTGTTAGTCCTCAGCCATAAAAAAAATATTCATTCTGAAATATATTTTTATTAAACCATGGCCACAATATCGTTCCTTTTATGCAGAGGGTTTGTCGACGTTCAGAAAACAATGGCTCTGTATTGTGCCCGTAAAAGGAAGCCTTTAAATGTGCAAGCATTCATCAGAATGCCCAGATGTGTTGTTTCAAACGCATTTTAGCTTTCATGTTACATTTCACAGTTTAAAACGCAACAACCCACAGAAGAGCATTGACCACCCTGCTAAATGAAAGCAGTTATTGACAACCTTTCAAGGCGCAGGAGTGGTGGGCCCCAGGTTCCCCATCAGTCTGCGCGCCGCTATCAATTTCTCTGATATGAAACTGACAAGCTGAAAACATTTACACTAAAGGGCGCCCTCCTGAAAATCGCTTTACTTACTAAAGTCATATTTTCGCTCCGACAAAAATATGCTGCTTAAGTTTGTTTTATCTCCCTTTTTTCCGGAGCTCGCACATTCTGCTCTCCGTGTTTTTTTCGTCTTCTTTGTTATGTCGTTCTCGAGACAGATCCCAGGCTGTTCGCTGTCACCCTCTGGAGCAAACTGCCGAACAGAAAGCACAGTTGGACAGGCCTAATTACTGCTACTTGGGGTAGTCAGTGTGTGAGCGGTGTCGGCGTCTCACTTAAACAGCAATAGAGCGGTGAGCCTCAGCTGACACCTTCGTCCAACAGCAATACAATGGAGGCTGCATGACTGATAATGTTATGAGAAATGTTTGAAATGATGTTCTGTATGTAAATTGGACTCAAATTATTCTGTCTCCTTTTAAACTGCATCTCATTCTTTAGGTTCGCCCACATTCCATGAAAAAAACACTTCAGGAACTGTAAAAATACGTGATGTAACTAACTTTTTTTGTCTAATTATCTAATTAAAATGTGAAAAGAAAGCGAAATGAAAGAAATTGAAATATGTACTGAAAGAAGTTAATAATAAAAAAAGATCCTTTCAAAGTTAGAGCCATTCTTAGGACTAAAACGTATTTCAAAGCTTTGTGATAATATACGTCAAAGCATATTAAAAACAAGTTATTACGTGATTTTGAAAAAGCAATGCTTCAATAAAAGAAACATAATTATATCTGTAATAAAGCATTGATAAATACAAATGAGGATCATTTTTTCAGGACAATAGCAGAGACGCGGGCTTTGTAGATGTTAACTGGAAACAATGTAGGAAAAGATAGACTGCATTGAATTGAAATATTGAATATTAAAGTTAAACTAAAGATTCTAGCACTTGTTTAGCTAATTGTTTAGTTATTTCCAGGCAATAACACGTAATGAAAAGGTGGGGAGTTTTATCCCAAGCTCTCAGCTTGCAGAAGTCCATATTCATAAAGTCCATCATCAAAACTGATTCTCAGTTTTGATGAAAGACATTTCTGCTCTGTTAAGACGTTATGCTCCCGTTTGATCACCTATTATGAAAAAAACAAATATATATGCTTAATTCAAATAACGCATGAGTAGCTTTTTATTTAAATTTGGTTTTCGATTTTGCTCAGAATTTGTTCTAAATGGCAAATTTACGAAAATGGATAGTGTGTTGAGTTAGCGGACCCTCTTCATGATGGAATGAGTGCTTGAGAAGTACCCTAAATTCCTGGGTGACTCCTCCTGGAGCGGAGGACCATCGCTCCACTTAAATTTCCCCCAAAAATGAAAAATAAAATGGTCATTCAGTACCATTTTAATTTTCATACTCCCGTCCTGAACCGAGCTCACAGAGGAGGGTGGGCTGTTTGCATACTTTTCAAAGTGCACATGTCCCTTTGGCAAGCCATTGTGACAGACAGCCAGACATGCACAATTTGAAACTTCTAACCCAGCTGTCTTAAGACAGCTAAGTTAGAGTAAGTGCAGGCCTCCAGGGTGATGGGGAGTGCTGAGCGAGGCCTCTCCCTCCAATCACGGTGCTGCTCTCACAGCATGAGAGCAGCGCCAGAATTGGTGCCCGCACTGCAGCATCCAGTACCTCAGAAGAGTCCCGGAGTGGAGGAAGTCGGTTCAGATAGGTTTAATTTTTAATATTAATATTTGCGCACACACCCGCCCTCCCCTCCATAGATTACAGCTGCCACTGCCTAAATTTCATATTTGTTCTGAAAAAACACACACATAAAATCAATACTACCAATAGGGAAACTCTCTTGGTTATGAGTAGTGAACATTATCTATGATCAAGCAGATACCGCTGGATGAGGTGCCAACAAATCCTTAAGTAGAAGTGCACCAAGGCATAGGATTTCTATGCTAGAAGAAATTGAATCAGTCTCACTGAGCAGCTGTCTGCTCTTTGATAGGTGCTTCACATTACATGGCCTTTGTTTTAATTTAGACCATTGGAGGGGTTGCAATACAAGCACCTGCTGTCTTTTGCAAGCCTGTATACTTGCTTTACTTTCTATGCTCAGAAAGGCGCTCACACAAAACCCACTCCATGAACATTCATTAGGCATGATGTGTGTGTCTAAAAATGGTAATCTCATTGAACCTACACAGGTCTACGCACCCACTGGTACCAGTCTACCAAACCGCAGCAGGGGAAAAAACTCAGAAGCAGATTGTCTCAGCACCCTCAGCACAGATCAACCCAGCCCCACAGACAACCTCAACAAGAATATCAACAACTTCAACAACTGTATTAAGAACTGTGCATACTCCCTTGCACCCATCAAACATAAAAAGCAAAGAAGATTCAACAGCCAGGCCAGCTTGTACACAGAAGCCCTTTGAGTCACTGGTGCCTAACAGCACTGTAAACAGCTAGAGAGGAAGTGAAGAGGCAGTCACGAAACCACAGACAGAATCACCTACAAGGCTGCCCTCAGATGCTACCACCAGCAACTAAGAGACACCAAGAAAAGTGCACTAATTGATTGCATTGAAGGAAGCTCCCACAGCTGTGAGGAGATATTCAAGATCATCATGACTTCACCACATCCTCAGCCTCCCTCATCAACATCACCCCCCCCAGGAACTCTGCGATTACTTATCGAACTTCTTCCACAGAACAATTGCAAATATCTACAGCAACCTCTCACACCAACCTGACCATAGCCGTCACCAACCAAGATGGCCACCTGACGGAATGGATAACCCTCACAGGAGACAACACAGCAACAATCACTCAGACAATCCATTAAGGGCCTCAACGGATCCATGCCCCCATCATGTCTACAAACAGGGAATGCCACCACCAGCACCACCCCCACCCACATCATCAACACCTCCATCAAATCTGCCATATTCCCAGATGACTGGAAACATGAGGTCATCAATGGCCTCCTCAAGAAACCGTCAGTGAACCCAAACCAACTGAGTAACTTTCCATCCATCTTCATGCTTTCCTAACCAGGCAAAGTGATTGAGATGGCTATCAACAAGCAATTCATACCTCACCTCGAGATCCACCAATGGCTAGACAACACCAAGTCAGGATTCAGAAAGAACCACATCACTGAAACAGCACTCATTGAGGCCACTGATGACATACGGACCATCCTGGTCTGAGGAGAAACAGTGGTACTCCTCTTGCTCGATCTCTCCATGGATTTCAATACTGCCTACCACAACACTCTAATCAGAAGACTTCATGAGATGGCCATCCAAGGATCTGCACTCAACTAGATCTGCTCCTTCTTTACGGGAAGAACCCAAAGGGTCATATTGCCACGCTTCACATAAAAGACAAAGAGCCTGATCTGCGGGAGACCCAGGAATCATCCCTCAGCCCCTCCCTGTTCAGCATTTACATGACACAGTTCACCAACATCATCAAATCCCAAGACATCACTCTCATCTCCTACATTGGCGATATCCAACACATCCTCGCCCTGACCGATAAGACAATAAAACCACAAGAACTGACTTTACCAACTGCTTGGCCACGGTAGCAGAGTGGATGAGAACTAACTGCTTGAAGCTCAATACTCAAAAGACTGAAATACTAGTCTTCAGAAATAAGACCTTTAAATTGGCTTCCACCTGGTGGCCTTCGGAGCTAGGATGCTTCCACATCTAACGCGTGCTATGAAAGCTCATCAAATGGCTGCCAAAGAACATCAGACAGACCGTCATGCAAATACGCATCACAAACAAGCTAGAATACAGCAATGCACTCAATGCGGGAATCTCTAACCAACCGCTAAACAGATTTTAGACCATCCAGAACCCAGATGTAAGAGTCAAACTTGACCTTTCATGCTGCAATCACATCGCACCACACCTCAAGAAACTTCACAGGCACCCCATTCACAAACACAGCCAGTTCAAACTTCTCGTGCACACTTAGAAAGCCTTGCACAACACTAGACCAGCTTACCTGAATTACGCATAAACTTTCACTAGCCTGCTAGATACCTACGCTCTGCCTCACAGTTACTCACACACATTACCTGCATTCACAAAAGCAGAGCTGGAGGTTGTTCAATCTTTTATATTGCACCCAAAACATGAAACAACCTGCCTCAACATATCAAAGCCTCCACTTCACTTCTTGAGTTCCACAAGAGGCTGAAGACCTGGCTTTTTGAATAACTCCACAAGGACTACATTCCTATACACCTGCTCTAGAGCCTTAATACCCGCACATGTGATTAGTGAGCCACAAAAATTGTCATAACATAATGTAACATAACAGGATACAAGTCTTGGGAAAGCATAAAAGAACTAGACTGAAATGGGAAACATTATTGTTTCCTCTTTTTCAGCTTTTCCATGGCTGTAGTTGTTTTTGTTGAATTTGTTATGAAGTTTAAAATCCCTATTTAGCCATGCATTCTTTTATGTTTATTTTATACAGCATTATATTGCTGGTGAGTACAGCCAATAAGTTTCAACAATTTGATGGCCTAGCAGGTAATTTGGTGGCACATATAAATACAGAGAAGGGAACCAACATACTTACAGTGAGCATTTAGTAGTCTTGTACGTTAGTATAGGAATGCAGATGGGTAAGAGGAGGTGAGTATGGTTAGCGTTGATGAAGTCACCAGTTAATGACATCATCAATTGATCAATGGGAATATTGAAGATCATGCACAGATGCAATTTTACTGAGTGTTCTCTTTTATTTCATGACAACTCACGTAATGGGAGACAAAGTGTGTGTCCAGCAGTTTTCTGAAATCCATATGTTAGACACCCCTCAGTGTTGAGGATGCATAAAGGTCTTTGTGAGTAGAAAGTAACTTTCAACAACCTACCTCTTGTACAGATAGAGTTGATATAGGGATGCACAGAAGGGCCGTTACAAAGAACTTTGTGTACCTGCTATTGGCATATTTAATGTGCTGAACAGGGTTGTCTTTATTATCTTAGGAAATTATCTTGTTTATGAGTACTAAAAATCATAACTTGTGAATCTAATAGGGTGAGTACCAGCCTTATATTTTCACAAGAAGAATATCTGAGTCAAAGTCCCAAGATGGCTGTCAAGACTTCCTGGTTGAAGTGTTGGAAGTCAATCAGATCCCTGCACGAGATAGGGAAGATTCGAGGAGGGGTTGTGTCCCTTGATATACTAATTTTGTTTTCTTTTAAAAACTTTGAAACTACTCAACGGATTTACAACAAATAATAAAAAAGGGTGCTTTCTAAACCAAGATCTACCTTTCTGCCAAATTTGCTGTAACTCTGTTCAGCAGTTCGGGCTGTAGTTGTGACTAAAGTCCCTATTGGAATTAATATGAGAAATATACTTTTTTTGCCCTCCTCCCCCTTTTTCTTGGCCCCTGCTTGCTGGATCACCCCAAAACTTCCCATGCACAACTAGACAGAGTAGGGAACTTTCTTTGGGAAAATTTCATGAAGATTCGACAATCAACACCAAGATACAGGCAAGTCAAAAATGCTTTTCCTATAGAAACTAGGTTCTAACTATTACTACTTACTGGTGAACACCAGTAGATACTATACATATACTTGATAAAGGAATAGGACACTTTCTCAATTCAACTGTGTATAAAGATATAAAGGCACATCATTGGAGAGGACAAGTGAAGTCAAAAGTAAAGTTGAAAGTGACAGAGAAGAGAAAGAAGGGCGAGTAACAAGTATAAATTATAAGCACATGTCAGCGAATAAATGGTCATCATTGTTTCTAGAAATCTGGAAATCAAAACATGCTCATATTTGGAAAACACAAGCAGAATTTCAATACAACCATTTGCTATGCTATCTTCTTAGATTAACAAAGTTTAGAAATCATTTTCTTGGCCAAGATATAACATTGAAATAGCGAACACTGTGGTCCTTGTTCTGATGGTAAGGAAGAAGGAAACATGGGAAATAGTATAAGCATTGAAGATCTAGGCAGCAGACAACTCACTAATAATAATTTCACCAAACACTGCATTCAGAAAAGTATGATCCTAACACAAGCATGTAATATGTGGCCCATAGAACCACAATCAGAGATGCATATCCAGCAAGGCTCTTGATCTAGTTAGCACTAATTTGGACTTTAGGAAGCTAGACATTTGCTCAGTAATTTGCAAAAGAATGAGTGCTGGTGTCTAAAGATCTGCTTAGTAGCCCGTGGCTGTTGCAATTAAATGTCAGTGCTTTCAATAAGAAGACTGGTTAGTCTTGAATCCACCACATGTCCTCTTAATCCACTACTGGACACTGCCTGGCCTTCATCTTAGTATTATTGCTCCCTGCTTTCTGCCTTTGTGATTGTTTATCCATCTTTCTTGTCCTACATCTTTACCCTTTGTGCATTTTTCCCTCTCTTGACCTCTGTAAATGTAATATTAGGACAAATAAGAGCCGGTCCCTAAAATTGAATGCCAGTGTGCCCCATCGGCAACCATCGGCTCAAATTAAGAACTGCCTTTGATAGAGTAAATTGGCATTATGTAGAGTTCACATTAAGTACATTTGGATTTGCCCAATCTTTTTAAAAATCTTCAAGTCATTATACATAAATGCCAGAGCAGAGTTTGCACAAATTGTACTATCTTAGACTGTTTTAACTTTAAGTTATTGCTTTGCATCCCACTTCATGGACTGGAACATTAAGTGAACAAAGTTTCACAAATGTAGCACTAAAACATTGACCCATGCTCTTGTTTGCAGAGCTTTGTCATTAGACGGTGCTTTCCATTGCATGAGTGCCCATTCCAACCTCTAGAAAACATGGTCCCTTCTTGGCTACGATGGTAATCTTTCCAGACATGGTTGTGCTGTAGACCCTGATGTCCACTAAACATTGAATTATCAAAGAGGTTGAAAATGCTTGGCCCATAAGTTCTATACCGTTCTAGAGTCACACTCAGATGGTTATTTTTCACAGCCTGAAAGTGTAAAAGGGGGAAAAGTCGTCAGGAAAACAATCAATTAGCCAATAACTCATTTGGATACATAATAACCCTCGGGCAATTACATAAGGTTAGTTAGTTTATTACAAAGTTAAAAATAACTTAATATTGAGACACGCAACACCAGTGTATAGTAATACTGAAGAATCAGCATGAAGCCAAATCTGCGCATCCAGTTTAGACGGTGCAGCATAAGCAACACAATTAATTTAAGAAGTAGAATACAGAAAATCAGGAAGCATGAGTCCAAATTTGCCTGTATTGAGGGTTGGTGAATAAAAAGCATTACATCTATGCCTACTCTAACTCTAAGATGACATCCTTAAATAAGCATTTTCAGATGGAAGGATAAAAGGTGTCAGCACGTGTAATCTCCCTCGAAGCCTCTCTACGATCAATGGGTCAATTAGCATACAGCTACCAAAAACAGAGCTCATTTTAGGAAGCTCTCTCTATGGAGGCAAAGAAGAAGTGACACGCTATCCCTACTTTCAACCACCAGTTATCCACAGGTAGGACTCCCAAGATGAATTTCGAGTCCCACTACCTACTCTAAGTACAGACTGAAGGTATTTTTTCATGCTGTCGATGGTGTGCCTTTGTTGCTACAATTCCCAGGCCTTCTCACATGTGAAGGACGACAACCTTCCTTTATCAATTCAAGCCACACGTTTGTAACTTCTTCTCTCTGTGCCTGACTAGTAAAACAAAGACATTCAGCCACATGCATCATTCTCGGCATTTGCGAATCCTTAATTGCGATTTTTAAGGAATCGCAATTAAGGAATGGCAAATGCCTATGCATTAAAAAAACACATAATTATTTTCGAATCGGTATTTTTCCTTAATTGCGATTCACAATTTGCGAATCACAATTAAGGAAAACCTTTCCATTGATTCCTATGGGCCAAAAGGCCCATAGGAATCAATGGGAAGGCATTTACAAATTGCGATTTTCTTTTTGCGAATCGCAATTTGTTAATGCATTTCAAGGGTGCAGGGGGGTCCAAAGGACCCCCCCCTTCACCCCTGAAATGTATTTGTAAGTACAAGTTTCACACACACATGTCCCAAGGACATGTGTGTGTGTGTAACATGAAAGTTTCAAAAATGCATTTTTGTGCATTTTTGAGGTTTTTCGCAAATTAACACGAGGTCCAACCTCGTGTTAATTTGCTCCCTCTAATTAAAAAATCGCAATTCCTTAAACATTCATGCATTGCATTTAAGGAATCGCAAAAATGCGATTCCTTAAATGCAATCGCATTTTAAGAAGTCGCAATAAATAGCGATTTCTATTGCAATAGATGATGCATCCCAAAAAGCGATTTAGGAATCGCAAACGGCCGATTTTTCCAAATCGCACCGTTTGCGATTCCTAAATCCTTTGATGCATGTAGCCAATTATTCTGTTTTAACCTGCAACAAAAAACATGAGAAAGAACAGATTCCATGGTACACATTAAATTCAAACTGTTAATTCTAAAGGGAGCGTTTTCTGGAACTAGCATTTCTGGAATACGAATTTCAGTTAAAATAAGAGAAACATAATATAAGTTTTTTTAATTTACCTAACATTAATTCAAATTTCAATTCATATATTTACCTACGTAAGAAATAACATAATTAATAAGCATATTTAATATACGAATAAGTGTCAGTTGCACAACATGAATTATTAATTTGAATATTTCCTACTAGTTACATTCATTTTCTATGTCGATTCTCCATTCTAATTGTCAAGGGCCTAAAATACAGCACATATTCTTGTAAATACATTTCAAGTTCTAAAACTTCACGTTAATGCAGCAAATGATTATAAGCGGTGCGCTCTACTCATGATTATAACGCACCCCTTTAATTGGAATCGGATCTCCACTCTATCAAGGTGTTGGTAGAATCTTAATGATTGCTGAATAGGCTTCATTGCGTTTGTGATGAATTTCACCCATTTTGAATTTAAATACATTCATTGAATCTTTTATTTATGTATAGAAAGTGTTAGAATTACTTACTTCTGAGAGACTCGATCAAAATACAGCATCCTCCTCTTTGCCAAATTAGATATGGGGTTAGTAACTAATCTAAATATTGCCTAATTTTGTGACATTAAGCATTACATAGTATTCACCAAACCTGGTAAAAAATATGAATATTCATTTTCAGTGGTCTTTTTGGTACTTGTACAGTGGGCCACAAAATATGACTTCCCCATCTCACGTACTCAGAAAATGCCATATGTGCACAAATCTGACATTACATTCAACACTTTACATCACAAATGTATGATTTTTTCTTTATTCTATTATAATCACATATAACATAAAACTATCAGCCTTTACAAATTCTAGTAAGTATATTTATATTTATTGTGAGAACTACAGTAGAATGTCATTTCACTCCCACCCATGCCTTTCATCAACCACCCATTTGTATAGAATCTATTAGTTAACTTCCATACATCATGGTGAGTATGGAAATGCTCCAAGGTGGAACCCATCTAACAACAGTGCATTGTGTAAACAGTACTCTCCTTCAAATTTGTCAATGTAGCTTTTGGGTGGTACAATCTATTCCCCTCCACCTACTGCTGTACAAAAATATTCTAACATACATATAAAATCAGACTGCACTGAGCATGTCACAGCGAAAATCTTCTGACTGATCACACAACCACCCTTTAGAAATAAATGCACAGAATTTCATATAAATTGTTATATATGTGCATATATTGATAATATTGAAAAAGTTCCTTCACCACATACAAACTCTCATCAATAAATTAAGACTATGGACGTTCCTTAAACCCCTACATTCTTCCCCAAAGAAAACAAGTTTTAATCCTTTATGATCCAGTATAAGGCCAGTAAACCTGCAGGACCTTACTACTGTACTCACTAATGTGATGTAATGTAATGTGCACTTATATAGCGCGGCTGTCACCCCAAGGGTATCCTGGCGCTTAGATTACCAACCAGCGAGGACAGAGCAAGATAATCCAAGATCACTATCTGGGGAATAGTCTAGTTCTCAATTCTTTCCTGAAATATGACAGGGCATTTAGTTGCCTGAGTTCCAGTGGTAATGCATTCCAAAGCTTGGCTGCCGTAAAGCTAAAGGATCTGCCACCCATTCGAACCCATTCGCGGGGAACGCAGACCAAGTTAGCAGAAGAAGAGTGCAAAGATCTGGCAGGGGCATACCACACAAATTTCCTTTATAGGATTTTAGGCCCAATTTTATGTACTGCCCTATAGACAATACAAAGTGCCTTAAAGTGTACTCTTTGTACAACAGGAAGCCAGTGGAGATCTTTTAAGGCCAATTTAGCCGCAGCTCCGCGTGGCCGGGTCAATGCCAATTTAGCCGCCATGGTCTGTATTCTTTGTAGTTTCTTTAGCAAAGAGACTGGAGCACCCAGGAGAAGTGCATTACAATAGTCTATTCTGCTCAGGACAATACTCTGTACCACTAAAGGTCTAACAAGAGTGGGTAAAAATGGAAGGATCTTCTGAAGGGCTCTAAGCAGATATAGACAGGTGGTCACTGTTTTGTTCACCTGGGAGTCCAACTGTAAGTTGCTGTCCAACATCACTCCCAGATTACGTACTGTATTGGCGGGCACAGAAGAATTATTGGCCAGATCTTGCCAAAAGTCTGCTGGAAGGGGGCGCTGAATTTTACCTGACGTACAGCACATAACTTCAGTTTTTTCCCCATTGAATTGTAGGGAGTTCTCTTTCAGCCAGGCTGCTGTTCTATGCAGGCAATTTTGAAATTTTTCCAGGGAGACTGCATTGTCGCCCTCAACCGCGAAGATAAGCTGAGTGTCATCCACATAGTTGATGACATCATTGCCAAATGAGTTTATTAAACTGGTGAGCGGGCAGAGATAAACGTTAAACAAGATTGGGCTGATGGCTGAGCCATGGGGGACCCCCTGCTAAATAAATCCAATCATATTAAGATTTAAATGAATTTATTAATGGTCATATTCGATCTACGGAGCATTGCATTCTATTGTATTGCCCCTCTATAAACATTCTTTGACTTCTGTAGTAAACTAAAGGCCTCATGTATCATTATTCAAAGCAGCGATTACCTAGTTGCGATTTAATCCAAATCGTAATTAGTTTATCGATATTCCTAATGTATAAAGGGCCTAATGTATAAAGGGCCAGATGTCCGACCAGTCCATTTCGTGTGTCGCGGACCTGGATCTTCGGTTGAACTGGAGCTGCACCACCCCCTCCCCCCCCCCACCCACAGCGCCTTGAGACCCTCACGGGTGAGTAGCGCGCTTTAAACCCCCTGATTGCTTGATTGATTGAAATTCTGATGTTTTGCGTCTCACAATTTGTGACTCACAAAATGGAATGTACAACAGTGTCTGAGACACTGTTTGCAATTCCCAAATGGGTTGCAAATGACCTGCCTCATTAATATTCATGAGGCTGGTTGCAATTTGCGACCCATTTGGAAGGGCCAGCACTCACAGAGATAGTATCCTGCTGGGGTCAGCAGACCATCATGTCATTGACTGCTTTTTAAATAAAGCAGTTTATTTTTTTCAAATGCAGCCTGTTTTCCTTAAAGAAAAACAGGATGCATTTAAAAAAGAAAAATGAAACGCTTCGGTTTAATTTTTCAAGAGCAGGCAGAGGTCCATGGGAACACTGCCTGCTCTTAAAACATATTTTCGCTGTCCAACACATAGGGGAAGGGGTCCCTTGGAGGACCACTTCCCGTTTGCAACTGGCTTATCACCTACTTGTAGTAGGTGGTAACTGCAATTGTTTTGCGACTGCATTTGCTGTGGCAAAACTATCGTACATACTAGTGCGACTCGCTATTATGAAGGGACTCCCTTGACACGCCCCTTCCTGATAGCGACTCACAAACCCTTTTTTTCTGAGCCGGTAATAGGTTACAGAGTCGCAAAATACTGTTTGTTCATACCAAACACTTTTTAAGCTGTCGCAAACGGGCCAATTTCCTGTTTGCTACCCTTAAAAAGAGTCATACATCTGTCCCGAAACTCTTTTGAGTTTCATTAACGATTCCTAATGGGTCACAAATAGACCTACCTCATGCATATTAATGAGGTAGGTCGCAATTTAGCAACTCAATATGGATTTATACCATCACAGGGATAGTGGCCCGCTGAGGTCAGCAGACCACCATGTCTGTGATTGCTTTTAAATAAAGCAGTCTTTTTTTCAAATGCAGCCCGTTTTCTTTGTGGGAAAACAGGATGCCTTTAAAAAGAAAAATGAAACTTTGCAGATTCTTTTTCAAGAGTATGCAGTGGTCCGTTGAACCACTGCCTGCTTTTAAGAAATATTTCTCCATTCTCAATGGGGAAGGGGCCCATTTGCGAATAGGTTACCACCTCTTTCAAGGAGCCGGTTAGATATGAATGTTTTGCAACTGTAATTCGGTCACAAAACATTCATACATCTCATTCAAATTCGGTATTTGGAAGGGACGCCCCAACCACGCCCCTTCCAAATACTGAATCTCAATCACCAATTGCGATTCGGTAACATCTTACCGAATCGCAATTTGTGTTTCATACATATGTAAAAGCATTTTCGCTGTCAGAAACTGACCGATCTGCCGTTTCCTACCACAAAAATGCTTAATACCTTTGGCCCTAAATTCCTTTTTATGTTTTTTTTAAACTACCTTGCAACATTCTGATCTTATTCTGTATCATATATTTCATATATTCCTCACAAGCGCAACCAGTTCAGCAAATGTTTAGTGTAACCATCTAAAAAATTCTACACTCGTCTTTATCCGCTGAAACAGTGTGCAACCGACCACGATAGCCTCGCCTCAGAAGAGCAGGAAGAACATGCCCATTCTATAGCCCTCCAAATCCCTCGAAACATGGTTGTATCACCAATGCGTATCACTCCTGTTTTCCTACTTTTTTCTGTACTATTGCTTCTCTTTGTTATCATCAATTGTCAATAGTGGGGCACACAAGTCGTGCTTCTATCTTTTATAAGGCTTGCCAGAATTAAGAAAGTCCCCCTCATGTGCACAGTGCCCAGTTTCATAATTGATATTCACATATTCTTAAAACCACTGCAATCTGCTGTGATCGCAATCAATTCTTTGTTGAAATGTTTGTTGAACCCCGACCACAGTCCATGAGCATGATATAAAGAATACAACTGAAATTCTAAATTTAACATCTCATACTTAGCATTCAATTCAGCTAGTAGATTCCTCTTCCTTATTTTCCACAGAGCTCTTTTCTGTATATAGGCCATTCCCTTAAAGCTACTTGAATAGCAAATAACTATCAGCCTGATTCATGTACGGGCCGTTTTGCGTGTCCCTAATAGCGAGTAATAGCGACTCGCTATTGAGGAAACGCAAAACGGCATTCATGTACTTTTCGGGGGAAAAATAGCGACTCGCACGCGGGCGCTAAATCCGTTAGCGACCAACTAAAAACGCAGAAAAATCGCTATTCCCGGCTACCTGCGTCGGGATTGCGACTCGCAATCCCGTGCGATCGGGAATGCGACTCGCAATCCCGTGCGATCGGGAATGCGACTCGCAATCCCGTGCGATCGGGAATGCGACTCGCAATCCCGTGCGATCGGGAATGCGACTCGCAATCTCGCGCGATCGGGAAAACGGGAAGTCGCTTTCCGAGCACAGTGATGACATCACAACCAGGAAGCAGGCAGTTCCCACCCCCAAACACCACAGCGAGGCAAACCTCCGAGGGAGCAAGTCGGCAAGCAGACGCTAAACCAGCGATAGCGACTTCTCTACCGACTGAAATAGCGACATATCTGCTGCCATGGCTGAGGAACCTGTCCCTGGCCCCAGCAACAGCGCAGGACGAAAGCGAAAGCTCAAGTTCTCAGAGCAGGAGCTCGAGAACCTCATTGAAGGGGTGGTGGCCAACCATGACCGGCTCTTCGGGACCAACTCCAGAAAGGTCCCAGAGCAAGACAAGCGCAGGATCTGGCTGGGAATAGCCTCCAGCGTAAACTCGGTGGGTGTTGCCGATCGGTCATTGGAGGAGCTAAAGAAGCGCTGGTATGACCTCCGAGGTCGTGCCAAGGAGAGGGTGGCGGAGCGCCTTGGAGAGGCATCGGGCACTGGAGATGGCGGACCGACAGTCCCACCCAACACACCTCTGGAGGACCAGGTCGAGGACACCCTTGAGAGGGAGGCGTGCGTTGGCGTGACCCCTCTGGACTCCTCCCGCCCCACCCAAGACACCCAAGGTAAGTGGCATGCGACTGCGACCCTGTCCCCTATGACCGTCCCTGACCAAATAGGCTCACTTATTGGCCCTTAGTCATGCCTTTGTTGCGCATCAGGGAATGCCCTGAAGCATTGTGGGAGATGTAGTATGTCCACAATGTAGTAGTACCCCAATGCAGCCAGACAGGTCCCAAATTACGTAAATCCACAGCCATCCAGGGAATGTCACCCAGCATGCATGTAACATCAGCACGTCTGACAGTCACATGCAACTAATGAGTATCCACTTACCCTCACAGGTGGCGCAGACAGCAGTGACAGCGAGAGGCTGCTGATAGATGAGGAGGCCCAGGTGGAGGAATCACAACCAGAAAGCCAGGCACCAGCCCCTGCCGCTCAAACAACACCAGCAGCCAGGCCCCCCACCAACGTTGTGGCCCCTGCATCTAGCATCCCACCCGCAGCCAAGGCCAGGCCCCCCACCGTAGCTGCATCTGGATCTGCCGCACCACCCGCAGCCAAGGCCAGGCCCCCCACCGTAGCTGCATCTGGATCTGCCGCACCACCCGCAGCCAAGGCCAGGCCCCCCACCGTAGCTGCATCTGGATCTGCCGCACCACCCGCAGCCAGAGCCAGGCACCCCACAAATGTGCCCCCAGTCCCTGCCGCACCAGCAACGCCTGCTGCAACACCACCTGCAGCTGGTGCCAATAGATCTGGGCCTGCGACAGCGGCAACACCGCGGGCAATCAGCAGTAGGGGCAATGGACATCGCTATGCCTGCATGAGCGTTGAGAGACGCATGCTCCGTATCCACCAGTGCCAGTCACAGCAGCAAGGTGCCATCCAGCTCCAGCTTCACAAAATTGGGCGCAATGTGGCGGGAGTTGGAGAGCGCATGGACCGCATGACGGCGGCCATGGGCCGCATGACTGCAGCCATGGAGGAGAACACTGCTGCGCTGCTCAAGCACCGCAGTGTAGCGAGCCGGCGCCACCACCAGCTGATGAGCCGGCTGTCGGCCTATAGCAGGTCGAATTATGTGGCAGCAAATGCCACCACCCAGTTGTCGCGGCGCTCTCTCACCCAGCAGCACCAACTAGTGCAGTGCTGTGAGGACATCACCAGGGTGCTGGAGCACCTAACCACCGCCGTAACGGCACTACACACACCTGCGCTACCGGCCACTGTAGGGGGCGACGATGCCAGTGAGGGTGCCTCCAGCATGAGCAGCCAATCGGCCACACTGGTCCCGCCACCTAGGCGTAGCACCAGGGCAACGCCTGGTACAGGAGCCCAGGAAGAGGAAGAGCCTCAGAGGCGCTTGGGCATTACGCGCAGGAGGCGCCATTGACACTGTCTGCATAACACTGGCACAGGCTGACGCTAAGCCTGCCAAGTACATGCACACTGCAGTATGACGCAATACTGGTATTTGTAAATAGTTGGACTGATTACCTTTTTGTTGTGAATGAAACAAATATATTTTTTTTGCTGCACACATTAGCCTTGTGTAATCATTACATTTTGCATGCAATTGTGATATGTGGGGTGGGGGAAGAGGGTGGGCTAGAAATTGTTCACTGTGATGTGGCTGCGACGTCTGTGGCCTTCAGCTGGGTTCTCCCCGCGTGCATGGTGCACATGTGCTGGTGGCCGGTCGTCCCCTTCAGATTCACTGCCTGAGATGTCAACAGGTATCCGGCGCTTGGTTGCAATGTTATGGAGCATTGCACAGACAGCCACAATGCGGCAGCACGCAGCAGGACTGTAATACATGGCCCCACCTGTCTTGTGCAGTATACGGAACCTGCTCTTGAGCAGGCCAAATGTCCTTTCTATACAGTTCCTTGTCCGGATGTGCGCAACGTTGTAGCGCCGTTGCTGAGGTGTGGCAGGGTTGAGGTAAGGGGTCAGGAGGTATTCCCGTAGGGCGTAGCCACTGTCACCTGAATGAGAGGAGCAGATGTTGATTGCCTGTGCAGCGCAGTGACTTCATTGCAATGTGACATTGTCGACAAAGTGTACTTACCAAGTAGGTGTCCTTCCCCAAACTCTCCTCTGAGCAGTCATGTGTGGAGTCCACTGTGCCTGAAGATAAAGGAATCATGGGTACTCCCTGGGTACTGTGCGACAATGTCAGTGATGATGGTCTTGGCATTGCAGACCATCTGTATGTTGAGGGAGTGGTAGGACGTCCGGTTGCGGTACATATACTCCGTGGCAGCTGGTGGGCAGATGGCGACGTGGGTACAGTCGATGCAGCCGAGGACATGGGGAAAATGGGCTACATTGTAAAATTGTAGTTTTGTCAGGTCCAATTCCTGTTGGCTCGTGGGAAATGTGATGTGGCGGTGGAGCTGGGTGAGCATGGCGTCAACAAAAGTGTGGAGGCAGCGTGACATGGTGGGCTGGGATATCCCCCCAGCAGCCGCTACTATGCCCTGGAAACTGCCGGAGGCCAGGAGGTGCAGGCTGCACAATACCTGCACATGTGTAGGCACAGAATTGTTTCGCCTTGTTGGGTGCTGCATGAGGGGGTCAAGTTCTTGTATCAGCCAGGTGATCATTTCCCCATTCAGCCTGTATTTGGCATAAATCTGTTCTCTGGTTTGGCCCAGCAAGGTGACCCGCTGCCGGTAAATCCTTTCCTGCCTCATGCGTCTCCTCCGTGCCGCTCGCTGTAGCCTTCGCCGCCTCACCACCATGTACATTCCTGGCATTGTGGAACGCCCAATGCTGCTGCTAATGTCCTTATGTGTGATTGGTCAGGCCTGGACCTGTTGGTGATTGGCCAACTGTTTTTCAAATTTTACTTAATCATGGCTTTTATGGTTACCACCTGCTTTGAGTTGTCCTTAATTTGCGCTGCGCAAAAATGCGATTTTGGGGTTTTCCGCTATTGTTTCTTTTTCATGAATGCCAATTGAGAATAAATTGCGTTTCGCTATTCATTTCGCAGATTCCGTGGTTGGTCGATATTTCCGTATCGCTAATGCGCGACTACCGGGACTCTGCGACTATTATAGCGTAATCGCTATTTAAATCGCTATTCTGTGTTTGCGAATTCGCTATTTTGTACTTGAATGCCGATTCCGTGTTTTGCACCCGCAATTGCATTTTCGCAGCCATTGCGGGCGCAATTTCGCTTCATGAATCAGGCTGTATGTTTCCCTGCTTATCTTTCTTATGTGCTGTTTTCTTACTTAAAGTCCTAGAGTCTGCACCATTGTTTTTCATCTTGAATTCTCAACACTCCACAATGACACCTGCATTGACGATTTTTCCGTATTTCAAGGATTTACACCAGCTCTGTTACACTTTACTTCTCAACATGGGTCAAACTCTGACACTTCTCAAAGTTGACTAGTGCTTTTCAAGTAAAGATCATTCAGTGTGAGTGGACTGTGGGCCAGCAGGAATCCGACCACATGCTCAATCGTTACGTTTGTGAACAGATATGACATGTGGCAGACTGACATTACATAGTCATTACATAGTCTGCAGGATGAGTACATTGGTGAGACTATCTGCCTATGATTCGTTACATGAAACACACAACAATGATTATTGCCACTACGTTTATGTAGTGACTCCGGCAACCGTGGGCACAACTGAACGAAACTATTTTGAGCGCTTATTATTATTATTATTACTATTTTGAGATGCTACACAGCACCTCACATGCATTAAAACTCAAGACCTTCTCTTACATCCCAAAGCTACACCCCCTGGATACTACATCTAGCTAATCAATTGCTGGTTTGCTATTTTTAATTCTGTTGGCTGTTGGTGATAGACGTGGCATATTTCATCCAAAAGAAAGTTTAGGTTATCAACCTTGGGGGCAGATGTTTTATTCTTCATACAACAGTGCAATAACCAAATTTACTTCACCGAATTACACAGGGGAGAAAAAGAGCACAGAGCCAAGCAATAAGCTTGAACTGCTGCTGCTGTCCTCCCTTATGCTGGGACTTTCATTATGTTGCCTTGCATGATGCATAGCCTCACAACATGGTGCAGAGGTGAGTGTGCCCTGTATAGCATAGGAGTTGTACTGAAAGCATTATTTTGTGTTTCAAAATCCTATGCCTAGACATATTTCAGAAGGAGCCTATGCCTGGGGGTGTGCTATGCACTTCAGCACACATGCAATATATTCGCTTTTAGATAAATGAATGCATTTCCTCTTGTTAACTCTTACTTCAAAGAGAAAGTTGTTTTCTTTTTAGCCAAAGCTCGGACCGACTGCTTAGTAGATCAGGATTTGCATCAAACCTATTGGTGTTTGCACTGATCCACCCATATAAGGCCTTGGTATTGCCCCCTGGAGGCAAAGCAGAGGGAATCACGTTATAACCCCAGAAAAGAACATCTTTGAGGTAAAAAACAAATTTCACTCTGGAAAGTAAATACCAATGCATCCCTTTATATATCACTTTACACCACTTCGTATAATTTTGAGACCTTGCAAAGCCACAGTAAATCCAAGTCTTTGTTGCAAGAGAAATGTATTTCTTGAAAAAACGTGGAGACCAGCAGAGAAAAAGGTCTTACCAAGTTGGATGGATGGGCAACCGTATGAGATAATCTCTGTTTTAGCTACATAAAAGTGCAGACAGCTTTCTGTCATAAAGCACTCCACCTGAACAAAAGAGGTGTTCAAGAGGTGTTCAACTTATTGCTGCAGATGAGGTACGTTCAAAATAATTATAGGTGTCATCGACATACAAATGGCATACCAAATTACGGGGCATATTATCAAGAAACGGAGTTAAGATTATCGCCGATTTAGCGGCAGAAAACTGCTGCTAAAGCGGCGATAAAGGGCTTGATAATATGACCTTGTGAATTCTCGTAGAAGCCCATGTTCTTGTGTGAACATGGGCTTCTATTGGAATTCTCTACAGCATATTATCAAGACCATTATCGCCGCTTTAGCAGCAGTTTCCTGCCACTAAAGCGGCGATAATCTTAACTCTGTTCTTGATAATATGCCCCTACATTTCTGAAAAAAATTACAAAGTAGAGGTCAAGTAGTAATTAAGTTTCACAGGGAACAAAGGATACCCTTGGGGACTCGTTTAACAATGGTGGGGCAGGAAAGAAACAAAGCTAGGCTTACACTCAAAAGCAAACAAATCACAACACATCTTTATGCGAGCACTGTTCATGGCTCCTCAAGAGCGCAAGTAGAATAGTATTATCCACAAAAAGCAGAAAATATTTAGCTAAACAAATATAGGCTATTCAACCTTGGAGGCGACTTTTAGCTCAGAGACCCTTAATAGTCCCTATTATTGCTTAAAAGGTCTATAAATGTACATTGTACCCATTTAAGGTGTTCACTAGTGAAGTTTGTAGTAAATATACTACATAGTCAAATATCATTAGGTATTCTTCTACCAAACAAATGGAGTTATTTACCAATTTTCTTTCAGGGCTGGAACTGTTTTAATAGGAAGTCTTGTTTTCTGTGTTATCTGGAGACAAAACGTCATAAATATCAAATGGTCTGTGTACTAAGAGGGCTTCCATCAACTGTTATTTTTCAGCCAACAGCACTATGCATGATGTGACTTGTAGGCCTTTAGAAAAAAGATGTAATGACTCGTCCCAGCATACCTTTTTGCTATTGACTAAAAATAAGGACTGACTGTAGATACTACTGCTGAAATGCAGTTAGTTTACAAGTAAGTTTCATCTCCTCTCTATCCACCCTTGACAAATAGATCACTCACATTTTATGATTCTACACATATATTACTCTGCAATTCCAGGATTTGTACTTGGCGCTACAGTATTGACAGCCCGTGGTGAACACCAACGCAAAGTTCCAGCAATGAAAGTCCAGGAAGCCCGACCGGATCTTCACGCTACAGAGACGACCATCCGTGACACTCTCCCTGCTCCTCATGGTCTCTTCCACCGCGAACTGGATTGTTTGCGCCTCACTTTGAAAAAACAACTTTCTCTGCAGATCTAACCTATCGGAATCTGACCCGTGTTCCATTGCAGTCAGTCTGAATTTGAGACTTTAACCTGGTCTAACATGATCAGATAACTGCTATTTATGTACTTATTTATAAAGTTTTACATAGTGCAAACTTGACATTAGAAGGGTATCCAATTGCTTTACAAAGATTTCAATAAGTAGAAAACACAAAACCACGAAACACGAATGCTGACAATATCCATTGTAAATCGGGAGTTGGACAGTGAGTTAGAAACCAGGATGTACTGTCAAATCAGTATCCAGAGAAATGAGTCAGTGGGTTCAGGGTAGAGTTTTGTTCCTTAAAAGCAGTTTGACTTCTTTTTTGAATTATGTGATTGAAGGGTTCAGTCTGACTTCAGAGGGCAGGGAGTGCCAGAATCTGGAGGCCAATCCAGAGAAAGCTCGGTTGCAGGTTTTCTTTTCCCAAATTTTTGAGGTTTCCACAGGAATGTGCTGTTGCTTCTAGACAATTTGCCTACACCAGACAATTTCAGTTTATCAGCTAGGTACTTCAGTGTGTGGAAGTGTAGGGCTTAATGGGTCATTCAAGCAATTTCAGTGCTATCCTTGTCTCATAAGGGAGCCAATTTAGTGCCTTCAGATCTGGAGTGATGTGGTTATTCATTTTGGATCCAGTGATGAGCCTTTCAGCAGAGTTAATGGATACCCTCAGTGGAGCCAATTTGAATCTCAGCAGACCACAGAGGGTTGCACTCCCATAGTCTAACCTGGTGATCATTAGAGCGTGCACAGCTGATTTAAGGTAGTTGAAGGGAAGGAAGGGTTTTTATTATTCTTAGAATGTTAATTTTAAAGCTTACTCTTCTGGTGGCTGAGCTGATGTGTTCCTGCATTTTGAGATTCTTGTCAAGTGCTCCTCTGGTGGCTGAGCTAATGTGTTCCTGCATGTTGATATTCTTGTCAAGTGTTATTCCCAGCGATCTTGTGGAATCAATAATGTGTTGAAGGCTGTTAAATGTTTCATCCAATCTTCAATGTAGAGGGACATTTTTGGTGGGGAAATTAATAGAAATTCAGTTTTGAGCGAATTGAGTTTGAGGTGATTTCCAGTCAGTGGGGGTTTTTTAACAACGTTGTGTTGAGTAGATGGATATCTTCAGGGGAGGAGATTTTTAGGTATAGTTGGGTGTCATCTGCATACATGTGGTATTGTTCATTGGAAAATTTCAGAATTTCGGTTAGAGGCTCCATGAGCAGGTTAAAGAGAGTCTGTGATAAGGTGGACCCCTGAGGGACCCCTAAAGTGACCAGAGTGGTAGTGGACAGGGATTGGTTGACCTTGATTCTTTGAGTTCTGTTGTATAGAAATGAGACAAACCAATTAAGGACAATCCCTAATAATCCCATTCTGTGTTCAAGTAAGTCAAGGAAGCTGTCATGTTTGACCGTATCGAAGGTGGAGGATAGGTCAAGGTGGATTAGGAGGTAAGATTTGTTCTGATCTAGCATTTTAAGCACGTCATCAACTATGTGTATAATGACTGTCTCCGTGCTGTGACCCTGACAGAAGCCGATTGGAATTGGTCAGTAAGGTGGACATGAGCAATGTGATTGCATAGTTGGGTATCAACACATTTCTAAAGGAGCTTTGTCAGACATGGAATGGTGGCGATGGGAAAGAAGTTATCTGGGTTTGTATAATCTGCTGTGGGTTTTTCTTTGGAATAGGAGTTACCTGTGTTGAATTTAGGCAGTCTGGTAAGCCTCTTGAAGTAGTGAAGCATTCCCTATCTTGGTCCAGAGAGGAAGTAAAGAAGTTTTAGTCTCATTGAAGATGATAGCTGGAAGAGGGTCGCAGAAGTGGTTGGACAGTTTAAGTATTGTTAAGATATTAATAATGGCATTTTAATCAAATGTTTTGAATGTGTCCCACGACATGCTGTTCTTAAGGGTGAGTCCTTGTAGGTCTGGGAGCTGAGAGGTCAGAGGCGGGCTTGAGCTATTTGGAGGCATCATCATGCCGTGTGGATATCACTTTCAAACTTTTTTGTCTTTTCAAGGAAGAAGGAGGCAAATATATTGCAGTTTGGCACCGAATTGGATCCTATTGTGGAGGGGTTAGGTTGTTGAGTGGATTGATGTTTGATCACTTTGAATTGTTTTCTTCTGTGACTTCTAGGTTTGTCTAGTTGAACTCTGAAGAAATTTGCTTTTAAGTTTCTGATGCGTTTGTTGTAGGTGGTCCTCAGCGATTGCAGGTACTTAAGGTGTTCTAGGGACAGTGAGGATCTCCACACTCATTCGGCTAGTCCCAGATTGCGTCTTTATTTATTTTGGCTCCCATTGTACCATGGTTTGGCATGTTTAGTGTACAGTATTTATAGCTGTAAGGGCGCAACTGTGTCAAGAACGGTCATCATGAAGTTGTTGTAGTAGTTTGTAAGGTCATGGACATCTGACATGTCCACTTGGGGAGGCAAGATGTTATTGATAAGGGATGTCAAAGCATTAAGGTCTATGTCACAAGTGTTCCTTTTCCTGTGCCTTAGTTTCTTAAGTTTAGGCTTATGTGTGCTCACTGATTCAGTAATGAGGAAGGTGATGCAGTGCTGGTCTGTCCAGTCGCATGGAACGATAGATTCAAGTTTAATGGAGTTTGCCGTAGCAATGACTAGATCCACGGTCGCACCCAACATAGAGCTGTCTCAGAAATGGTTCAGGTGGAGGTCCACTGGAAGGATTTTAGGCTGTTAACTGAGGGGTTATTCGGGTCATTCCAATGAAGGTTGACATCGCTGAGGAAGAACTGGGAGCAGTGTTTCCCTACGTTGGTAGTGATGATTTTCATGATTTGTTTGATGAATGAGAGATTATTACCTGGAGGGTGGCAGATCACGGGTAGGTTGCATAGTTGTTTGTTGTTACTCACAATGTTTAGTAATAGGTATTCATAAAAGGATAGTTCTATGTTTTGTAACTGCTTCACAGTGAGGTTATTGCAGTGTTTGCAGGCAATGCCTCCACCCAGTCTGTTAGGTCTGTGCAATCTTAAAAAGTCATACCTAGGTGGGAATAATATGTCTAGGATTGGTGCAGAGGAGTCATTTAGTCTTGTTTCTGTTAGGAATAAGAGGTCAAGCTTGTGCGCAAGGAAGAGATCAGTGATGTCTGCCGTGTTTCATGGCCAATCTGCAATTTAGAAGCATGCATTTCAGGTGTGGTTTGGTGTCCACTGATGTTGTCTGTGTGATGGGGACTTGCTTAAGGTTGGAATTATTTTTGCCTGTAGAGTTAGGCCTAGGTTCTCTATGTGGGTTCGAGGCAATTGTTAGGATGGAAGCCAGGTTGTCTTGGTTTTCTTGGTGTGCAGGATTATATGTGAGAAAGGAGTAAATGTCACAGTTTGATAGTGGATCCTTAAGCCTGACAGGAGTTGTGAAGGCGCTGGGGTAGGGTACAGAGTGCCATCTTGTGAGAGGGGGTGGCGAGATGGTTGTAAACCTGTTGTAAGGAGTGCTTGATGGCACTTGTGAGTGGTATATAGTGTGTTGTGAGTCAATGTGCCTATTACTTTCTGGAGTTATTTTGGGCCTTGTGTTATAGGCCTGCTCTGATGTGGAATTTATTAGGCTCTGAAGGTCAGAATTGAGTTGATGTAGGTTTTGTGTAACTTTGTCTAGTCTGGATTCTATTGTGGCATGGGAGCAGGTGGTCATTGTTTGGGGTAGAGGGCCGGGAGGTGGGGGTGCTCTGGATTGTGTTGTTGGGCTGGTGCTGGTCTTAGAGAGATGGTAGGGGAGATGTGTGGATGGCGATGGTTTTAGGTTTCTATTCTGAGATCGGGGATAGGGTCGGGTGTTGGAGATATTTTTGTTGCTGCGTGACTCAGTGGCCTTTATTGTAGCAGTGACGTGTGGGTGCGTATTGGTTTGGTGATTTTGTGTGAATGATTCTGCTCCATCAGGAGGTGTGGAAGTGTGGGCTGATTGCTATGGTGGAGTGTGTAGGGAATATGGATAGACCGTTTAATGTAGCTTGTCTGTGCAAGGACACTATTTGGGGCACCTGTGGGTCTTGGGTAGATCGTGTGGGATGATCTTGAGAGGGGGATGAGTCCTTAGATACTATAGGCCTCATTTATGAAAAGTGACGCATCGCTGGGTGAAAACAGCAATGCAACACTTTTCATTGCACCCTCCTTGCGACATGATGGAATCATCATATTTACTGTATGACGCATCATAACACAAGGAATGACAGAAATGTTATCTTTACTGATGTATCTGTCGGTGCAAAACTGGTGCATTGCTGGAGTTGTGTCTGATGCATGTCGCAACCCCAGCAATGCAGGGGGGAGGGCTATGGATATTGAACCCTTACATCTGCCATGAAGCAGGCATAATGTTTTGATGCATTTGCATCCTAGAAGTGACTTTTATGAGGCTTACTTGCATGAGAACACCCACCCCCCTGCATACATTATACCTGATGCAGATTAATGCGTGGCAGGGGTTTACAAAGTGACGCATCTGTTTAGATTTTATATGCCGACGATGCGTCTCAAAAAATTACGCAACAGCAGCACAAAACTGTCGCAAAGCCACATAAATAAGGCCCTGCATGTTTGATGACAGGGAAACATTTGCTGAATACATCTAGGTTGTGGTCTGATGACTGGATGAGGATATTCCCATTGTACTAAATGGCGATGGCTATTTGTGCATTGAAAGTGGTGAGGGAGCTACAGATAGTCTTATGTCATGTGAGGTTTTCCTGGATGTAGAGATCAAGAGCATAGAGTCAAGGGATTTCCTCCATTAAGCTGTTTTTTACTTTCCAAGATGAGATCATTTATTAAGGTTCCTTTAGATGACCAGAAGTAGGGGTCAGAGGTTAGGGTTTCTGGGTGCAAATTGAGAAGGCTGTGTTTGAAGTTCTTGGAGGCCTTTTTTGTTTGTGGAGCTTTGTGCTTTTAGGTGCTATACTTACCGTAAATATTTGAAATTGCATATCTCCTATTCTACTGATTGGATTTATGTAATTTTGGTGACAAATAATTTATTCAATTTTACTCCAATTTTCTAAATTGGTGAAGGATTTTTCTTGTGTTGTATTTTCACTTTATTACTGCTTGAGTACTGCATAAATATTTACACATTGTCTTTAAGATAAGCCTGGCTGCCTTTGTGCTAAGCTGCCAGAGGGTTAAGCACACGTTAATTTAGTGATTTTGGTGATACACCTTGACAAGGATTGTAGTTGGTCCTTAAGAAGGGTTTAGAGTGTCCTCAACCAACAACCCAATTTCTCACACAATTTATAAGTAAGTCAGGCGGACCAGAGGTGCATGAGGTACTGCCCGCTTATACCCCATGGCTCAATACAGATTTTATTTTAACCGCTCCCACAATACTTAACTCGAACTTCTCATGAAAGGAGACTTCTTGTTATAAATATAAACAATGTGGGTTCGAATGAGACAGGCCAACCAACCTCGTAGGAAAATAAGTCAATTTGTGTTTGCAAAAACAAAATGATTTACAAAACCCAGCTACTCCATTCCAAAATGTTTGCGATTCTCTTTATTCTCCTTCTTTTGTATTAATTAGGATTTGTGGGATTTGTTTGAAGACAGCATTATTTTTGGCATTTTCAGGTCACTTTAGAAGTTCAGAATGAAAGAGTGTAAGTCAGCTGTTCAGTTGCCCTTCACCCAAGGTATGCTCAGAGATGCAGAAGGACCACATTGTTGCACTGTGCTTGTTAAACCATAAACTTGCCAGCAGCAGTGTGCAGAGATCCGCTCAAAGTTTAAACAGCACCTTAAAATAATGTTCTTAATAGCTAGGTACCTGCATGGAGATATAACTAGCTGATGACCATTCACTGCAGTGAAATATACATTTCTAGACCAAAAGACAGCTGTACGATGATCCACAGTAGCAAACATGATGTGCACTTTGAAGACATGTTTAGTATATGCAAAATATATGGCTTTGATTGAAGTTACTGAACTTTTAGCTACAGGTAAATGTCTGATAAACACCGCAAGACCTCACCAACATTTCGGTGTATGTAACCTTTGTTTTTTTAGTGAATGTGTAACTTTTTAAATTCTAATTCATAACTGTAACATCCTTGTATTGTGTTCTATAATTAGAAAGTAACTATATGACTGTCAGCATCTGTGAGTGGATACATATGTGTCTAAGTGCATGTCTCAGTGGGTGAGTGTGTGGGTGCATGAGTGGGTCTGTGACTGAGTGCATACGTCTCTCAGTGGGTATATGAATGGGAGCATGAGTGTCTGAGTGGTTCTGTGAATGGGTGTATGGGTCTCTGAGTGCAACTGTGAGAGGATGCATGAGTCTCTGAGTATATGAGTAACTGGGTACATAAGTCTCTGAGTGGGCCTGTGAGTGGGTGTGTGAGTGACTATATGGGTGTGTGAGTGTCTGTGTGGGTCTGTGAGTGGGTGTGTGAGTGTCAGAGTGAATATGTGAGTGGGTGTATGAGTGTCTCAATGGGTCTGTGTGTGAGAGCATAATTCTTTGAGTGGGTGAGTGAAGGGTGCATGCGTGAGTGTCTGAGTGGGTCAGTGAGGGGGAGAGAGTGTCTGGGTGGCTCTGTGAGTAGATGTGTAAGTCTTCAAGTGGATCAGTGAGTGGTACGTTCACATCTAAGTGAGTCTATGAGTGGGTTTGTGAGTCTCTGAGTGTATGAGTGAGTGACTGAGTGCATAACTCTCTGACAGGATCTGTGACAGAGTGTGTGAGTGACTATGGGTATGTGAGTGGGTGTATGAGTGTCTGAGTGGATCTATGAGTGGGTGTATGAGTGTCTCACTGGGTCTGTCAGTGGGTGGGTGAGCATCTCAGTTGGTCTGTGGGTCTGTGAGTACATATTTGCGAGTACATATTTGCATGTGTGAGTGTTTCTGTAAATGGGTCTCTGAGTGGGCCAAAGTTATAGGCAAATCAAAAAATGCTTTTCCGATATATGAAAACCAGGTTCAAATTATACCTACCTAGTGGAGACCGCCAGTAGGTAATATATACCTGTGTATATATGTTATGTTATGTTATGTTAAATGACACTTTTTGAGCGCACTAACACCCGAAGGTTTCTTGGCGCTTGCTGGAGGGACATATGAAATAAAAGACAGAGAAGAGTTATCCCGAAAGAGTGAACAGAAAGGTCTTCAGGAGTTTCCTAAACTGAGGAAGGGAGTTACTGGATTTGATGACCAAGGGAAAGGAGTTCCAAAGTTTAGGGGCAAGAAATGCAAATCGGCGACCCCCAAATTTATTGATTTTAAATTTAGGGGTGACAAGCAGGTGAAGGTGAGCTGAGCGGAGGGGACGTGCTGGGAGATACGAAGTGACGAAGGATTTCAAAAAAACAGGACAGGGGCAATGAAGGGATTTAAATACCATACAGCCCATCTTGAAGGCTGCCCTCTCCCTCACTGGCAGCCAGTGGAGCTTGCGGAGCAGTGGCTTCGCAGATTGCCACCTAGGGATCTTAAAGATGAGGCGGGCTGCCTGATTCTGCACGACCTGGAGGCGGTGCAGGAGGAATCGTGGGAGTGCATGGTAAAGGGAATTGGAGAAATCAAGGCGCGATAGAACAAGGGACATGACGACCTGACACAGAGCCGCGTGTGGGAGTAGGTGCCTGATCGTCCGGATTTTTCGAAGTTGGAACATACACGAAGAAATCGTGGCACCCACTTGAGCTTTAAGCGACAATTCAGCGTCGATCGTCACCCCCAGACTCCTAACGGCCTTGAGTGGTGTTGGTGGAGGACCCAAGTCGGGGGGCCAAAACTGCGGGCCCCAGTGTGCAACACTGGAGCCGGGAAGAAGCAGCTCAGTCTTTCCAGGGTTGAGTTTTAACTGGTTCAGATTCATCCATTGTTGGATATAAGTCATAACGGCGTGGAAGTTGTTAATTGCCTGAGGAGAATCGAGTGGAAAGACGAGCTGCAAATCATCAGCATAATTGAAGACGGTAACGTCCCAATTATGGAGGGAGCGAATTAAAGGGCGAAGATAGAGATTAAATAATAACGGGGAAAGTGAAGAGCCTTGAGGGACACCGCAAGTGATGGGGGATTTTGATGCAGTGAAGGGACCTAGACGTACAGCTTGTGATCTTCCTGTCAAGAATGATTCGACCCACCTAAGAGCAGAGCCCTGAATGCCGACCTGTCCGACACGGTGGAGAAGGATGTCATGGTCCACCGTGTCGAACGCGGCAGACAGGTCCAAGAGAACCAAGGCCTGTGGTCTCTTGGCATCTGCATTCCCTCTCAAAGTGTCCATAACTGCCAGAATAACAGCTTCCGTAGAATGGGCCGGCCTAAAGCCGGCCTGATTAAACTCAAGGAAGCTAGAGCTCTCGATGAAATTAGAGAGACACCAGGTGACATGGGCTCCGAGGAGCTTTGACAGATAAGGCAGCAAGGATATTGGTCGATAATTAGAGGGTTCAGCAGCGTCCGCCCCTGGTTTTTTCAGAAGCGGCACGAGAATAGCTTCCTTGAAGGAGCTAGGGACTGTACCTGAGGTGAGGGATGCATTCAAAAGGGGTAGTATGCATTCAGGCAATTTAAGACAAACGTCACGTAGTACCGAGGGAGGACAATGGTCGTTCGGAGAACCTGATTTTACACGGGTGGCTAATTTCGCTAAGGTAGGGGGGTCTAGGATCGGGAACAGAGTGAAAGATGAAGGGTTATCCAGAGAAGCGTCAAGAAGCAATGACGGCTGTGAGGCCGGGATGATAGAGTCTTTTATTTTAATGATCTTCTCGATGAAAAAGAGATTAAGGGCCTCGCAGGTCTCTTTAGTCGGGGTTTGGGCTGGAAGGGTCCTGTTGTCCGTGGTCAGCTCATTCATGATCCTAAATACCTCGCGGGATTTATTAGTCGCTGAGAGAATTCTATCGGAGATATGCTCCGATTTAGCTGAAAGAATAGCCAATTTGTATTCTCTCCGAGCTATTACATATCTCTGTCTGGATGAGTGGGAGTAATCCCGCCTCCAGATATGTTCCAATTGACGTACCTCAAGTTTTTTTTTCTTGAGGTTGTCAGAGAACCACCAGTTGGCATTAGGATGTCTAGTGCAGGGGAACTTGATTATTGGGGCAAATTGATCACTAGCCTCTTTAAGCCAGCTGCGGATGTTAGTGTCCATCCCATTGACATCATTGGGAGGGGAAGTAATCGGACAAGTGGAAGCCAAGGTTGCTAAGAATCCCTTGGAGTCATAGTTATTCCATTTGCGTGCAGAACCGCCGGCCATCATAGGGGCCTTAGATCGCCCGCTGAGAGTGATGGTCGTATCGACTATATAATGGTCTGACCACACACATGGGGATGTAAGAGGTAGAGAGAGGGTTAAATTTGTGGTCCAAACCTGATCTAATATGTGGCCTTTTACATGCGTGGGTGAAACAACCTGCTGACTCATGTTCAGGCTTTTCAAGGTCTCGAATAATGCAGTGGCCTGTGCCCCGGCGTTGGCGTCGTCGAACCAATAATTAAAGTCCCCAAACAGGGCGAAACTAGAGTGTGATGGCAAAAGGGCAGTCAAGTGTTCGCATAATTTCTCAGCAAAATCCGGCATGGGTCGGGGGGGGCGATATAAAAGGGCGAAGGAAAAGGCCCCGGTTTCCATCCCCAGACTGATAATCAGATTCTCTACTTGTGAAAGTGCAAATGATGACGAGGAAATAAGATGGAATCGTTTTGAAATAATATGTAGTTATAGTTAGGACAATGTTTCGATAGGAAAAGCATTTTTGACTGTGTCTATATCTTTAGCGTCGTTTGACGAATATTCATGACATTTTCTAAAAAAAAAAGGGCCCCAGTGAAACTTGTTCTGTATGGAAAGCTTCAGGTGATCTGGGAAGTGGAAGCTGAGAATAAGGGGTATCCAAAAATGTTGTTTCCCAGAGGACCTTTAGTCAGACTTGCAGCCGAAGCACTCAACAGAATTATACCAAATTTGCAGAAAAAAATGTGGTTGTTATGAAGATCACGCTTTCAGTTATTTGGTGCAAATCAATCCAGAAGTTGTTGAGAACTTTAAGTAATTAAAGATAGTGATATCTGTGACCGTGGGCCCTTTGTGAATAGTCACAAAAATTTAGGAGGTTGTGCAGGGAACTGCACAGCTCTGATTGGCTGACCACTCTTCAACCAAGAAATTATGTCAGCTATTTTAGGATGCTGCTTCAGCTAAGTTCCAAAAAATTAACGTGAGAAAAAGAAAAGGGGGCAGGGTAGGAATAAAAAAAATAAACAATTGCAGCATATTCGTGACATTTGTGAATTTGCAACAAAAAGATTAAAAATAAAATAGGAGTGGGCTCCCGTGCTTGTTTTGAAAATACCCACCGGGTGGGCCAGGCCCTGGGGGCATATGCATATATACATAAACATTCAAGAAAAGGGGCGCACGTGCCCCCCAACTTGGGCATTACTTTGCCCCGGGGACCATCACCTCCCCTGAGTTTAGGTTTGTATTTGGCGGGGCCATGCAGATCCCCGGGCCCCGGGGACTTCCAGTTCCCTGGGCTAACTACCATAAATTTGGTGGGCCTCGTGGACCACCCCATGCCCCAGAGCTAAATTGATCACAATGAGGGGTCTCACAGACCCCCCGACACCAGGGATCACTACCTCCCTAGGGCCAAATTTATATTGAGACCTTGTCGGAGGCCCAGCCCCCTTTCTGAACCACTCTTCTAAGGGCTGCTGAGGGTCTTTGGGGCCAAGAACCCCTTTTGTTGCCACAGGTAAGTCATCTACAGCAGAATGGCAACGGTCTTTTCAAAGGCCATGCCCCCTTTCTCAACCATTCTGAAAATGGGCCTTCTGGCACACTACTGGTTGGGGATGAAGCTCCCTTGGCTACTGAGGGTCCTTGGAGAACAACACCTATTCCTGCCACAAGTGAGCTGCCCACATTGGGATTGCTCAGACCTCATCGGAGGCCCACCCCCTATCTCAACCACTCTGCAAAGGTGCCTCTTGGCTCACTACTGCTTGGGGGATGAAGTCCTCTTGGCTACTGAGGGTCATTGTGGGCCAAGAACCCCTATTGTTGCCACAGGTAAGTCACCCACAGCGGGATTGCTCAGACCTCACCAGAGGCCTTGCCCCCTTTCTTAACCACTCTGCAAAGGGGACTCCTGATTGGGGGATGAAGTCCCCTTAGCTGCTGGGGGCCAAGAACTCCTATTGTTGCCCCAAATAAGTCCCCCACATCCGGATTGCTCAGACCTCATTGGAGCCCCACCCCTTTCTAACCACTCTCCAAAGAGGCCTTCTGGCACACTACTGGTTGGGGGATGAAGTAACCTTGGCTGCTGAGGGTCATTGGGGGTATAAAACCCCTGTTGTTGCCATAGATTATGAAGTATAAGAATCACACACCAGATTTTCTTATGCACAAAATGAATATAGTGCACTGCTCTTAGCAAAACCAAAAAATGGCAAAGTTTCCCTCTCATTCTCCACACATATACATGTAAATATCAAATCACATTGCTTCCGAGGTTAATTCAAATTCTAAAACATATTTCTATTGGTTACACATACCAACCCTTGCCAACTGACCTCTAATTGAACCGAAATTGCTTCTGGAATTTTCTGGAGTCGCACCTGGACTGTGTCCCATAAGAGATGGAACCGCGGATCCATACAAGACTTTAAAAGTATGTTACAAGTAATTTTACCATTTTTTTTAAAACACACCACTTCTAACCATAGCAGCGACTTGGGAAATCTCACTGCAATAACATATTACTTTAATATTTATAACATATACACATTTTAATGCCACGCATAACTTCTAACCCTACCCCATTCTGCTTAGTGCCTGTTTCCATATTAACAGTTCATGGAACACTCAACTGAACTCACAGGTCACAAGTTCAGCACACAATGTTGCAAATTCAAACAGCAAGTGTACCTGACTTTCCCAAATATCAGCTCATCCTATCTAATGTACCTTTCAAAAATTTTTATTAACCAATAAGAAACATGCTTTTTTAACACAGAAACATGCACCCTATTTTTCACTCTATAATGTTCTTAAACAGCAAATCATTTCTCTTCTTTTTTTAAAACTGCTTCTTATACACCATTTTAGATACCTATTATTCTTACAACTGCCTACTTCACCTACAGACATCTTTTCAGTGCATCCAGACTTCCCTTCAAGATGCTTAGAGTGTTGACTTTGGGACACAGCTATGTTTTCTGGTACAAAAGATATGCTGAACACAGAGGTATTGACAACGATCTAGCTTTGCAAAATGTGGACATTAAATGGATTGGACAAAGAGGATTAAAGTGGCACCACACATTTTTTTTTATTTCAAAAACAGAACCCGGGGGAGGTGGCAGTTTCTGGGGTTCCCGCTTTATATTGGCCAAATCCCCCGCGATAGCTGGCCTACCCGGGGGGTTAAAAACAACGAAGCGAGGAAGTCCTCGCTTCAAATTTTTTTCATTTTTAATCCGGATCCGCGCACCCAGCTTCGCATTCCGCTGTTTTTTTTAAATGTTTTTTTTGGCCCTGAGGTTCCTTCTGGAACCCCCTGAGCAAGCCTAGGGGGTCAGGGTGTTTCTACCTTGCCCCCTTTTCTTTTTTTACCTTAGTTTCCCTGTTTTCTTCTGACTCGCTTCTACCCAGTCACAAGATGGCTGCCAACACTTCCTGGTTTGGAGTGTTGACAGCCAATTAGAATAAAGCTTGTGATTGGGAGGGTGCGTGAATCCACTGTGCCTCAATATATCAAAACTTTTATTTTTCTGTTTTCTCAGCAACTACTGAACAGATTTACTCCATTTAAAAAAGGTCTCTTTCTGAAGCAAGGGCTACCATTTTGCCAAATTTGGTGTGATTCCGTTCCGCAGTTCGGGCTGCGGTCTTATCTAAAGTTTCCTATGGGGAAATAACATGGAGAAAAGATGTTTTGGGACCCCCTTTTTTATCGATCCCCGCTTTGTGAATGACCCCGAAACTTTCAGGATAGGAGCTGATCGGAGCAGGCCATAAGTTCTGAAAAATTCGCGAAGATTTGTCAACCGGAGCCAAAGTTATTGGGAAAACAAAAAACAAGTTTCCAATGGAAACTAGTTCCTAACTATAACTACCTACTGGCGACTGCCAGTAGGTAATATATATGTATATTACAAAATTTGATTACGAAACGGGCACATTTTCCCGCAAATTTGATGCAGTCAAACGAAAAGCCATGACACCTCAAACGACAATACCTCTGCGAAGTAACAATGACAATATTGATGGTTCCAACACTGAACTCAGCTCAATCCCAACCAGCTCAGATTCTGAAGAGAGTGGTAAAGCCAATATACAGACAAATGTACCAACCAACTATACACCCTCTGAAGAGCTAGTTTTTATAGTAGAAGACCGCCACCAGACTTTGTGGCCAAGACAAGTACAGACAATCAATCAATCAATCAATCAGCGGTTGGTAAAGCGCTCTACTCACCCGTGAGGGTCTCAAGGCACTGAGGGGTGGGGGGTAGCACAGCTCAGGTCAGTTGTAAAGTCAAGTCTTGAGCGCACTCCTGAATGCAGGCAGGGTTGGTGTACGTCGTATTTCCAACAGGAGAGAGTTCCAGGCCATGGCTGCGGTGTAGGAGAAGGCCCTGCCTCCGGATCTGCTATGGCGGATGCGGGGGACTTCTGCCAGGGCGAGGTCGGCCTAGCGGAGGTTCCTCACTGGTGAGTAGAAACTCAATCTGTCGTTTAAGTACTTGGGCCCGATTTTGTTGAGTGATTTGTAGGTGTGTGTGAGTAGTTTGTAAGTGACTCTCTTCTCGACGGGGAGCCAGTGGAGTCTGCTCAGGTGCGGAGTCATGTGCTCGTGGCATGGTTTTCCTAGGATGAGCCTTGCGGCAGCATTCTGGATGGTTTGGAGTTTGCATACCAGGGATTTGTTGATTCCTGCGTAGAGGGGGTTTCCGCAGTCGAGCCTGCTAGCGATGAGGGCGTGGGTGACCGTCTTACCGCAGTTGGGGGGGATCCATTTGAAAGTCTTATGCAGAATCCAGAGGCAATTGAAACTGGTGGAGGAGACCGCGTTGATTTGGTGATTCATGGAGAGGGAGGAGTCCAGGATTATGCCATGGTTTCTTGTGTGGTCCGTAGGGGTGGGGGATGGACTAAGGGCTGATTGCCACCATGCTTTGCTCCAGGCGGAGGGTCGGGTGCCTGAAGATGAGGTCTTCGGTTTTGTCAGAGTTGAGTTTGAGGCAGCTGTCCTTCATCCACGATGCTACATCCTTCATCCTCTCCTGGAAACTGAGTCTGGTGTCTTCTGAGTTCCTGGTGAGGGAGAGAATGAGTTGAGTGTCGTCAGCGTAGGATATAATGTTAAGTCCATGTTTCCTGACGATATTGGCGAGGGGTGCCATGTAGATGTTGAAGAGGGTGGGGCTCAGCGAGGAACCCTGGGGAACTCTGCAGATGATATCTGTCGGTTTGGAGAGATGGTGGGGGAGTCTGTTCTGAGTTCTTCCGGAGAGGAAGGAGCGGATCCATTTGAGGGCGTTTCCCTGGATCCCGGCGGTTTGGAGTCTGGTGGTTAGTGTGCGGTCTGAAACGGTGTCGAAAGCTGCGGAAAGGTCCAGGAGGATGAGGGCAGCAGTGTGTCCCTGATCTAGTAGCATGCGGATGCCATCAGTGGCGGCGATCAGGGCCGTCTCGGTGCTGTGGTTGCTCCGGAGACTTTGGCGGTGAAGGGCAGGAGGGAGATGGGTCAGTAGTTCTTTAAATCCGTTGGGTCGGCGAAGGCTTTTTCAGGAGGGGTTTTACTTCTGCGCGTTTCCATTCCAGGGGGCAGGTGCCCGAGGCCAGGGAGGAGTTGATGGTGCGTGTTAGTTCTGGAGCGATGGCATCGGAGGCTCTGTGGAAGATGTGAGGAGGGCAGGGGTCCGTGGGGGCCCCGGAGTGAGTCTTCTTCATGGTGGCGGTGATGAGGTCAATGGAGGCGGCAGACCAAGTGGTGATGGTCGGGATGGTAGAGATATTGCCGGTGAGGGAGAAGGCGTTCGTTGGTTCATTGAAATTATGGTAGAGGGTCATGATCATCTGGTGGAAGAACGTGGTCAGCTTCTTGCAGAGGTCTAGGGAGGGTGTTATGTCCATTTCTTCGCAGGGGGTTTGGTGAGACATTTAATGATGTTGAAAAGCTCACTGCTGTTGGCGGCGTTGATGTTTATCTTTTCGTTGATAAAAGTTCTTTTGGTGTCCTTTATCAGTTGGTGGTAGACTCTCATGGCGCTTCTGTGGTCGTAGAGTGATGATGGGGTCTTCTGGTTTCTCCAGACCTTCTCGAGTTGTCTGCAGGTGCATCTGGCCTCAAGGAGCTCGGTAGTGAACCATGCTGCTCTAGGGGGGCGTCTGGTGGTGGCGTGCCCTAGGGGGGCAAGTTTGTCTGCGCATCTGGTAATCCGGCTGTGGAGTTCCATGGTGGCGTGTTCTGTGTCAGTGGTGGCTGTGGGGGGTTTTGAAGGTGGGTGGAGTTGAGAAGGTCCGCGTGTATCTTGTTACAGTTGCATCGTGGGGGGCGAGGGGCTTGATTGGGAGCGGCGCTTGACGTAAAAGTGAAATGGATGCAGCGGTGGCCCGTCCAGAGGAGCTCCGAGGTGTGGGTGACCTGGATGTTGGACCCGGATGTTGGACCCGGTGGTGAAGATGGGGTCCAGAGTGTGCCCAGCCTTGTGGGTGGGGGCGTCTACCAGTTGCTTGAGTCCCAGGGTGGAGAGGTTCTCCAGAAGCGTGATGGAGTCGGGTTCCTGGGTGTTCTCGAGGTGAAAATTAAGATCTCCTAGCAGAATGTAGTCTGCTGAGGCAATGGCGTGGGCGGAGGCTAGTTCCGTGATGGTGGCAGTGGGCCACGCGCTTTGGCCCGGAGGTCTGTAGATGAGTGTGCTTCAGAGCGTGGTCCTGGAGTTGGTGTGGATTTGGAAATGAAGGTGTTCCACGTTGGGAATAGAGGCGTTTGATGTTAGGTGTGGAGAGTTTGAGGGAGGTTTTGTGAGAGCAATGGCAATGCCTCCTCCAGGGTGGTTCGAGCGGTCCAATCTCTTGAGTTTATAGTTCAGCGAGGGGTTATTCGTGTTCAGAATAGAGTGGCGCACAACATGTAGTGGTTGAGTAGTCACACAAAAGGTAGTTATGGTTGGTGCTGCTTGTACAGAGAAAACCCTAAAAGCTCTGAAACCAAAGGGTGTAGGAACTAACCCTTATGTAAAGTACAACAGCCAGTCAAGCACACACAACAATTGTAAGGGTATAAGTGATCAAGGTAAGGCGTTCAAGGATAAGGTCACACACGATGTTCTTTCTGTCTTAGTTTTTAATTGGTATATGATTGGTCCTCCTGTCCAGGAGACACCAACGAGAAAGAAAACCAGCCGACACGTGTTTCGTCAGTAAGGGCGTTAACCCGATGACTCTTCAGGGCTGTTGGGGTGTGAAATGTCGTTGTATCGGGGGACCGGTGATACTTCCAACCCGGTCCTGGTCGGGTTAAACGAATGGTAGCGTGTCCGCACCAAAAGTAAAGGCATGAAGGGTACGAGGCTCGTATTAATGACAAAGGCGGGTAATGCCTTTTGTTCTGATCACGAGCGGCGGTGTGCCGAGTAGTGAAGAAGAAGGGTATTGCCGGATACAGGTGTTTCCTGTATCCAGCAATACCCTTCTCGTACCCTTCATGCCTTTACTTTTGGTGCGGACACGCTACCATTCGTTTAACCCGACCAGGACCGGGTTGGAAGTATCACCGGTCCCGCGATACAACGACATTTCACACCCCAAAAGCCCTGAAAAGTCATTGGGTTAACGCCCTTACTGACGAAACACGTGTCGGCTGGTTTTCTTTCTCGTTGGTGTCTCCTGGACAGGAGGACCAATCATATACCAATTAAAAACTAAGACAGAAAGAACATCGTGTGTGACCTTATCATTGAACGCCTTACCTTGATCACTTATACCCTTACAATTGTTGTGTGCGCTTGACTGGCTGCAATCTCTTGAGTTTGTACTCGTCCGGTATTGCCATTGGGATGTCCGGGCCGGAGCTTGCGTTAGTCCAGGTTTCGGTGAGAAAGACGACATCGGGTGTGAGCTTGTTGAGTAGGTCCCATTTCTCAATGGCGTGCCTGTGGAGGGATCTGACGTTGAGGAGGATGCAGTGGATGGGGTTTTCAGGGGGGGGAACTTGAGGAGTGGAGTTCGTGGCTGTGGTAGCGGTGGTAACAGAGAAGGTGGAGTGGCAGTGAGCGCATGAGAATGCTCCTTTGGTGTCGTGAGGTGCAGCTTGTACACAAGGGGAAACCAACAGCGCCGGAAAAGGCGAAAACTCAGGAGGCAACAGGAAAGGCAGAAGGGGCAAAGCCTTCTACAAAAAATAAAAAGTGATACTTCTACACCACAAGTTGCTGATAATACTGTCATCATTTTACCAGACATTAATCTAGACAAGGCGGAACTTCAACTGTTGTCTTTGGGTCTCTCATAATGTCCGAGTAAGTAACAACTTCAAATATGCCCAAAGGAGGATTGATGTTTTTAAGTTTATCCGCAAACTAAAACTAATGAAACACTTCAAATTGAACAATGTTGCATATACTGCTGCAAAAATTGATACTGTCAATCAGCCTAATACTATATTTCAAGTATCGGATATTCCCATCTTAAGAACTGTACATTCCCTGAGTTCTGATTCAGATGAGACCAACCAAGACACACAAATGGATCTTCAACAGATGGGCATCACATGCACTGGAGTCATAAGTAGTCCATTTCGACCATCGTCCACCTTTGTCCCACTCATGCCTAAAGATTGTATAGACACTTTTCATGATGTCGTAACCAATGAATTTAAAATTATTAACAAGAATATCTTGAGTAAAAATAAACATAAAAAGTATTCAGAAATGCGCTTTTTCAATCTTATGTGCAAACTCAAGCAAGCTGATAACGCCATCATAACTAAAGCGGACAAGGGAGGAAATATTATCTTATGGCTTAGATGTATGTACATGGCAGAAGCTGAGCACCATCTTTCAGATGTCCATTGTTACACCAAAGCAACTCAGCAAACCATCATCAAGACTAAAGAATTAGTATACGGTAGTTCATCACAGTGGAAGCATGAAGGATTGCTTAGCAAACATGACCATACGTTTTTGAAAAATGGCCATCCCATTACCCCGGTGTTCTATCTCATTCCCAAAATCCACATAAATGAGACTCCTGTTCCAGGACGCCCAATTATCTCTGCCCGGGCCAAAACAGCTTACTAGAGGCGACCTCAAAATATGTAGATTTCTTTTTGCAGAGCTTTGTGGAACAGTTACCATCTTACATTAGGGACACCGGTCATTTCCTCACTAAGTTGAAAACAGTGACTTGGAAAAATAATTATTTGTTAATTGTGATGGACATTTGTTCATTCTATACCAGCATCCTACACCATGATGGTTTAACAGCTGTTAAATATTTTCTTGATTCCAAAGGTGTACAATATTACAAGCATAACACCATGATACTCAAATTAATGGGTTATGTTTAGAGAACAATCTTTTTCTCTTCAATAAGGAGGTGTACCACCAGCGGCGGGAGGTGGCTATGGGGGCATGCTTCTCCCCTAGCTATGCATGTTTACATGTGGGCTGTTGGGAGGAGCATGTCCTCAGTTGCACTCACGGCAGCGGTTTGGTGCACACATTATTGAACGGTGGAGATTCATCTACGACAACTATGTCATATGGGATGGTAATTTACAGCCTGCTGAGCATTTTGTGAATACGATCAAAACAAATGAGTCTAATATACAGTTCACAGCCCATATTAGCGATCAAAAGGTGCAATTTTTAGATGTGGAAATTTACATCCAAGATGCTACAATCCAAACGAAGTTACATAGAAAGGCCACAGCAGGCAATTCTATCCTTCATGCCCACAGTGCTCACCCACGACACCTCATTAGGAGCATTCCCAACGGGTATTTCTTAGGATCAATAGAATATGCAGCACTATATCTGATAGACAACTTTGCCAGACAGAGGCCTTTGACAGATTTTTACTTCGTGGCTACAACAAGAATGACTTAGAGGCAGCACTTATGAAGGCCAACTCCAACTTAAGATTAGGGACTATGAATACTTTTGCAGAGCCAGAAACTACAATTGAGAATTCAGCTGATTCTAATACTATAAGACTTATAACCACTTATAGTAATCAGCAACATCAAGTGAGAAATGTTATCCTCAAAAATTGGCATTTTGTCAAAACAGATCTGACTCTTTCACAGATACTCCCTGATACCCCCTCAATCACGTTTAGAAGGGCACCTTCAATGCGACACAATCTGGTGAGAACCAGCCCGGAAGTTATGAAGGTACCCACCTCCTGGCTTTCCCTTAAAAACGGTTTCTACAAATGCAATAGTTGCAGGGCTTGCAAATTTGGTATAAATAAAACTGAATATACCAATGCATTTGATTCTACACCTATCCAGATTAAGGGTCGTTACTCATGCCGCACTGATTTTGCGGTCTACATACTAGAATGTACCTGCCACCTTAAATATGTGGGCAGTACGAAGCTCCAGGTATTTAACCGCATGTTACAACATTTGCGCGTCATAGTGAACACGGATCATAACTATCCAGTGGCCCACCACTTCAATTTAGTTCACAATAACAAACTGAAAGATCTGACGTATTTTGTAATAGATGTG